>NC_046238.1:0-680714 GCF_009819885.2 Catharus ustulatus
CAGCACACCAGCCAAAGTGTTGTCATGGTTTGATACATTTTTAAAGACTGAAGCAATAATTATGACCACATCACTTGCCCTCCTGCCTAATATGTACCAGCATCACTCGGTAATGTGACAGCATTACTTCTTCCCATCAGCAACAGGCAGTGATGACCTGACTAAACTTCAAGGTGTCAGAAAGGGATGTCACACCACTCAAGCTCTTCCCAAGTAGCTATTGGAGTGCAAGGAGGCACCATGGGTGTGAAAAGGGGAGTAGGAACAACTTGCTTGCTGAGGTTGGGAACACATCCCACACCCTCTAGAGATAGGCAGCTCAAAGTAGGCACCACCTTCGGGCCAGGGCAAAACTGGTCATGGTTAAATCTCAGAGCAGAAAAAGGCTAATGAGAATAAGCAGAAATGTCACTAACAGTTCCTCTGAAGCACTTGGGAAGTTCATCCTAGAGACGGTGGGAATGAGTGGGTGAATCAGGCAAAAAACGTCACAGCCAAATGAGCAAAAATCATTCACATATTCACCTTTGCTATCCCTTGACTCTTTGGGCAAAGTAAAACCTTATTGACTAATCTAAATATGTTACATGCATGTAACATCAGATGATTGTAGGATGTCACAGAAAACACATTTGTAAAGAAGACAGCACAGAGGTACAAACAGTATGTGCATGGGATTAGAAAAGAGCATTTTCAGGCAATTTTTAATTTATAGAAGAGACTGTGTCTGGATCTAATCCTCTAGATTAGAGAAAAAAAGCCACCTGGATTCCAGATATTCATTAATTGCCTGTCTTCATCTTTCATAACACTCTTGGTGCTTAGGTAAACCATTTGCTGCTTTAATTTCTACTGAGTAAGTCATACGTGTAACACACACCATGTTTAGCCCAGGGATTATGACCTTTCTCCAGGATCATGGTGCCTAAGGCACAGAGTCACATTTGGGGGCACTAGCTGCTTTTTCCTCCTCAAGCCCTGCTCACCATATGAGCTGTTTTCCTTTCCTTTTCTTTCCAGCTGTAGAATGAGGATAATAAATCAATCTCCCTTGTACAAGGATGGTGGATAAAAAGCCCTGTCTAGAGAAACAAATATTATTAACATTCATCGCCAGAAATTACTCCAGAAACATTAGATTAAGGCAGAAACAGTATCAATACCTATTTTACTTCTTATGAAAAGTCCTACACCTCTGAGCTGACCCACATTTTATTAATATGCTGCAGGTATAAGTGAAAAGTTCCTTATCCTTTATTCATTATCACTGTCATTTTTCAAGAGAATCCCATCAGCGTTTTTCAATTCAGCATCTGATTTGATGGCTGGAGCTCTGCTAATTGTTTTCCATGGTATTAGGAAAGGACTGTTATGCTGATAGGATGTTTGTTGCCCTTGCATCACCCAATTCACTTGAAAAGGAAGCACATTTCTAACAGCATGCAGATAAATAAGCTTCTTCCTACCTTAATGTATTATTATTGTTAGTAGTAGTAGTATTAATAATAGTAGTAGTAGTAGTAGTAGTAGTAGTAGTGGTGGTGGTGGTGGTAGTAGTAGTAAATTGTGGTTATGTTTCAGTGGAGAGAAGTACTCCTTCTTGGATGTAAATCCCATCTGAGACTTCTCTTACAGAACTGGGATCTAGGGCAAAAGCCTGATATAATTGGAGAGAAAGTTCTCTGCTCCAGACAGCCACTGCTAGCCAGAGAGAGGGTGATGAAGACTGGGCTGGTCAGTCCCTCCAGCTGTGCCACTAGCACTGCCCTAAGCTGTAGGGTCGCTCACGTCCCTCTGGAAATCACACTCTGGGACATCCTGAGGAGTGTCCATGCCTGTGGGAGATGGGGCTGCAAGAGATGCATCAGCCACAATACTGGAACTTGCAGCTGCCGAGCAAGATGTGGCATTGAGGAGCACAACTGGATGCCACGGAGAAAATCTCTCCTCTGTATTTAGAGCTCAGCCAAGAAGCAGCATTGCCATGCAGACAAATCAATGCTGACTCTCATACAGCTCTGCCAGTCCTTCGTGAGGCCCCCAAGTCACCTCCTTTGCTTGACCATCCCAAAAAGACTTTGTATCTAGGATGACATCCTTTGTATCTGGAACTTTGTATCTCTATTAAGTAGAGACTGGAGTGGACTGATCTGCCTCTGTTTGACACTGAGGACACCCCACACCTGTTTTGATTTCTGGGTTCCTTATTGGTTTCAGTCCTCCCAAAGACAGAAGTGGGAGAGTATCAGTGATGGATGAGAAATCAATAGCTTGTTAATGAAAGCGCTCTTCTCTAGCCCTGAATCCACAGACAAATAAAATAAATGCAGAGAGCTAGCAAAGACAGCAGGCTAAGGACTGCTTGATAAACCCACCCTGATTTTTCTTGGAAGGGAAGGAAGAGGGGATAGTTGAAAGGGTGGATGCTTGCTGCTTTGGCAAAGGTGCTTTTCTAGCTGCCAGAGCCATCCACAGCACAACAAATCTGAAAAATAAGGCTGCAAAGATGAGGGGGAAATGGCTGTGGGCAGCTGCGGCACTGACGCCAGCAGAGGGCATCCGCAGCACGTCACTGTCTCAGCAGCTGCCTTGGCACCCGGGGAGAGCACAGGGAAAATATAACAATAACAAAAACAATCCTGTGAAAAGAAAATTTATATGCTGTAATATCCTGGAAACTCTACATAGAGATGTGGCGCTGAAAACCATCTATTTCTGATGCTGTAATGGGATGCTACAAGGCTGTACCAGAATATTTCAAGGCTCTGCTGTGAGCTGTGCAGGATACAGCCTGGATTGTTTTTCTCCCCAAGCCTTCCAGTACCACAGGTTGGTTGCACTCAAAGGTAAAAAGAAGAAACCTATTAAAATTTTGTTTGCCCAAAACTGCCCTCTCAGTCAGTGCATGTGCCTATTTCAAGACCCTCCTTTCCTACAGCTCCGCTTACGTGTTTATTCAGCCTTGCAATTGTTTAGGTTTTTCTTCAACTTTTAAATCCATGTCAGAACAACATTTAGTTCTGTTTTCCTCTTTTAAAATCTTCAAGCAACGTGTGAAAGGTAAGCAAGTAAAACTTTTATGTCTCTATTGGACGATTTTCATGGCAGTTTCCGAAAAGCCAATTTAATCTCAAGAGTAAAATACTACATTGGACTTTCTGTAATGGTATAGTGTTCTGCTAGCGACAACCTGCAGTTGGAAAATACAGCACTTTCTTGGACAAAAGCCGAGATTTTGTAAAGGATCAAAGAATAAAAAGCAGAAATTACTTTGTCAGGAGATGGATTTTTTTTTTTTTTTTTTTAAATCCCTTACATATAATTTTGTCTCCAGCTTAAACTCCTTTTTATGGCAATCCTTCCTGCAGCATCACAGTTCCCAGGAGGGTGGAAGGTGAGGGATACCCCAGGACTGCATCCACCAGAACAACCGGACCCCATTTCATCTCCACATTTCTCTCCAGCCTGGACATGACGATACAGAGCACATCTGAAATCCTGATGGCACCTGCAGTGCTGATCCCCTGCCCGTGCTGCCCAGCCATCACACCTGCCCTGCCATGGAATCTCACTCAGGTTTGCCAGGAGCTTCTGGTGTCAGGCTGTGCACAAGCCATGCCCCTGCACTGGCAGGTCCCAGAACAGCAGGGCAGGTTTTCTTTTTACTCGCAAAGGATTTTCTCCTTCCTGAAATGTGAAGTTTATTCCTCTTTCCCCATCAAATCAGGGCTGGGCAGCAGGGAGACAGGCTGAGTTTTTGTAACATGGGTCACTTCAGAACAGGAAACCATATATGAACCAAAATTGTTTCTTCCTGAAGCTGAATTATGTTTATCTTTTCTCAAGATAAAGCTGCAAAGAAATCTGCTGGAACATAGACCAAATCTCTGCTAAGGCCCATAGTTTCAACATGTGTCGGTAGCAACAGCCAAGCTGAGATCTGTTACGGCAGTGGAAAGAGGAACTCTCTCTAGGGGCTACGCCAGGATCAAAGAGAAACTTATTATTAAGGTGAATTTTCCATAGGATCCTGATGTGTTATCAGGACAGTACAAGCACCTCATTCTGCACACTATTCTTAGAGGAAAAATCACTGCAGCACGTGGTACTTGAGGGGGGGAAAATGAGTCCCAAAAAGCACGAATTGTGGTAGGACAGGGATCAGCTTGCTTGCCAATCCTGACCTGCAGCATATTTCTGAAAGCTGGATCTGAACTTCTGTGTGTAACAGGTGCAGAGGGACCTACACGTGTCAATCCCTGACATGAGGGAAAAATACTTGCCTGTGGCAAACATTAGGAGAAAAAAAAGGAACTTTATTACCCAGAAAATGGTCCTACGCTTGGACTTGGGTGGGGCAAGAGAAGAAACTCCAGGCTTGGCAGCTGCCTGAAATAGCAGAGTCCTAGTGACCTCAAGAAAAAAGATGCTCCAACAACCATTGCAACCTAGCAAAAACCTCCCAGCTAATTCACCAGCTCAATCTGCACCATATTCCTGGATATTTCTTGGGTCCAAGAAATCACTGCTGAGACTGTCAGAAAAAGAGTTAAAATAAATAATCTACGGGGTCCTGTGAGCCCAGAGGGACATGTTTTAACCATCACCCTAAACTCCTCTCAAAGCTATATTTAACAAATATGACCATGGAATTGGTCTTTCGCTGCAAGATTTTAGCAGGTACAGATGAATTCCTACCTCCAGGACAAGTTCCTTTTGCTCCACTTGGTGACAGCCTGGGCAAATCGCTTCCTCCTGGTCTCCTCAATGGTAAGGTCGGGCAGTGAGCAACGAGGGGTCTTCATCAGCTCCAGGGTGGCTTCATCTAGGGTTAAACGAAAAACAAGAAATCATGGGAATGGTGGGTTAAGAAATCCCAGGGGGACAAAGAGATGGGAAATGAAGTACTAAGAATGAACCAGAAGAGCAAAAATTGATACTCAGGAGCCCACTGGGGCATGGCGCGTGCCCCAGCATGTCATGGTGACACCCGCAGAACACTGAGCCCCGCACGTCCCACTGCTGCTCTCAACACTGGACAGCAATTCCTGCTGGAAGCCCACCTGTGGCCAGCTTTGATTATGTTTTAAATCGTATTTTTTTTTAAATATTCTGATTTGTTCTCTCTGGATTAATTTCCCAGTATTCTTCTGTCAAGGAGAAACATTCACATGTAAATAAACTGCATCTCTGTTCAGCTAGGAGCTCATTTGAAGAATGTCCATGATCCTTCTTAATAATTTTTGTAATGAATGAAAGCTTGAAGTGTCTATTCTCACCAGCTGAAAAGTTGTTTCATTCGCTCATTTCCCTGCTAACTTTACCTCTTAAAGTCTGTTTTTATGAACAAATCCACAACTATGACCTGCCCAGGGCAGCCATCCTTTCCACCATAGCCCATTTGGAGCACCCCCTCCAAAAATGCAATTTGAATGGCCACTCCTGTTCTGGGATCTCCTGCAGCTTGTGATACAGTGGGAGAGAAATTATTGCATGTGCTCAATTAAGACCAGAGAAAGGAAGTTCCAGTGCTGGGATGCAGCCACAGCTTCAGGGGACCAGCAGAGGGATGCAGGGGTGTTGGGAAGGATAGAGAGGCAACTGCTAATTAGCTGCTTCTTCTTAATTGTGTCCCGACCACCAGAAGCACACTGGCCCCCAGGAGAGCCATGGAGGGGAGGAGAGCAGAGGCACCCTTCTGCAGGCAGGGATAATGTTGGCTTTCTCCTTCCCTCAATGAAGGCATTGAGAGAATTGACCCCAGCCATGCTGGTGAACTTGTGCTGCTTCAGCCTGCCCTTGGACTGCTCCCTCCGAGGCAGATGTGCCTGCCACGCAGATGCCACTGCCTGCCCCTGCTGGCCAACAGAGCTGCTGGAGTAGACGATGGGCTCCCAGCTGGCTGGGCATGACTGGGGAGTATCTGGAGCTGTTGTGACTCAGTGAGATCCCAGGAGAGCCCCAAAGAGCCTCCTGGCCCTATGCACTGTGGGCAGGAGCAAACAGAGTTGGGGTGATATAACATCCTTCTCCCTCCCTTGCCTGTGCCCCAGCAGCAAAGAACCCAAAATATCTACGTATACAAGTTGGGAGGCTTAATCAGGATTTTTGTTCAATTCAATTTGATGCTGCAAGTAAGGCTTTGAACAGGATAACTTTCTCCTTTTTTTTTCCTTGTCTTTTAAAATTCTTTTAGTTGGTTTACTTTTTTTTGGAACACACCAAGAGTTATTTTAAGCAAACTGAGAACCCCAAGGGTCTGTGGGTCTGTTGAAATAATTGCTTGCCTCAGGTTCTTGAAAACACAAGGCAACAGAGCACCTGAGCCATGGAATTACTCTTACAGCTGCAAATTGGGCCATATGCTCCACCCATGTGAGCTTTCCATGGAGCTTTTCCTGATGCAGCTCCAGAACACAATACCAAGTCCCTTCTCCCCCATGGACCTGCAAGAAACCATCCCTGCCTTGCTCTGCACAAAGGAGAGGAGGGGTCATGAGCCACTGACCTAGGACTCCTGTGGCCTCAAGTCCCCCGAACCTCTGCATGGCAGTGATGGCCTTGGTGAGCTCCTCCTGCGTCTGTAGCTGCCCCGTGACAGGGTCCGGAGGAGGCAGATACCCAAATTTTGTCAGCCAGTCCTGTGAAACAAGGTGAAGGGGAAATGAGAAAATGAAAGGAAGGGAATACAGACACAGGGAGAGACGCTCTGAAGGTCCTCTCCCTTCAATGCATCCTGATGGTTTGAGTGCGTTAGCCTAATGGTTGTACTTGACTTAAATGATTTTGTGAGGGTGGCTTGTTTTACCTTGACCTTCACAACACCAGGATTTTGTTTGGAAATAAATTCAGCCATGAAGTCTACAAGCCCACTTTGTGCCACACAGTCATCCAAGACCTGAGGCAGATGACCTCAGCATTGACACAAAACTGAGCCCTCCTCTCCAGCTTCTCCACACTTCCTGGTAATCATCTTCCTGCCAGTTGCTCTAAAGTATTTACAGTCAGGTGTGGGTCTCTCTACCACCAGAAAGCAGCAGGGACCTGTGGAGCCCAAAGCCTAGGCAAGCACAGCCACGTGCCAGTGATCCCCTCCCCTCATTAAACCCAAACCCACTGTTAAATCGGAATTTGTCTCTCAAAATACAACATATCTTTACAAGATTTTTCTCTTTCTCTCTTCAGGCTAAAATTGATGAAAAAAACCCCCTATAATCTCCTTCTTAAAACTGCTTTTTAAATGTCTCATGAATTACCTTTCTAAATCCTTTCATATTTTCCTTCTCTCTCCCTCCCTTCCCTCGGCAGTAGAATGAGCAAGGAATAATAATAATATCGCATGCAGGGGATGCCATAAACACCTGCCCTCTATTTTCTTTATCTGTGTCAAACATTGATCTGTTGAGCCTCTTGAAGACTAAAATTGATCCACACTTCCACTGCAGTCAATACACCACAAATTTATGGTAGCCAGATTAGTGCCAGAAGCCAGTAGCTGGTTATCACTGCATTCTGAATGTCTCATCGTTTGGTGCCACCTGCAGCTGTTACCCTGAATGCCACAGAACCCCCAGCCCCTCTCTGAAAAATCCAATTAAACAGATTCACTCTTACAGAGCTTTATGACTTCTCCTCAGGCTTGGTGCGACTCTCCATAGGGGAGCATGGCCTGCTGTGCTGGGTTTCTCACCAGCAATTCACTTCCCTCCCCACCCTCCTACACAGTTGCCTTATTTTACTGGGATGGTGTGCTCAGTAAACAGCTTATCTGGCCATTTCTTGTTGCTTAATCAACTCCATCAGCCACCACCTTGCCGGGAATGCGTGAGCATCATCACAGCCCTTCCTTGCCATCAGGTTGATGGCCAAGGCCAGCGCTGTCCCCTCTTCTCCACTGCTACTAATTGTCCCTTTGCATAGCCAAACCATTTAGAGACACAATTCATCTTTGATTCTCCCTGAGAAATTGGCTATGACATGGGGGTTAGCAACTGGCCCATCAATTGCTGAGGATGGGGGAGTTTAATTTGGTTTCTTCTTTGGCTATGGAGACAGCAACATTTATCCTCTAATGACAGTGGAGGCACTGCAACACCAGAGACAGACACAACTCGGCTGTTCTTGAGGGCTCCTGGGGATGCAGGCGGCAGCAAAAGGCTGAGGAAAGCAACAGCAGAGTGATATCCAGAAGTTGTACAGGTCTTCTTTCCTTCCTAACCCCAAGGGACAGAGAAAGCACGAACACAGGACCCCAAAGCAAATCAGGGGCTCTCTACATAAAAGATGGAATTAGTGGTCAGAGAGCACAAACCCTTCCCCCTAACCAATCTTGCAAGTACTAATGTCCCTTCATGTGATTTTTCATCTAAACCATCAAGTTTATCCTGCTTTACAGATCTTCTTTAGTTTTATAGACCTCTGTGATATTGCTCTCATTCAGCTCTTTTCTGTGTAGGGACTCTGGCTGGTTTCCTCTGTCCCTGTAACCAAAGCTGATTTATTGAACTTTTGACATTCCACCTTTGTTGTAAAAGAAAATTTCATGAGACCAAAGCTGGCTTGAAAATGAGAAAGAACAGGAGAAATTGTCTGGCTAATGATCTGTGTGCCCCATGAAAGCTTCTCAGATATTTTCTTGTCCTTGATAATGACAAAGGCTAAACTTACATACTTCCGTAAATAAGAATATGAAAGTGTTTTCCATTGAGATAACTTCAACACATCCCCTTCTTATTTCCACCTTATTGAAAACCTACTTTTTTTGGCAACTCTCATTAGCTTAAAATGTTTAAATGAAATAGTGATTCCAGCTAAATGCTAAAATTCTATGAACATATTTCTTGCCTGAGCTGGCATGATAAAAACTTTTCCTTAAAAGTGTACTGTGCTAAATGAATTGACCTAATCCCAAGAGAATATTCAGCTTCAACAACTATTTCAAAAGTTTGAAAATTGTCTAATCAAAAAAAAAAATCAGATTAAGCCAATGTCCAACCATCTTCTGGCTCTGAGATGAGCTGGGAACAAGTGGGGCTGCACTACATTACTCATTCCATGCCCCAGGGTAGGTACCTGGGGCTCCTGCGATCCTGGCTCAATTTTTTGGAATCACCACCAGCAAAGATGGGTCTGGGAGCCAAGCCCAGAAGGAATCTTCTGATCCAACTCCAACATTGAGCAATACAGAATAAAAGGCTTTGCACTGGCTCGGGTCCAGGAAAAAAAATAAACAAAAAAGCAAAAAGGAAGAACTGCATGCTTGGCAGAAAGGTCCAAAACCAAGCAGCCATCTTCCCCTCCTCTCCAGCAGCTAAGCACAGCTGCCAGCAAGAGCCCTGGTGCTGCTCAGTGCAGAGCAGCAGCACACTCATTGCCTACAAACCACAGCTGGGATGCTTACGGACAAAACAGTGTCCCTTCTGGGGGCTAGAGGGCCCCTTTGCCTCATTCCAGATGGGGACTTGTACCATGTCCTCAGCACTGGGAAAGAGCCATCGTAACTCTGTCAGCATAGTGGTATTAGGAAAAGCCCAGGGACCGTCAGAGTGGTCACTTGGCTGGGGGTGCGGCAATGCCACAGTGTCACTCCATCACGGAGCAGCTCCACTCATGTTTGGAGGCAGATTACCCACTTGGCTGGATAAAAATAAACTGGATTTATTTTTCTCATCTGGGTTCCCATCCATAATGGGGAAAAGCCTGCTTCTTTCCTTAAAAAAGAAGTTTAATGGAATCTAAAACTACAGATTTTTGTCACCTTTTTCCATTCGAAGAAGCACAAAGTTAAGAAAAATGGTAATGCAGTCTTCCCCTCTGCAAACAAGCTCTGCTTAAATTTTGTATCTTTTTTTTTTCTCCTACAGCCACTTGAATAGAATACCATGGAACAGTCAGGGACTGCAGCTTTCCAGGGTCAAGCAATCACCCAGAGCAAAATGTTGGCTCCCACAGTAGTGAGTCCTCTGGTATTATTTATGTGGAGACAATTTTCAGATTAAAATGGCAATTTCATTTCTTTCATCTCTCTACTTCCTTTGTATCAATAGCCTTTTGTTCTAGAACCTACTTACCTGCTTCATTTTAAAAGAGACATAGATATTGCCCCTCTTTTATGGAAGATTTATGAGCTCTGTAGGTCTGCTTTTACTAATATTAATATTATATAAGATGATGGGCTTATTCAACTGCCACAGGCAAAGGAAAGACTCAGTCAGCAAGTTTTCTTCCTGATGATTTCTTTTTAAAGGTGGTAGGTTGGCGTTTACAAGCAGACAAACTAATTCAGGAAAACAAGGAGCGGATAAACAGGATAAACAGCAAAACAGAAATCAGGATAAGCTGGAAAACTATACTCAAGCTAGCTCCACAATTCTTCTTGCTCTTAAAATGTCCATCTATCTAAAACTTAGGCCCAAACAACCAGGATGGTTTTTTTCCCTTGGAGAAAAAACTGCCTTGATACTGTAGAGGTCGTAAAATTCTCTTTGCTCAGGGATGGAGACTGCTATCCTCAATGTAAGCAGCCTGTTGCCAAACTGAGAGAAGAGCAGAGCTTTACCCTGGCAGATTTATGGACCAGACCTTGAGCTTTGCACCACTACCCCAGACTGTGTCTGTACTCATCCCATTAAAGCTGAATGAAGAAACTGGGATTAAATTGAGGACACTGCTGGCAGGGGTGCAAGCAGTGCCCTCAGGTACTCTGACTGAGAGTGTGGGTGGCGGTACCCATGGGCTCTTCTCCCTGGTCGGTGTCACCGCCACCAACATTTCTCCAGGCACCTCTCTGCAGCCAGTCACTAACACACCTCCAGAGATAATCTGGATGTGCAACATGCCCTGAGAGGACCCTAGTATGTGCCAGTTTCTGAATATTTGGGGTAGTCCAAGGCTTGAGCAGAAGCAAGTTGTTTTCCATTGAAAAGATCCCTTTTATTAATAGTCTTTGAAAAGCTTTACCAAACTGCACCTTTTCTCATTAATCAAGTGACAAGTTGGTTTTATTCATTTGAAAATGGTGCTGTCATGGCTGGGAAGTTAAACTTTTACTCTGACCTGAACCTGGCCCTTGGCTTTCTGGCAGGAGCACCCCGGTCCCTACCCACCATACCCTGGGCTGCCACAGGAGCACAAATCACCCCACCACTCTTCTCCAGGGCTCATCTCCTGCTTTCCATGCTGGATAACCATAGAGAAGCAGGCTTTGTTTCAGTGGGGCTGCCCAGGGGTGAGAGGATTTTGAAAGCTCCCTTTCCTGCCGGAAGTCCTTGCAGCCATGCTTCACACATGCAAGGGAAGAAAATCCAAATACTCTATTCAACAAAATTAATGACCTAGATTAGTAAAATAAAGCTACAACTCAAACATCTGGAACTAATTTCCAAATTACACTTTGCTTTCTCTCTGCAGCTACCATTAAATAGGGTGGAAGCTTTTAAAATAATAATAATTTTTCAAAAATCTCCAACACCACAAGCTAGATTAAAGGAAATTGCTTTGAGCTGTTTGAGGTTTTATTCCAAGTTATCGAAGGTTTAAAAGTATCACAGTTTTTACAGTCATTTTCCTGAGATCAAAAGACCCAAGGAATAACACCCGTTAATTAGAGCAACACATATGGTGCTGCAATACTCAGAGGAGCATGTTCCTGCAATGGAAAGACCTCTGGGCCCCACAGAGCCAGCACTTCCCTTCCAGAGGTTGCCACACACCTCTCTAATGAGCTATTGCATGCACGCAATCAGCTGATTAATTCATTAGGAGAAAAAAACCTGCAGCTTGGATTACAACCTGGATTTTGGCTGATGCCACTGCTGAACTGCGGGACCAGTTTCATTAGCTGCTGTCAGAGGAGTCGCTTGAATTCAAACAGCTCTTTAATTCGAGCAAACCTAGTGCACAGAATCCGGGGGGGGAAGCTAATGCAACTGCTGATGACTTCTGCTACCTGGCCCTGGATTTAAATGTTTGTTAGTGCAACAGCCGCCAGCTGGATGCTAACTTGGCTGCCTGGGGGTCCTGTCAGATGTGGTCATGCCTAGAATGTAACTTCATGCTCATTTCAACAGCTCTGCTCATGTTACCTCTCCTGGGTGTTGGGCGGGGGGATGTCCTTCGCCTGGCAAGGTGGGCACAAAAGAAGGCTCTGGTCATTTGGAGACAAGCTTTATCCACCACACAAGAGGTGTTACACAACGTGTAAGCATCTCTTCGGTTAGATGAACACCCAGAGCGTTCCCGGAAACACAGACCTAATCAAGAGATGTTGTAGAAGCAGAAGGAAATTCTCTGCAGACCATAGAAACAGCCTTATCAACCCCTTTGAAATGAAGATCAAAGAACCAATTCCCACCCATAGAAGGCGGCAGAGCAGTGCAGCACAGCACAGTGTTTACTACAGATGGCTTAGATTTCTTTTCAGAGTACCAATGAGTGACAAAACATATCAACAAAATACAGCTTATGCTGCATTTTCAACATAAATGTGTATTTTTCTGGGTGGAGATTTAATACATGTGGGCTTTAGGGAGTCCTTGAACCACTGGATGTTTTCCAGAACATCCTAACAATTTCCACTTGAAGTCAGTGAACAATGCAAAAATAAAACAAACAAACAAAAAACCTGCGCGTAACTGAAATTCCTCATGAACATCAAAAAGCTTCAACAGCAATAGTTTCCTGTTTCTACATCAGTCCTGGTTTTGCACTATGCTGCTGTCATGATGAAGCATCCTTTGTCAACACTGAGTTATCTAGGAAGGAAGAGAAGAAATGCCTGGTGTATAATGGTCTCTTGAACTGTGATAGAAAGTTAGGTAAATGACTGAATTAGCATCCTTTTATCTTGCTACAGAAATAGCTCTAAACCACGTAACCCATGGTTGGGTTTATGAAAACAGCCCTGCTACACTGTGCAGGTGCAGTTGGAGGCTGCTTGTGTGCACAGGAGGCTCTCATCTGGCAGCGCCGTGTCACGGTGACGGATACCCACGGTCAGAACAGCAGCCTTGGAACCTTGGCTCTCCCCAGGTACCCTCAGCACCACTCACTGCAAAGGAAAGTGTCAGAACTTGCATGGAAAATGAAACCACAATGAGTTCTAGTCCTCTGGTGGGCACAGAGGCCAGTAACATCCCTGGAGGGGAGCTAAGCAACCCCTGTGCTCTATTCCATTGAGAAGCGCAGTATGTAATTACCATTGCAACATATGGCTCATAATCAGTGGCATCAGTTTGGATGTGCTTTCAAACTCACTTTAGAGCATGTGTGCTGCTGGTAACCCAGGCTGTGCCTGGCTTTGCATCCTTCAGTGTGGCAGCTGTTGGATTAATTCACAGGCTTGCTCCAGCTCCATTTACACAGGATGAACCAACAGTATGGTCTTGATTGACAAATCCAGGTAGGACGGGCAATGTCTAAGCAGAGTAGAGGAAAACTCAACTCCAGTGTTAAGAGATGGAGCAACAGGAATCCACAAGACCTGTTAGTTGCCACTCTTAAAATGGCCGCAGACAATGATGATATGTGGTGTTCACAGCTCACACAAAACCCCAGGACAGGCAGTTCTGGATGCTGGCTCCTTCTGTGCTGGAGACCATCAGCTAGCCAGGTGCCCAGACCCAGGAATTCTTTGCCCCTGGCATCCCACCTTCTCTACCAGCATCAACCATTGTTGCACTCTGAGCAGGTATGACAGGATCAAATCTAACCTCTGCTGTGACAGGGCTGAATTAAATGTTACCAGATCCAGTTCTGACAGTATTTATAAGCCCAGAAATCCTCTCCCCATGTGCCCAGCTGCAATCCATATGCAGCCAGGGAAGACGTTTCCCAGCTTTACATGGCATAATAAATCATAGTGAGTGATTGCTTGATCCATGAGGCAATCCTCTCTGTATGACAAAAAGTGAAAACCAAGACTTTGTAAATTGGGGGTTTTCTGGGCACAGGACGGGACTACCTGTGGTTTCCCGGAGAATTTTGTACAAGGGTCATCAGAGTCCAAAGCTGCCTGAGGGCTGCTGTGAGCAGAGCCAGTTAGACAATGCTCCTTAGGAAACATCTGCTGGAGATGGACTGAGGGAACAGAATGTGCCTTGACATTCCTCTCCCCATGCTCCTCCACCCTGTCCCATCCATACAGCAGGGAGGGCAGCTGCTGTGGCCCATGTCCAAGGGAATTCCAGCATCAGGAGGCTCCCTCTGAACCCTCAATCACAGGAGTGAGGTCACCTGCCCTGCACGCAGTGGGGAGGCTCTGTCAGCCGCACAGATGTTTGGACTTTTACTTAAAATCTCCAGGCCTCCCAAGTATCTGACATAGGGCTATTGACATCATCCAAAAAGACTGTGCAGAGAACTTCCAAACACTCCTATCTTCCTGCTGGATTGAGACCAAGATGAGGCAAGAGAATGATGAATTCTTTTAAAATAAATACAAATTGTGCTTTATCAAAATGAGAATATACATGGAGGGTTTTTTAAGGGGTGACAGGAGAGGTTATGATTTTGCTTAATGGGTTTAATAAGCCTGTCCATCTCACCAGACCTGAACAGCACATGGCTCATGGTATGTAGGGAAAGTGAGTGTTACAAAGAGAGCACAATGCATTTAAATCTATACCTCTCCAAATCTCACAGGGATGAGCTCCGACTCCTTCAGTTTCAGTCATTAAACAAAGCACATCTGGCAGCAAACTGAACAGGCTGCTATCCATCAAAACAAATCCTTGCTAACTCCATTCACCAGATCTTTTTTAGGACAGTATCTTCTCCAGGATAGACTCCAGACCTGTGTCCCTGTAGCATGGCCAGAAACACCAGTTTGCCTTGGCCTGTTCATGTCCTTGTTCAGAGCTCTTAGTCTCCATCCCAGCCTTTAGAGTTGAACCTCCAGCACTGCTTAACTGATTCTCTATTTACAGTAACCAAGAATATTTTACCTCGATTAATCACCTCAGCTGCACATCTTTCTTCCCCTTATTAATTTGCAGATCAGTGCCTTCCTTTCTTCCCTCATAGCATCACACTTCTCTTCAGCCAGCTAGGCTTGGTAGCCTAGCCCAAGATAACATCAGGACACAAGTTACCTGTTTAAATTTACTTGCAGCATGGCTCAATATCCCTTTCAAGAGATAGTAGAAATTCTCCAGCCCTCTGCAAACTGGGAATTCAAGTGCTGTTATCACCATGCTTGGTGCCAGGACTGGTCCAAGGACTGGTAACCGCAGGTACAGTCCCTGTGTTTACCTCAGGCTTTTTGATCAGGACTGAGCTGCATCTTCCCATTTAGTTTTTAAAAATGAAAATATTCTAATGTTAAGAAATCCATAAATCAGAAGTTGTGCTGGGGTGTGAAATAGCACATCCATTTGAGAGAGAATTAAACTTTATGTCTCCTGTCCCCAGATCTACGTGACTACAGGGAACAACATATTTTCTTTCAGGTTGGTTTTGTTGCCTTCCCCAGTCTCTTTAAAGCAGTATTACAATGAGCTTTTCTTGTTTACAGGTTCTTTCTAGTAGCTGCACAAGTGTCTCAAACAATTATTGATGCTGTGGGCAACTGGTGAACAGAACAAAAAAGAGCCTTCTGGCTTCACAAGCAAGGCTGCTAAACCAGAGGAAGCAACAATATCACAATTCTCAGGTGACCAGGCCTCAGGTGAAAGTACCAGGAACTCCGCAGAAGTACTTCAGGAGTACCCCACAGGCTGCATGAGCTGGAAGAAATTACCCACGCATAGAAAAAAGAGCCCTGCATCACCACAGTGTGTTGGATGTTTTCAAAATGTGACAGGAAAAAAAAACCCCTTTAATTATTAAAACCAACTAACTAAAATTAATAATTAATTGGTCCTGTTATGACCAGTTTAGAGCATTTTCCTGTGGCAACTAGATGATTCTGCTTTCAGTGAGAGCCGGTTGATCATAACCAGAAAACAACCAGAACAGAGCAGAGACCAAACAAATCTTCAGATTACACTCATCTCCAGGGGGATTCAAATTATACAGTGCCTGACTTTGGCAAATTATTTGAAACATTCAATACAGAACTTGCTGTTACTGGAACTTCCCCCACCCCAAATGCTAATTTAAGGAATAATAGATCTGCCCATCTCTAAACAGTGTTATTTCATTAGGTATTACAAGTCATGCTGAACTATGCAGCACCAGTCATGCATGTACCAGACCACCATAGCTGGGCAAACAGCAACAGCCACTCCCACGCAGGAGTGAGAGCCAAGGACACAGGTACCAGCCCCTCTCCTTACCAAGGACCTGGGAATCCCTCCAGTCATGTAAGTCCCTGTTCTGGCAGCCAGATAAAAGGCTGACTGCCCCAGGACTGCTGGTCTCCCAAACCCGTGCCTAGCTTGGTTTGACTTTTGCATCATAATCCCTATAGCATAAACAGTAAAGGAAGAGAAATGTTTTTCTCTTTGAATCTTTGCTAAAAGTACACCTCCCCTCTGTAAGGGCTGTGTATGTTGGTGGTGATGGCAGGACAAAGCGGATGGCTGTAGTTATGGCCAGGCATTACTCTGTACTTGTGAGATTTATGCAAAACTTCAACCTCTGGTTCCTTCCCAAGATCAATTCCAGCAGGAGCAATTCTAGACTATTTTTTGATACCAATCAAACTCATTAAATTGCGAGAACTTACATTTCTGCATAAGCAGAATACGAAATGCAGAGAAATTCCTGAAAGAGAGCATCCTGCACAGCAGAGCAGAAATCCATCTGGTAAATTGGATACACTTAATCACGTCAGGTTTGCTTTACCCTGTTTCTTTTTTTTAAAAAAAGACCACATATTTTTACTTCTGTAGCTTCATGACACAAAGTCTGACAACACATTTGATTGAAAATGTCAAAGTGGTCATCTGTATCACATCACAAGCAGACTCCTTCTCCTTGTGGCACCAGGACAACTCTTCATCAGGAGCAGAGACATGCCCTGGCATGCTGAGTGGGCCACTTCTCTCTTCTGCTGTATCTATCGAGTACCATTTGTTACCTATATGGGAATCAGCCATCCAGACTTGCTGTCTCCTGCCCTGAATACCACAAGAACATTCTCATCTGCAACTAAACCTTGTTAAGAAATGCAGTCAGCATCACCCTGCCACTGCAGAGACTATAGGTACTTCCAGTTGGACTACACAAACTGCCCACAATTTGCTGACATACCTACTTTCAAAGCTGGGAAAGACACAGGGGTGGGGACCCATGTGTTGCCATGGCTGCAGCACCCTGAGGCTCAAAGACTTGGAATGGTGATACTACAACAGAAAGACCAGCAAAATCTGCCAGAAAGGTTGAAGACAACAGAATGTGCATGTCCTTGGAAGCACCAAGGCAAAGCATCAGGTTCTGCTGACTGCATGACATAGGGTTTTGCCTTGACCACCAACGACCTTGTCCAGAAATGCAGGTAATTTGTTTCTTCCCCCTAAAGAGCAGGTTGATTCCTTTTGCTTGCAAAAGGAACGATGTTGCTGTGCTCAATTGGCAGTTGGCACAGGAGAGCCATAACAATATCAGTGCATGTTACTCCCCTCTTTACCACAGGAATGAGACAATTTGATATTTCCAGGTACCTGCCACTTCCTACAGCTCCAGCCTTGCTTTTTAGAAGATGTTTTGGGGTACATCCAGCGAGGGTACTGCAGAGAGCTTTCAAACAGCATTAAGCAGGTTAGATAATGAGACCTATCTAGCTGTGATAGTCAATTAGCTTTGCCTTGTTCAGTGTTTGTTATTTTGGAGGTTTTTTTACCTACATACCACAGCCATTGGTGTAGACACTATCCTTTATTTTCGTCCATAGCAATGGCACAGGCACCTTGGTGTGAGCAGATCTGCTGATACTGCGGTGCAATTAATCCACTTTGGCAGACAGCTGTCCCCAAGCAGGGCCATAAACAGCAACCACCAAGGTAGGATACGACCCTTTCCTCAAAGGGATACAACTTTCAAAGCCTAATTAGTGCAAGTTCAGTGATCAAGTCATTAAACCAAGTTAATCTTGTTCTTGGTAAAATAACCAAAAAAATCAAAACATACACACATAAGTTAATGCAAATTTAGGCTTTCACATTGATTGTCCATCCCATATTTGTCATTGCTTATCTAGCAGCACCAAAATAAACATTCTCCCGCCAACACGATAAATAATATACCTTGATGAGCAATAGTCCCACAGGGTACACAGATCTTGTCCTTCCTCCATGATCTCACCATGTCAGGAACAGAAATTTCAGCATTGCATATTGCAGCTAGGCTTAAAGCTGCAATCTGAAACCCAGCCAGACTGTAAGCAGGCAGGTACCTGGGTGAGAATCCCAGCCTGTCTATTGGACTCTAAGTGCAGATGTATCATTGACCAAGGAAATGAGTGACTGAGATTGCAACCCATCATACGCCTGTGCCTGGGAGACTCAATCTCCCTAGATAAGGGCGCTCACAAAGAATAAATTGCTTAGTCTTGTTACAAGAACCATGAGTGCCATGTCTCTGTTCGGACCTGGCACCAATCGATGTCACAAGAAATGGCAAAAAGGAAACAGGGAGGAGAAGGGATGGGCTGTAGTCACACTGCGGGGAACATATTTCCCTTTCCTTCTGGTCAGATGCACTGGCCACCAAACCTTAATGCCTCTCAGCACTCATTCACACCAGCACTTCACCTTACACATTATTATCTGTCCTCTTTCCTGGTTAAAGCCGCAGGTTAAAACAAAACAAATGTTTAAGGTGTTCTTTACATCTGGCTTAAAAAAAATTCTTTTTAGCATTATTTTTCATCTCTTGGGCAGCATCTGCAACTGACAGGCCGTTGCTGGGGAAGTGGCAAAGCAGCAATGTCATCAGCTGGCTCCTCACCACCACTCATGAGACCACAATGGCTAACAAACCCCTTTTCTATATTTAATGCTGCCATTTGTAGGGCAAGGTTGTACTACTTGGGAAATGCACTGGGTTTGTCTGTGACTGTCCTGTGAATTTTCCACAAGAAACCAACTTTCTGTGAATAGGAACACAGGCGAGTGTCTGCATTAAATGAGGTTATGTCAGCTAGCTGTATGAGAAGAGTGACAGGTCTGCAAGAGCCTTTTTCCTTTCTCTCCTGCATTTCCTTAAGTGAAAGCCTTTAGCCATCTTTCCTCTCTCCTTTCTGCTTTGAAAACAAGCCCTCAGCATGGCTTGGTGGCTGTGGCCTGACACAGTGAGTGGCTTGAAGCAGAGAAACTGAGGCATGCTGGGCACTCCAACTAAAAGCATTTGTGCTCCTAATGAAATGAAACTCAGGAGTGGGAAAGTCAATTGGATTTTGCTATTGAGGGCTGTGTTGCCCACTTCATGGGGTGGGGGGACAAGGATCAGGCTAGTTCAACTAGTCTAACTAGTTCAAGGAAGGGGAAAAAGCCAGCAGAAACCTTCTCAGAAACACAACTCCTGGAGGTTCTGTGCATTGCATGATGCCCGACCCATGGCATGGCTGCCTGCTCACTCACACTGTCTTATTTCCTCACTGCTCCAGACTCTGTCAGGAGTGGGAATCCCAGCTGCTGGGCTGGGACCAGATCTGGGAGAGCTGCACTCTTCTTCAGCAGCCAGCATGGCCTGAGTGCGCTACAGGCTCAAGCTGGAAATCCCTCAGAAGCATTCCCATTTGAAGGACGAGTGCTGCACCAAGGACAAGGAAACACAATGGAAGGTCCATGGACAGTATCTTTTATCTTCATCATCTCTGTTACAATTAATGCAGGGCCAGATATTAATTGCTGGGGCAAGGAAATTCAGGTAGCATTTGGCTCCCTTTTCCCTGCATAACCAATTGAAAAATGAATCAAGCATCTGCTTCTCCTTCTTCCCCTGGATTATCTCTGCCATGCTTCTCAGCTAACCAGGTACAGCAGGACCAAAATAAGCATGTTTCTTCATGGGAGAAGAAACAACTGACCTGCTGCAACAGTCAAGTCACCCCATGGCAGCCAGATATCAGAGTCCCATCCTCTCCAACTGCACTTGGCCCAACAAGCCAGAGAGAGGTGGCCTCCCACAGCTTGTGCTGATCTTGGTTATCCCAAAATTTCATTTTAACCTGTCTTTTTTCGTGCTTTAATACAAAGCCCTCACTTGACTTTGACCAATCTATCCATCAGGATGAGCTTTCAAAGCAATAAAAGGAGGTGTCAAAAGTCCATCTAGAAAACAAGAAAAGAAATTTCAAAGACAGGACTCACTCCATGTCAGGACAGCATTGTGATGTGTATATTCTGTGAATTAATGCCTTTTAGCTCAGCTAGTAAATCTTTTCCAGCCCATAGGCTCAAGGCATTATTAAGAAGCAAGTACAGACTTTTAAAACTAACCAAGATAATTTTACGACTATCAGGAATATTTCAAGCTATACAAAGCCACATAATGGCACAGAGAGAGAAGAAAGAAATCAAATCAGTTCATATATATCAGGCTTTAACTGCTGACTAACAACAGCCAAGAAGAAGTAATTCAGAAGCAGCGTTATGGGCAGGGTTGTCTGGAGCTGAGAGCACATCTACCCTTCATAGGACAGGCTCAGAGCTGGAGCAGCAGGACCTGTACTCCCACCAATATTCCAGGAGTTAGTGTCCTTTCCTAGCAACCCTCCTCTCAACCCCCACACCAGATGGCTTAGTCCAGCTGTATGTTGAATGGAAGGACATACTTCTCTCTCCAAACTGCCTAAATAAAGAGGGAAAGCCACCAGCACGGAGCTTATGCCACAGCTCCAGAAGGAAACAGCGAGAAAACATGATGTGAAAACATGCAGGATGCAGTTTCTCTGGAGCCAACTCAGGGAAAAATATATAATAGAGTGCAGAGTCTAAAGAACAAAACGTGAGTCCAAATCTATCAAACAAACTGGAGGAGGAGCACTGCACTGAGAGGTGATGGAGCCAGAGGGATGGAGCCGAGTGCTCCTCTCTACCTGTCCCTGCAGAGAGGGAGCTGAAGATCAAGTCCTTGTCACGGCAGAAAAGAAAAAGGCTAGATGATTATATTTTTTCTCTCAGTTCTATGGCTATCAAGGGTCTTTCTCTGTAAGGCTATCACCGAACACAATCCAGCACTTCCACTGCCACAGTTGTCACTGCGTGGGCTGGGAGGTTTTGGGAGGAACAGGGCAGGCAAAGAAAGGGTGAAATCTCAGCATCTCTGAGACCAGTGCAAAACTCCCACAAATCAAAAGTAATCAGGATTTCTCCTCCACATGTGACCACTCAGGTCTGAGGAGTCACTTTCCTTCTCCATTATCCCAGTCAGACCCAGCTTCAACCACGGCCACACCTCGCACAATGTGGGAGTACAAACACATTAGCAAAAAGCATCCTTTGATGGATGGCTGGATGAAGAGGGAGGAACAGAAGAAAATCTATTCAGATTGCTCTGACACAATTTAATCTGACTAAAAGCCACAACTACAAAGGCAGCAGCAGGCAGATGCCCATAGTAACCCCATCAGGGCCCATTTTAATGGACTTTTTGTTTGCTGTGTCTAAGCAAGCACATTGTATGCCATCATCTTGTACTACAAGAAGCATTAAAGCAGCTTCCCAGCTCTCAGGGCATGAACAACACATAAGACAGCTTGGGAGGCCATGCAGTGGGATGCTGTGGTGGGCAGGCACCACCTTGTCACCCCCAAAGCCTGGCATGCAGAAAAGCAGGCTGCAATGTGGGTTAGGAAGTGCAAGGAGAAGGCACAAAAAAAGCATGGCTCACCCTCATAAAGACATCACAGACTACTTGGTAAGAGAAGGCAAGTGACAATCAAGAACAAAGAGACACCAATGAAGATCTGGCTGAATAGAAAACTGCAGCAGTGACCTGCATTCCAGGGATTACTAAAGCCAAGGAAGGTCCAAGAAGGAACTGGAGCTGGGATAAGCCTCATCCCCATGGATGCTGTCAAGGCTGTGTAAGCCCATTACCTCCTGCTGTCCTCCAACACCCCAGGTCTTCAGCAGGCAGGGGAAGGCACATTACAAGAGATCATGGGGCTTTCCCATGGTGTGCTGGGCCATCCAGGATCATCACTGGTGCAGTTATTCCCCCACCAGCAACAGCATCCACATCCCACTTGGCTTGCCAAGCGCTCCCGGGTGACGGGTTCCCCCTGGGGGTCAGATACTGTCACATAGGCATGTGGCTCCTTGCTCCCTTACCTTTGAACCCACCACATCCATCCTCTTGCCTGTGCCCAGAACAGTAGATATGATCCCTGCCAACTTAAGCACCCTTAGCAAAGCATTTCCAACAATAAACCTGCCACTATAGCAAACTGAAACTATTGGGGAAAGCAAGCAAGGTCTTTGGACAAGAAAAGTTCAAACTTTAGGCAGAGTACATTCAAAACGTATTTGATCTGAACAGCAAGAAAAATCATTTAAGTGTGTGGCTTCAGCCTCCTTTTGCTGCTGGAGGTTCCACTTGCTCCTTGCACACAGTCTGAACGGGACTGAGCACCCTTCTGGTCAATGCAGGCAGGATCTGGGCACACAATCACAACACCAGGCGCCTGAGGACAGGGGAAGTAAAGCCAAAATTCCTTACTACTTGGGCAGGTGAAGCCGTGGGGAATGAGGCTTCATGGTAAACGAGGAGCATCCAGGGACAGGAGCCCTCCCCCAGAGCCCTGGTAAGTGTGTTTAATGTTACAGAAGGGTGGACTTTACAGCAAGGCTCCCTTGGACACATATCTTGTAAAGAAAAGATAAAGCTTAAATTATTCTCTGTGAACGTGGAGGTTCACAAGTGTTTTATGAAGCTTGAAGTACTGGAGGCCAGAAGTGCAGCCCCGTGTGGGGTCTGGCACTGGCAGGACTCTGAGCTTTTGAGGGAAAATAGAAGTTTGCAGGAAATGATACTTCTTTGTATTTGCACGCTTACCACAGTGCCGGCTCCAGCTGGGACCAGCTAGAGAAGTGGTGGAACCAAATTTTTTTAATTAAAGAGCTGGCTGACTATGCTGTTATTCCTATACTGAGCTCATTTTGTGGCTTTTCCGGCTGTGAGTCTCCAAGGCACCCTAGGGCAAATCAAAGCAGCATTCTCAGGCACTGTCCTTCCATGTCCCCTTGGTTTGTTAAGAGGGACTGAGCAGGTCCCACTGGCAGTGTGGCCAGACACTCCCTAGGACTCTGTACCCAAGGAAGGCACCTGTGGGTCCAGCTTCTTTCAACAGTCATTGCCCATCAACCACATGTCTACAGGGAGAGCTCCGTATCCTAACAAAATTACTCCCAGTCTAGCCTCCTGCAGTTCAGTGTCTGAGCTCTACATCATGCCAAGAAATAGACAAGGAGAAAACATTTACTGCTTCTTATAAGGGGATGTCTGAACCACTTCGTGCACCCTCAGAAGGCTCTGAGCATCTTGACACCTGAAGCAGGAATACACTAATGAAGGGATATGATAAAAAAAGCTTATTGAGCAAATTGAAGATTTGCCTTTCTGCCTTGTCATATGATGTCCTCCACTCCAAGCCCAGAAATTGGGAAAAGGGGGAAGATGGGACCACTGTCCCCAAGGGACCAGCCATGGCCCTATTCAGGGCAGGTCTGCAACATCTTTAGCAAGAGCAGGAGTCAAACTCAGACAGGGGGAGGATTCAGGGGCTGATTACTCAGCCTAATAGGTTAGTTGAGATTGCTGAAGAAGCTACATAAAGAAGATACAGTTATGTATCATTTTAATTATGCATATAATGACTTTATCTTTTTGTTACCTTATTTCATTATTGAAAACTTTTTCTTGCATATACATTTTAATTCTCAATCCCAGTCACCAAAAGAACAATTTATAAATAATTTAATGTGCAACAAGGCACCAGTTCTAAAAGCAGCAGTTCTGGAATGAGGCCACTGAAAACTCTCTCAGCATCTGATACTTTAATGTTATACCACCAGTATTGCACCCAGAGGGTAGCAATATACAGTTCCTCCAAACTATGCAGGCTCATTTAGAAGCTGTAGCTGAGGAGCTTGTGCAAGAAAAACATCTCTTGGTAATAATCAAAATACAAGAGAAGTCTTTGGCATGCACCATGGCAAGGAAAGCCTACCACTGAGTTTGTAACAACAGCTTGTGAAACACACAGAGAGAAAGGAAAGAAACCTCCAGCTGCAGAGTCCTCTCTGCCCTGGAGACCCATAACCAGCTACACATATTGGGCTGGGCAGGAACATTCCCCTATCAAAGCCCTTTGGCACCACAACACCTGATTTAGGATGGAGAAATTGTTACAGCACATCAAACTACACCAACCAAAGAAGTTCCCAAGTGCTGAGAGCAGCTGCTGAGTATCAGCATTCCTGCAAAATAAACCCAGGAGACCTGAAGCAAGACCCTCACCTCCCAGCTGTTTCTGGAGGAAATACTGCTAGTTATCCTCACCGACAATCAGTGTTTGCTTAGCAGACAAATTTTTCTAATTATGTTTGTCAGCTTTGCTAATTACCCAAGATATGAAGTACAACACCTTAATTTTTCATGTATCCGCCACCTTTTTTCCCCTTCCAATAGAACGAAATTTTTAAAAAATTCATTCACACAGCCTCTACCCCAGTGGAAGTCAGACTTTCACAAGAGGTATAACCATGTAGCCAGGTTTTTATGTTTTAATTTTCATTGCATTTATTCCCACAGTGAAGTTGTATTAAAAATGTATCAGTTAGAGCAACAGATACCTGGAGATGGAAGTCTGTGCTGTGTTTTGTTGGGTTATTTTTCTCTCTCTTGGTCCTTCTACGGTGAGCATTTGTGTCTCAAGCCCAGTGAGGTCAATGGGAATAAGCAGGTGCATAAATTATATGCATGTGAATAAATTAGCTGTTATCAAAGAGAGTGCATATTTTACTATTGCTGAATCAGTGCTTTTCAAGCTACCGAATTGGATCAGCCCAACTGCCATCCCAGAGAACCATTTTGCATCTCCATCACTGAGGCAAAACCTCCTTAAACTGATATTTTTTGTATTACTTAGTGGAAGGGGAGAGATGTGGAAAGCTTCACCGAGCCCCTGCCTCCACCAGCCCTTCCCCGAGCCTCCTGTGCCCCGTCTTGGGCTCAGGTAAGAGGCAAATGTAAAAGGAGCTGCTGAGACATCTCTGCAGCAGTTCAAAGGGGAGGTGAGTGCATCCACCTGCTGTGGGATTACTCTGGATCTGTTGCTTTTCCGTGTGTGTGGTGCAAGGAGCGTGGGCAAGCCTTCTGCTCTACAGTAAGATGGGAAATTAGAACATGTTCCAAAGTACCGTCAGGTTCTGCCAGTAATGATAATGAAACCACAGCTGGCAGAAAACAGTCTCAACTGGTAGTGCAACATAATAACAAAACATTTGCAGCTAGTAGTGTCAAATGAACCTCAGGCAAAGCTTTGCCTGAATGACCACCGGGTGATGAAATGTCCTCCAAATCCCTCCCAAAGACAAACCCAGAGCATTTGCTAATGTGGGTAAGGGGGAATGCTCTGGCATAACCCTGGCACCCCACTGTGCCATCCTGCTCCAAGGTGGCCCAATTCTGCCTCCTGTAGGCAGGATCCTGCTCTAGGTGCTGTGGACAGGCTCTGCACCTACCTGCTGAATACTTCCCCGTGCCAAAAAACAAAGGGCTGACTAGTTTTGCCAAGGATATCCCAAATCACAGCCCCCATCTTTCCAGCCCCGTTTATATACAATTAGGAGGTGTTGCTGCATGCTAGGTTAACTCCTGGCTCAGGAATCCTCAGGACTTTCAGGCAAAGGTCCCATGGCTGTGACAGGCATCACTGTCTGCTCCTCTCCCTGCTTGTATCTGGTGTGGGAGCAAACAGGAACAAACAGCCTCTGCAAAAGGGCTTTATCTTTGCTGGCACTAAACCGTGAAGGTTAGAAGGCAGCGAGGGAAATCCGTGCAGTCAAAATCAAAGCCGCAGTAATTAAACAGGCTTTTCTTCTGTCCCAGGGAGGGTTGGCAGAGTAGGAGTTATGAGCAGGGACACTAGGGACTGCACACATACAACAAGAAATATCATCCTACTCCACAGCATACCATCCCAGCCCCAGGGCTGTGGCTGGTGACAAGAGCAGGGTCACAGGCTGCTGAGCCCAGTCCCACTCCTGCACACTAGTGCAGTCTGAGGACTCTCACCTTGCTATTCAAAGTTCATCTTCAACCTTCAAATCAAAACTCACCCTTTCTTCCTTCAAACCTAAGAAAATCTCCCTGAAAGAAGAAGTGGGAGAAGAAAAGGAGCAGCTTTCCCACTGCCTGGATTGATGCTGCTCGGTGCTGGCATCTGCTTGTCAGACTTCTATTTGTTCTAGTGATGGGTTGCCAAGGTGTTAAAGTCAAACCATTCAAATTGCTCGGAGAGTGAAAGATACTCAAGATTTTAAATTACACCTTGACCTGGTTGGGTCATTTTGCAGCAATTATCACAAATTTCTATGGTGGAAGACTCTAAGAGTTCAGAGGAGGAGAAAAAAAAAGTCTTGTCCTTTCTTCACCTCGCATAAAAATGAAAACCAGAAGTGATCTTCTTGCTCTTGAGATAATCATGCTTTAAAGAGCTTCACAAGCATCTATTTCCTCATTTGAGTTCACACAGAAGACATATTATCTCTTTTAAATATGACTTCTCCTTGGCAGTGCACATCCTGTTCTCTATGTGTAACACTTCAATAAGCCAACAAGTGGTTATTTGCAAAACTGATGGTAGGAGATGGATATAATATATTTTAAACCTCAGCAAAATTGGCCAATTTCATGAGGTTTGAATATATGGCTGAATTAATCAAGTCACACAGATTATGAAATGTGAAATACAGTTCCCCCACTCTCTCCACCTACATGGGAATGATTTGGAAAATGCCCAACCGAATAAAGGAACAGAGGAGAGAAAATAATAATAATAATAATAATAATAATAATAATAATAATAATAAAACTAATAGTTTCCAACGCACCAGGGTTTCCCAAGCAGTGATGGTCCCTATCACACCTTCTCTGTCTCGTGAGTTCCACCTCGGCTTGGCTTTCTGCCATGGCCATGCTCTGCTCTTTCAGTAAGACCAAGGAAATTGAGAGTGACATCTTCAGGCTCTAGACCCACTCACTTCTGCCTCTTTTGTAGTGGGGCTGGATCCAATCCTTTTTTCCCTGATGCCTTGGCTACCTGCTGCCTTCTGCCTTCTGCACAGGCACTGGCATCACATCTTCCTCTCTCCAGGAAAGCAGGCCCTGTGCTGTTTGGAAACACCCTTCACCCTTTACTTTAAAGGAGAAATAATAAATCCAGGAAAAGGCATTTCCTTCAACATCAAAATTACAGATTTCTCTGACTTACTCCATCTTGTTTGTGAGGTCTTGCTATTTGGTCCTTTGAAGACTGTTTGTTCCCTCATTTTTCCCTTTTTTGAAAAATCATTTTAAAATGGTTGAAATCTGTTTTAACAGACAATGAGGAAAAATTATCCATTCCTAGGCAAAACTGCCTGGAGCTGGCTGTGGTTTCCATCTTTTGCTAAAAATAGGGCATGACACACTGAATGTGCCTTCCAGCGTAGATCACTGGGTTGGGTCAGGGACATCAGCGGAACAAGGCCACGTTGTACTGGTGTTATTGAGGGAGCTGCTCGCTGGATCTGAATGCATTGTTTTTGAGGGTGCAGACAGTAACCTCTCTCCTATGGACACCTTCCCTCAGGTGTCTGCACTCAGAGGGGATTTTCAACAGTGGCAAATACAGCACACATGGAACTGGATTGAGCATTTCCTTGCTTCTGGAACAGGCAGCATCTGCTAGGTGCCAGTGGCTGTGCAAATCCAGGGAAGGCTGGATGTGGCAGGAATGCAAATAGGCTGGAAAGACAAATGGTTCTGGGCAAAGTATGATGACCTCCCCAGCAGTGTCAGGAAACATTTCTCAAAAGGAAGAAGTCATTAGCTGTTTCTCCGCTCACCTGTAGGGAGCATCACCTGCCTGGTGCCAGCTGCTTCATGCAGACGTGACAGGGCTGCTTCTGGTGCGGTTGAGTTCAGCTTCCTGCTCTGGGTGGCAACAGCTACCTTTTTCCTGACACAGGCTTAGCCATTGGTCCAGGCACCCCTGACTCTGCCCCTGCCTTGCTGACGGGCACAGCAAATTGAGCCATGCCAGGAAAAAACACCTGGCTCCTGAAGTAACCCCCAGTCCTCATTCCTCTATAAAATCATAAGATTGGAAGGCTACTACAACCCTGTTGCAACGGGTGGGAAACCAAAGACCTGAGCAGGTAAAGGACTTTCTTAAACTACATGTGCATGGGTTTACACTAATACTTAAATATACATTCACTCAATGCAATTTAACACATTCCACCACATCTCAAACAGGGCATCAAATATTTTCCAGTGCTGCCAGCAGCTCCCAAAGTCCTGAATTAGCAGCTCCAGCACAGGGGGCATGGTCCAGCAGGGTGTTAGAGCCTACTCATACCACAGCCAAATGCTCTAGTGAGAGGTTTTTGCCTTGCAATCGCCTTAGAATAAGGGGAAAGGAATTCAAATAAGTGCACTCATTACCTAGCCATGAAATGTTACCATCAAGAGTCTTTTTCGGGCAGTCAGCCAGACCTCATCTCCTCTCTTAGGAAAAATGGCACAGATATCTGAATTGGTCAAAAGGGGTGGAGAGAGAAAGGAGCCTAATCCAAATCTGGGTGTCACCAAGAGATGCTGAGACAAAAAATGAACAAATGAACACATGCATTGGCCCACCCCACCAAGGTGAGCTTTAAATTTAGCATGACTGAATCAAGATGTATTCAAGACAAGACAATTTTCTGCATTATTTCTTAATCATGAAGAGGAGCTGGTACCCCCAGGAAAGGCAGCCATGGTGGAGGTGAACTAGAGGTGTGCAGCAGCATCAGGCTGTTGCTGAACCACCTCCTTCAGTGGGATCACCAGGAGACCCTGCACGAGCAGGAAGTGTCCTCCAGCCATCATGTCAGAAACTGTGGCCATTTTTGGTCCTCTCGTCTGCTCAGAGCTGTCCCTGCAGACATGGATGGTGCTGGGGAAGCCCCACGAGACCCTCCCAGCCAGGGCACGTCTGCGCACACCATGCCGAGCATCCTCCTTCCCCCAGCACAGGGCTGGCATAGTACCAGGAAAATTAAGCAGGCGATTTCTAAAAGTGAGAGAACAGCAGCCATCTGGGCCCTAACAGCCAAGTCACTTCATGACCAAAAGGAACTTTCTAGAGAAGCCAAAGAAATGCAACAGTGAATAAAAGAAATAGCAACTGCTCTGAAGCATCCAGAGGTTGCTGTACGAGAGAAGCTTTCAGTGGGTAATGCCCACTCCTGTCTAATTAAGAGATGAAGCAGGAGATAGCTGGAGCACTGGGAAGCAAGAAGAAGCAGGGTGGGCTGGGGCTGAAGTCCAAGATTTTCTGTGCCACAAAGAGCCAGGACAGCTGCCCATGATGGCAGGAGTAGCCCTCTTGCAGTCCCTCTGCCCAGGCACCTACTGCTGCACCTCTGGGGGTGGCATTTACATCACCAAGTCTCCCAGGAGACTTAATATCTTAATTCACAACATATCCCCCAGCACAAAACGATCATGGTTCATATGACAAAGTGAAAGCACAGGTGACTTCCCCAGGTCGTAGCTCCAAATTCAGGATGCAAATCTGGCACCCTTGACCTCACTCTTTCACATCCACCATCAGCAACAGACATCACCTCTTCTTTCTGCTCTTTCTCACAGGAAAACCATCATCACTCATACTTCAATTTGTGAGTACTTTCACACTGTATAGTTTCATATACTCTAACACATTTCCTAACCTGCTCTGCCTGCTTGCAGGCAGCACTCCCCCTCTTCCTGAAGCTCTTCCAGATTATTGAACTACTTTGTTAATACAGCTTGTTTCCCATCAGTTGAGAGCAGAGTGTCAGGGACATAATTTATTTTCCATGTTTATTTATGTCAGGAGAGCCCTTAAAGGATGTGTTTGCAGTTGCCTCACTTGCTGTTCGTGCTGAGGTTACTGCCTGCCCTGCTGCATTACCAGCAAGTCAGGCTTGGGGAAACTGAGTCCACCAGATTCCCTCTGTTATTTTGATGGTATGGAAACAACTAATTTCCCTTATTGCTTCTTAATTAGGAGCAGAATAGAATCACCCTTTTCACTGGCCAATAGACCATTATGCTCATGAAAATAAGGTAAGCTGAGAACCAGCAGTGGTTCCTCAGCCGAGCAACTCTGTTTCTGCACAGTCATCAAAGATGGGCCAGTTATGGTCACCTCCTCTTAGGATGGTTTGAGTATATCCTGTCTGGACAGTGATAATACAATGACAGCAGAAAGTGCTGTTGCTCCCACAATGGAGTGCCCCAATAATGAGTTCCCTCTCCAGAACAATGTGCATGGAGACCTGAAGCCCTAGAAAAATGGAGGTATTTGGATTTTCTCAGCAGAGCAACTCCCCCTGCCCTCATTCCCATAGGGGAACCAGCTGGGCCATATTTTACTCCAGCTACCACTGCCTTTATTACTACAGTTTCTCCAGGCTCAGTCATGGCTGCAACAGTCACTTTTTTTTTTTTTTTTTCCCCTCTAAACAGTCTATGGCCAATTTGCAAACTGAGATGTACTCCTCTGCACCAGCCCATACTCAGGGCTCCCTACCAGCCCAGCTTCATCAGCCACAGATGGCAGTGACACCCTGCACCCTTCCCCAGGTTGTCCAAGCCAATGCATCACTTCCAGCTGCTACCCCGCAACTTTCAGCTCTTTGAAGCATCCCAGTGTGATGTGCTGGGGATCTGGCTGCCAATTAGTTTGCTCTTTAGGGTTCAAAGCTACCCTGGGGAAGGGGAGCATGCCATATCGATTTTCTCTGGTTGCTGTTCTTGAACCATCCAGGTAAAAATTTGTTATTCTATAACAGATCCCTGTGGAGGCCCTTCAAGCATCCTACCCCCTGCACAGCAGAGCTGGCAATTTTGCCAGAAACTCTGCTTTGAAGGGGTTTGCAATATTAATTAAATTTCTGCAGTTGTATCTCTTGGCTCGAATTACATCTGAGCCTCTCTGAGCATGTGAGCTCAGCTCCTTGTCCCCCGTTCAAGCCTGGCTTTGAATAAGTCTGGCTTCCAACACTGAATTCCCCTCAATACATCAGAAATATATTATTGCTCCTCCACAAAAGGAAATTAATTCAGGACTGTCAGGGTTCAGACACAGTATTGGTCTAGATAACCTACAGGCTGAAAGATGATAGCAGAGCTACAAAAGAAAAAGCAGATATCTTTGCCCAAAGAACTGATTCCTCTAAACACACAAGCAAAAACTAGTATCTGTGATCACACAGACAGGCACGATGCAGGAGGGACAGCAAGTCACTGCAGGGACTCTGGATGAATTCCACACAAAGTTCCCAGAAATCTGCCTCCCTTTCACCTCTGCTGATGCACAGCCCCTTCTTGGGCTGGCACTGGTGAACCGCCCTTCATAGATGGGCTTTTACAGACCTTGCTTTCCAGGAAAGCATGGAAGGGAGAGGAGCTGCAAGTCTGGAAAACGCAGGAGACAAATTAGTTTTAACAGTTAAAAGTCTTCAAGCATTTAAAAGAGACAGCTTTTAAAAATATACTAATAAACAAATAGAAGAGAAATATGGAGAAGATAAGGAGAATTTGAACTCAGGAGAGCTGTGCATGGAATGGGGCTCCTGGGCAGCAGAGCCAGATCTACTGTCAGGGCTGTTCTGCAGTGGCAATGGGAGATGGGCATGAGGCTCACCAGTGCCCCACAGGGCTGACAAAACACAACAGAGGATGGAAAACAGACTAACAATGCTGGGCTGGCCTTTCCTATGCAGCACAGCACCATTTCTGCCAGCTCTTACAAAGAGGCTTGGGAGCAAGGTGGATGGCAAAGTCAGAAGCCACTTGGCACGTACAGGTTTGCTCCAGAGGTGATATTCATCCCTACCCTTTGCAGCTAGAGCTGCTGCAAATGACTCAGGACTGGGATCTATGAAAGCAAGAGCCAGCACATTGGCCCTGTGATCCCCTGGGTACATTCACACACTGACCTTTTTGGAATATGACCAAAGCAGTGTGATGTCTTCTTAAGAAAAGCAGCAGAGCTGCTGCAGTTGGCTAACAGTGGGTCTGTGCCTGTCTCACAGCTAGAGGGAACACCTGGCAGGCTCATGCTTGTTCAAGAAGAAAGTTCATACTGCTGTTGATAAAGGTCTTTGCTATGGGGGAAAATGGGAATTACTGCAGAAAAAGAGCAAGGAGGTGCAGAGGGACAAAGGTGTGCACAAGGTGCAGGATTTGAGACCTGGGAGCCCCTGCCCCCAGGCTCGGTTAATAGCATCTCCCTTAGTGTCAATATCATTGGCAGCAATGACAAAGGTCTCGGGCTGCCGATGGAGGGGGCATGGTGAAGCCCCAGGGGAGCACCCAGCACTTCTCCCTGCTCCCACGGGCGGCCTTCTAACCCCCGCTCCCGGCCCAGCACCAGCATGTTTTCTCGGACATTTTCCCAGTTTCCACAAGAGGGCACTGGCACGACACCGACGAGACGATCCCGGTCCCGATCCCGTCCCCGCGGCGGCAGCGGGGCCGGGGTCACGCCCAGGGTTTTGTCTGCAGAAAGAAAGTTGATGCACAGCTCCCAGAAGATCTCGACTCTGGAGCCATGACTCACCGCGACGTTTGCTATTGCAAAAATAGACTCCTTTTCCTAAAAAAAAAAAAAAAGCGATTTTCTGCAGTAGCTCTGCCAATACCAAGGAGCAGCAGGGAGGGGAGCAGGCGTTCCTCCGGGATTGCAGAGGAGCTCCCACTGGCACCTGTTTTCTCCAACCTTCACATCTCCGTGCACAGACCAGGCAGGGAGCATGAACCCTCGGGAGCTCCTCCTCTGGGGAAAGAGCTTTGTCTGATGGGTGTGCTGGGCTCCTGGCAAACCCTGATGCATGGGAAGACTTTGCTGGGAAGAGATAAACCAGGGAAAATAACGCCCTGTTCCCTCCCCCAGTAACAAAAATGTGAATGAGAAACACACAAAAGCCACCCATCTCCAATCTGGACTGAATATCCTTCACAATGGAAGCTTCTAAGACCTGGAGCTCAGAGCTCAGGTCACCTTTCAGGGAGTGATGAAGCTGCTTGGTCAGGAAATGCACCTCATGTCACAGAACCTGGCAGATCAGGCACTTGATGCTGGCAGAGAAAGAAAATTTCAGTATCTTCTTGGGTGAGTTTTTAACCCAGGTGAGCATGTAGAATGCTCAAATCAGTGTTGGCCTCTTCACTGCCCATACCAGGACCCTGGAGCACGATGGTATATTTCCTCTAGATTATCTTGATCTTTCTGGACACTGAGTGTGTACCAAAGTACGAGATGTATCAGAAATGCCAAAACAGCAACAGCTTGTTTGTCTCACAGGCCTGTCATTCTGTCATAAAATGTGACATACATCCCGCCTGGGAGGAAGGACTGGATTCCTGTACACTTCAGTGCCAGCTGAGGCCAGGTAAGATCCCTCATTTCAGAGTCTCACTGATCCAACCTGGAGGGTACATTGCTGCAGCATAAAAAAATGTGGCAAAAATCCCAAACCACTTAACCTCTCTTTAGCTGTGCCTTTATATAAAGCATGTTGCCATTTCACAGGTGTGTCTGTGAGGAATTTCCCTTCTGTGAATCCAATTTCCTCTCACTTTTGAACAAAAATGCATCTCTGACATGAAAGATGCAAAGGTAGAGACAGCATGGCTCAGTACAGAGCAATGGGGAATTTGCTAAGCAGCGTCAAAACGGAGAACAAACAAGAAAAACAAAAGCCAGCTTGATGCAGAGAGTTTATCAAAGGAGAAAAACAGAGGGACAGAAATGACAAAGTAAACACAAGTAACAAGATGGGAGCAAGCCTAAGGGTTGGTGGGAGCTCCCATGCTCCCTACCGCAAACCTTGTCAAAGACACAGCCTTGACCAAGCACCAGCCAGGACATGACTAATGTCGAATGGATGTAGTATCTCCAGAGGAGATAGCATGTGGTGGACTCAGAAAAACATGAGAGGCTGCTGGTTTTTTCTTGCTTGGTGATAAATGAGACCTGACACCCTTTCTTAAAGACCAAATACATCAACTCCAGTGCTGCAGGTAATTAGATCTGGAGTCATGGTGGGATTGTCTCCAGCAGCCATCATTTTGCTCCTTGTGTTTTCATTGGGATCCTGTAACTAAACTTCCCAGTAGCTACAGAAAGACTAAAGGAACATTTTCTTTAATCCCAGCAGTCATCCAGGTTTTTGGTAATTATAGCTGTGGAGCAGCCCAGCAGAGTCACCCAGCAGCTAAGCGAAGTCATGGCTTCAATTTAGAGGAAAACAGGAGAATCTGTCTCCTGATATGTACTTCAACCACACTATCAGGAGTAGCACTTCTGCATGACAGCATCTCACTATCAGAGAAAAGCAAAAAAAAAAAGAAAAGGGTTGACATATACAGACAGTCAAGAGAAAGCACTATAGCCTAGAACTTGCAGTATTTTGGAAAGTCTACAGCTGCCATCAAGTGGACACTTCCTCAGAAGAGTGTTTCCAGGTTTTCCTCCCAAAATAGATCCCGTGGGAGCCCTTTCCTCACACACTGGTCTTTTTCATCTTTTTATCCCATTTAGGTCCCTTCCAGGGCTCAGCAGCTCCCTTGGTCCCAACAGCATCCTCAGATCTGTTTCCTCAGCCCTTGGACAGTGAAATCCCCCAAGTCTGCAAACAGCCCCCAGAGTTTCCTTTTGATCTCTTGGTAGTCTACCATCTCCAGCCAAAAGCATTTGGTGGAAAATGAAAGAATCCAGAGCCAGGTGGTTTTGGATGTGAGCCCTAGGGAAGCTGCATGGGGTTTAAAATGCCCCCACCACAGTGCATGACAGGTAACCTCCCCAAAGGAGGATAAACCTGTGGGTAAAGCAGTCCCCTTATCTCCCACTTCTGTTTTGGATGAGCAAGACTTTTATCCTCTACCCTTAAAGAAGGATTAGGCTCTGTAGAACACACTTGGATTTCAGAACAAACCCAGGATGTCACAGCAGCACTGGCATTGTTGGATGATCTTCAGCAGCTGGGAGCTGAACTAGATATGCCAGTTGGGGGTTTGTTAAATGACAAGACAATATAATAACTAAACATGTACATCACCTTAAGGCAAGGGCCCTGTGACACAGGTAAAATTGCTTTTGTTCACTCGAAAGATCAATATTGTCAGGATGAAATAATTATGTGAGACCGTGTGAAGAACTCTGCTTGACTGCTGACCATCAGAAACAGGCAGAAACTCCCTCTTGTAAAAACAATATGAAAAAAAATCCTGAATATACTGCTACTTCCCCAGTCACTGTATTTGGACTGTTGCCACCAGGAGCTGTAGGTCATCTTTAGATTTGTAGAAGAAAAAATTTCTGCATGCATGGTGTATTCTGAAGTGGGAAGTTCCTCAGATTTAATCGGGTTATTTTCCATTAAATCATCATGGCTAATTAAAAAGCCAGAATCCCATCCGAAGACCACACTCCTTGGTGAATGTTGGCATTTACTCCATGTCAAACCTTCCCTCAGAGCAAAACCCATTGTGAAAGGCAATTTCTCATTCTCATCTAAAACACTCTGGTCCTTCAGCAGCTCCTTCCCCTCACCCCTGCATGTCTGCTTTGTTTTGCACTGGATTTAACTTTGCATATGTGGTTTGGTGTGGGTTTTTAATATAACATCAAATCTCTTAATTCTCTGACCCAGAAAACAGAGACAATCCTCATAAAAATCTGGGACAAAGAAGATGCAGCTGGCATGTGTGCAGCAGCAAGAGATTCCAGAACTCCCAAATCTACCCATTTAAAGTGATTTTGATTAAAGAGTTTTGAGAACTGTTGCTCTCTGATCTCAGGTTATTTTGAAAGCAAACCCTAAGCTTTCAAGTGATGCTCTAGTAGGAGCAAGACCCTTGTAAAAGTGACCAAGTAGTGGCCTGTGTTTGTCATCAGCTGAGATGTGACAACTTTTCCCTTTCATTTTGTCACCTTCATCGGGCCAGCCAGGGCACAAGATCCACACAGGGTACACAGCTGCTCCCACAGCGTCCAGAAATAAAGGTTCTCTCAACCACAGCATGACCTTTCACAGAGCCCCATTCCTGCAGCAGTCTTGCCAATGAGTAAATAAGAAATTAGTGCATGGCCCAGATGATGAGTCACAGTGAGCAGTCTCTGGCAGTTACGAGCCTATCAGGACAAACAGGGTGTCACGACAGCCAAGTCCTCCAGTCTCATACCACATCTCCCATGTCACCCCTTGTCCTCCACAGAACCAGCACACATGACCCCACACACCCCACACCAAACCAGGAGCACTCCAGCAGATGCCAGAAACGGATGGGAACACATTGCATTTGGTGTTACCTCTTTGCACTTTTAATTTAATGAGGAAGAATAACAAAATATCCAGGCTCAGTCATGCAGGCAGCAATCTGCCTTTGCCCCGGGAGATTTTAGGGCCAAAAGGAGAGGATGAAGGTACAGTGCCACTACATGCTGACCCCAGGGAACGGGGGTCTGATAGTCAGGAACTTCTACCCCCAACACAGCACCAAGAATGAACAGGGAGGCCAGTGCAGGAGCTCGCCACTCCATCCCCAGCACCAACTGTGGGGAAGTCCCTGGTGACAGCAGGGTTTCACCCACTGGCTCTGAACATTTCCCAAAGACAGAATTTCATTAAAGCGGGTAATTTGGCTTGACTACCCTGGCTAGTTCCCACGATTGGGACCACAATAGCAGCCAAGCCCAGGAGGAAATTGCATTACTGTACATGGAGGTCTCAAATCTGAAAAGGAAGGAGTAGTTCACACAAACCAGAGCTTTAATACCAGATTAAATGCTTTCACAGCAGCCTGGCTGTTTGAAAGCTTCCTGACAGCCTTTTGTCAATTTAGTTTGCATTGTACTTTGGCTTCAAGAAGTACTTTAAAATGTAACCAACTTTATTAATACGGTAGTTTCGCTTTCTTGAAAGGAATTCATGGAGCCGGGGTGGGTACTGCTCCATATGGAAAGGCATGAAGTGCTTTAGTGGCAGAGAGGCCAAGCAAAGCTCCTCTCTCCAAGGCTGTTTAGGGATTCTATTAAGCATTCTGTCCTTAAAGACTCACCATTTTAGTAGGCTGAATAAAGCTCCACCTGGAATTATAAATTTTTAATTTCCCCATTAGCAGAAACAGAAGAAGTACAGTACTTTCTCCTGGTACAGAGAACAGCCAACATTCGTACAAGGATTTTACTTTAAGAGGCTGATTACCCCAAGCCTTGAACCAGGAGCTAAGACATATCTCAGAGACATGCTCTACTGGGTACTTAAAAGCAGAATTTTAGGGAGTTCTTGTCTGACTCTGGGCAGGTGGGAGCAGAAGAGCAGATGGATCAGGATGTGGAACATGGGCAGCCAGCAGCAATGGCAGTAGGATGGTCCTACCCTACTCAGGCCTGGGAAAGCACCCCAGAAACAGCAAGGATGAGTTTTGGGCTGGCTTCTACTCTGAAATTTAGCACTTGGGAGATGCCGGGCACACACTCATAGGAAACTGCTGTTCCTCCTGTCCCTCTGCTTCCTGATGTGGGGACACAGAGGAACCTCTGTCTCTCCCCTGGCCCACCACAGCCAGCCGGGAGGAAGGGAGGGGGTGTGGGGAGGGGGGCACAGCCTCGGAGGGCTCTGTGCCATCTCGCTCTGCCCACAAATGCATCCTTGTCATTCAAATGAGAAGTGGCCACAAAGACGAGGGCGATGTCCCAAACAAAGAGCCACTTGAGACAGTGGGTCCCTGGTCTCCACCGATGAATGCAAATGCCTCCAACCCTTGAGAGCAACTTCTCTGGGAACAACACAGACAGGGCTTTGTAAGCAGGAGTCTGTGCATACGCAGGCCCCCAGGAATGCCCAGCAATCCCCAGCTGGAGAAAAGCCTTGGGGGCATACATAGACCTTCCCTCTCACCCCCACCACAAAGTCAAAAAAAAGCCACTCACAGTCTTTTTTTTTCACCTACACTCTTGTAACCAAACTGAAACTTTCCTGGTGCTCAACCCTCAGCCTCTGATGCCAGAGCCCATGTGCACACACGATGATCTCAGTGATGCCACCACCACCACCCCACTGTCTCCTGTCTGGCAATCTCTGCGCCAGGCAAAGCAACTCCCTAAGTCAAAGCATCTCTCTTGGGGCCAAGCTTGCCCGGCCTCAGGCATCAGTCTATGGGCAACTGGTTGGGTCCCCACACCTGAGGCAGCCCCTTCCTCATCACTCATCATTTCAAAGACGCTCTATAAAAGCTCCCCTGACTAATAGGCTCATTAGTTCATTGTCTTATCACTCTCATGCCTTTTCTCTGTACCCTTCCCACAGGCAGCTCCACACAGCATTGATTCCTTCTCTCCTCCTTCTATCTCACTCTTCCTTCTGCATGACTGGCTAACTCCATTCTGCCCCTTACACGATTGCCTAACCCTGTTGGTCCTTCGCATGACCCTTCCTCCTCACAGCACACCCAGCAGATCTGACTCCACCTAACTCTTGACCACCTAACCCAGTATTTTATAACACCCATCGTCATTGGGCAGGCAAGGCTATTTCCACTCTTTGATTATTAGTACAACTGTACATCAGGGGAGATTGCCTTCAGTACTATCCTTACAAACCGTCCTCCCACATCAGTCCATTCCCAAGCCACAGGTCTTGTCCTGCATAGTCATGTCCCCACAATAGCAGCAATATAGCCCAGGAGCAGGAGCTGCCTTCGGGAACAGCTGGCTGCCTTACAAACCAGTCTGTCTCCAGGTCAATACCTTTGGTGTTCAGACTCAACAGGCCAGCTATTCTGAAAAGCACAGCTTGAAGGTAGACCTCCCCTCAGACCCGGTACAAAGCCCGGTGAAGTGAGAGCTCTCATTACTAAGTTACTACTAGAGTATAGGAAGTTTTTGCTGCCTGCACCCCTGAGATGTCCCAGCTCAGCAGCCATAAAAAGATGCAATTTGTGAATCCTGTGGCAAGGAGGGGTTGGGGGTTTAGTGTAAAGGCAGCAGGGCAAAATGCAAAATCATAAATCTCAAAAGTGGCATACTAAAATTCAATTGAATCACTCGAGCTCTGTTCCATCTGCTATTTTATGTTCTCTTTGTCAGGGCTGCTAATGGAGAACAATAAAAACATTAATAATCAAGTTAGATTTATAAACTGGGCAGGATATTCCACTAGTAATGAAATATGGAGAATCATTCCATGTTATATTGCTTTGGGCAGCATGCTAACAAGAACTGCCTTTGAATTATAGCCCTCTTTCATTTTGCTGAACTTTAATTTGGCCCAGCACCACTGTTTCATTTAAAACAAACTTCAAGCAGGAGTGGAGCAGAGGACAGAGCTCAGAGGCACAGTCCAACGCAGCACTGAAAACCTCTGGGTTGCAAGGGGTGGGCATTTGGGATATAAACCTCTGTGGTCTGTTTACTGCAGAGAATTGCTGGGTATAATTTTCCAAGGTTAGCAGAGCTTTCTATTGCCATGGTGTCATGCTTCCTAGATTTCAAATATTTTATTTAAATGCCTCACAGATCTTTAATTTCATAGTTGCTTTGTAAAGTGGGTGTCAAGTAATTCTTGAGGCTCTCACTTCCCATAGAGTGGTAGTTTTCTAACAAAACCTCTGAAAATATCTGGCTTCTATGCTTCCTGCTGCTCAGTAGAGGGCATAAGTATAAATCTGATTTACACTCAACCCCTTTGGAAACCCACCAATGCTGTCTGAAACCGAGATATTCTTTGCCCCAGCAAGCACATCCACAGGAGGGAGACAGCACCCTGACACCAATCATACATCCTAAATGTCGGCTTCCCAGTCTAAATAAGTCTTGGTCTAATGTAAGCCCCTTCTCCAGCAGTTCACTTCTGTGCAATGCACCCCTATTACCATCACCCCCAGCACGTTCTGCTTTGCCAGAGAACCCCAGCTCTTCAGCAGAGTTTGGAGAGAGTGCTCAAATCTACTCCAGGACAAAAAAAGTACCTTAATGCCTGAAAGTTGTCATTCGTAACTAAGAAGCCCCTTGAATATTAACATTTACCCTGTAAAATCTGAGTGCAGCATATTCGGTAGCAAGGGTAAAAGCAGGTCGAAGACAAAGTTTGATTTAAATTGATCAGGGCAGAATACATCAATTCATGTGCTGTTTGCATGAAATATTAATTCCAGCTTTAACATCTGGTTAGAGAGGAAAGCAAATGCACCATAATGATGCAGGTATACTTTATATTCACCACATTTTCTATTCTCCTAGGAACAGATGGGGAACGATAGGCTTTGTGCTCCCTGGCAGGTGCCTGAGCCGGAGCCTGTGAGCCGAAGCACATGTTTGAAGACGGAGCCTGGGCGGTGGAATCAGTGTCCTGGCGCAGTGCTCTGAGCGAGCCCTGCTCATTAGACATCCCTGCCGTGCTGCAAACCCTTCCTCCCGCCTTCACAGCGGTGCACTGGTAGCATTTTGATATTCACTGAATTTCAGAGAGTTTCTCCAAACTGATGGGTCCAGCCCCAGGACTGCCCGCCCATACCCAGCCACGGCTGGCTTTCTGACACGCAGGTTCGATATAGTCACGGGGCGTCTCTGAGCTACAACTGGTATTAAGCTACAAGAAACTTTTCCTCCCCCAGGAGAAAGCCCTTAAATTCTCCCCTCTCAGAGGGGTGAAGCTGTATAGACCTGCTGCCACCGTGACCTGGCAAAGACATGACTTAAGCTCTCGATGCCTGCTAAAACCTGTTATATCCCTGCAGACTAAGCAGGCACCTGTGAAAGGACAAGGAGGACCACAAGGATGCCTGCGCTGTGCAGACCCCCGCAATAAAGCCAACCCTCCATCTGCTGCCAGCACAGAGCAGCCCTTAACACATCCCCGACGCACGTCTTAGTCCTAGGGGATCGCTCTGACTTCAAACAAGCCGTTTTATCGTGCTTGCTGCTGGAGTTTGTGTGGCTCCGCGACAGGCAGGGAGCCCTCGAGACAGGCCAGCCCTTTCCCAGCGAGAAATAACCATCCATGTGTGAAACCTGGTCAGGCCATCGCCGCACGATGCTGGGCTGGGGGGAAGTTGGATCACCAGGCTCGGGTGCAGGAGAGGCAGAATGCACTAGGCGCGATGAGGTGCACTGGGTACTAGGAAGGGGGACTCTACCTTCCAAAGGGCTCGGTGCAGAGGGTATGGGGTGGGGGGGACATTGGGTGCGGGGGGAATAAACAGACCCTTCCGTCTGCGCGGGGAGGCACCAGTTGGAACGAGCGACTCCACGCAGATAATGCTGGAGGGGACACCGGGTATAAAAGGGCCCGATCAGCGGGAGCAGGATGGAGGGCAGAGGCGGCTAAGGGGGTACCGGGCAGCGGGGCGCGCCAGGGAGCGTTTCCAGCCGCCGAAGCTCGCCCAGCGCCGCGTGGGCCGGCGATGCCCGAAGCTGGGGGAGTACCCGGCGAGGCGGGTGGCGGGAAAGGGAGGAGCGGAAAGGAGCGCGGAACCGCGGGTAACTCACAACTCCCCGGGTGATGTCCTCCGCCGTGGGGGTCGGCGCCGCGGGTGCTTCTTGCCACGCCAGCCACAGAGCGAGCACCAGGAGCATCTCTCGGCGGCGGGCGCGGAGCCGGGCGGCGGGGCTCAGCATCCCCCCGCTCTTCGCGGCGCCCGGCCCCGGCCCTGCGATGGGCTCCGCCGGGCTCCGCGCCGCATCCGCGCTCCCGCCCCGGGCTGCGGCCGGCGCCGGGGAGGGGAGGAGGAGGAGGGAACGAGGAAAGAGAGGCGGGGGGCTCCACTCCGTTCCGCGCTGCTCCGCCGAAGATGGAGGGGAGGGGGCTCCGCTCCACCCCACCGAGGAGGGAGGCTGTGGGAACTCCGCTCTGCGCTGCTGCGCGCTGCCGGAGAGGCTTCGCCGCCGGGTGCGCCGTCACATCGCCCCGCTTCCGCAGCCCGCGGAGCGGCAAAGCTACTGCGGGCGATGGCACGCAGCTGAGAGCGGCTCGGCAGCTGCTGCTGTCGGGAGCCACCGCAGCTCCAGCGCCGCTGCCATGCACCCCTCTGCGGCGGGCCGGCAGAGGAGGAGGAGGCGGAGGAAGAGGAGGAGGAGGAGGAAGGGATGCTAATAAGGGAGGAGGTGTCAGGGCTCCGCCGGGGTGCGGGGGCTGGCAAGGCGGTCTGGCCGCGATCCGGGCCCGCTCAGTCCCCTCCCGTTTTGGAATCTGTGTCTGGCTGAAATCCCTCAGGGAGGGTTCCGACACGATTTTTTTTCTAAGCATCAACATTTCTGTAAAGACTAGCTTCGTCTCCGAGTTTTAAAGGTGCTATGGAAAAGACCGCGTGGTTGTAGCATCCTCGACTGACATCCCGTCTCAGCGAGACAAATGTCTGGCTTGTCCCCATAAACAGCATAATGGGATCCTATGGCCTCTACAGCATGTCCTCCCTCGAGAGCTGTGAATCTGCCACATGCTCCGACAGGCCAGATGGCAGGGGACACCCTGACAGCTCTAGCTCCTGCTAGTTCAGGATGAATATGTTTTTCCTACTCATCATCTGCCTTCCCTTGTTCCTTTTTTTTTTTTTTTTAATAAAATTGGAATTTCTGTTTCAAGATAAATAATAAGTGGAGATAATGAAGAATGGACAGAGATGAAAAATTGCTCCTAGGTGATGCTCAGGCAAAATTGTAGACGTCACTTATATGACATCTTCTGTACAAACAGATTAATACAGCAATGAGCTGTAGCTGCTTCTGGAGATATTTTATATCAGATGGGACTGGAGAAAACCAGTGGATAAGGGAAGAAGAAATCTTTGTCCAAAAGAAATTGGTTAAAGAGAATTGGGAGGGAAACCTCACTTCCTGTGGGTGAGTTTGCACTATCCTGTGTCCCTGTGAGTTGGACTGAAGTTACTGCTCCAGCACCAGAGAAATCAGAGGGGAAACACCTGAATTACAGGGCTCAGAGCCTCACCAACAGCTGCCTGTTGTAGCCATTGTAACCAAGAGCCGTTATCTCGAGAGCTTTGCTCCATACTAAACCAAAGTACAGCTTCTTAAATAGACCAGCAAAGCCCAGCCTCTAATTCCACAGGTGCAGAGAGAGGGTTTCCAAACGGCAGGGCTGACAGGTCCCACTCACTATGTCACCAAAACTGCGGGAAAAACAGAAAACTCTCCAGCAGCATTTTTAGTGTTACAGAATTAAGGCGTTACTTTAGTCTGGCCAGGATGTTCAACAGAAATAATTTGATTCGTACATTGCTCCGGTCGTGAAGAGAAAACTATTCCATCACACGTGATCTTTACTAGTTTTTTCACATACTTATATAGTCAAAACCCAGAGATATTAATTGGTTCTATGTTCATTGGTCCTGAGTTACGCAGTTCTTAGTATTTGGTTTCCTACTGGTTATTGATCGCTTTACCTTCGATTAATTAGGTTCTCCTTCTTCCTTCTATCACCTCTCTTTTCCCGGAGCCGGTGTCTCCGACCATGCCAGGGGTGATGTTTGGAGTTGGTTAATGGTTGGTTAATGGTTGGTTAGAGGTTCGTTAATGGTTCGTTAACGGTCGTTGCCTTTTGTGCATCTTCTGTGCTGCTCCCAGTTTTGTTGAGATGTTAATGTTAAGGTCATCAGGCCTCGAGTGGTGAAACAGTCCTTTGAAAAGAAGCTTCAATTCCTTTCCCTCTGGGCAAAGGCGTACAAAAACCCCTGACTAAAGTTCTGTAAAAAACGTTAAAACTTGGTACTGTTTCCAAAATCCATTTAAATTCACCGTGGGGGGATGATCATGGCCACTTTGCCACAAAACCCATGTCTCTGGGGAATGGTTCTCCGTTTCTGTACATCCCCCTCCAGTCTGCAGGACAATCTGTGCATCGCTTGCCGCCTCCTCCCCTCATTCTGCAGCTGCCGCTGTTCTCGAGGGAGAGCTCTTTCTCACTTTCAGTAACCGTCACACTAGCCCCGACAGGACAAGGACTGTTATTTGCTGTATTCCCGACTCCTCTACTCTGAGCAGAAAGCAGCACCCTCGACCACCCCTCAACTTTTCTCGGGTTTTCCAACAGAGAAGTGGTTTTCCAGGCAGTCAAGCTAGTCTGAGATTGCTTAGCAACATCGCATATAGTAATTTCCTGCTAAGCGGCTCTGGAATCTCTTCTTATTACGAATCATTTCTTTGGACAGTTGACATCACTGTGGGCAGACCAGAGCCATCCTCGGGAGGAAGGCAGTGAGAGCATAGTAAGGCAGGGCTGGGAGGAGTGCACAGCAGCATGGCAGAATCCCCGAGTTCGGGACAAACCTGCAGCTCGCCGCTCGGGATGAGCAGCTCCTGTGCTGGCAGTCTTGGCAGGGTGAAAACTGACAGAACAAGTTCACTGACATGTCATGGGCTTGAGGTTATCACTGACAGAGGCTTCAGCAGTGCAAACAACAAACAATTCATCAACAATTCACCTATAACATTCCTGTTCTTGTTCCCATTGCTTTTTAATAACAGTCTATGAAATGGTGTTGATGTCCAGTTTAAACAATGATGAGAAGTTCAGAGGTTAATTAATGAGAAGTAGAACACAGTCACTTTAGTGAGAAAAAGTTGAAGAAAAAAACCAAAAAAAAAGTAAAGCTATAAGGTATCATTAGACTGCCTTTTTGATTGGAAAATAGTATTAATTTTAACACTACTTAGATACTACAGACTGTCTTTTGGCCAGGGAGAACTACAAGTCCTCTGATCTGTTTTTTTATAATGCCTTAATACATGTTTGTGCTTTCTGTCTGTCAGGAAGACACCAAATAATGTGGCCTACATCAAAAGCCAGCAATCTGTTATGTGCACACATACTCTGTACCCTACAGAGGCAGATACCCACTTTAGCAATGTTAAAACAGCTCATCACCTAAATCTGGCCATAGATATTCTTTTGGCTTGTGACATGTTGATTGACAACCTATGTAGAGGCCTGGCACAGACAACTGGGGGATTTTGCTAGCAAGGTCAGGAAAGCTTCTCCTGCAATGCAATTTCCATCATGGAGCCCCTGGGGACACATTAACAGACCTTACCTGCACTCTGTGCTGTGGGACCCTTCTGCAAGCCCCTGGCCTTGGCTCCTTGCTCTGCTGTTCCTGCTTTACTTCCAAAATCTTCCTCGGTCCAGCTCTTCTTATCCATATCCTGCCAGTTCTGTGAAGTCCCTTCCCTCAGGGCCGCGGCAATGGCGGCCCGGGTCCCTCGCCTTCCCTCAGGGCCGTGGCAATGGCGGCGCGGGTCCCTCGCCTTCCCTCAGGGCCGTGGCAATGGCGGCCCGGGTCCCTCGCCTTCCCTCAGGGCCGCGGCAATGGCGGCCCGGGTCCCTCGCCTTCCCTCAGGGCCGCGGCAATGGCGGCGCGGGGCCCCCGCCTTCCCTCAGGGCCATGGCAATGGCGGCCCGGGTCCCCCGCCTTCCCTCAGGACCGTGGCAATGGTGGCCTGGATCCCCTGCCTTCCCTCAGGGCCGCAGCAATGGCGGCCCGGGTCCCTCGCCTTCCCTCAGGGCCACGGCAATGGCGGCCCGGATCCCCCGCCTTCCCTCAGGGCCGTGGCAATGGCGGCCCGGGTCCCCCGCCTTCCCTCAGGGCCGCGGCAATGGTGGCCTGGATCCCCCGCCTTCCCTCAGGGCCGCGGCAATGGCGGCGCGGGCCCCCTCCGTCTCTTCCCCGGGCTGCGGCAGAGGAGGGAAGGCGGGAGCTCTCCCTCCTCTCTCCCCGACCCCCGTGCTGCCTGCAGGCAGCCAAGCTCCACCTGCGGTGCAACAGAGTAGCAATTTGTAACAATTGCGAAATGCTGACTTTGTAGCTGCTCGGCTCGGCACTCTGGCTGGCACTTCTGAGGTTGTAAATGTCAGATAATTATTCACATATTAGCCGCTCCTGAGTATTAGCCACATTTCCGGTTTAGGAGCAAAATCTTAGTCAAATTGGTGCGGCTTGTATTCGTGAAATTACTGTACTTGGTGCTAACAGAGAGCAACAAAAAGCATTCAGACATTTTATGGAAAGAACTTCAGATTGACGATACCTGGCTTTGCTAGGGAAAAAGTTACCAGAAAAGGGGTAGAAATCATTCATGAAGATGGGAAACAGAAAGGAGATCAAAACAAATGTCAGATAAATGTTATGGAAAGCTGTAAAAATAGTTAAGAATTTAACCAAATTTGCTGAAAGGGCTGTGGAATCCCCACCATCTGAGAGGCTCTCAGGACCAGCTTGGGCAAATCTGGTGCAGGAGGATGGAGAATAGTCTCCTCATGGCCTTCCTAATCTTGTTTTACTTTTAATTTCTTCTGTTCCTTATCTGACCTGGATCTTCTTGCCTTTAAGATCTTCATGAAGAAGCTCAAAAGGTAAGGAAAATCAGCAATTAGCCTAAAGCCATTGCTGCACTCAAATGTCCAAGCTGCTTCCCCCATATAATGGGATTTTGGAGCCTGAGTTTACAAATTCAACTTTTCCTTCAGCAAGCAAACAACTTTTAAGATATGTTTTATATGTTTTAGCTCTGGATTCAGAGCTAAATGCTTACTAAATTACATGTCCAGGTGTTTTTCCCAGACCAGTTGCTTACAAAGCCCAGTTAGCAACTATGGAACCTGCTTTGAAACATCAGCAAAATCCAGAGCTAGTGTTGCTATAAACAATTCATGTATTGGAAATACAGTGCCCACAAAGCTAATGTGGCCCTCAGCAGAACTAAGCACAGCCTAAGGACAGCTGCCAGTGCTGCTCAGTTTCCCTGATAATGCCCTAAAGGGAAAACCCTGGATTTCTCAAGCAAGATATTTCAATGCATCAAATCCATTCCTGCAAGACTTCTTGCTCCACAACTTCTTCTAGAACTTCTCAGCAAAGCTACAACCAAAGGAAAGTTTCAGACCCTTGGTCAGTCCTCCCTGCTTGAAGCCTGAAGGAAGAACATCAGTTAAACAAGGCAAATCCTTACTATGAAACTGTTACTGGTAGCAAAACCCATTTTACCTCTGCAGCTATTCTCATCCATGACAGTTTCCACTAAGCTTGAAAGTTAAGTGGGTTCTCTTGGATGAGGAAGGGTTCACTACTGGGAATTCGAGACCAAGTCCTAGGAGGATCATCATTCTCTTGCTTTCCTCTGGTCTGGAGTAATGAATGTACCACATGCACCCTGTCCCAAATACCAACCCCTCACCCTGCCAGAGCCATGCTTCAGGAGCTCTCAGTGAACACAAGTCCTCACTCAGGAGACAGGAGCAGCTTTCCCTGCTCAGGACAACCAGACTGTCTCCTGACAGTAAGCCATACTAGTTGCTGTCTGGTACAATAAGGCTTCTTTCTACTTGTAATGTAATTTATGTGGGAATGCTGGCTCAGCACAGGAGTTCACCTGCATTTGTGGCTCCTTCCACGAGTGGCACTTTGTAGTCACTCAGACAATGGCAGTGACAGGGCTCTGTCTCATCCCTACTGCAACAACGCTCTGAGGGCACTAGGAACCTGGACGTGCCCAGCCCTGTCCTAGTGGGGATCTGCTCAGGGTATTGGAGCAAGGCAGGACATTTGGAATAAGCCAGTTCTGCCATGACCCTGCATGGCATCAGAGGTCACAGCCAGGGGCTCTCTGGTTGCTCTTGCACCAAGGGCAAGAGGTGTTCAGGGCTCTTGGAAATGTCAGCCTTGTACAGCTCAGGCATGCTGGGGCTGCAGTTTCCTGTCTGCAGAGCAAGTAGGGAGTTAAATATCAGTACTTGTGAGTCTCCCTTAGCAAGCATCCAGACCTTTCAGTGCATAGATATGCATCTGTTCATCCCCAAAGCTGTACACTGCAGCCCCCATGCTTAGGAAGAAGGAGGTGACCTGAAGGTTTCCAGGATGCTGGAGACACCTGGACAATCACTCTAGGCTTCTTGGCTCTGTAAGCAGCTCAAATCTAGTTGGATGAGCCTGAGTGTTTAGTAAAGGTTTGTCCTGCAAGGGATGTGCTTTGAGGAGCAAACCCCTGCCATGGCACAGACAGCTCCAAGAGGTGAGGGATGGCAGGCACATCACGCTGGTACTCGGCTCCTCACCTCCCACACAGCATCCCATTGTGTCCCTCTGAAACCAGTGGCCACTGCCCTGACCATCACTCTAAGTCTGGCCGGAGGTTCACGAGGATGCGAACAACCCTTCATGGAGCATGGGATGCCAAAGCCAGGAGGGCATCACAGCAGATGTCCCAACCCCCAGTCGACGGCAGCACTCCCTCCCCAGTCTGGGGCTGTGCAGAGCTCAGCATGTTCTAAGAAGTCTCAAGTTTGTGTCAAGTACCGGGCTAGAGGTCTGAGGATCGCGTGTTCCGACAGCTCATCCTCCTGCAGGCTGGAGAGCGTGTGAGCACAATGAAAGGCGCCCGATCCCCATTATAATGCTAATCTCCTCCAACATTCGGTAGAAACCGAGTAGCATCCTGTTAATGAAATTATAACCATGGCTCACATGGTGCATTTCTGCTGAACGCATCTGAAATCTCTTTCCCTCGGAGGCAACAACATAACCAAGGCCTGGGAGTTATCTTGCTGCTGTTACAGAAGCAACACGATTAGAGTGCTGAAGCTAATTTAAATCCTGTTGAATGCTATTGTAATGCAGCGAATAAAGCTGGTATGTGACATGTCGTTGAGACATCCTTAGAGTGGGCACATCAGGCTGATCTCCAAGAGTTTAAGGGCAACATTCGGAGACTAACATAAATTGCAAATACTTCGTGAGCAGGTTCTGTTTGATGAGACTTTCAGGTGCTTAAGGTACAAGTCTCATTTAGTTGTGTGGTGACTCCAGGACTCTTAGCTGGCCCCATACTGAAGTATCTTCTCTCTTCAGTTATCCTGAGCATCTTCCAGGTACTGAAACATCTCTGCTCCCAATGTGAGAAACCACTGTGCTAAACTTGAGCACTGGCAGTGGAGGCGACAGTGGAGCTTAACTGTATAGGTCAGTCGTGTTGGGGGTTTTACTAGTCTTGCTTTGTGGGCTTAGTAGGGATTTGGGGTGACTGTGAGTTTTTAAGAGCTGGGGTTTGTCCCTCTGAAAAAAAAAACGCCTCAGTCTCTGCCCTGTCAAACAGCAATGCACAGCCAGGACATCATGCTGGGAGTTGGAGAGAGGCCCCCATGCTGCAGGGCAGCCATGGCAGCCCAGGTAGTGACAAGCAAACCAAACACAGGCCAGAGAGATTTCATCTTAACCTTTACAAGCTGCACCAACATCTCAGAGCTCCAGTAAACGCCCCCTTTGCAGAGCCTAAGCAAACAACTCTCCAGTGCAGTGGGGTGTGGAATCAGTCCCTCTCCCAGCATGACTGCAGACTGCAGCATCCAGCTGCTCTCCTGAGCCTGACACTGGGAGAAGTGTTCCTGACAGGCATTTTATCATTGTTCCGGTGATATGGAGCAGGGTTAAACTGTGCCTTTTCTCCTGTCCTTCTCCAGCATACCTGAGGGCAGATCACAGGGATACAGTGGAGCACAGGGCTCCTGATTTTACCACCCCCAGACAGCCACAGAGCATTTTGTCCCAGTTCAAGTCAATGCCATCTCTGGCTCTTGGCCATGCCTGACATGGATTTCACACCCCACTCCATTATCTCCACTCACCTGACGCTGTCAGGATGTTCTCATAAGGCCAGCAGGCTGCATCACACAGGTTCCAGCCCTTTGTGGGAGCTTTATCCTGATGTTGTTGCCTCTGGCCCTGCCACATCATGATTTTCTTCTCCATAATTCAGCATCCTACCCCACAAAAATATAAGTGTGGGGAGAGCAAGACCAAAGAGAAATGTCTACAGGGAACAACAAGGAAGGGATCCCAAACTCTGTGAGGAGATCATCTGTCACCTATCTTTATGGCAGTAGAAGAGCAAGTTACATCTTTACCAGGGTAAAGCAGCTCAGCTCTTTGCCCCCCACAGGCGTCCCGTAGCCTTTGCAGCCCCAGACTTGTCCTGGCTGCCCACACAGCAGGGTCAGCTGTGGGAACCCCTGTTTTCCCCTGAGGCAGATGTTCCCTGCCTGGGGCCATTGCCTGCAGAACACAAGACTCCTCCAAACTGAGGTATCAGCCCAGGGTTTTATGGCAGAGCTAGAAACTGAGTTCTCCTGATTTTTAAAGCCTCTCCACTGTTCTTCATCTTGCTTATCAGCATCACCCTGCCCTCTGAGGCTTGTTAGGGCCAAGTGTACCTGCTGTGACTAGAAACAGATAGTGAAGTATTTTAGGAGGGGAGGTAACATTCCCAAAATGAACTCCTTTCAGTTCATGTGCTAGCAGCACAGGCCGTCACAGCTTTATTTTTAAATGGGCTTTCCCTTTATCACCAGAAAAATTTCTTCCTATTGACCTGAACTGTGCTAGCAAAGTCAGGCAGAATACACATTTATTCTTTCCTACCCACTGAACATGGTCATTGTTAATCTGGGCATGTTAAAACCAAAAGAGACAAGACGTGGAAGGTGTTTAACACTAACTTGATGGGAGAAAAGGGGAAGGGATGAAGACTAACCTTGCTGAAGGTAGAATTAGATGCTTAAAATGGAAGTGATGAGACTACCTGCCTTAGATATGTGGCACCTGCCTCCATCTGCCAGAATACAACTGTGACACAAAGACTCTTGACTGAGAGTGCACAGACAGAAACTGGTCCGGTGGAGTTAACAGCAGCCTGAGAAACATGGTGACTTGTTCACATGGGTAAAACTGGGAGGTTCAGAGTGAAAAAACAGCAAAACCAGCTTGTGCAGTACTGTCAGGTCACTGGGAAAACTCTCTGTAGCCAGTTTGTAAACCATGAGCCAAGACAAGTCACTCAGGGACTCTTAACATCTTTTAAAGTTAGACTTCAAGGATAAATTCAAGGCAAGGGGAAGGCAATGCAGTTTTAATAAACAATGACTTATTTTGTTCAGGTCAGCATCAACAAGCAGCCATGAGCCAAAGTCCATTTGGCCTGTAATGACAGTTGGGTGCATCACTGCCTGCATCTTGTCTTTAAAAATATGCGTTATTGGCCTACAAAAAATTTCCATAAAGAAAAAAAGAAAATTAATATTTTAATGAAAATATTCAGTATTTCATTAGTTAAAAAAAAATTTCCTAGGTTCACTGGAGCAGTCTCTCTGGCTTTGTGATTCCTGCCCCATCACCTCTGTTTCACCAGCATGTCTCCTTGTCCCCCATTCAGATGGCTCAGCCTTATGCCCTGCCCAAGAGCAGACAGGCTCAGGCCTGTGCTGAGCTTGGGGTCCTTATGGGATAAGTGCAGAATGCCACAGGACTGCTGCCACTTCCCAGGCCCACGCCCAACTCCCTGTCTGACAGTCGGTCTGACCCTGCCTCCTGCTTGCAGAGAGGGTTCCTTTCCCTTTGGGCTCTGCTCTTCCAGATGGAGACCAGGAGGTGTTTTAGTGCATTTTCCATCTGCAATCCCAAAACAGAGCACATTCATGTTTCTTTCAGAGTCCATTTCTTCAAGGATTTCAGCTTATCCATCACAGGTTATGCAGAGAGCAGAAGCCAGCTGGGCCCCTGTGCCTCCACAGCACTTTGCCTGTGGACGCTGCCCAGCCCCACAGCTCCAGCCACCTCCCAGACACAGCTCCAGCACCCAGCTAAGTCCAGGAGACTCCTACTTACCTGCTCTGCCAGCTGAGCTGCCTTTGACAGTCACTACCCTTAATCAGGTATCCCTAATGATTTTAATAACATGATTATATGATGGCAAGAAAAACCAATAACCCAAACCTTGATGTAAGCTGTTTTTGTCACAATCTTGAGACTCCTGCTTGGAGCAGATGCCTTATTAGCCATTTAATTCTCAGCTTCATGGCAAGGCACTGAAATGAGAGGAAATATAAAATCAACAAGGCAGCTGCAAACTAGCTTCGTGTTCTCTCTCAAATTTAATAGAGATTCATGAGGCTTTACACTGATGTGCTGAGAGAAAAGGATTACAGGCTTCTTGCAGCTCGCTTGGGTCTAAGGAAGGTGAGTATCAGCAACCAGCATGCAGACAATAAATATCTGAAATATCTGACAGAAATTATTCCAAGACCCAACTGCGTTAATATCATACAAGTTACTTCAGTTCATATGGTACATCAGGTTCAGGCCAAGCTGTCTCAAAACCATGAGTCCAGAGGTAAATGAGCAGATCCATAACAGAGGACAGTGGTATCTGCTCTGTCCGGATCATGCAGGACCCAGGTAGGTTCTTGTTCCACCACGAGGCTTTCAGCCCTTAGGCACTGGTGTCCCAATGCTCTGAAGCCACTGTGCTGGCAGGCTGTGCCTGTCCCACTGCCTCCCTGCCCCCTGCACATCAGCACAGGGCAGTGTCCCCAGGGCCATGATCAGACCCATATTCCTTCCCCTTCCCTTTCCCCAGCACCCAGCTGATGGCTCCAGCTGTGCTCAAATCCACTGACACAACTGATTTCACTGTGCCAGTACCACTCACTCAGAGTCACCATTCGGTTCCCAAACTCCCATCTCTTGGGTATTTCATGCAAGACAAAAAGCAGCTGAGCATTAATCCTGTGGCTGCTGGACTGTGATACTGAGCCCTCCATCTTCCATGGGTCCTTCTCCTCTTCTGCCCCTCTCTCCAAATGTGTTTTCCCATGGGGATCCTGGGCTCCCATCCAGGTCCTGCCAGCAGCAGTGCTGGGCACATGAACAGGGGCTGGCTGCTGAACTGCAGGTCTGAGTCAGTGAGCTGTCAGCCCCTGCAGTGACACTCACAGCAGCAGATGAGAGAGCTCCCTCATGCTATGAAACACACCTTCTCCGGGAGGTGAGGCCTCTGGAACAGGGTCCCCAGGTAAGTGGTGAAAGCACCAAGCCTGAGTACGAGAAGCATTTGGACAATGCTCTCTGGCACATGGTGGGATTTTTGGGGTGTCCTGTGTAAGCCCAGGAGTAGGACTCAATGATCCTGACGGGTCCCTTCCGACTCAGATATTCTCTGATTCTCTGTGCTTTTCAATAAGGAAAATTGACAACCTTTTTACTTCAAATTGCAGTGAACTTTGATGAAAATGAATGTACCTTAAGAAAGACATGCCACCTTGCATTCTATCTGTAGCCTCAGTAAGTCATAAAACTTGCTGCTGTATATTTTCTTTACCAGGCAGGGAGCCTTGGCTGCCGCTTAGGAATGTGACTGGGATATAATGGGCCATTCAGCCCCAAACCTGGATTGTACTCACTGGTACAAAAACAGCCCTGAAAGGGCTTGACTGAGACCAGACTGTACCGTAGCAGTTATAGGACAGCTACTAAGAGAGAATCCTGACCCTAAAAACCTTAATCAGCCAGCAGGCAGGAGACAGGAGTTATTTTTGCTCCTGTTTATTGGTGTGGAAGCTGTTTGACAAAGGATGACATCAATTTCACAAACCTTGGGCTGAGCCAAGAGAGGAGCCTGAGGAATTATGCCAATTTACTGCCGTGCCTGCGATTCTCCTGCCGCAGTGTGAGCAGGTCAGGGCCACTGGCCATGCTGCAGGTGGGGACACTTGTTAAACGTGGGGACATCTGTTACAGAAGCACACATCCAAAGCTGCTGTAAGTACAGCAGGGCATTGTACAGGAGTTAATCCAGCGCTGTGTTGATGATTGTTTCGAAGATACCCACCTGTTTATGCTCTTATTGAAAATAATGGAGCAGATTTCACCTCAGCAGTGTGCCTCCACAGAGCCAGCCTCTGTGCCCTCAGTGAATGATAATAGCTGTCATGCCATTGTCATTCCCACGTAGTAAAGCAGGTTGGAAGATGCTCCCTCCTTTTTGTTCTCAACATGGATCATTGCTCCTTCCAGTGCTGTGGGAGCCAGACCAAAAGAAAAGTCAGTGGTTTCCCAGCAGGGGTGTTTCATAAATTTACCACTCAACCGTAAGGAGATGCAGGTACAAACTGGCATGGAAGGTCTCAAAGGCTCCAGGGCTTCCCATTGCTGGTGTAGAGCAGATCCCCAGCAGGAAGAGACCACCCTAATTAGCAACAGGGAAGCACATAACATTGGGCATGTTCAGTGCCAGCGGGGCTGAGGGCACAATAAAAGCTTCTCTTCACTTACTTCTCTGATTTATCAGAGAAAGAAGGGCTGCATTGTTGGTTTAGTACATCTGAGATACTTTCAGCCTTAAGCCAACAAGATATAATGCAAGAATTATTTTGAGCAATTCAAGGTTATATTTTGTTGCTTTTTTCTTTAACTTTCCAGCAGCAATCCATTTTCATTTTGCACATGGACACATTCAATAGTGCAGGCACTGAGTGCTCTTAGGCAAAGCACAGGCAAGATTTCAGATAAAGCAAAAAAATAAATTAAAAAAATCTGGGTTTTTGTCCAGTCCTTCAATTAACTTTGTTGGCAATCTGTAACAAAGAATTTAGAAAAATCTTGAGGCACTTTTTACAAGCAAGATGGAAAGTGGTCTATTTCAGTTTTTTTCCATCTTGCAGGAAATTTCCTTTTCTTTCTCTGAAGCAAAAGAAAGCACATCAATAAAGAATGAATTTCCAAAAACTTTCTTTGACTCACAGGCAACCTCAAATTATACAGCCTAATTCACTTCAAGCAGTCCTGGCTCAGCCATGCAAATGTGCCATTCCCAGAGGAAAATGCTGCATTTCTGAAGGACAATCCATTAGGCAGCACCCCTCCCTGCCTTCACACACTGGGCTAGACTGCACATCCACTCAAGTGTCCTTGCCATGCCAAGTCTTTTAGCTCAGCTCTGACTGCTGCCACAAGCAGCACCTATAAGTATCACCATCTCTTGATGTCTCTCCCACACACCCAAAATCTCAAAATACAGAAATAAACCCAACTCTTCCTGCTGCAAAATACCTGCAGAAAAAGAGCTGTGAACTTTGCTCCCTCCCTGCCCTCCATCAGTGTCTCTCTCTGGGCCTCAATACAAATGTTGTGATGGATGTTACTGGGGAGCCCAGCAGGGACTGCAGCCACACCATCACCAGCTTTCGCTCTCCAAGCATTTGGAGAAAACCTGACAGCAGTTTCAGTGAATCCCTGGAGTTCTGGAAGGGATTTTGTTACTGAGAAAGTGTCAGATGTCATCTCCTTGACAAGAAAAGGAAGTGTCATAAAAAGGCACTTGAACTGCTCGGGTTGCCTCCAGCAGCCTGGAACGTGTCAGGTGTGCCAGGTCACAGCAAGCACCGAGAGGGGCACTGGTTTTGTCTTTGGCTTTGTTCAGAGAGAAGCGTTTGGAGAATGCTTAAACCACTGAATCAGGCTCCTGTCCTGGCACACTGCTCTCAGTTCATCAGCCTGTGTGAATTTACCAGCAGCTATAGAAATATTTGTACAGGGGAGTGGGTGGATTTCTCTGTTGAGTCACTCATCTGTTATCTCTCCCATAAAAACTGTGTATATTGCTTCAGTTCTAAAGAGACACACTGAAAGAAGATGTGAGGGTCACCAGATCTACTGTTAACACCACACCCGTGTGGAGATGAAGGTGGCAGACGTTTGTCACTCAGTGAAGGTTGTCAGGAATGTGACAGAACAATGGGGTCCTGAGAACATCAGATTCTGAACGCTGACACCTACTGATGGCTTTTTCTGAAGGAGGAGTGGGAAAAACAAAGCTTTGGTTTGGCCCTGATGAATGGATGTCCCTGGAGTGTTCCAGTAAGATCTGCAAGAGTAAAATAAGCACAGACTCCTGGACTTACATGAATTATGTATATAAAGAACTTTGTCAGAAAACAGTTAACTTCCAGAAGACTAAGAATAGGCAGGCAGTAAGCTTTTGAAGGTCGTAACAATGGTATAAAGTGCTAAGGGGATAGTCATAATTGCCTTTATTTTCCTGTTTACACATATCCACTCTTGCATCCATGAAAATTTATACAGGTTTTTCCCTAGCAAGGCTTTTTTCTCCTTGGGTTTTTCAAGTTTCCCTGTTCCTGATCCCACTGTCCCTGTAACTTTTCCTCATCACTTGCACCCCTGTCTGTGTTCCCTGTTAGAAATTCTTCCCTCCTTTTGGTCTCTTTCCCTGTCTACTCTGGGCTATCTTAGCATGTGTAGGATTTTCCCTTCAAGAAGATTATAGAAGTGGTACCTTCTTAGTGCTCCTTGATCAACAAAATTCAAACTGAGTAGCCAAGAACAGAGCTGGGACACTCAAATTCATTGCTCAAAAGGTGTCTCAGGCATAGCACCACCTCCTTCTATCACCACTTAGGGCCAGCACCTCCCAGTATCAGCTTTCTGGATCTTAACAGCCTTCTTATGACTCAAGAGTCTGCAAAAACAGAGCACTGTTGCTCACGCTGACTTTCCTGGTGGCCCTGCAGCTTGGGGTACAAGCAGAGACTTAGTGCTGATGTTCACAATAATGGCTAAATGCTGAGCCATATTCAAAGAAGCTCCACCACCAGCACTAACCAGTTTACTACCAAGGAAATGGAAATTCCATCACACCATCCATGTGTGTCTCCAGAGAAAGCCATGGAAAAGGCTGTTGTGTTCCCAAGTGAGTAGCTCAGAATGAAAAGGAAACCATATGTTTAAAATCCAGCATGCTGATTATCAAATTCATTGCTGGCATGAGAGAACACAAGTTGAACAGAATTAATGAATTGTGCCAGCTGCAAAACTTCTGGCAGATGGAGTAGAAAAACAGCAGCTCAGAATGCTGGGAAGGATCTTTATCTCTTTTGAGGGAGATGTTTCTATAATGAATATATTTAGGTGACAAAAAAACTCTTGTGCAAAGACGATCTTGCTTTTTCTTCCATCTTTCTTTGAAATAATTATTTCAAACACAACAGCTCTTCAGAAGATCAAGAGGTAGGATTATAAAAATATCCCAGCACAGACCAATTGCTGCTGAAGAAAGAATTGAAGAAAGAATGATTACTAAGGTTCAGCTTTCAATTTTTTTTTTTTTTTGTATTAAATAGACACTATTTACAGACCAGAAAACTCCATGTTTCAAGATCTGAGATGTCATTTTTAGCTATGCATTCATCTTTTTCGTTCACATCAACCACCATCATCTGTTAAGTTAATACTTATCTTCCCTACCTATCTCTGAAATGTCCTGAATGAACCCATCAGTCCAGGAAGCCTTCAGCACTCGTGGTGTTGGGAAGAAAAGGCACACACAGATCAGAAGGAATCAGGCAGGAAAAGTTTCTTCATCAATCATCTCTGAGCTTGTTTTCTTAAACAGAGTATAAACTTACTTCCTTATTTATGTGAAGGAATTTAAGATGCAGAGCCAAAGAAAAATGCTGTGCCACGTTATGTGCATTTACTGTTCAGATTTCAACAGCCAAGAATTGTATCTATTTAAAAATAAGTCCAAGGGCAATTTCAGTGGTAGGATACACCTGAAAATCAGGTAAACTAAGCTCTAGAAAAGGTTAGAGAAGTCTTATACAGAATCTCTGGCACTGGGAAACCTCAGTGCACATCTGCACTACAGGAAGTGCATTTCTTATCAAGCACTGTGCATACAGAATGTTGTGATCACACAACAGGGGTGCAGACACCTCGGTGTAAGATTGCACCTGCATTCCAGTGCATTTTACAGTTTAAAACAAATATAAGGTCTCAGAGCTGAGAATAGCAATCTGCAACCATACATTACACTCCAGAATCACACTCTACTATCTCTCTTGGTCTCAGTTTAAGCTTTTCTTTCTTGGCACCTCTGAGCTATGCTCAAAGGTCTCAGAAACAACACATTGCCCTTAAGCCCTTGGTTCTGCACCACTGAACAAAGCAAAGAAGTGAAATTACCTTGATTTTTTCTTACACAGAAGCAAAATGATCCATACATCACATAAGGACGGAGCTGAAATCTGAAGATGCTCCCACCCAGAGCCAGCCCAGTGCTCTGGCTATGACATGGTTCTGCTTTACTTCCAGAGCTCCAAAATCTTCAGCTTCATTTTTCCCTCTTTCAGTTGCCCTGCTTGGCATGTTAATATGCTGTTATAAGGAATAACACTTCAACCTCCTGGTGAGGAAACATGCAGTCAGAGAGGATAGTGACAGATGACAAGCACATTTTGTGAAGGGTTGTTAATTATCAAAGCCTTTTGATAATATTTATCCAAATAAAGTAGCAGGTAGAAAGCTCAGTGCAATTAGCAGAAGTGCCCAAGGCCTGATGCTGTGCACTGGGACACAGTTTAATTAGTGAAACAGCAACATTTTTGTACAAACCCTGGCAGTTAAAGCCAGCAGATAATAACATTTACAATGCTAGGCTAAACTGTGCCCAGATAAAAATGGTAATGAATATAAATTAAAATTTAAGCTATAACACAGATTTCCAAAGGCACTTGCAAATCTCTCTGACCAGCAGCATTTGGGGACAGCAGAATCTTCAGCAAGGTGAAATGGAAAAGGCCAACTTCAAAGCATGAAAAATAGCAGCCAAGTGAGGCATAGCTACAGAGCACTGGCAAAAAGGACCCCTCCAGGCAGGCCACTTATGGAAGGAAATTTTCCGCAACATAAATCTTATTTATGGATAAATAGTAATATTTACTGCATGCATATTCTTAAAGCAGAAAGGCAAAGAATATTCTTTTTAAAATAGTTCATATCTTGTGTTTGCTTGTGGCTTGAATAAGACCACCACATTAGAGCTCTTCTGCACTGTCATAAAGGAATACTGAGGTTAGCAAGATACAAAGCCTAAATTTCAGGGACATTTCAGCACACTGGATCCAGTTAAGAGACCAAGTTAAAATTGTACAGCTGGGGAATCTAAGTATTGCCCTGTCCTTTGGTGAGCAGCCAGTCCAGAGAGCAGAGGTCTCTCACCCATGCACATCCTCCAAAGACTTCATTTGTTGGCAAAGTTGCACTGGCCTTAAAATCCAGCAAATTTTTCACTGTCACAGTATGAGAACAGCTTTTCAGCACCCCTTATTGTGCCCGAACTCAAAAAACTATCAGGGTGTCATCAAAACTATTAGGTTGTCAGACTTGAGGGAATAACTTTTTGCCAGTGAAGAAACACTGGACAACTTCCATCAGATTTGCCAGCGTAGCCCACTCATTTTTACTGTAATCTCTTAAATTCAACACATATCACTCTTTGTCCACTTTGTCTCCTATCTACAATGCTTTAAAACAGAAATAGCTTTAGGAAAGGATGAAAGATGTGTTTAATCTTTGCCAAGTGTGATACCATTAAAGTCATTAGCCAGTATTAGTTCCAAGAGGAGATTATGAACAGTGGGAATTTAACGTGCTCCTTCTGCAGAATTAATAGATACACACCTCTGTGTTTCTATGTGCAGTGACAGCTTGAGGCTGTCAATTTATACCATTTCCTAATTTAAAAAGTCAGGCAAGCTTACACCTATTTCAGAGGTACCAATAGAAGATGCAGCTGAAGACAAATTGTTACTTATGTACAAAGGTTTAAAGCATAAGAAATTTTTGGCAATGGGATGTGTGGGTTCAGGGAATGTTTTAATTGGATCACAAAACTGCAGAAGTTCAGTTACGAGATTTCCCAGATTACATTGTATATTATTTTAAAATATAACTTATATGAAGCATGATGAGTTCAATAAAAGTTGCTTAAGTTTACTGGTTTTGTCCAGAAAATGTCTATTGCCTATTGTGGTAAAGACACGGGGCATTCAGCTTGGGACTTAACATATCCCTGCAAAGCTAGTCCAAAGACATGGGATAACTTCATTGAGCATATGCAAGTGGAGGCAAACAGACTCTCTGTGGAAAATGACAGCAGCCAGTGAATTAGACTCGAGCAACAAGGGTCACAGAGCAGGAGGTCCCGGGAGGAGGGAGCTGAGAGCTCAGCACAGCAGCGGAGGTGGCAGGGCAGGGACCTCTCCAGCTTGAGCACAGCCCTGTGATCCCAGGAACGGCACCTGGCATCGGTGGGTGCAGGCTGCACAGTCTGGTCAGGGCCATCAAGGACTATTCCTGCATCCAGGGCCCTGACAAAGAGAACAGGGATGAGCTGGAAATATCTCCCCATTGATAAACAGCAGCACAACTCTCAGGGCCAGTGTGAATCCAAAGAGAAGGCACACAAGATCCTCTATTGCTTGCAATGGCAATTCCAAGAAAGGTGTTAACTGACAAATTCAGAGGCTTTCACAACTCACGATTAAACTGAGTAAACTGGCTTCTTATTATGCAAATACATTAAGTGTTCTGTTCTGGGAATACAAAACTGGGGCATCTACAGGACCTTTATTCCTTTGTCTATCATTATTACACCATTACACTTAAATCCCACACATTTTACCCTAAGAATTCAAGGGAATAATAGGTTTATAGCTAGAACTACATCTCTGGAGCAGCTGTCTTTTCAGTCTGTGTTGAGTATCCACAGGGAGAAGGTTTCCAGGTGAGGTTAAGGTGATAAATCTCTCTAATTTCTCTTGAAGCACAGACATCTTACCGAAAAAGGACTGCAATGACACCATTGTAACACAGGCTTCACCCAGCCCACCATTTTTTGGAAGCAACACCTTATGATTTTGATAAAAATCTTTTAATCATTGCACTTGGTGATTTATAATATTCACTGTGCATAGGCTAAATAACTCAAAGACCTGCAGTGCACTTTTGATGGCTTCAACAGCTTAAGGCTGAAATATCACCTGTCACTTACTTGATTCAAGGTGGAAAAATGCTCATTTTTTCATCAGTCTTTAGAATACGATTTTTTATTTCCATTTTATCTTAGAAAATGAACTAGAGTTTCAGAAAGGAGGAGCTAAGGTTAAAGATTTTGTTTCCTTTCTTGTTATAGCAAACCCTCTGACTTATTTCTTGATCAGTTCAGGGTAGGTTTTTTTCAAGCTTTAGCATTTTTGGAGGAGTAAAACTATTATAACAAGTCAGAGCAGTAATTTAACAGAAAGTGCCACAATCACCCAGGTGCCATATCCTAATAAATAATGTTGCAGATATACATCTTTGGATTGCATTTTAATGAGAAACCCCAAATCCTCCTACATTTTAATAGAGGAAATATAAGCATTATGGAACTTCTCCCTGGAAAAATACATCCTTAGAATTTATTTTACATGAAACAGGAGAAGAAAAATCTGAGATCCCCAGACACTACCAGTTTCCCTGCAGTGAGGCATCGTACCTGCCACTCTGTGCAGTCTGGGGAGATCAGCACCTGCCCTCCTCCAGCCTCTCCTATTGGGACTGCTTTCACCCAAGCAGGCAGCTGTATCTGCAACAAGATCAACAAGAACTCATCTTACTTCCTATGCAGAGATCATCAGTTTAACACTCAGTGTAAAGAGAAAAATGAGTTTGTCAGCAGGCAACCATTGCAGGCGGAGCCATTTTGTCCTTATCAGAGAAAGTGCTAGCACATCTCTGAGGAGAGTGTGGCAGCGAGCCAGAGACAGCAGATTATCACCAACACTTTTAAAATGCTGTGGCAGAGCTTTGAATAATGTTTATCATGCTGCGTGTTCAGGATTAATTGTTGCCAAGAGATTATCATCTTCATCCAAATTAAAGATATTAAATTAATACCAGGGAAGTTATGCTCACATCTTGCTTTAAAATTTCACAAAATGCAGTAGGGTGAATATGCCTCCTGTATAATCCAGAGCACGGAAAATTAAGGCAAAAAACAAAGACATGCTTCGCATCAAGATTTATCAGGAATCCTTCGATGGTTCAAACAGTAACAACAGCAATGCCACTCCAGATGCTTACCAGAAAGACCAAAAGCTCATCAGCGGGCAGACAGATTTTAGTTTCCAACCAAATGGGCAGGCAGATTTTAGTTTCCAACCAAATGCTCCAATAAAGCCTTTCCTTTTACATGTAATACTTCACTGAACTACACTTCCATGCTGAAAGGGTTTGTCTAAAAGCAAAACAAGATATTCAGAACATATTTGTATTAAAATGCAGTGCTATATTTTATGCTTTCAGGTTGTAATGGCAAAAGGAAAACTAGCAAAGAAGATGCCTTAGCAGTTTATTAACCTCAATTTGCTTAATATAATTAGTTCCTGAGTAGGGGTGGGAGAAGATGAATAGATAATAACTGCAACTTAATTAGAATTTCCTAATAAAATATCTTCACGAAAGATAATAGTCATTGCCTTAAATCCAAGAAAACATTAATTCTAAATGTCATCCTTTGTTACCCCACTGAAAAATGGTGAATATAATTGATGTTTCTGATGCATGAAGTTTACAAGTGAGGATGTGTATGTTCCAAAATAATTGGTGTCAAACAAATGTTGTGATACAAAGAATTAAAAGTGACAATAGCTAGGAAATCATGAATAATACCAGGAGACTATAGATATATCTCAATGGCTGTCAGCTACTTGACAGAGCCAAACTGCTGAAATAAAACCATTAACAAGTGGAAACTAGGTCTCCTCACCTATAGAAAAACAAGAAGTGTATCGATGGCCAAATGACGTTAACTGTTTTACTACTAACAGGTCACCCACGAGACTGAAGAGACAGGTAGAAGGTTGAACAGATCTAATTAATACAAATTAGAACAACTTTAATAAAAACAGTTCTGAATTCACCTCGTGAACTGTCAGGATTGGAGCGGGGTGGGCAGATGAAGCAGAGCTGTGGAAGCCTATACTGAGAGATCTGCTCTGGAGTAAACTGGAAACAGGAATGGGTGGACAGATGTTTACAAGCACCTAACCCTCACCTATTTCACAGCCACTTCACAAAGAAAGGTGAACAGCCTAGGGCTACACACAACCTTTGCTGCAGTGATGCCTTTGTGCCATTAGTTTTGTGACAGAAAGCGATCATGCATCCCTGAGAATCTGTCTGTAACATCTACAAATACGTCTGCAAATAACTTACTGATTGAAATAAATTTCAAGTACTTTTTGATATCTTAGTTGAATGTGAATCTCCAGAGAAAAAAACTGCTACCCCTTGGCAGCTCTTACTGTCTGTCAGTGTTATTTCTTAGTTTTAAGAGGCTACCCTGCCTCGATATAGAGCAAAAAGCTCTGTTACATAACCTGACAATTTTTTAATGTGGCTTTTTTTTTTTTTTTTTTAAATCTTCAAAACGATGATCCTTCTAAGACAAAGAGAAAAGACAGACTAGCACATTACAGACAAAAGGCCCTTCCAAAGTTATTTGGAAATCTAGTATTAACATTTCAAGTCCTACTTTGTCACACTCATACAGAGGAAATACCTCCAAGTACCTACAGCTCAAGAGTTGCCTGAATTACTGTATTTCACTGAATTTAAAGAAAAGCAGTCTCATGATATGTAGTTTTCACGCAACTGAGAAATCTGGAAAACCAAAGTAGCTGCTGACAGGTCAAGAATTGCCACAGGGCTTTCCTAATGGCTATTCAGAGCCTGCTTTCCTCCAAACGAAGTGCTGATTTTTTAAATCCCTGTTGCAGCAATCGTGCATTTCTCACCAGAAAAAAAGATTCTGGCAATACAGCCAGGTGATCCAGGGCTTTTTTCAGGCCAGATGGTGCATGGAAACATGGCAAGCAATTGGGTACATCCAGTTTTGTGGATGGGAGGTGGGTTGTGAGGGGCCATCTGATCCAGAACTGGAACCGTGGTCACAGATGCCTAGGGAGGGACTGTGCTGCAAATGCATACCTGGAAAATAGATATTAGAAAATTCCCCAATTTGAAGTTTTTAAGACACTTTCCTGATACTGGTCACACATTCTCCTGATACACCAGACACCTGAAATTGCACTCACTGTATCACAAGCTCCGTGCTGTATTTACAAGTAGTTACAACACAGCTGGTGCCGGTAAAGAGACCAGCAAAAAAGCAGCATTGATTTCCAAAAGTGAAATTATTCTGGTAAAGCAGTTCAAGTCCTGCTAAAAATGTCCATTCTGGCTGAAAAGAGAAAAAAATAGCATAATGAACACTACTACTTTTTAGAGACTACAACTCCCCATGAGAGAGTGTTAAATGCAAACAAACCCCAGTAAAAAATAAAGACTGTATAAAAAATGCAGTTTAAGCTAAATTTTTCTGGAGCTAAACACTCCATCTCCCTACATATCACAAAAGGGAGTAAGGAAAAGAAAAAAGAGAAGGCTGGAAGACTTGATAGGAAGAGAAAGTATTTTAAGAAGTCATTAAACCAACAACCTTCCCAAAGATAATACATTTGCAAAGCAGCAGCCAAACAAGTTGCCCAGTCTATTTTATCAAAGAGCTGGGTTTTTTCCTATTTCTTGACAAACAACTGGCATTCAAGCTGCCAATTATTTAACCATGTTGGGACATTTAATTCCACAATTTTTCTGACTATAGATCACAGACTTTTTTCAGGGATCAGTAAAAGCTATGATCCCATTCTTTATGGAATTAGATAGCTACCAATAAGGGCACCTTTTGAATATAACCATTACAAAACCCTCTCATTGTTAAAGTAGGTTATTCTACTCATTTTAAGAGCGTTTAAATTAAAACATTAAAATAGTCTCAGTGTGGAACAAAGAATACATAATAAACAAATGTGCAATTCTACTGAGGCCACAAACTTTCTGAAAAAAGTTAATAGGTCTATTTCAGGAAAACACAAATTAGTAAATATCTTTTACAACTGTATGAAAGACGCTAAATCAGAAAAATGTTGGATTTCTATATAGGATGGCCGATTAAGGACCAAAAATATCCTCTTTTCTGTACCTAAGTAGAGAGAACAAGGCACACTAAGCCAATGGGGCTACTGACTACTAGTTATTGACTTCAAAGGGTCAACTCTTCACATGGAGGCTCCAAGATCTTTGTAACTCAAGGACAGAAAACCATGTCCCTTGTTCAAAAACTGTCCACTACTGACATCCAAGTACATAAGCATTTTTCTGAGATCATCATGGACATGAAGGAAGATAAACAGAATTTCTCAGCTTAAGGTGGTCAGCAGGCAAGACAGCTAAGTAAAAAGCAGAAAATAATAAACAAAAAAACCCATTAATTTATAACAAAACCAAACTGCAAACAATTAAGGACTCCACAAAAACTCTAGCTAATGAAAGACGTTTCCTTCTTTATTATTGTGTAATACTTTTCACAGAAACATAGTATTTACAAATATATACATATAGACTGCTGATCATAAAATGTTATTGAAGTATTAGTCAAAAAAATCAATTTACAAAACCCAAAAACTTTCAAAGATATTCTGGCTGAAAAAATTTAATGAAATTTCAAGGAGATGTTTCTGTACAGAAAGATAGGTCTTAGCTTCTTCAGTTCTGGTAAATTAAGTGAATTGTGAACCAAGTGAGCCAAGTTCAACTGTACATTTGAGATGAGGCAAATCTTTTCCAATTGTTCTTTTCACACAATTTCTTGATGGTCAGTTCCAACAGTTCTCAGGAGGCACTGGTTTGGATGTTTTTGGAAGCTGCAAGCATTGCTCTCACTTTGGCCATAAGATCCTGCAGAAAATAAATGGAAAATGATCAGACACATCTGAACAGAGCTAAAACACATGACTGCAAAAGCCTGCATGAAAGGGTTAGTGTGTACTCCAGTCACATGGGAAACTTGAGACATGACCATCAAATGTTTAATTCCTAGGCTAAATGAGTCAAATAATTTGGAGAAAGTTCCTATGACAGCAACTGAAGTCTGGTTTTACCAAAACGCAAAAAAGTGCTCTGCAAAAATATTTCAAGCAGTTTCTATATAATAAAGCACAGCAATCACATCAATTGAAATGGAAAAACTATGACCTTATCTTCAAAGACACCCTGTAATGAACACACAATCACTAACCACTGGAGGTTAAAAACAGGAAAAAGAGAAAAAGAAATAAGAGAGAGAGAGAGAGATGGTAAGAAAAGAATGTAACAATTACTCTAAAACAGAGAGGGTTTTTTCTTGCTTTGTAAATCTGAACCAAACATTTACACAGCAGAAGCATTTTCTCATATGACAGAGTGACTGTGAAACCAGACTCTCAGTCTTGTCTGAGCATCCAGTTGGAACAGCATTACAAAAAGAAACGAAATTTCATGTAAACAGCATTGAATAACTGGGTTGCAAAAAATGGTGACAAAAAGTGTGTATCAGTAATGAATCAGAGTTACTTAAAACACTTGTTCACATATGCAATATAAATAAATTTCTTAGTGCTTTTAAAGTGTTTTGCATCTGAAGTTCTCAAAACACCCCAGAGGGGAATTTAACATCATCATTATTCATTCTGGTTTACAGATGGAAGGATCTGAATGAGAAAAAATACTGACTTGGTTAGGGTCAGCTAGCACAATAATTAATAATTAGTTAAATTCCATTTTTTGGAGCCCTTAATGATAAAGAGATGCTAAACTCATCTGTATTGGGAAATATGATGCAGATTCACGTAAGTTTAATTCCTATTTTTTACTTTTTCCAAATAGCAACCAAGAATTGCATTTTGATACAGTAATCATTCCTCTTCTTACAGCTGCACTTCAAACAAGCAGTCTAATATTAAACTAGGAAATGCTACACCATAAGCAACATTTAACCCAAAAATTCATAAACCAATGACCTTTAAGGGTATATGAGTTTAAAGTGAGGGATGTTTACTCTCTGTTGAAGACCATGCTGTAGTTTATATCTCATTTCCCATACCAGGAATTCCCACGCACTTGTTTGGCAGCATAAGAAGTGCTGTGACATTAACACTCCTTTTTCTTTCTCTGCTGCCTAGACTTGCCAGTTTTCCTGAATAATCTTGTTTAGGGTTTCCCATAAGAAATGGATCAAATTTTGTATGTAAGGTATTAGACCACTAGACTACTAGGGGTAGTTCTATAGCAGAATTAAATTTTGGAACAATATTTATTTCTTGAAAGAATAACTTAGCCACTGAAAAAACATCAGAATATAAAAAGCAGCTCTGATTTTCTACTGTAAATTTTTCAAAGCATAATTAAGACAATTTTTCCTTTAAAGTTGGCATATCCAATTGAAAAAAGTTAAATATGTCTCTCTTCCATACAACTTGTTAAGAGCTATACATGGTAAGATGTGCTGTTGATAAAGGGTGTATTGCAGAATAATTTGGACTTGAACATCTTTACAGTGAATACAACTGCAGCCTAATGAATTTAGCTTGGTCTTCAGAGGCTTGACGAAAATTGAAAAGACAGCACCTAGAGAAGCAACAAAATTGTTGTTCCCATAGACAGTGAACATATCTCTACATCATATGCAAAGTTCAGAATTGCCCAAGGTGGTAAGAGAAGAAAATAATATGTTGGACATATTTAATTAGGCAACATACTCTGAATTTCCCTGTTTGTACCTGAGTGATTTTACTCTGCACTGATGACACAATTGCTGAAGAGATTTGGCCATCTTTTTCCTGAGAAACTCCCCTAAAAAATAAAATCAGAAATCTGTAGTAAAAGCTTTGAAAACGCATTTTACTCACCATCTTGATTTGGGTTTTACTGTACACATCTCTCACATGTTAGTCAACAGTTCTCTCAGTCAATTAGAGGATGTAAGTCAGGGTCAGAAAAAGCACTTGTACAACTGCTCAGAAAAATCTGAACAGCAGCTTGAGAATTTTTAACAGGATGGTTCCATATTCTAGATATAATTTAAACATCAATCTTGACACATGTTACAATTCAAACCACTCTATTAAAGTTCTACTTCAAAGAGTAGTAATACTTTCATTTCATGAAAGCTTCCCATTTCCAACTTAGAAATAGGTTGCAGAATTTTCTGCACCAGTTTTCCTGTAGGAGTAGGTCAAGACGTTTACTCCAGAGAGCAAATCGAACACCTTCATCAGACTGATGCAGACAGTGCTGTGCTCCCAGTGACCTTTTAGAGAATCACACACTGCACACATACAGAGCTCCACACGCCATGACTCTGGCCACACAGTCAAGAGACAGCAGCACTGCAGCATGACAGAAACAGAGCACGGTACCTGGAGCGTTCCTGGCTGGATTCCCTGCTCTCCACAGGAGAGACACTAGCTGAATGTACAGAATTTTTGTGTGTGGATGGTTTGCCTGGTGACATGGATGGTGAGGGAGACCTAGCTCTGGATTTAGTACGTGATCTAGACCGCCTCTTCTTCTTCTTTTCATGGGGACTTCTGTGAGAAGAAAATATTTTATTGAAGAATATTTTAAGCAATACCACACTAGCTAATCTGAAGTTACTTTTCACACTTCTGAAAGCTCATGTACCCTCTTCCACAAGATGTTTCTCTTGCATTTAGCAAGCATTAATCCTACCCAATACCACGCATCTATGGTTGCATAAAACAGCAGAAACCTTTAAAATGTTACATAAGGCAACTACTGGCTCCTGAGGTTCTCACTGGGAATGCTGCTTCATGGGTGCACAGCAATTCCTGGCCAGTGTTTGACCATTTGAAGGACAATAACAAAAAGCCTTTCATTACAGGCTATCAAGAGATGTTGTCATAAGAAACAACAGAATTTTAAAAATGAAGCTGAAAGTTATCACTTTATTATTCCACAACACATACGGAGAAAAAAGTTGAAGACTAAATGCCATTTTGATTAGAATAGTTTAAGAGGGACTATATGCATGGTGCTCTCAAAATGACACCTTGATTCATACTTCACATTCCAGTCTGTCAGTAAAATAACTGCAAAATACCTGTTTGCTAGATCAGAGTTGCCCTTATTTATGCAATGTCAAGAAAGTTGAGATCATAGTTGTGCTATGACCTGTGCAGAGGTCATACAGCTTGCACAAGCACAACATGAGAAAATGACCCAACAAGAGGGAAATACGAAACTCCCAGTAAAATCTGAACTCTCATGGCCAGCAGACAGCAGTGTATTAATATCCACCAATTTGAGTGGACAGCTGCTGTTCAAACATATGCAAGAACAGGGAAGAACAGGTGTGTCCATTATTATTTTTTTTCTCCAAAAAAGTATTTTTCTATCAGAATAAGTCTCCAGAACATACAAAGGTTAAGGTCTAGCTCAGGAGTCTACAAGACACAAGGCACTAAGTGTGTTGGGATGGCAGGAGCAGGAGCCCTTACTTGGAGCGGGGCCGTTTCCGGCTGTTGCCAGGACTGTTGCTGATGCGATAGGCTGTGGGAACGCTTCTCTCGTCTCGCCGCCGCTCTGGTGTGTGAGCCCTTCTCCGGGGCGACCTGGACCGTGACCTGCACACAGAAAAAACATTCCAAACTTTGCCTTTTGATACTTATTTCAAAACTTTTACTTCAGGGGAACTGTGTTTCACCAAATGCAGATACGCAACCATATTTCAAACACCTATTTTATACCAACATGGTGCATTTAGGCATTTAGGCTCCAAGACTTGTCAGCTATGTAAAAATTTCTTGCCTATCCAAGAAATTTGAGATGGAGTTATCCACTGCTTTTCACTCCCAATAGGGGGCTAAAAAGAGGAAGCATGTTTTGGTCTTGTCTGCTATGACAACTTCTGTATTATTTGATGGAAAAATTTTCTTTTAGTACAGTCACCTTTTGTGGCAACATAGTTTACTAAAATTGGTGTGCAAAAATCCAATCTGTGTGAAGCTTGGGATTGGCAGGCCTGGCCTTGTCTTCCCAAATTAGTGGTGTGTTTCTAGAACTGCTGCCTCACAGAGATAAATACTTGCTCTTGATATAGTGCCTATCTAACACCGACAAGTCCAGAAAATGTCCCGGATGCTGCACAATAATCCTCACACAACCGATATTTTCACCAGTGTAAGTGGTCAACAAACCACTATCAGTGGTGTTTGGCACTAGCACTTTGACTTGAAATACTTTTCCTATAAAAGTGAGGAGGAGATCAAGAAGGGAAAATAGAGAGCATGCCTAGTTAAGATCAGAGATCTTCAGGTTCACACAATATAGGTAATATATACACACCTACAAAGTCCTGAGCCATTTCTGTTACACCTACAATGAAAAAGCCCAACTGAAATGATCACAATGGCAGATAACTGTTGCAAATTAACTTCTTTGATACTTAAAAATCTGATCTTTACTAAGCCATTCAAAAGGATTAAAAAAAGGAAAATGATAAAACTTGGGTTCAGTCAGACACCTTGACGTTTTACCATGATTTCCCTCAAAAGAGCTCCAGCAGTCAAATCTTTTCATTGCCCAAGTTGCCTGATAATTTTTCCACTCTGCTGCTGCTGCCACTGATGAGCTGCTCAGACTCGGCTCCATGCTCAGTGTCGCTGTGGATGCTGTGAGTCTGTGATATGGAGGCACACACTTCACATTCAGACTAAAATGTCCTAGTTTTGGTATTAACTAGAATCCTGAAAAGGTTTAGTCCCTTAACCAAAAGCTGAACCTTAGTGAAACACGCCTGTATGCACCAGCCTAAAAAAAGTCCAAACAATCAGAAAGAAAAAGACATTAGCTTCATTTTTATGAATTGACATTTGTGGTTCTACAGCATTCTTCCAATCACTAAATATTAAGAACTTTGACTATTTGCTTCAAACAGTTAAAAGACAGCTAATCAGTATTACTGCAATATACAACTTCTATCTTTCATTAGACTGTAATTCCAGAAGGCACTTTATTCCTTTATGACTTATGCTTAGAAGGATCCCAACAGTTCAAGGGGTTATGAAGCTTGGCATGTCTCATTACAAAACTGGAATTAAAATTACATGACTAGACACCGCCTCAGCAACAAGAAAATCACTTGTGGAGGAGGAAAAAACCCACCCCCAAACAATCTTTTTTAACAAAGAACAGCTGCTTCCAAGTCTACTAAATTCCTAATAGTGAGGCAAGAAGTCTCACACAAACTCCCACACAGGTACACTCTATCCAAACTTACTGCAAAGTAACCTGTTAATAAAACAGACCACTAATTACTGCTAATAATTCATTAACTGGATATATTAAGTGCCTTAGTACAACTCTATTACTAAGCTGTATCAAGTAAAGCAGCAATACTGAAAAGAAGCTCATATTTTTCATCCAAATTTCACCCAATGAAATCACTAAATCATTCGGTATATAACAAATGCTTCTGCTTCCCTTTGTCTCCCCTCACACTCCCAAACCAGTAGATTTGTCTATGGGTAGGAAATAGAGATTGAGGTGAACATCACTGTTCTTTCCAGTTACACATGTGAGCTGGAAGAGCCCACAGCCCACGCCAGCTCTGACACCCGGCACCACTGCCAGCAACAGCTCAAACCTAACTCTTCAACTGTGCTTTGAAGTCCATGAGAAATAAGAACTGATTCAGCATTTACTACATTTACTACTAAGATACCAAAAACTTTGTTTTCCAAGACAGATTTATTAAATGTGCTCCATCTTTGATATCAAGTACTTGTAATAACTAATTATCTCTCTGGGACTTACAGGTCTGTTCTGCAGTACCTTGCAGAACTTTGGGACACTGTTTACTATGTATGTGGTTTGTTTAATCTGTTGTATAGTCTATAATTAAAATTGTATGATACCAGGAGTTTTACAGGACTAATTTTGTTCCAAAAAATAACATGCACTTCTACAGATAATTGTTGCTAGCACACTACATGCCATGACAAGTCAGTATTATCTGCGTTCTCTATTATAGCTATGATTTTTTAAACTTGTTTCTCTAAAACAGGTTTGGTTGCTAACCAGAGAAATGAATATGCAAAACATGCTCTGAATCAACTTCATGTTACTAGAAAAGAATGTTTCAAAATTGCATCTTATCACCATAGACTTATTCTTAAACGCAGCAGAGCCTCTGAACCTCCAGCAATACAAAAATAAATTATAAGCAAGTGATGTAAAGTGGTATATAGAGAAATATACTGCAAAGTTCACTTGCAGGATTTCTAAATGCAATATGTATTTTAGAAAAAAAGAATAATATGACAAACCAAAAAGGAAGAGCTTGCAAAGTATCCTGAGCATTCCTTGAATAAAGAGCAAATAATGCTATGCAGATTTCGATGTTTACCTACACTTCCCACATTTTATTCCCCATTAACTTGTCACCTTTATATGGTAAAGGTGATTTTGAATCTACATTTTCAACAGATTAAAATTAGGCAACAATACACCATTAGACTAGGGTATTCAAACAGTGGACAGATAACCAAAATAGGGCTATTCCAAAGTAACTCAGCATCACTGTCCACACAGTAATGACTGTCTCTAAGTGCCATCCACTTAATACAAGATGAACACATTAACATCCAGAAACAGTTCACACTTTATTCCAAGAGGGTATGGCTCTTTACATAACTACTCATTCAGCTGGAAGCTGAATGCTCCCAGTGCTTTGGGAAGCTAGGACAAAACACTGTTGTAGGTGAAGCTGAAGATACTGTTCTAGGGAAAACTAATGTGCAAAGAGACGTGAAACATGCCAAGCATTGAATGAAGCAATACAATGCACTGAAACGATTTAATCTGAAACAACACTAAAATAAAAACATATAATAATAATAAAAAAAGACAAAACCCAGTAATATCTTCTAGCTAGGCAAGAACACTTGCCTTTTTTTGGCTATTACTATTACTAAGACAAGGTACTATCTTGGCCTAAACATTTGAGAATCAAACTGCATTAGTATCTGACAGTGTTATGAATCAGCCTCTTGCTCTTGATTATTCTACAATTTTTCTGCTTCCAGCTCAAGAACTCTAACTTTGGAAATACAGTATGTTAAGGCATAGCAAACACCTTCAAAAAAGCACACCTTCAAAAAAGCACACCTTCAATCATCACCATTTCTTGTACAAGGCCTTTCCTGTTCAGCTCTTAACTTTTTCGAATTTAAAGCATGCAAAATGTTTTCATTGCAAAATCTGGTGCTGTTTTTCTGCATAATGTTGAACTGCAGCCAGCCAGCATCAAGCTTATTGGACTTCTGAGGTTTTAGAATTCAACAGCTCATCAAAGAAATATCTAACCAGATTTAATCAGGTGTTGTGGTGATTCAGGATTTTCATGCTGTTATGTGATTGTCATTTGATTTGTGCCAGGAGGCAAACTCAAGGCAGCAACAGAGATTAGCTCCTGCAATTACCTATTCTTGGTGACTTTTGATCATGACACAGCATGTCATGACAACTCATTGTCAAAGGTCATCAAATAAACAGCATGTCAGACTGATCATTTCAGTCCAAGTTGTGCTCATTTAATTCCTGGCATCTCTGAATAGCAGAGATTTCTGCAGCAAAGTATTGTTCTGAAACTCAAAAATCAAGTATAAACCAGTAAGTTGTAACATGTTAACACTCCTGTTAGTGAAGTTAAGACACTTCAATAAACAAAAAAGCATAAGAAAACTAAAAATAGTTTTGGCACACTGTCATGAGGGGTTAGAAGCTTTTTTCAGGCATGAATGAGCTGTAGGCAGAGATACAAAGAAGGGGTGTATGGCTTCACATGCATCACACACTTATACAGCTGTGGCAGTATTTATATGCACAATTTGCTTGAACTACAAGCTACTTAAGTACCTACACTGTTCCGCAGCCTGATCCACAGAATGAGGATATCAAAGCCCTTCCTACTGACCACAGTAACTCCACTGCACTAGAGCATTCAGATATGACATATTTTACAGACAGTAAACTTTGAAGGTGCCTAGACCCAAACATCTTTGACAGAATTAACAGTATCACTAAAACGCAATATACATTACCTTGTAGCTGGATAATTAGCATAGTGTATTTAATCTCATTTAATCTCTCTCTTACTTACAGAGTTAACAGCACTAGGCTACATTCTTCTGTGGTCTCTTTCAACTGTTTTCACTCTTCTTAGATTCTTGTCATATCTCTCCTGCAATTCATCCATCCTATTTTTTCACTTGTCATTCAGCTGCTGTTTTCTTCTGAGCTTTGCTGCTCAACCACTTAATTCTCTACCTCTGTTTCTTATCTGAATATTGTCTAAGCTACTTTGCTCCAGTAACAGCCCCAGATTCATTAGTAAATTCTCTTCCTGCTATCATCACATTCCTACATATGACCTTCAAAAGACCTGCCACATTTGATCTGTATGTGCATGTATGTGACTGTAACCTTTGCAATGGGTATAAAAACACCTATGTAATGGAAGAAGTGCAAAGATGTTTTATGTGTAAACCCACACAGAATGCTAAAGACTATGTTTGCTTTCCAAACCCACCTTGAATGCCTGACAGTCCTATAGGCAGTGGGAAGTGAGTGTTTTGCTTTTGAATGTGATCTAGACCTGGACTTAGATGATGAATGATATTTGAATGGTGATCGAGATCTTGACCGAGATCTTTTCTTGTGTTTTTTCCTCTTCTTTTCCTTTTCTTCATCCCTCGGAAGATCTCTGCTTCTGCTTGAAGGCCTTTCAGTTTGTTTAACTTCTAAGGTAGGTAAAGCTCTGACTGCAGTCACAGGACATGGTATACTACTGACACTCTGAAATCAAAGATAAACAAAGAACAGTGTTCAGTTTCCAAAGTTAGTCAAAGTTAGTGCTGCACTGGGAATATGTAAAGCACACAGAAGTAAGGCTGACATCTTCAAACACATGTGTCCAGCAAAATTCAATGAAGGTCTGTACAGTTCCCCAAAGATACACATGCTAAGACAGCTTAACCAGGACATAGTTCTTAAATTTCCATCTTTAGTTTTCAGAAGAAATGCGTTCTAAAAAAATGGGTGCTATCAGGTATCTTTTAGTCTATTTACATATTTTACTTAAAGCAAGATAGACCTGGAAATACAGTCAGAAACAACTGACATTCAAAGCTAAGTTTTCGTGTCACTTTCCTCCACAAACCGTGCTGCCTGGATGACAGCTTCAAGAAAAACAGCAAAATGAACTGATGCTGATAGAAATTATATTTGACCTTTGCAAAACAAATGTTTTAAATGTAAAAGATTGGGAAGACCACAAAATTTACTAATCTCAAAGACAGAACAGGTCCATGCACAGTTAATGTTTAGTGAATAATTGTGGCTGAAGGAGATTAAGCAAAATCATACCACAACATTTTCAAATCATCAGCTTGAACCCCAGAGAATTCTGCTCAATGTCTTCTTAAAGCAATTTGAGTCAGGCACTATAGATATGCTCCTCATTTCTAAGTTTGTCATTCCCCCACTGCCATTTCAAGGCAACTGGAGAAATCAGTTTCCCTGTCATAATTTCTGCTCCACCTTGTTTGACACTTTCACTGTTTGATACAAGGATACTTACCATGACTGGAATAAAAACTAATACACTGAAACCTGAAACAGCCAAATTAGAAGCAGGTGATCTTTTCCTTTCTTTTTACCCTTCTCCTACCATGAATACATAAAGACAGTAGCTGATCACATTTGAATAATCAAAAAGGCAGCTCTGCTTCAAGTTAGAGACATGACACTTTTTCAATCTTTAACTGAGAACTGCTATCACAATATTTACAAAACCAGCAACAAAGCCGTACGAAAGCAGCTTGCTTCAATTATAAACATTTTACAGCATGATCACTTGAGTGACTGGTTTACCAGAGGCCTATTTCCAATTTCACAAACTCCATGTGTAACTGCAGACACCTCACAAATACCTCATCTCCAGTTTCTAAGAGGCCACCAGAGTTGACTTTCATTCCTTTGACAACATTATTCATCTCTTCATACAGTACCCAAGCCTTTGCTTTGAACACTACTGAATATGGAACAGCCCAGTCTGCCTTGAAGTAGACACTTCTAATAGCTTGGAAAAAAAAAAAGCTGTAGGCAAAGTAGTGTTAACAAGAAAACAAGAGAGAAGGGAAAAACCTAATGGTTTTCACTGCTCAGGTTGATTTGGCCACATAAAACACATGCTCTCCTATCACTGCCAAGAAAGAAGTTAATAAATAAATACACATTTACTTTCAGCTCACCTGAGATTGTCTCAGCCACCTGAACAAAGAACCACACAATGCTAAGCCCAACTATGTTTCTAGCAAAAATATCCACTGCTGGCACTGGGCTCTCCTTGACTTTCAGGAGTGACACTAAGGAGTGACAGCACTGCCCAGCTCTCTCTGGGAAGCACAGATGCAGGCTGCTTCAGGCTACTGGCAAATCACATCTGGAAAGCCACACACAAGTAACTTTAGCACCCTATGGACGAAAGATCCAGGTTCTTCAGTGAAATACAAGAGGTAACGCACAGGGAGAAGTGACCCACCCATCCACCACTGTGCCCAGGTGCTCTGGAGCGATGTCATGTCCTTATGACAATCACCTGAAACAAATGGGCCACTTCCCTCAGTGGCAACTCTAGATGCTTTTAAAAAACAACAGAACCAGAAAAATTACTTGATTCACCACCAGAGCAGAACACAGAGCTCAGTGAAAGCAGTCAGCAAATTGCTAGGCCACAAATAAAATTTCTAGGTGTATAAATATTTGTAAACAAATAAAATAAGGTAATGGGAACTGAAATTGGAGGCATGAATGCAGAAAGGAGTAAAAACAATAAAATTAAAAAAAAATCACAGTAAGCACAGAACTGGGAGATTACAAAGCTTTCTACTTCAACAGATCACGCTCTGCCAATATGCAGGCCAGTAGAACAGTTTCAGAAAGCATGGAAACAGACCTGTTACCTGATGAATTTTATTATGCATCTCAAGGGATAAGAGATTTAAATTGTCTGAGAGCTCTTCTAAGAAGTTAAACTGCAAACATTCAAATAGCATTCACTGAATCTCACTTCTTTGTCTGTTTTGGGTAACAATATATTTTTTTGGCCTTTACTAAATGCTACACTATCAAATTCTTTGGCAGAGTTGTTCTTCAGCATTTTATTTGCATGACTAAAGCAAATCTGACTAATGCCAAAACATGATTCAACAACTCTGGCTGAGCAGGAATGGATTAGGAAAAAGCTCTGTAAATAGGGAGAATTTATAGCCATATGAGAACAGAAATGAGTACTTCAGTTCATTTGCATATTTGCAGTATTCATAAGCCCGGAATACACATTAGTTATTCTGGGGTTACACTACTTAATGAATACACAAAGTCAAAATTAGAAATGAACCAGAACGTGCTTACTGCAACAGAACAAAACACTAGCACTGTGTCTGGCTCAAACAAAATCAACTGGCAAAGGACATGATCAGTAATATTACAAACAGCCTATATTTTCTTTACAGCGATTGGAATCCTGTGTTAGATCAAAACTGCAAACAGGAAGAATGTCAGAACTGTAAAGAGTTAATCAACAATTCTTTTACTTCACTAAAAATCCAAAAATACTCCAGATTCTTTTCCACCACTGTGTATTTTTTACTCCAGGTTCTCCAAAGCTTATGGTGTATTCCCTGACTGAGAATTAATAAGCAACTGTCTACCAGCAATGGAAATGCATTATTTGTGTATTGATTCCTCTGTGGAACAAAGCAAGCAGTTACTTCTATTTAAAAGTTTGTCAGTCCTAGTATTCATAAACTGGCCCAAAATAAAAATTTGAAGAGATAAAAGCACTTCCTATAGAATAAGTTCCTACAGAATTTGTCCCATAGCAATTCAAAGATTCAACAGTTTCATCAGGGTTACTCTGCTGCACTAAAAAGTAGCTGCAGTACACTGACCGTGGTAAGGTCTTTAAAAACAGACAAAATTTCAAAAATCAACTGCAAAGAAATTAGTGGCAGTTAATCTGTTTGCTATGTGAATCAATATGCCTTTTTATTTTGAGCACCTTGAAGACTAAAAATCAATGCATAAACACTCTTGCCTCTTCACCTATCTCAATTAAAAGGGCAGTTCTGATATTTGCCTTTTTTCCCCCCTGTTATATAATGACTAAAGTATTTATCCTATAAGGAATTACAACTCTCATGTAGTTTTTGATAGTAGGGTTATTGCTATAAAAAAAGTTCCAAATGCCAGCAAGTTATCCACCCCCTAAATGCCACATTAGTATGTGACATTTATGTTTTTCCTTTATCTTGCTTTTTCAAAAGGACAGATAAATTTACAAGCAATGTAAATTGCTCCCATGCTAACCAGAAAATGTAGATACCTATAGTGTGAAAAAAAGCAAAAAAACCCCAAGTGAATGGCTCCAAAATATTCTAAAGAATTTTTTTCTTTAAATATTTATGCGATGATTTTTATTAGACAATTACATTTTGCTCAAAAACTAACAAAGTAAATGCACAAACATAAAATGATGTTATACATTATTATTATTCCAAAGAAGCATGCGGGAATATCTACATTCCATTGCTAAAAACGTAGGATGAACTACAGCAGTGTGAAAGACATGCCCTATCTACAGCTGTTGATAACCCTGTTATGCTTGACAAAACTAGAAGAGCATCTCATTTTTAAAACATGGCACACTTCTAGTGTAAATAGAACTTCTATTGTAAATAAGACTACTTTCCACAAGAAAAAAATAATTGTTACATTCAGAACAAAAGTAAGGACAATACATCTAAAGAAACAAATGATAAAACAGGGCTTCAAAACCTGGGGAGATGAAAGAGCCAAAAGAAGGAAAGTTTTGCTTTGTGCCTCAGAATCTTTATATTCAGAGGCATAACAGCAGATGACATTTGGGACAAGCCATTAAAACAGCATCACTTTCAAATTATGTGCTTGTTTGGTTTTGCAACATAATGACTGTGGATTTCTCTTCTGTTTAAATCAGATACTAAGGTTTATACAGGTAGCAGTTTGGGTACAACCAACTGGCTTTTACATGCCTATCAAAGCAGTGTCACCACTAAACCATTTCTGACATAGAGTAAAATATGACATTTGTTGAATAATCCATGCCAAGTCCCACTACCAAGGATATATAATCTTATTTCTTAAAGTTTGAATTAATTTTAATAATTTTGGAATGAGATCTGCATTTCAGATCATGAAGCACCTTACTTTATTTGCTCTAAAGTAAAAACGGCAGTTCAGTGAAGCACTCCATATAACCTGGTGTATTCCAGCCCAGCAGGGAAGAATTGCAGTTGTTAAAACTACAAGCTGTTTGCTGTTCCAGGATAAGGAACCCGCATTCATGGCACAATGAAGGCAACTTCTCAGTGACACTGACAGGCGTGCCAAGGAGTCTACACAAAGTTTATGCGTACCAAGAGTCTATATGAATTCCACATGTAAACACAAGAAGGGAAACATCATCCAGCTACTGTTTGTCCACGTCCTGAACAAGGGCACAGACTTCACTGGCCCAGCATTGCTGGGAGCTCGTTGGTTTTGGGAACTGAGATAAGCTCCATGCTTTCCAAGGCCTGGTTTGAGGAAATACGTGTAACTGTACTGTTCTAATGCATGCAAGAATGATAAGGAGCCATTTGTGAAAAGCTGTGCTGCTTCACTGCCCGAGCTTTTTCAGCCTGTTGTTTCTCTTGCTTGATTTCACTTTAAAGAAAAACAGGAAGCCATATAAAAGAAATAATCCAGCTATGGAGAAGACAGAACTGACTATTTTTAAGATTCAGCTGAAACCAAAACAGCTTAGAAGTGCTTTGTTCTGTGGTACTGACTGTCCTTTACCTGCAGTTAGCAGAATCGATTTCATTCAAAGATGCAATGTACACTCAATACCAGGGATCTTTTCAAGAAATACAAGGTATCAGGAAAACCTGACAAGAGGTCACAAAAGCTTTGTGTATTTAATGTATTTCTACACACTGTGATAAGCAGGTTTTCAGCACAAAATGTATGCTGTACGTCCACACAAACAGCATTAACTGTCTTTTATTAGGCTGGGGCAATGTAATGGAGATTATGCATCTCCCATAGATATTCTCAATCCCTCTTCATACTTTACTATACAACTCCATCATTACTCCATTTTTGAGACAAATTTTAAGCTACAAAAATCATGCCACTACATTAACTGTGTATATGACCAGTGTATGAGTCTTTGTTTCCTGCACTCCTCATTGGATGCTCCTACCCCCCAAACAAGAAATGAAATACATTTAACGATGTTTTTGGTGGACACAAATATTTAAGCATTGTCTTTGTTTTCTGATTAATTAGTTTTCTGATTTAATTGCCCTAATTAGTTCCATTGACCAAACCACAAAACTATCTATCTTTCTCTCTAAACTTTTTAACATTCTTTTTATTACAGCCACTGTAGTTATCTCTTGTTACTTTTGCAATCAGTATTTTTAAATGTGTCTTTAGTCTGAAACATGACTGAAAGTCTGAAACACTACTGAAAAAGCTTAAAAAAACTAAACTAGTGCTACATATTTATTTATAAGCTTATTTTGACATCATAATGCAGCATACTGCGTTCTCAGGGTACACACAACAGAGGTTAACAAATCTGCAATATGATTTCACTCATCTTTCTCCAATGCAATTTCTTGACTCAAATGGGCTGATACAAATAGGCAAAACAGGCAAGGAGAGTAAAAGGCAGATTATTTAGAATGAATAGAGATGGTTGCTTTTTTGAATATGACAAATGGAACAACAGCTTGAAAAACATCAGTGTTTCAAAATAAGCTTTTATCTGCAGAAGTCTATATGCATGTATCTATATAAATATGTCACTAAGCACACCACACTTAGCAGGAATATTACATCCAAAGACATTATGGCATTTTTGACTGTTCATTAAAACAGTACAAGCACTCCCAATACAAAAGTTAATTTTATTTTTTAAAAGCAAGGTCACATCAGAAAACATTTAAATATACATTTGAAATCCTAAATAAACCCTTAATAATGAAAGCACCTCCAAACCATTTGTATTGGTAAGAAACAGTGAAACTGGTTACTTTAAATTTCTCAAATACACTGGAACTCTTTGTGTAAGAAAAAACTGATGCCTTCTCTGAAACTGTACTTCTGTGGAAGAAGAAAAAGAGGTTTCCAGACAATCAGTTTACTGAGAAGTGGGATAGGGTGTGGTTTTTTGTTGAGAAGTTCACTAGCAAGTTCAGCTGAGAACTTTAGTAAGTTCAGATGTGAGCAAGAACATTCATCTGCTCTTCTGAAAGAGTCAGCTGTCACTGGTTATTTCAGGCATTTTCTTAAAGAAAAATATCAAAGGAACCTTAGCTTAGAAATATCTGTGTCCTTGACAAATTCCCTTGAGAAAAAGAGTAGAACTGCAAATGTGGGGAGTTTGGCATTATCACTGTCTCTTTGCATTCACTCTTCAATATATAACTGAAAAGAGAACTACTGAATGCCTGTGCTAGGGAAAATTTGTTAGCAGTGGCAATGAAAAAGCCCAAACAGGATCTCTTTTGGGATGTGACCACATTTAACTCACATATCTGCTACCCTCTGCTGATATGGATCACCTACACTGCAGGCATGTCTCTTTCAACTGGTTTTTTTGAAGTGTTTTAGGGGTAATCCATGATTTATTTGGAAAAATTGAGAACTGGGCAATGAACTACTTGCTAGGTACTGGAATTCTTTCTGAGGGAAAGGAAACAATGGAAAGCCATGCCATTCTTTCTTGTAGCCAGTCTGTTACAATCAATATCTTAAATTTTCCATCAGTATCCAGAGATTACATTTTGATTGACTAGTGCAACCAAAAGTGATTTTACTGGCTTTTCTGAAAGCAATGCAACTGCAAACCCAGGAAACTGAGATTCTACTTCTCAACACAATTTGTATTTGTAATGTACAGCAAAACCATCAATATACACATCAAATAAGAAAGTATCACAGCTTAGGTAAGCCATCCCAATACTCTCACAAGGTGAGCATTTCAGCACTTGATCATTAGTACAGAGTTAAAACATGGAAGCTCATTTTCGTTTTTGTACCCGTCTAACTGACCTGGGAAGTGTGCAGCCTACTTCTCAACTAGTTCTTTAATGACAGATGAGAGACATATGTAAGATAATGGAAAAAGATTAAAAGTGTTTAAAATTCAAATTTCTCCCCATTTAGAAAAGCTTCTATCTCTTCAGTAAAGTTCATAAACACCGTCAGATTCTAGAGGTAAGTTTTCTGCCAGTTTTATGGGAAAGAAATTTATTTCTTGCTTACCTCACTACTGAAGGAATTATCCTCAATTTTCTCAGTTTCTGCCTCTGCCAGAGGGTTTTTCAGGGTCTGCAAGAACAAGGCAGCTTTCCTTTTGCGTTCTGCTTGTAGCTGCTTCTCCTTTGATTCTTTGGAGGCCTGTGCAAGCTTCTCCCTTGCTGCAGCTGCTAATCTATCCTCTAGTTTCTGCTTTGCTAAGAAAGAGAATTAAGCATTAAGTTTAGGGTGAGTCATGCTTGGGGAACTCAGGCTTCCTTAAAACAAACACCCCTTCCCATCACAAGCAAGCACTCAGCCCATCCCAGCCATTCGAAAGCCTTTCCAATACAGCCATTCAATGACATGATAAAGACATTAGCTTGAAATGAAGAAATTCCAAGCATCTTAATTATAGGTATGTTATTTGCTTAATGTACAGCAGTGCAGGTGGTGTAAAAACTTCCAACTTAAAATGACAAGAAAATCCAATCTTTATTACTCAGGATACTTGTCCTTTTCTATTTGTAAAAGCTACCTAAAGAAAGTAGCCATATAAATCCAGAAGCTTTTTCTTTCAAGTCTTAAAGTGATGCAAACTCTACAGTTTGCTCCTTCCACTGATCTGATCTTCAGAGTTTACAGCTCAATTTACACATACATTAATATGTTTACAGATAGAGCTGCTACAGAAATTTTCAGAAACTGTTTCACTATTGTTACAACCAGCAGATTTTGTTGCGGGTGATTATGTTGTATGTGATTACATGAAGAGAATAAGCCAGTTGATTTAACTATGCACCTAACAGCTACTTTCTGTAATGTTTTACAGCTAACCCTTTTATTTTTGTGTTCTGTATATGTACAAAACAACTGGATTTTTTGTTCAGTTCCGTAAGTTTTTCAACACAGAACTTATTTCTAAGTGTTTTACACTTCATTTTTATTATTACACAAAATACTTCGTATTTGTTTTAGATATGTAACACCTTAGCATACTTTGTGCTACTGCAGTTTACAAAGCAACTGCTACTTAGAAGCAAAACCCACAATTTTGAAAATTAAAAACTAAATTCCTGTGGCATACTCATATACTGAGTTTTTAAGCTGGTAAATACTGATAGAACATCCACCTTAATAAGCACACTCTGCCACGAAGCAGCCTTGGGGAGAAATGGGTGAAACTGGATTCTTCTACAACATCATTTCATTCAAATTCACTCAGCATGCCCTTCTGCCCTTATGCACATTAACACAGCGACAGGAAAAACCCAAAGATTTAATGGCATTGCACTATAAGAGCAACAAAACATCAACAAGGCAATATGAGTCTGTATGGGAGTGCAATATAAATGAAAAATAGCTTGAAGCAATTCACTGCTCAATGAAGAAAATTACAAACAGGTATGTCTTTGCTGGGCTTTGTTAATGCAATCTGGAAACAAAGTCAGTGCTCTCTTACACGATTGTAAGAGAAAACCAAAATAAAATTCAGGAAGATCAAGCATTAGGACAAAGCATTCAACCACATCAGTGTGTTATAAGTTTGATTTTGTCTGAGCAACCAGTGAAGACTTCATTCTTAAAAATAAGGAGGAAACTGTGGGAAAAGAATTCTGATTCTTATTACCATGACACAGAAAGTATTGAAAGCACCTAAAATGTCACACATGGCAGTTTTGCAGTTTGTGTGAAGGACTCAATCCTTCCTTTTGTTTACAGTGCCACATGGAATACCTTGTTTAGCTTCCAACTCCTCCTGTGTAAGTTGAGGCTTTTTCTCCTCAGGAGCAGTACAAGGAGTGATAATTGCTGGAGTATGGTTTGACGCACTGTTAGCACTCTCTTGGCCTTCCTTTCCCTCCTCTTCTTCCTCATCACTGTCATCATCTAATTTAACACGGTTTTTCTCCAAAGGAAGAAGGTCGTTTTCTTTTGCCTTGATTGCAAAGCTTATTGGAGCAAAGGATGCTGTGAATGAATGGGTAAGATTTCACACATCAGACTACAGCTGAAGGCAGGTTCAATTTTCTGACTTCACCCATTACTCCTGCAGACTACACCACAAAAAAAACTTGCAGCGTCCTACTCTGCTAATTATTTTGGTGAAAAGGTCAACACAATCCGTTTTTTCTCTCCATGTTTTTAAACAAACATTGGAAACTTCATTTGCTGTGTAAAGATCTAAAAAAAAAAATACAGCATTAATCTCCAACCCATTTATCCAAAATGACACTTCTAATTAAAAAGAATGGAATATTGGAATTTCTCACTACCTAGTACCATGTGGTCTGCTGCAATACTTACCTTCCTCAGGAAGCCTTTTGCATGTATGTCTTACGAGACTGCAATTGGGAAATTTAAATACAGTAATTAAATTACATACCAAGGTTTATAAAAGATAAACTTTGATTCTGGTAATCCTGGGGTAACGATTATATGCTCAGAAACAAAGAACTCCAGAATTCCAAGATAAGAGGTAACAGTGATTTCCAACTTTTTCAGGGGACAGAACAAATCCTAAAATGGGATTTTATTTCCTCAGAGGTGGAAGATAAATCTCGTATGGGTGTTACATGTGTCTTGGAGGCAAGTACTGTATTTAGGTTATAATAAAGCAGAATTTGTACCATATTAAAGGAAAATACGTTTATAGGAATCAGATCGCCATTAAATGACTCATTGGTTACATTCCATTACGTAAATTTGAGCAGATTACTACTATTACAGTACAGGCTCCAGTTTGCCACTTAATAATAGCAGAACAGAAACAATATATATTTCTTGGTGTACATTGCATCTCTTAATAAGGCATCTTTGAAGGCAGGGAAGATTGTTCCTTCCCCAGGGAAGCTACTCAGGCTGCCCACAGAAGAAACTGCAGAGTCTGGACAGTCAGAGAGCCCCAGCAAAGAGCCCAGTGTTTGCTGGTTGTGGAGGAAATGGGATCACAGCGAGAATCAGAAAAAAAAAATTCAAGGAACCACAGGGAGCAGATAAACTTTTTAGCAATTAAGCCACTAAGGTGGCAGGAAGGAAGCTTCCACCCATGGAAGCCCAGCTAAAGAGCGCTTTTTCTGTTTTGTTTTGGGCTTTTGTTCAGTGTCTTTCAGTTCTAGTTAAAAGATGCACATTTTCAGGTCTTACTGAAAATAAGAATTTGTAACATATCTTTTCCCGACAGTAATTTCTAATAAATCAGCTCCCAGACATAAACAATCATTTCTCCAACTCAGGACACTAATAGTGTGGTAGCTGGCTTTGAGTGGCTTCCAGAGAGATCTTCCCATTCTGTCCCTCTGCTGCTATGAGTGCAAGAGTAAAAACATTTCATTTAGACATGAAAGGGGTCTTTTCTTCTAGCATGACTAATGTCCAAAACAGGAAGAATGAGCAACAAGCCTAGAGTACATCCTCCACATGTATCCTTTCAATAAAGGCCACTGCTTTTCTTCAGAATCAAAGATTTCTCTCTTGCACAAAGCTTGTGACTGTCAAGCTGAAAATGACAAAAATAAAATTTTTCTGGCATTACTGATGAAAGCCTTCAACTTTGCACAAAACCGAAGTAAAACAATTTATTGTGTCAGACCATAAATACCTGATAGTCTGATAAGAAAGTAATATGAAAGCAATCAAATTACAGTAATTTCACGACTATAAGGCGCACCCTTTCGACTAAAATTTTAGCCCGAACCTCGAAGTGCGCCTTACAGTCCGGAGCGCCTTATATATGGACAAAGTTCAGAAATTTGCCAACCCAGAAGCGTGAGCCACGAGCTGTGGGGAGAACTGGCAGGGCCGCGCCTGCCGGGTGGAGGCGGAGCAGTGGGGCCGTGGCAGCCGGGGGGAAGCGGGGCCGCGGCCAGCAACCGCGCGGGGGGAGCTGGGGGTGGATCCTCACTGTAAAAAAAAAGCGCGCCTTATAGTCCAGTGCACCTTATGTATGGGCAAAAGTTCGGAAATTTGCCGTCACCCGGAAGTGTGCCTTATAATCCGGTGCGCCTTATAGTCGTGAAATTACTGTATTTATTGCAGACATTTTTTGATGCCTTCAGTGAAAATATGTATTTTGCATGATTGAATTATTTTCACTCCTTTCCCCTGCCTTTTTTTTCTTTATGCATGTGTTATCAAATATTTTCATGCCAAATAAATCATATTACCATACCTTTCACCAGTTTACCATCACTGACAGCTTTAGGAGGAAGAATATCCTTTTTAGCTCCTGGAACTCCCTTAGCACTTGGCTCAGATGCATCTTCAGGTGCATGTTCATCTCCAAATTGAGCCTCACTTGGTGCATCACTGGCAGTGTCTGCTGGAACATCTTCAGAGGAAGATACTCCCTTTTCAAAAGAAATTAGCAGAATTACTAACAGGATACTTATGAAACCATTAATGAAATGTCTGTGGAGCTGCAATTTTGTCAGCCATTTGAAAAGTCACATTATCAGCTAATCATACAAGAGCAAATTTTATATCACTCAGCACTCATGACCATAATTCTGCCTCATGTAAACCCACAGGTCATAAAACCTACAGACATACAGTAAGAACATGTTATTTTACAACAAAGAAAATGCTCTTCAGCTGATACACTCTTGCCAAAAACTGCTTAAAAATTATATCTTTAAAATTAGACCCTAAAAGCATGTATTTTTTTTGTATATTTATTTGGGTCTTGATTTCTAGGGTCCCAAGCCAAATCCATAAAGACAATTCCTAGGGAGAGGTTGAAAGCTTATGACACTTTTTCCTCATGTAGAACTGCAAGTAAATTCTTCGCAGAATCAGATTTCACAGGAATCAACACAAGCTAATGTTTGATTTGTTCCAGCATTCTGCTGAAGAACACTGGGCCTAGCAATGTTTTCTGATACAACAGACAGGCTCAGATTTTCAAGGAAGTGCTGAGATTTTCAACAAAGTAAAGAATTATTGGTTCTACCATGACATGACTGAATCATTCAGCATGATCTCTGAACTTCTAACAAAAATTTTCAAGAAGGATATTACAGAACATTCAAAGTATTTACTTGGTGAGTCGTGTGATAACATTAAGTGATTTAACATAATCAACTAAGAGTTTTGTTGCTCTGGCTGCTGCTAAGCATACGTGACATTGAAGGCATTGAGCATATCTTCCCTGCAGCCATTCCCTGACCAACAGAACTGATTTCTGAAAGTCCTCAAAGGGGAAAAGCACAATGAAATCTAGCACTTCGTCCTGTATTTACTGAAGTCAGTAGTACAGTTTCTTATTAATTTTAATGGCCGAAAGGAAAAGTATCAGTTGCATTAGCTGCCTATATCTGTATTACTAGAGCATAAAGATAATATCAAAATCATTATTTTAAAAAATTGAAGAGAATGGCATTATCTACAAAGCCATGCAGTACAAAAATATGCATTGCTACACTTGACCTCAAGGGACTTAAACCTGTTTCAGTTCCTTTTTAGCTGTATTCATTTGAACATTTAAAATGAATCCTTTATTATTATGCTCCAGTTAGTGTGCAATTTCCCCCCAACTACATGTTAACAAGTCCTTATTAATTATGTAAGTACTATGGATGCAATCCACTGGTTTGTAAATAAGACATACTAGAACAGTCAGCATTATGGCACAGGACAATTTTGGTTGTAATTTATCAGCTGAATAAGATCATATTTACCATGGCTTATCGTTAAAAAGTGTTTTCAAAACATTTTTTCACTATTAAAACAAAACATCAGACACATGTGTTCCAAACAGCAACCATTATTGAATTTCTTCATTTTCCACAAAGCAATTCCGAGGAGTTTACCCACAGGCCTACCTTCTTCAGTTTAAGGCTCCCCAATGTAAGCCTTGAGATGACAAATGACATAGGGCCTAAAAAAAAAATAGCTCTTTCCCATGAAAAGTTAACATCAGATAATGTAGTTCTGATATTATTTGCAATTTTCTTTTCAGTAAGAGAACAATCTAATTAGCTAACATGAGAATAGTTAAAAACATGGATGCCAAGTCTGGCTACCACCTTCTAATAACACGGACTAAAGAAGCAAAGCAAGTAGGAAACTGCTGCGAGATTCTGAAGCTCCAGTATTGTTGCAGGCAAGACTGGACTCTAACAAAACCTCCCTCAGAAAAAAGCACGTCAGAAAGCTCCTCCAACCTCTGTGCTACTGCTGTACAAAGAATGATGAGGCATCCAGGAAGGTATGGGTGTTAAAAGCCATAGCTAACCTTTCTGACAGCAGAACACTAATCACAATCATACAAAGCTCTAAACCTACACAAAAGCATAGATTCCCTCATATAGAAAGCCAGAAGATTTTCAGGTTGTCATTTTATATTACAGCCACAGTGGAGTGGCTTATAGTAAAAAGCAAGCATTAAATATCTCACCATCTCAGAGATCCTTAGTTTAATGCTGTACAAAACTAAAAAACAACAAAAAAGGCATTCATATCCTTTGCTGATCAATTTCTCCCTAATTCAGTGCTCCATTTTTAATACGTCTCACGGTAACACAACTGATAAGTTTTTACCATTTTTACTGCATTTTTAATAGAAGTATATACAAACATACACGTACCTGGCAGTTGTCACCGCTCTCTTTTTGAAGGAAGAACTGTTTTTTAAATTCATAATAAGCATTATACTGGTGCCATGGCTGCAGAAATTCAAACCTGTTAAAAGAAAACTGAGTATGTGAAGATGCACATGAACACAGCTAATACTAACAATCCCTTAGCTAGTCTTCTCTAGCAAATGGAATGTAATTTGATGATTGGAAGTACTTTTACTTAAGCCTAAACTTCAGAGGATACACCTTCAGAGCATGCTCTCTTATTTAGAGACATTTTTGACAGGTTGGTTGTTTTGGTAATTTGAGCCATAATGCTTTCCCATCGCCGTTACATAGGTCTCTAAATTTCAATTAAACAAACAAACAAAAAATAGTACTTCTCAAAATCTGCATGTCCTGTAACTTAATATCTTAAAAAATTAAAACCTTAACTTTTGAAATAGCAGTTTAAATAACATTTTCTCTTACCTGGGATCATTCTTGGCACGAACACTGGTTTCAAATTTTACCCCATTCCTAGCAACATACTCAGCTAGCTTGTCAATGACAGGTTGGATATCTGGAGGTGGAGGTATAATGGCAACCACCGGAGCAATTGTGCTGAAAACATCAAGAGTAAATGGTTTTTGAAATAGAACATAAAAATCTTTCAGACTCTTGCTTTAACAAAAAACAAACAAACAAACAAACAAATAAACAAAAAAACCCCCAAACAAACAAAAACCAAAACCCCAAAACCAAACAGACAAACAAAAAATACAGCCAGGTTTGTCCTCTGTGTTCACTATGCAGTTAAAATAACTTGATTCAATAACAGAACCTTTACTAAACGCTCCCTATTGAAATGCAGGAACAAGACTTCCTCAATCAAGCCAATCTGTCTGAGGTACCTTGTAGATGTTGTGGTGGAAGTCAACGCACTGGTGCTGTCAGTTGTGTCCGGGGGAGGAGGCGGCGTGGTCCCAGGAGGGGGAGGAACTGCTGCTACCCCTGCCGCGCTGGACACAGTCACCCCTGCGGGCAGGGCGTTGTAGTAGGCAGCAACATCGATCCCCGGAGGGGGAGGCGCCAGGCAGTAGGTTCCATCAGGGAGCATGTAGTAGCTGTAATACATGGCTGCCACAGTTGCTACAAAAAGACACATTCAAAAACAAACAAATTTCTAATTAGAAGAAAACCATCCAATGCAACACATTATTATATCAATACAAACACACTGAGTATCCAGATTCATATAACACACTAGGAAATGGTATCTCATTTCCTGTGTAAAAAAAAAAAAAAACCAAAAAAGCCAAACCCAAAGCAATAAAGGAAAAGCTTATATTAACAGATTTAGGATGAGTAAGAAATATGTAGGTAGACAGGTTTTGCAAATCAACAGCAACATAACGAACATTTGAACATGTTTACCACACTAAAGGTTTCTCTGATTTTAAGTATTTCTTGAGAGTGCCAAGGCCTATTATGTCTTTCTATCTTCCTTTAAGGACAGTATTTTATAATGTTCCAATTAGCTTAATAGATTTACAAGAAGCATCCACCATATAAATGTGTTTTCTGCAGAAAGACTATGTATAAACAGAAAATATTAATGTAAACTAGTTGAAATTAATTACAGTAAGAGTTTGCATTTCTGGAAGCAAGGTTTAATCAATGCATTAAATTACAATGAATTATTCTCTTAAAAGTTTCATAAACATTCTCCTGTGGCAGTATTTACTTTCTTCAAAGAATAAGTTGTCTGTAACAAGAACAGAATAAAGTTCTGCTAAGTTTTAAAAGCTGGGACAGGAATGGCAAACTGACCTTGTTTTGGCACTAAATTATAATCTCCCAGTTTCTATCACATACATTCAGGTTCAAGCCTGACACAAAAGCAATCAAAAAACTTACTAGCTCTATTCTATGGAGATACTTATTCTGATTTTAGTCTTTCTTGAAATAACCATTAACTTTCAACTTCTTCACAGAAATCTTGTATCAGTTCTATCAAGATTCCCTTATGGTACAGTTTTAAATACAAATTACTTCCATGCATATTTCTGCCAACATATTACACTGACAATACCTGTAATCCTCTGGGGATTCTGAACCTATGACGCATAAAAATCAACCCAGATTATTATGATGATAGCTGATCTGCAGCAACATTACTGAAAAACCAAGAACTGAATCAGCACCACCGACTTACAAACACATAATAACATGAAACCCTACTGCAGCAAAGGCTTCACTACAAATTTTCTTATATCTCAGTAGTGTGACATGGTCAGTCCCATAAATTAAAGGGTAAATTGCATTTCTATAGTTAAGGAATCAAGGACTTTCAGAATTCTGAAAGCTGAAAAGAATTAAGAGGCACATAAACTCATTTAAGCTTGACTTCACCTTTTTGAGCATCAGAATTTACAAAATCCACATAAACAAAATAATATAAGAATAAGGGTATTGTGCTAAATTTACAGACTGGAGACTTGGCCTCCTGCCTGTCCACCCCCTCCACCCCATTCCTAGTTTTCCTAAGCAGCAATTCAACAGATACTCAGAACAGACCTTCAAAGACTCAGGAGATGACAAAAAAATAAATACACAGGATGAAGCATGAAGCCAACATATTCTCTACCCACCAGCATCCACACACAATTCATCAAAACACACCACCAGCTGCCTCCTCACAAAGCACTTACAATCAGAGGAATATTCTGCCTGTGATGTCTGCACAGCTGCCCCGTCTGTTGACTGTGGTGTAGAGGAATTATTATCTGATTGTGCTTTGCGCACCAGTGCTGCAAGGGGGTGATCAGGGTCTACTACCTTCAAAGGCTGAAAATATTTTGAAAATAGAAAAAAAATAGAAAAAAATTATGGAAGTACATATTTAAAGAACAGTAGCATCAACATACTTGGGAAAGCAAATTTATCTATGTGAATAGACATCAATAATTCTGTGCAAACACTGAAGTTACTGTTTTAGTAGCTCTCACATCAGAATCTACATATCTGAAAATTATTCATGTAAACAGAAATGAATGACCAGAAAAAAAAAAAGTGGTTATTACTGTTAACCAATAACTGCGATGGCTGGGATAAGGCACAGAACCTGCTCTGCCTAAATATCACACAGCACCACAGCCATCCCTCCGAAAGCCTCAAATATGTACAACTGTCTGTCTCTCCCATTACTGCATCAATGCCCAGTCTAAGAAAATAAAACAACTAACACATCTAGCAATATCTGCATTTAACAAGTAATAAATTCTGGCAAAATATTATTTGCTGGAACTGTTATTTCATGTCAACATTTCATCTACTAAAATTTAAGAAGAAAAAAATTTCTCTCTCAGCTTATATACAGAAGGTATTAAATACCTTAATCTCTTTGCTTTAACATAGGTTCTGTAAGATAAATCCTTGAATGGCGCCCTCAGTACCAGAAGGCATAAGAAACAGAAATATAATTCCTTGGAAATGAAAAAACAACAATTTATGTACTACAGAAAAGGTAACTCAAAAGTTTACCAAAACACACCTAAATTACAGTCTGAAAAGAACTCCAGACCAGTCAATAGAAGACCTGAGCACCTACATACTAGAATTTTTGTGGCCATGAATCAGATGTTTTACAAGATAAAAAGGCAATTTTAATAGAGTCAAGTACCTTCATGAGCTCTTCAAGCCGACTGCATTTTTTAGATGCAAAAAGACTTGGATGAAGGTAATTTCCATCATCGTCATCATCATCATCATCATCTTCCTCAGATTTCACTCTGCAGTCTAAATAAAAGCAATGTCTGAATTTTATTTGGGTTTGCTATGATTTTGCTTTGGGAGAGAATGATGATACAGAACAAGCATGAATTCTTAGGAAAGCATTGTTCATATAAATCAGCTTAGTCACAAAAGCATAGGTCCAAGATACTGCTCAACATCAATAAAACTAAACCCTGAATGGAGACACCAATCTTCTGTTGAACTCGAGCTATATGACTGTTTCTAACACTTCCACATCATAACAGCTCTTGTTCCACTTCCACTTTAATAGCATCGGGAAGTTTTTAAAAAACAAAAAAACCTCCAATTTAAGCAAAATTTCGAATCATCACATCAATCTCAGCTGCAGTGGAATCCCAGAAGAATGGGGCTATTTTAGCACAACGACCAGCATCTGTTTCACTGATTCCCATCCTGAAGGGACCATTTGCCAAGGAACAACTCACGTTTTTTCTCATCGGCTTTACTTTCTGAGGGAGCCGCATAGCGTCCTTCTTTCATGGCCTTCTGGATGAACTTGTAGTAGGGATTGAGGTAGTGATCAAATCGCAAAAAGTCAAACTGGGAGTTGCGTGCTTGCTTAGCTTTCAGCATGATCTCAAACTGGGCTCCCTGCTTGCACACAAAGTTTGCAGTTCGCTCAATGATCGCATGCATTTTTGCTGTTGGTGGCTGTGGGAGTGAAAAAACACATATTTGCATTTTCATAAGCAGCCTGTACAGTGTGTTAGAACTCCAAAGGGAATCCGAAAGAACAGTGGTTCCCTGTCCTTCTTGGCTTTCTTTAGCAACATAAGTTTCATAATCACTTAAAATTAGTGAAAGCACATCAGCCCTAATAACTAACCAAAACAGTCCCAATCTTCCTCAGCTGCTCATCAGTTCCTTTTGCAAGATCCTCTTCTACCAGCACAGCTGCTTCTGCATTGAACACCAAAATTAAGAGAGCAACAGTTCCTGGATGACCTTGGTGTTACAGTATCTCAAGGTGCTCTGAAGACTCAACATGTATGGTTTCCTTCCCAAAAGCTGCCATTAATTCTGTTATCTCTGAATGTTGTTCCCTAACTAGAAATTTCTTTCTTTGTACTTGCTTGGGAAGAACATGTTGCCTCTCAAGACCAACATACAAACTACAATTCCCATGTTCCCTTGAAGGGTTATTGAACACTTCAGCAATAAAGCAAAAGATAAAATTAATAAAGTTCAGCAGCATACATGCATTTTCACTCCAGAAATCCCTAGGGAGAACTACAGTATTAAACCCAAGATGTGAAGAGAACAAAAGTACAGTTAAAGAACGAATGAACTTCATTAGCACTGCTTTTAATTTCATATTCAGCTGTTTTGTCTTGCGCTCAATACACTATAAAAACACATGATCTGTGTGCCTATAAAGACTGAAGTGTCATATTAATATGCTAGTTTTATAGACAGCATGAACACTTGATGAGTTCCTATCCCCTTCAGATTGGGACTCAATTAAAAAGATTCTAGAAAAGAATTATTGAACAGAAGCAAACTTTTGGTTTAATGGTCCTTTATGTTTGGAATGTTGAAACTAACGTCTCAGCATGCATCCATTCCAAGAAAAACTGCCTTTTCTCTGCATTAACTGAAATAATATCACAAGTGATACCAAATGCACTTAAGTATAAGCATAGCAATCATTCCAGTGTGAAAAAGAAGATTCACTCAAGAGTTCAAGGCAGAACATTTAAGTTACTATTTTAGAATAATTTAAAATGCACCACACATTAAGTTAATGAAAAAAACCATAATCCAACCACCAAACAGAACACTTTCAACTGCTCAAAAGCTGAGAGAAGTGTAGGCTGCATCACGTGTACACATACCAGTTCCACATCAGAAGGTACATTCAGTCCTGGAGGGGCAACAAAAGGTTCTTCATTTTCCTCTGTATTTTCTGTCTGAGCTGTTTCTACAAGAAATGATAGATTGAAGTATTCAGGAAAAAAACAAAGTACACAAATATTTAAAAAAATTGAAATAAAGTATTTCTAAAAGGATATGTAATCAATGAATTTATCAAATGCAGCTATAGAAACAGCATTTATATTGAAGACATTTAAATATGGTTAAAAAGAATAATTTGTATTATTTGTATTATTCATTATTTGCTATAGCAGAAAGTTCCTCTGAAAATACTGTGCTTTACAGATTTTTATAATAATTGAAGTAAAAAGTTTACTTTTTAAAGTAACTTATAGCATTATCCTATTAGCCTTAAGAGAAATTGTATTCCCTTTTTCCCCAGACAAATTAGATGGTACCAAGGGCAGGAGCACCTGACCACAGGAGCTGTGGAAATAGCAGAACAACCTCATCACGAATGAGATGTTGCAGTAATCACTGAGGACAAACCATGCACCAAAGGGAATTCACTTGTTTGGTTACCTTATGCTAGGTTGGCCTTTTTTTTTTTTTTAATAAATTCAAATAGTTTAACTCCAAAAAGATACAGAGAAATGCTAGCAGCAAAGAAAGAAGGAAAGAGTAGTAGATGAAGAATACACCGTTTCTTTTGGCAGCAGCTCCAGCAAACAGTATTTGATTATAGAGTCTTAAACAAATGAATTAAACCCCAGAAAAGAGAATCAATTCCTTACACAATGTCTCGGACACAGCAAAAAACACTAAGTAAGTTTTAGCACCTAAAATGATCTTGCATTGCAACACAACAACTTAAGGGAAAAAAATGCACATTTCATACCACAGTAACCCACCAAGATGTAGTTAGGTAACCTAAATATTAATTGAACGATCCTCACTTTACTAAGACATAGTTCAACAAACATTTGAAACTTTCCTTAAAAATGTATGATAAAAATATTAAGTTATTGGAATTATAGATGAGAACATGACAACTGAATTCTGTATTTTTTAGGTCATGGAGCAGGCCACACTGTGCTGAAGACAGACTCATTTATAATAATTAAGGTGATAAAATCTAAACTTAAAAATGTACATTCTTATTAATTACTATTTTATGCTTACAATGGTATTTTCCGTCTTGACTGAGAAACACAGTGTTAGCAGACAGCCAGTGTAAGGAATTACTATTTTTTTCTGAATAAGAATCTGCATGACAGCAGAATTAAATTCCCTGACTACTGCAGTACTGACTGTGCCACAGCAGGAAAACATTTTTAAGCTCAGCAAGAACAATGTCTGCAAAAACTCAGTGACAGAGTCCCACGAAGACTTTGATGAAATGCTTTCAGAACTTTTAACTGCATTTTTAATAGCACATATATTTTAAACACTCAACTGCAAGACAGAGAAATGCTATATCATCCCTTTCAATTAACCCTTGTTATTTTTACCCCTTACCTCTTTGTTTTGCAGGTTGATGCTCCTCCTCCTCAGTGGGTTCTGAAGGGTCATAATAATCACTGCCATAACGGAATCCCACCGCATTATAGGTACCATCCTCTGCCAAAGCTTCACTGAGTCTTTTATATTCCTCCTCTTGAACAAAAAATGCAATTACCAACATTAGAATGTATTCAGAAGCTAATTTATTAAAAAAGAAGAAGTAATATTTCTTACTTTAGTTTTTAAATAAGTAGTTTTCTCCTGATCATTTTAGCTTTCATTAAAAACTGAACAGAAAAACACAGCATGTACACACGCTGACCATTTATTTCTTCTTGAAGAGATACAAGCTGTGGATTAAGACATTCTAAAGCAATTATGCGTATAAAAACAGATTTTCTTTTAAGCAACACTAAAAATGAAGCAGAATGTGTTTATTTTGGGGGGTCTGAAATCCCAGTCTGCCCTCAGAATCTGGGCAATTTCTGTGTGGATCTACAGTTAAACTATCCTGAGGTCCTCTCACATACGCAAAGACTCCCGCTTTTCGAATCCACTGGGTACTGTCAAGATAATATCAGAAAAAGAGAGTATAAAATTAGGAGTAAATTTAGTTTCATAATAATTTATTTAAACGTGCTTTTTTAATAACCATGTTATTCCTTGAGCAATACCTTGCCTTGCCTCCTCCTCAAGCAAGTCCGTATGCAAGGCTAAATACCTCTCTTCATCACAGAGGGCTTCTATTCTAGCCTCCTCTTCAGACAGTTGATAATCTCTGTTCCAGGTGGAATATTCAGCATCATATTCAGAAAGGTCATGCAGGTGACCACGCCCATCATACCTGCAGGATGAAACAGCTGGTCAATGCAAAGAACTTAGGGCTTGGGTTTATGCGACTACTTAAATACTTACCCAATAAAAATGAAAAAAAAAAATACTTATATGTTAATGCATACTCCCTTTTAGAAGTTACAATTAATTTTGCTAATCATTTGTCACCAACTATCAAAAATTTGTTTAATAGTCTAAATTCCTCTCAAAGAAACTAATAAATTATTACAATTAAAGGCAAAGGTATCCTTTAATAGTTTAAGTGGGATCCATTTCCTTAACAGCTCTTACCGTACGTGCTTCAACCAACCAATCAATGTCACTTGCAAAATATGTTTTTCTGGAAAGTCAAATAGCTTACATTCACACAAACCCGAGTACATAAATACCTATCCGTAAGAACCAAACGGTCGAAATTTCCTCGCTTCTTTCTGCTAGTCCCGAACTCTCAGGAGAAATCTTCACCATAGAAACTTGCGTCCATTGGAGGTAAAATCATGGCTAGGCTCGGCCCCTAGCCATTTGGCTGAGGAAATAAGTTCTGGGTTATGTGATAGAGAGACACACATACATAGGAACAGTAACATAAACATGCAATTTAAGGAGGTTCACCGCAAAACCAGCAAAGATCAATGATGTACAGTTCCTTTCTACTAAGAAATCACTTTATTTGCAGGAAAAGCACTGTATTGGGACAATGTTTATGCATCAGTAAGAGAAACTGATTGGAAAGCAAAGTGACAGTAAACTCGACTCCGCTGAGGTGTCTTCCCACACACAACTCTTGACTTGTGCCAACTTGCTAGACCAAAAACAAAGAAAGTAAATATTCTCATAGCAAAAAGCAAATGAAATATAGGTCTGGTTAATCAAGCTCTGTCCACAGGCAAACTTGAGCCCAAGTCTTCTCATAGCAATGTGCTTTTCTCAAAATGGTGAAAATGAAGACTTCCTGCTGCTGGAGATAAAAGGAATCTATGCTTCCGAGAAGGAGTTTGTAAGATTAGCAATTGCAAGCTGCCTTAACTCACAAATGTACATTATCTTTTATTTCAGCATGTGTGTACAGACATGCACATACTTAGTGTTTGCTCCCTACAATTTCTGTAACACCTGTGAACAGGGCTCTGCTGCACAGCACCCCAAAAACAGCCTCCACCTACAAATGAGACCAGTCATAGAAATGATTTGGATTAAAAGTGTGTAACACAACAATTCCATTGTTGTGTGAGAAATGAAACATAGCTACAAATGTTTGTGGCTGTTTTGTCCTGCCTTCGTGTCTATTCCAATCTAACAAATTTATTTCAATGATAACCATCATTAATGGCATAAGCACCTAAACAGTGCAAGGGCATTTCTTTTTCCTCCAGTCCTATGGAAGGAAATCAAAAGACCTTCCCTTATTGACATTTTTCCAAGACAAATAGAGCTTTTAAGACAAAATAAGAAAATCCTGTCCAGCACCAAAGCAGTAATGAAACAGGGAACAGGTATCTACAGTATGTTACGTGACCCTTTTCAAACAAAAATCCTTCCATCTTTTGCACAGATGTTTTCAGGGTCAGCCACAACTCTTAAGTTATTCTTTCAGTACTCCACTCGAACATAACCAACCTGATCTCTCATCTTCACTCTGTCCAACAAAACACTCAGGTAACCCTTTCTGAACAAATTTATTTCCAAATCCCACACTGCAGTGCTGAAACAACTCAAGAGACCAGAAGGAACATCAAAGCAGATTCTATTACTCTCTCTGGCCACAAACCTGGATCTACAGCACAACAACCAAAAGAAGTCAGCCCTGACACAAAATTTCAGAGCAAGCACCCAAGATCAAACTCATTCTGTCTAATACAGCAAATCATGGCACCAGGTAAAGTAAACAGGTCAAGAACTGCTTTTGGGATGTCCTATCAACAGCCTGAAGCCAGATTATGGAGGAGAAATAGAAAATCCCCATTTCCTTTAAGGTGGATAAACACTTTTGCACTCCCCACACTGCCCCCTTCTCACCTACAGAACATACAATGTGCCTAATAAGTACTCCCACACAGTCAGGCTCCCTTGGATTCCAAGTGAGAAAAGAGCATGTTTGTGGTTTACACTGAAAAGGAACAGACCATTCCCACTCTCCACCCTGCCGGCCCTGCCTTGACAAGTGGAGCAAAAAGACCCATCACACGCTGACTGCCACGAGGAGAGGAAGCTCCCAGCGCTGCCAGAGCGGGAAACGCCAAGTTCCGCAGACGGGGGGGAAGCTCTGCAGCGTTGCCCGAGCACCCTGGAGCGCTGTGCCAGGAGGAGCTGTCCCCAGCCCCGCCACAGAAGGTCCCGACGCGCCTGCCAGAGCGAGCCCTCTGCTCAACCCCCGCCCTCACTGCCCACAGCACAAGGGGGGGGGGGGAACAGAAAGAGGCTATCACAGGAGATCTCGCAGCACAGTCTGGGGGTTGTGTTACACCGACCTATCGATCATGATCTTGGGGTCTCCCATCCAAGGAATAAGGTGTCGCCCCTGCTCCTGGTACTGAGCCTTCTCATCATCCCGAAACAGCTTGCAGGCATAGCCGAACACCAGCAGCTCCACACGGCTACTCCCGCCTCCACCTCCACCTCCTCCGGGGGGCCCAGGCACCGTTCCCCCGCCTGACAACAACATTAGGGGCGGCGGGCCTGCTTCTTCTGCAGTCCGTCGAGACCCTCCGAGCCCTCCGTACATCCCCGGGGAGCGCAGCGAGGCGGAGGTAGCTCGCAGGAGCACCGACTGTCCGAGCTGCGAGTCCCCGCACGGCCAGGCCCGCGCTAAAGCCCCCGGCCCCAGAGCACCACAGCCGCCATCACCCGAGACAAAATGGCAACGCTTCCGCTTCCGCTGGCGGCGCAAGGGCCGCGCCGGGATGGCTTTTGGCGGCAGCACATTCGAGTCAGATTCCGGCAGCCCGAGTGCTACATCCGAGCATAACACAGCTCCGCGGTAGCGGCGAGGACACCGCGCTTTCGCTGACAACGGCCGAGGCTTTGCGGGGCGGTGGAGCCACGGGCGCGGCCGTGACGAAAGTGCGGCAGAGCGGTGTCGCCACTTGCTCTGAGAGGCCTGGGGTGAGGCGGGGAAGGGCCTGTGAGGAGCGTCCTTCTCGGGTGAAACGAGCCAGAAGAGCTCGAAAACAAAACCGACAAAGCCGCGTAGCCCGGTGTCCGCCACGCTGGCTTGGAGCCCCCAGGGCAGGGGGAGGCTGAGAGGCCGCAAGGCAGTGCAGGGAGGTGCGGCACAAGCGGGATCAGCCTCAGGCTGCACCCGTGAGGCTGCAGGGGAAAGCCTGGGAGCCGAGGTGGGAATCGCAGAACCAGTTCGCTTGGGAAAAGACCTCTGAGACCATCTCGTCCAATCTATGACCGAAGACCACCTTATTAACCAGACCCGGGCACCGAATGCCACGTCCAGTCTTTCCTTCAAGGGGGAAAGGGAGGACTTGGGCCACTGAGTAAAAATTTTCGAAGAAAGTTTATAAACCAGAGAATTTTTTGCTGAAATTGTGTGATCTGGGCTGAAATTTTCAGTGTTGTGTACTTCGGGGTTATTACTTTCATCACTCTTCAAGAAGTATGAAGAAACGTGGTGTTTTGCATATTTTGTAATGAGATTCTCTAAGGAAACACACGATGTTTTGTGATTCACAGTGGGAATTTTTCCATATCCTTAGATTCTGAGTGCCCATAAATGCTGGCAGAGCTGCTTGAATGTGTGAAAAACGCTTGGCATTATTACACAGAAAGGGCTAAAATATGTAAAATAGTGAGGGAAGAAATGCAGGAGCACTGGAAGAGAGGTGGGTAGTGTGTATCAGCACTTAGAAATATCACCTGTCATGTGAACTTATCTAAGGGCACCAAGCGTACAGGTGGAAACCCACTTAATTCAATTCAATCACAATGTAATACCAGGAGAAAAACATAAATTGAACAAAGCAAAAAGTTTTTTTGATGGGGAGTATAAGAAAGCAATGTGTGGTGATGATTTTGTGACTTCCCTAAGTCCTCTGGTAATGCAAGTAATTCAACAGGACGATAGTACAGCACAGAAAGGGCTCTGTGCAGTAGAAGGGCTCTGTGGCAGCATTATAAGATAACTTCAGACTGTTTTCCTGTGATATCAGCATTTGAGACAAGGACAGGTACAGTGTGTAAGTCAGATAAAGGACGAAAATGGAAGACTTACTTAAAAAATGTAATTAGAGAAAGACGGAGAAAGTATTTTATCCAGTAAGGCATTTTTCAGACAGCTGAGCCATTTCTAGAAGAAGCCAGAGGCGACCAGAACACTCAGGAACAATAAAGCACCAGGTGTTGATAATGGTGTCACTGAATTATTAAGAACAGAAGGGGATAATGCCTTAAAAATTAATTTGTGTTGATTTGATAGCTTGAAAACCACATAAAGAAATGGAAAAGGGGAATCGTATGTCTGTTTTTGAGAAAAGAGACAAAATAAAACTTGAGGGCCAGGGCAGTATCTTTCTGTTTATTGCAGCACGTGATGGTCTGGGCTGTTTGTTCACATGTCTTTAGCCTGTCATCAAAAGAGGGGTTCAGAGAGGATGACTGCACCACAGTTGTTTTCAGATTATTGTGTACCTGAGGAGAAGAAGAGAAACATGAGCAGATGCATACATATCTTCAATGTATTTAAGAAAGCTTGTTGTAATGCATTATGAATTTGCATTGGAATAAAAAACCACACATCCGTTCCTTTTTTTCCTAGCATGAGTAAAAACCTAAACTTTTTCCTTTTTTTTCTTTAATCTTTCTCTTTAATCCCCTGCATTGAAGGGAGGAAAACTTGGCTGTTTTTCCTGAAAAATGGGAAGCTGTGTACAGTAGCTGCCAACTGTTACAGAAACATTGATGTAATTTAGTACTACTTAACGTGGGACTGTTTACAGAGGAAGTCAATATTTCTTCATTTTGGCCTTGGCCAAAGAGGCTAAATTTGTTTACTAAACTCCACCATTTAAGAATAATATTCAACCTATTGTCACTTTTTGATAACTTTCCACACTACATCTAAATTGTTCACCTCAGCTGCCTTTGCCAAAAGCCAAGATCTGAAAAGTGTTTTGTCAGAAGAAGAAGACTCCAGATACATTTTGTTTTTCATCTCAGAATGCAAAAGCCATAGTCAAAATTAAACATTAGGGTTCCTCCCCCAGCCTTTCTTTGTTTCCTACATGAAAGTTATTCGGTTTAATAACAATCACAGTTTCTGTGCAAAGAAGGGTACCATTGTAACCTTGAGTATAAAGAAATTACTGCTAGCAGAGGATTTTCTGTACCAAGCAATTGGTTACTGCTTAGATTTCTTAGCTGTTAAAGGAATAAAGCTCTTAAGTAGAAGCCGTTCGCCTTTCTAAAATTTGTTGGTAATTTTTACTCCAAGAGGAGGAAGGTCATTAAAGAAGCACTTTTTCTGTGTCACAGGGTTAAATATTAAGAGCTTGCCAGTTATTTTTCTGATTTGATGGAGTTCTGAGCAGCCTGTTTGATTTCTTGGCAATGTTGGCTCTTTATGCACTCTTCACCACACCTTAGACACCTAGAAATGTCCAAAACCTTTTTCAGAGGTGGAGAAAGCTACTAGCTTAGAGGGTTTATTTAGCTTGCCTTGACTGTTGGCTGGTCATCGATGCTTCAGGGGTCATAAAAATGCACTGGTTTGATCCAACATCCCTGTGCCCGGAGCATGTAGCTGATCAGATGGCATCAAAAGTTAAATAAAACAAACAACCAAACAAAAATCTCCCGGAACAGACAACCCTCCCCCCAAACAAACAAACAAACAAAAAACAACCCAAGAAATGCAGAAAATATTGGGAAACTAACTCAATTTGCATCACTTTATTGTTCATTTAAAGGACTCTGTATGTCTCTGCAGAGCTCTGTTAACTGTTTGGGTAGGTCCCATACAAACATACGTCCCTATAATTAATTACTTCATTTTTAAATTGTTTTCCATTAGATGTAAATTTAAGAATAGAATCTACTGTGTTTTCAAACAAATTAACATTTGTATAGTGAATGTTTTCATGATTATGCTTCAATACACATTTGTAGAGTCAAATTTCAGCTTAAAATTTTTAAAACACCAGATAGAAATTCCCAACTAGGAAGAAGTATCTTATTATCCAGACATGGCTTCTTTTGATTTTGGATGAATAGAACCGAATTTCATCCTTAACATGTTATTTTAGTAATGTCCTGTAATTAAAGCTTCTTCATGTTTGAACAATAAAAAAGCCTTTGCTAAATAGGCAGAACATCTCTCCTGACAATGAAATGTAAAAAGCTTCTGTTGTTGAAGAACAGTTCCTTTTAAAAGTAATATGTGAAAACTATTCTTCCTTGTCTCTCTGAAAGCCTCCTTTTTGTTGTCAGCTGGCTATGGGAGTGGTGGTTATTATGCACAAACCCAGAATACAGAGCTTTTGGACAGAAGTGGGAGGAGGGGGTGATACCCCTGGATGTTGGGCAGCCCTTCAGAAGGATCTCAACAGGTCAGAGAGATGGGCAGAGAGGAACAGCCTGGAATTCTACAAAGGCAGATGCACAGTCCTGCATCTGGGGAGGAACAGCCCCAGGCACCAGCAGAGGCTGGGGGTGCCCTGCTGGAGAGCAGCTCTGCAGAGCAGAACCTGGGTGCTGGTCCCTCCCAACAGGATCCATTCTGGGATTTTGTCCTACAGCCATTCACATGTTCCACACTGGAGATGATGCTTACGCTGTGGGACCTGACCTCATGCAAGTGATGGTGTTCAGCACTTACCATGCTGCTGGAAGCATGTGTTTGTCACTGGAAGAGTGGAATAATCAGTAGTTATTTTGCAACTACTCTGTCTCTGGATAGGTTTAAATATACGAAATTGTAAGTTTCCCTGAAATTTCCAGCAGTGTCTGCCAGAGGGGTAAATGCTGGCAAGCAGCACCATCCCTGTCATGATCTGTAAAGATCCAGGTGGAACCTGGTCAGTCAGACACTCCCTGGTTAGTGCTCTTTAATCTCCAATCACACGATTACCTGCTGCAGGGTTGCTGTGAATGCTGCCAGACATCTGCTGGAAACTTGTTGTTTGAGGGAGTTAAAGGAAAACAAAACATATTTGCATAATCCCAGTTTGGATCAGGAGTATAGTTTGGAAATGTGCACAGCCAGGATTGCAAGTGTAGCATGAAATGGGCCGAGCTTTTTGATTTTTATTGTATGTACTTATTAAAAATATTAAAAGAGGTTTCAATTTCCATGAAGTAGTGTTTTCATGGAAAAATAAGTATTGTGTCCTAAATAGTATTTTTATAAGGATCAGCAAATGGAAACTGAAGCAAGACATATGCCAGTTTAGAAAGACTGAACATATATTAACAACTGCTGCAATAAATCTGTATTTCTATGCCCTGAAATGCCTTTGGGCTAAACTTAAGTATCTTTTTGGAAGATTAACTTTGGCAAAGTATGTGTTAAGCTTTAGTCAAATGTAAATAATTGCACTAAGTCAAAGAGTGATACTTATGCATTAAGCCATTTGATTAGACCTTCTGGGTATCTGGCTGGGGAAGGAGCGTGTCTGCCTCCAGGAGGGCTGGAGAGGTGTCAGGCAGCTGCACGATTCTGAAAGGTAAGCATGGTTAGTGTTAGATTTGAGTAAAGTGTGAGTGGAAACTGTGATGGCCCCAAGACAACACTGTGTGTGTGGAAGTAGCTAATCAATGAGCATTTTGGGGAGGCTGAGCAATGTACGGTTGCACACCATGCAGAAATAGTGTGAGCACAGCTACCAGGCTAATAACCTGCTGTGAAAACATCTTGAAGATGATGGGAACATTGCAGCTTCACACTTGTGTAGGCTAATGGAGTCTCCAAAGCAGGATGCTTCACCATCAGCTGTTAATGTTGAAGAGGAATCCAGACTCCTTTCCCCTTTATGAGTAGTAGTAATTGAATAATAGGGATTCAGAAGACACAGAAGGAATTTTTACGGGTTTATGTGTGATCCAGAGTATTTGTTCGTCTCTTAACTTCTGCTGGTGTTGTGTTCAGGCTGACTCAGATTTTACAGACAACTCACCTTTGAAATAGGGTGTCACCTCTCTTACCTCCTCACAACCTTTGATTTGGCTTTCGTGTCCATGGATCCAAACACATCAAATATATCACTGAACACCATTCACTGATGATTTATTGGGCTGCTTTCTCAAAGCTGTACTCAAGAAGCCAACAGCATAAACATGATAAAGGATCTTAAGGTGTCCACTGGGGCAATCCAAATGCTTCCATACTCACACAGAGCAGATAGGGTGCTGTGCCAACACCCGTGGTTTCATTTTTATAAAAATGTGTGTTTGTGCTTTGAGCTACTCTTTATTGTCTTCAGTGGTGATAGCACATGGAAAGAATGGCACATTTCCTGTAAATTGGCACGTGGTGCTGGCTTTCTGTTGAGAGATATATTGTTTATTAGGGGAACAGTTGGCCACACTTACTGGCAACTTTTCTCATCTATTTAAGTGATAGACAGAAGCAGCCTTAGTGCATGGACAGATGCATCTGTGGTTGTGTGCTGTTTTGTTCTTCATGTGGGAATAATGGATCATTTGAGTCACTTACAAATGTGTTGTGGTCATCTACAAACCCCAAATTTCCCAATACCTGAAGCATAGAATTCTTTCAATGGTTGTTTCATTGATACTGCACAACTTAGGGAAATTAGGCCCTTCTAAAAATGTGCTGATGACTTCTACAGAGAAGTCTGATTGTACCATGAAAATACAAGGCAAATGTATTATTTTGGATAACTCCTACCTTCTTTGTAGGGGAAGAAGAAAAAGGGCAGGTTGTAACAAGGACAAGGGGGACTTTTGTTGTCTTCTTTGGACAGATGATTATGTTCAGTAATGCATGAAGTGTGTAGTAAAACCACAGAAGAGTTACAGATTTTAAGCCCTAGTCTAGTCTTTTGGAGCCCAGGCACAAATTTTTAAGCTACTTAAAGATAGCTGTCACTTTGTAAAGTCCACATAAAGGTTTTACCTTAGGAAAATTTGGAACTGAGCTACATTGATTACTACTAAGTTTAAGAATTTGTCAAAATGTCACATATTCTTCAGAATTTTCTGAAGAAAGACCACAGAAAGTATTGATGTAATTGTGAGCTGAAGCTGAGTGATGAAACTTGGCTCATGGTCAAGGTTAAATTATTCAAAAATGCTTCGTGATCATTTTATCTTGATCCTTTTTGCAGTGAAAATCTAATGCCACATGAAAAGGGGAGATTTCTTGACACCTAGAATTTAAATTGTGTGTCAGCACTGAGGTATCAAATTATCTCCTATATACTGTACTGCCTCAGATAAAACATAAACACAAAACCAGCTCTTGACTGCAGCAAGTGTATAGTCATAAGGAAAAAAAGCACAGAAATTTGCATCAAATCAGAATAGAATTTTGCTTAAATGAGGTAAAAAATAAGGAGGAAGCTTATTATTCTCCTACCAAGCAGCTGCTGTGATTGTTAATTAGGGAAAGAAATGAAAAGCTGTCAGTTCATTTTGGCAGTTTGTTTCTAAAGCAGCAGCAGTGGAGGAGCAGACGAAGCAGAGCCTGTGAGAGATTTTTCATTTGAACTTCAAAGAGCAGGGGAGTTCTCTACTGAACAAGGTAATGCTGCTTCTAATAACAGGTGTGAACCATACAAATCTATTGAGAACCTGCTAATTTCCTTTTTTAATTATCTAGTTTTAGGATAACAAAAGAAATAAATCTAAAAGCTAATCTACTCACTCTAGGCTCCTTCATTCTTGCAACGTGTGTCAGCGCGAGGCATGGCATTACTGTGAGCTTGCTTGAAATGAAGCACACATCAGTGATTTGTAGGACTGTGTTTACAAGGCTCTTCTGATGAGCGGAGTAATCACCTCTGTGGCCAGCAATGCAAGCACCGACACCCACTGCCATTAGTCTGTACTGCTGAGGAGCTCTAGAGATGCTGGCAGGGTCAATGAAAGGATAGCCTGACTAAATCACAGGACCCGAGGTCAAGATCCTGTGCCATCACTGCTGTTTGTAACTGTGCCTTGCTGTTCACCTGCCATCAGTCCATGGCTGAGTGAGACAGCTTCACAGGCTTGCTTGAGAACCTCTGGCTTTGCAGGGTTCCAGCAGAGGCTGAAAGGCTTGAGCTAAGGGAAACAGAATTAACTGAGGAAGTTAGTGTGACTCTGCATCAGTCACACACAACTCCTTGGAAACAGGAGCTCGAGAGTCTGATGGCTGGTGGAATCTTTTCAGGGAAAGAAGCTATTATTGGACATTGAATTGCATACTGGCTATGGATTTTTTCTTTAAAATGATGCTTTATTTGTGCTCCTTTTATAATTTTCCAGCTAGACGAATTATGATCATGTCGAACTCTCAATCATAAGCATTATAGAAATAGAGGAGTAGAAGAAATTTGCATAATTGCTTTATGCAGTGGATCAGGAAAAGATTTCATTATTTGAAATGCCAGTTGAGGTGCAGAATTTTATGCTATCTTAGAGAAAAGCTTTTGCAATAGGTATAATCTGTTTCTGTGTACACATTATACATTCATATAACAGTGACATTTCTTATGCATGAATTCCCTGCAAATATGCTGATTATAGCAGTATGTTTGCCTACAAAAGTATTGTTCTATGCCTGTGGGTTACATATTAAATTACTTTAATTAGAGACGATGGATTAATCTGGAAACTGATGCAGATTTACACCAGAACATAGGTGACAGAGTGTTTACATGGTGTGGTGCTGCTGTGACCCTCTTCCTCAATTCTAGTCTCTCCTTCTCTCTCTGTTACTACTTTCACACCTCCAGTCTGATTATTGTGTTTGCAATTCTACAACAGTGGCAGGAAACAGTGATAATTCATTTTGGAGTAGTTTGAAGCTAACTGAGCTATATATAGTGAGAACAAAATCCTGATTTCATTAAAGTTGATGGCAGAATTCTCATTGAATAAAGTAGGACCTGAATTTTGATTCCAAGTAGGAAATGAGTTGTCTTCAGTGGGCATAAGCATATTATAAGCACCTCTGTATAACTCAAATGGCACAGAATTAAAAATAAAACACCTCTTTAATATCTTTCAAAAATAAATTGAATAATATACTTTCTAAATAGCATCAGTTGACAACCTCTCTTTCAGAAGTGCAAGGGTTGTTTTTTGACTTGTACTGTATATTAGGTTAAATAACCTTGATGTGATAACAATCCAATCACAATCCCTTCCAAATAAATGGCTTGAAAATACAAAGTGTACTTAATCCCATTAAGGGTAACCACATGGAAAAAAAATATCATCTCTTGTAATGAAGCTGGCAGTGATGTCACATGGAGGGTGAATACTGCAAATCAATGCAAGTTGTTCCTGTCAACATTCAGGAAACAAGAATGTTAAAATCTGGCAGTAAAATCTTAAAATATAGACAGAAATGGATTGAATTTTTAACTATTCATTTCTCTGTCTTATAGTAACTTGATTTAGCTAGATTTGTACCGAGCTTGTTACTAACTGCAGAGGAGAGAGCAGGCATGCAGACTATCACACAAATAGGAACAAACCTGAAATTTCATTAAGGTACTTGAACATCACAGCTCCCCACTTCTTTGCTGCAGTGTTTGTAACAGAATTCCTATGAAAAAATATACAAAGTTCCAGTTGTTGCCATATTGGTGCCAAAAGGAGAGATGGGGATGTGTTGTGACTCTGTACACTGACACCTACACAAAGTTACAAATGGGTAGAACAGACTTGGAAAAAGCACTGCTCTCATCCCTGCTAGGTGGGTTGATCTTTCACAGGCGGTGTGCTTTGTACCAGCCTGCTTTCTTCCTAAGGATTTGCAAAACACTTTGTGCATTTCAAGAATATGGTGGTGATGACTTTGGTATCAAACTGCTGTCACCTGTCAAGCAAAGTTTGACAGCTGCTTAGCTGCTATTAGCAGTACTATAGAAGTGCTGTGTAGCAGCCAGCACAGCTGCTTATACACAAAGGAAAAGTGGATGGATAAATAGCAGAAAATTCTTAATTAGAAATTTGAGATCTTGTTAGAATACAGTTGTACATTATGATGGACTAAAGTGTATGAGCAGTTGCATGTAAATATTTAAACCTCTTCATGGAGTACTTGGCTTGATAGATCTACTATTTTAAAAGGTAATTTAAGATCTTTAATGGCCATCTCAAATATCCCATTCAATGGGAAACAGCATCATTAGAACAATATGCAGAAACATACAGATAACCAGGGAGTTAACAGTTCCAGAAAGTGCTTTACATGTCCTAGAGGAGTCTCCTGCTCACTCGGTGATATTGTCTAACTGCTCTGTGGGGTGGTCGGGGTGATTTGTTACCCTCAGCAGTAGGCTGCATAGTTTAGACAGGTTAGTTTCCTACTTTTGGAGAGGATTCTGCCTGGCAGTTTCTATACCTTTTAAAATGACCACATCTGTAGCCAGGCAACTATAATTTTGTCATTGTGGTTAAATGGAAAAAGAGCACTGTATTCAAATGACTACACCAAGTATACTTCAGTATTGCTGAACCTAAACAACATGCTTTTCATAACATATCCATATCCATCTGTAATCTTTTGTTCTGTGCCCTGTCGCTAGAGCAACACCACAGGGCAGCTGCTTGCTCAGATGTGGAGATCATATCTTAAGGCATCTAACTTGTATCTAAATCAGGAGATGATGTGCTCCTTAGAAAGCAAAGGGTTCCTTGGGCTGAAGGTTTGCCTTCAGGCTCTCATGTGACTGGAGACAGCAATGCAACAATAGTAAATTTAAATTGGATTTCTTTTTTTGATTAGTCATTTTACACTTGTGTACTGTTAGACGGCAGCATATCTGAATAAAAACACACCATCAGCTAATCATGATCCTTTACAACAGCAGAAGACTTGCAGGAATGCAGGTAGAAGCTAAAGGACTTTCCTCAAAGGGAACAGGTTGAACTAGAAATGCTTAGTCCTTGTGATTTGAATTGTCACAGCTCTGACCTCAGAGAGCACTGACCAAACTGCAACAAGAGATGTTTCATACCTGTTCCAACCACAGTAAAAATGCTCTTGGAATAACTCCAGGCAGCAGCTTGCATGTGCTGGCTGCATCCGCTGTGGTGCTCAGCAGGAGTATCTGGACAGCACTTGCACCTCTCAGAGGTGTTTATCAGGTGATAAGGGCTGTTCCTCCCCTGGGAGCCCCAGGGTCACTTCCACCCTGTAGCTCTCCTTACCCGTCTTACTCTCAGTTTACTCTCAGTTTACTCTCGAGTGCTCGCAGGCCTGAAGATGTGTGGATGTACAGGGATGCTGGAGAACTGGTTCAGAGCAATAGCACAAAATCTGGTGGTTTTGGGTGCATGACTCCTGCTGGGAGCCCCCTGTTGTCCCCTGCTAACACCGTGGTGATGGTTTTGGGAGTCAGAGGAGTGTTTGTGCATGCTGCTGTGCTGGGCTGTGCAGGCTGCTTTCTCAGGGGTCGTTGCAAAAGCAGACAGGGCCCTTAGATGAACAGAGTTTTTAACCAAATCTCTGAGTACCAAATAAATTTTAAATTTAGTAGAATAATTTTCATTTATCCTCATTTTTGGGAGCCGTTGGAGTGACACAGGCAGTGAGCTGTTAGTCCTCCTTTTGACACTTTGGCTTTTATCAGGTTCTCTTGGCATGTAACAGCTATAGGGAGGCAGAATTCATTAAACGATGGTTCTAAATGCATTCCCAGAGGTGTGAAGTATGTGTAAATGAGTTTCCTGCTGTGTGTATCTCTTTTCTAATTCTTTTGAATCAGAGAAATGAAGGAGCTCTAAGAATTACATACGTTTTCATGGTCATCCTGTTATGTGTGATCACTTCAAGTGAAAAACGCAGTCACTTCAACGTGGACCCCTTAAAAAGTGTGTGTGGAAAAGAGATAGGAAATACGTTGTTTTTTTGTGGGCATGGGAAAAGGAGAGTGGGGGTTTATGAGCCCGTGTTGAATTAGAGCCAGGATGCTGAACTGCATCTTCACCTACATGAGGAGAAAGCAGATTTCTGTGTAGTGTTTTGTTGTATCCCATCGATAGATACAGTCCATAAAAAAAAAAAAAAACAAACCAAAAAAAACCCAAACTGTTTAATTGTTTAGACCTTTAGATTCATGTTGTGTTCAATAGCAGAGGGAATGGAAGGAGAGGCACTAAAACTGAGTACAGCAGCTCAGCATGGACTGACAAGGATCAAGGAATGTACAATCCTTCAGCCCACATCAGTTATGGCTTTGCTTTTTTTTCCTCTGAGATATATGAACCAATTTGGTCTCCAAAACTACTTTACTAAGTTTCCCTAAACCTTCTGATTCCTACTCCTATTATATTTGTGAATCAAACTCTCTCATCATGCTGGAATTATGTAGCTGAACAGCCCTTACTAAATGCCAGGTATATTTGTTTGTTGCCTTGGAGAGGACATCAGACAAGTTTATGGTCTAGCTGTAACACCACCAAGCCCCAGTCCTGTTCTGTGAGGGTTAAAGTCTTCCTTTCCTCTTCCCCACTTGTGGGAAATCACACTTCTATTTCTGTCCTGTCCCAGGCAGAGCTTGGGATGGACCCAGATTTCCCAAGCCAAGCGTGGTGTTTTCCTTGCTGTGCTGCACAGGATGTGGGAACAGGCCCTTGGTTTACTCCATGCAGTTGTTGAGTCTGCAATCAACTCAGGGAGTGGAACATGCCTGCTGAATTTGTGTTTGTGCTTTTTTCAGTCTTCTATAGATATGTCTGTATAATGAAAACTCAATCAAATTTTAATGGTTAAAAAGCCCCCAGACAACAAACCAGCCCTTTCATCATTATCTCATTGCAGGCAGGTCACGCCAAGGTGCCACCAGCCCAGAATCTAAACAGCATCTAACCAGCAGAAGTCATTCTTCAAACATGAATCACAGAATGAGCCACTGCATTATGTAACATCTATGAATTATTCATTAGCTCTGCTTTAGCATTCATCCTGCCACTTAAGCTAAAGCCAGCCCTGCATTTGCAGGTAAAAAATAACAGTTTTCATTCCTGTGGATAATGCATATTGGTACTTTATTCTTAGCTGGCAATAGGGTTACCATGATAAAGTTACATACAGATAAAAATTGTATTTCTTCATGCTTTGAAGTCCTCTGACACCCAATATCCATTCTTGTGGAGTTATTTTATGTATGTACACATATGTGGTTTTGTATGTATTTACACAGTCATACACAGCAGAAACTCTACCTCTGCACTTTGAGTAATACCAGAGAGGCAAAATAAAAGGGCTGTGCAAATAACAATCTATTCAAGCAGGCAGTATCACATTGTACTTCAGGCTGTGTGCTAAGCCATCCTTCATGTCTGCTTGCCTTTCTTTCTCCATCCATTTGTCAGCATGACTTTTCCTTGTGCAGTACACACAATGCATTCAGCATCTCCTTTCTTCAGCTGCAAATGTTACAAATTATATTCTTTGACTTTTCCCTCTGTTTGTGCACAGGAGTTGAATACATTGATTCCCAAGTATAATAACCTACAGTGGTTGGCTCTGTCTGGAATACTGACTGTATAAATCAATATAATTGAATGGTGATATTAATTATTTCAGCAAATTTTCAAGCCCAGTGTTGCATCTTTCATTCAATTACGTATTATTTAGTCCCCCATAGTTATGTAAGACAGCAGGAACATGGCTTATGTAACATAAAGGACAAGTTCTTTTTACTTTCAAAGTAATTATAGCTTTCTTCCTGCAGTGGAAGGGTCAAATCCTCCTCCCCAGGCCCATTTAGCTGAATACAGAAGGCATGAAAGTTTGGATTGCAGTTGGATGGCAGCTCTCTGAATGTTGGTCCACTGACTTGAGCAGAGATTTTCCAGTTTTGATGGATTTCATCAGCCTAAGGGACCAAAGGACAATAAAATGAACTCTGCAGTTTGCCCACCCGGCCTGTGTAGCCCATGTCCCTGGCCTCAGACCTCCAGAAAACTTTTTAAAATCCTTGAAAAAAGGTCTGAGAGCAGGCCTGAGGGACCAGCTCCGTTAGAGCCTAGGGCTGGGCATCTCCAGGACCTATGCAGGTTATCCAAATCCACGCTCAGGATTTCTGAACAGAGCTGGAAAATGGTGAAGATCAGAACTGTGTCTTGCATGCATGAGACAGAAAATTTAACATTAAAGAGCCTTAATGTATGAGACAGCAGGAACATCCTTCCATGAAAATTCAGCTCTGTGCTGTTTATTTTGAAGTACCTGCCACTATTGCTTATATACTGTACATATCCAGTGATTAATTACTTTCATTCTGTCCACAATCTCTTATACCTGTCTCTTTTCTCTCTCTTTAAAAAAAAATTATTTTAACTTTTTTATTACTTTTTAAAATTTTCTTGATTCATTATCATTTTGTTAAGCCAAACATAATCTTGGGAAAACTACAGAGAAGTCACAGATGTATTACTGTAAATTTATTCCTATACTTTACACTTGAGATTAAATCTGTGTCACTAAGGGCATTGCAGCTGAAGTTCCTGTCCAGGAGGACTCGATGTTACTGTACAGGAAATGAGCAGAGGGTTGTGATTTGGGTTGATAGCAGGCTGTAATTTGTTGTCACAGCCCTGGGTTAAGTGTACAGCTCTTGAAGACACCAGATATCTTCAGTGCTTTCAACAAAGTGGAAAAACTCTCCCTGATATTTCCACAATGTTATTCTATGCAATTGCTCACTGTGGTGAGGAATATAACTCTTGCTAATTATAATGGGTACTAGTGATTAAATTAATGTCTTAAAATGCCCAGCTTCACATAATACTCAATAATGGCTGTTTCTGCAGGAAATACTTTTTTCATAATTTCCTTTTTTCAGAGCAACAAATTCTTCAAGGGCTTGACCAGAATCTCAACGTCCTAATGGGAAGGAGAAGCAGAAGAGGAGAAGGAAAGAGTCAGCAAGCTGAAGAGCTTGGAAGATGAAACTAGGAAGATCACATCCTCAAATTATTGACAACCTCCTAATTTCAATTTTTATTTGGCCCATTCGATCTATGAGTCAATGATATATGGAGCATTTTTCTTGACCTCAGTCTTTATTGTTCGTAAAATAAGCAAAGATTTTCTCCATTATTTCTCAGGTATAAAGTGAGGTGTAAAGCAGCAGAATGTTAGATAATGAGTGTAGCAGTATATTCAGAAGTGTTGTAATAATTTTTATGTTATTTCCGATTACTATCCAGATGGGTACCTGCTGCTGAAACATATTTTAACTGTCAAAACTGAAGTCTATATAAGTACTCACTGCAGAATAGAATACATATTCCAAGAAAAGTTTGGTGTCCCCTTTTCAGTGATTTCTGGAGTGGCCCAAAAAAAAAGTGTCTTTCAAGTACAAAATAAAATTGCATTCCTCTCACATCCCTAAAACACAAAAGGAAGTACAGAGCTAGATGTAAAATAAATTTCACTTGAAAGCTCAGCTTACAGATGAACCATCTGTGCCCATAATTTTCTGGTTGCCTGTCTTCCAACATTAAGACTAGGCAGTCACAGTGGACTACTTGTTCCTGTGTCTAACAATGACAGACAATTCACTGGCCAAATTCTGCTCTTTAATCTCCTTGCATTGCTCACTAACTGCTGAATATATAAATTTAGATTGACTTTTATGGTTTTATTTCAAGAATTCCACTAACACAGGAAACAAAATTGCAGTTTAAGCCAAGTTCTCATCTGACTTTGTATGACTGTCAGTCATAGTTACAGGTCAGAAGATACTTTGCCAAATTTGAACTGAATTTTTGGAAGACAAGGAAATTCAGGACTGTCCATTTTTTTTCAGTACAACTTTCTGGTCTAGACTACCATTATAAGATACAGTGAAATTACTGGGCCTCCATGAACCAAACTGGAATTGTAAGTTAGGGAATGTAGCTGAACCTTCAAGCTGCCAGTCCTCTTCCACCACCTCAGCCCCCTTCCAGCTCCACCTCTGCTTTGAGAGGCAGTTTGAAGTACAAATACTTTTATGCTACCCTTTGATCTAATTTCATCTCAGTAATTTCTCGTGTTATAAACCACTCAGTGTGAATAAACCAGTAATTAGACATTATGGCTGAGTTAAGTGTAATTAGCTAATTAAAGGAGGGCTAATTATGCTGTTAATGGGATTTCCCATTTTAGGAAGGAAAGAGGGATAATATCAAAATACATGTAGAAGACTTTATTGCATAGACTTAGCAGTCCAGTGATTTTCTGTGTCTTGCTCTCTAACTCTTCAGCCAAAAATGCTCCATTTTACTGGCCAGTCCTGCTGTCTCTCCCTTTTAGTGCCCTCTCAGTATGGGGGTGTCTCTGCTGGCCACAACAATGGAGAGAAAATAGGAGACAATGGGAGGGCCAAGCCCAGCCTTTGCCTTGGGCACCCAGTGTGCATGGAACTGTCGTGGTCTAGGAGCACACCAGGAATTCTGGATGGCAACTTGTCCCCCTTCCCCTGGCCTCCTGGGGACACGTCCAAGGCATGTGAGTGGGAAGGCAGCCAGCTGGGGATTCACAGCAGGTGTTTAGTAGAAGGTTTATTTTCATGTTGCAGTGTGAACCACCAGCTCTTGTTTTTACTGTGGATGTTATGTCAAAACAATGTAAAGCACCCCAAGGTGAGAGAAGGAGATTTTGAACAACTGCACCTGCAGGAGAACTTCTCACATTTCATCCTCAGCCTGGCACAGAGAGCTGTGCACATCTCAGACATTGGGCTCACTTTGACTGTGACCCTGGAATGAAGGTCAGCATAGCCACCTTCACTTCTCTGGAGGCTTTTTCTGCGTTCAGCTGCTTCTGATCTTTCAAAAAGCAGTGTCAGTGGTGGAGTGACAGAAGGGATATTGTGCTGCTCTAACCTCATCATGAAAACAAATGCTAATTACTTCTGCATGAACAAGAGGGACATTGTCAGTCTATTGAAAATCAATTGCCAAAGGCAAGGAGGTGTTTTCAAGGTCAGGGTCAACTGGATTGGTTGCAGAAGGTTAGGAGGTGTTTTTTAAATTCCAGAAAATACCTCCAGGCTTCTAATTTGGATTAATTGGGGAATCATTATTTTCCTTTCCATTACATTAATGATTTATTCCACATGGACACCCACTTAGTTTCACAGTGAAGAAAGCTTGTTTATGGCTCCCAGCAGTCTACTCCCAGAAGAAAGGATAAAAAGCTGATTACTTCCTATCTCACATTACAGATAAGTTTTGTTTAACCTGTGAAGTCCTACCTGTAATCCAGCAGCTGCAGGCTCCATTAGTGCATGTAGTACTTGCCTGGAGCCCACGGGGGAGGAGGTATCTCTCTTTCTTATCCTTTGTGCTCTGAAAACAGCAGCTGTTTTGTCCTTCTTCATCTTCTTTCTCTTTGCTAATTATTCCTTGAAGATTCATGGGTGGAAAGGTGTACCACAAAACTGCTAGCAGAGCCAAATTTGGCTTGGAACTTCTTCAAGAGAATCCCTGCTCCACATGTGGGATATTTTAGTGACAGCTCTTGCTAGTCAGAAGTCTCTGGTGTAGAAGAGAATTAACCAAACTCACAGGCTTCATGCCAGTAGAAGACCCTGAAGCTGCAAGGAAATTACTACAGCTCCACATTCCCCAGCTCACTGAAGCTGAGTTTTAGACAAGGAATTCCAAAGATACACTGACAGGCACAGGGTTTTTGAGATTAAAGGGGTGACACATAACACAAATATTTTTTGACATTTAAACTTAATTTAATTTTTAATGAAAATTTGAGCATAATAAATGGCAGGAAGTTGAACCAATTTTTGTAAATAAGTATAGAGCTTGGAGTATTTTAGAACAGAGAAAGGAAGCTGGGTCCTGTGCAAAGTTATTAAATAGCTTAATCATAAATAGAGATGGGTTTTCAAGTGAAAGCTACATCAAATCTGAGCTCCTAATCCCATTAAAACAAAATCCCTGAACAATAACCAGAAAATAACTGAACCTCATCTATTAATGTTATTTTTAAAAAAAAATAAATTTAAAAACCATCTGTTTGACTTTGTGGAGCAGTGAAGAGGAACAGGTCCAAAAACACAGCCAGTGCTTTGTACACCTTCCAAATGGCTGATAACTCCAGGGGAAATGCAGTCCCATCCTCACCCTCATGTGAGCTGGTATCTCTTTCCATGAATGCTGCCCAGCAGCACTTCTGCCTTCTGTCCAGGACCACACTGTTGTGTTCACTTGGCACTGAGTCCCTCCTGTCCCTCACAGGAGCAGGAACATCTCTGGCATCCCAGATAAAAGTTTCTACAAATTCTTGAGAGGAACAGACCCAGTGAAGGGGGTAAGTTTAATTTTATTCACCCTGGACTTTGAATGCTTTAACTGATCCATTTTGTTTTGTGCTTCAAAGTAAACAACTTTTTGTTCTCTTTGATGTTTAATTTCAATTAGATAAGTATATTAGCCCATCAGCACTACTTCCAATTTACTTACACTCTTTCTCCACTTCTGTTGTGATGAAAGATAGTAATGATGACAATGAAACTGAGAGCTTATAGCAGCCTGGAGAGAGAGGGAACTGTGATTGAAATCCCACTCTGTGGCCCTAAATTCTTCCAGTATTTTCTGTTTCTGTATAACAGAATATTGTACCTAATTTGCTGTCTTTTCATGCTCTTGCATCTCTTTCACTGCTACAGCTTTCTCTGCATCTCTTCCATTGAGTTTTACATTTGACATGGTTTCTCTGGGTGAACTGCAGTTTTTTCCAGTCTTACTAAACCTCCTTCCTGTGTTTCCAATATCAACCACATTTCTTCTGTAACTGGTTTTATTTTGGTTTCCATGTGAGGATAATCTGTCAGCTAGTAAAACATCTTATAGATGGTGCTTGTTTTCTGCTGCAAGAACCCTACTTATGCCCCATGGTGAGGCATTTTGTTCCAGGGGATATGATGCTGCCATGAACCTTGATGAGGTTCCATGCTGAATCCACCCCAAGGTGAGCCTGGGAAGATTAATTCTGTCTCTTTAAAAGTCACTTAAATTATCTGTATCTTCTATTTTTTCACATTAAGATTTACAGCAACACCAACAAAGTCTCTGCAAATCTTTAATCCATCTTCCAGACTTTCCAATTTTCGTCTCCTTGCCCCTTTGCTTCCCTGTCTTTCAGCTTTGGCTTCTTTTGCTGTGATTCCATCAGGCTGGGAAAGAGAGGAACAGTTACTAACCCTGGAATGGTGTAGTTAGACAAGTTTTGAGCCATCACAGGGCAGCTGCAGCAGCCATTCAAGCTTTTCTTTCTAATTACCATAAGAAATTAATAGCTACCCAGGAGCAAGATTCAGATTAATTGATTCCCAAAGTTGTCCTTGAAAGTATTCCTTTTTCCAAATGTTCAAGGTAACTCCCTGTAACTTGAAAGTAAGCTAGGAAAGTGTTATTAGCTGCAGCACAAATTCAGATGAGCTTAGTAGCTCTGCTAAATTTTGTTCTGCCATTTTCATGTGCTTTTTGGTGTTGTGCTGGAAAAGGACAACAATTAAAACTTTCCTGCTAAGGTTGTATTGGTTTCTATTTCTGACATTATCTCAATGAATATTTCAAAATGGTACAGCCATATCTTCATTCATGTCTTAATATACAAAGGAAATTAAATGAGTTCCATTAGTTTGAACATTCATTTGAATAAACTCTCAGTTATTTGCCAACCAATAAATTATTTTCCCACATGAGGACAGTGAAGAAGTGAAAAAAGACCTAAGAATTCTTTGCTATTGGCCTTGTTGGGACACCAGTGATTTTATTAGAAGTATGACTTATTCTGCACTCCATACTGATGTGCTACATTGATGGAGAGAACCAGTATTTCCTAAGGCAGTCTAGAAATTCAGGGAGTAAACACTAAATTGACTGTCTCCAAAAGGAGATATTCTTCCAATCAACACTATTCCTAGAGTGTGAGTCCATGTTACTTTTCTGCTTTGCAATACAAGGATTTTCTGTCCATTTTATTCCAAGGATACCAGGTTTTCTTCTTTGAGTCTTGAAACATCAATTAATTGTGAATAATCTTGAACAAGAGACCAGCGAGTGAGACTAGGTATTGATTATTTGCTAGGAAGAGCCAGATCAACATAGAGGTCTCTGAATTTACCAGGTCTTCAAGCTGCACTGGTGATAAATCCTTGAAAATTTTTTTTCCCAATCCTTTTGTTTTAGGTGCCCAGCATTCACCCTGCCTGTCAAACAAGACAGATGAGTACAGTTCCAAATCCTCCATAAAGATTACATCACTGCAAATTATGAGCCTTTGGGGAGATGGTGTCTGCCCTTATCCCCTAAAATCTATCTTGGGAGGATTTTCATAATCTCTCTGAAATCCTGGATTTCCAGAATTCTTCACAGAGCTATCTAAAACCTCTCTCTGTCGAGAGCTGTGCAGGGAGGCAGTCACGTTGCTTTGCTGCAATCTGCCTTGCTGCTGTTAATACTTTCCCTACAATTCCTTGCATCATCATGCATTTTAAAAAAGTATTTTAAAAGATTGAGTGATCACATGAAGTAAATACATACAAAATCTACTGATTTTCAGGTTAAGCTTTTATTTAGTGATGGCACTAGACATTTTGTTTATTTAAGACAATATGAAGAAAAAATGTTTTATGCAGAGATAAAATCTTTTAATAGATTGGATGATGAAGTGGGAAAAATTAACCTTTTGTACCCAAGAATTTGTCTGAAGAAGGGATATTAAGAAGAACTTGAACAACTAGGTGCTCTTCTAAATTCTCCAACAAATCAGCTGGTCTATTACAGCTAATGCAAACTCTGCCCTTTGTTTAAGGGGGATTTGAATGGCTTATATTCAACAGAATATCTGCAGTTCCTTTGGGAAGAGCACAGCTTTATGTAAAAATCTAATTTTTATGTTAATCACTATTCACATAGGAAGGAGCAAACTACAGACCTCCAACTGCAAGGTGACAATAGGAAGATATCAATCATTAAATTTGTTTGTGTAATACATGAATGTTCATGGTTTGTTGAAAGAAAACCACTCCCTCTGGGGGTGGAAAAAATTGCCATGAAAATTAATGAAGTAATTGCAGTTGTAATTTAGAGATTTCAAAAAAGTTGAAAATTAGCCAGTTAATATTCTTGTCAGTGACCAATAAGAAATGTGACCTCTACGGGCAGTTTCCTGCATGGCTGTTGGCATATATGCATAGATATAATTTTCTTTTTCCTTAATCACACAGAAATAGGCGACATTATTAGCAATGAAAAAGACAGCTCAGAATCAAAACATGATTAAAAAGGCTTCTTTTCTTGCCATGTGTCAGGGTGGTGAAGAGAGAGAGCCCTTGGAGACTGCCTGATGGCACTGCAGCAGCCAGGCAGGAGCAAGTCCAAAAAAAGCAACGTAGGGGCAGAGTGAAAGGGCTCAAAGCTGTGTCCCTGAGGATGTGGAGCAGCTCCTGAGTGAGTGGTTGGTACCTGGCAAGGCCAAACTCCTGAAAACTGGCACCAAGGTTCTTTTCCTCCACTCCACTGTGATTTCTATCTTCACCTTTCTGTGGTGGTGCAGATGAAACAGAAACAAGCTGAGCTGAACAAGGAAGTTAGGAAAGTGTAAAGGTGTGTAGGAAATTGAGAGTGAAGGTGTCATTGTGATCTTGGATTGATGAAAGCATTTACCTGCAAACATCAGGCATAGAGAAAATGGCTCAAAGCCTAGAGCACAAGAACACAGCTTAGGAGAAAAAGTCTCAAGCCACCAACAGGTTTCTTATAACTTTGGAATAGCAGCTGGGTTCCATGAGGATCAGTCCCATATTTCCAACACTGACATGGGAAACCCCTAATTTGACATTCTTCTCTGGAAGAATAGACACTTTCAGTCCTGAGATGTGCAGAGACTGTGTTGTCCCCTGCTGTATGGTGTAATTCTGTCTAACTATTTTGGAAGTTTGTCAGATTTGGTGCCTAAATCACAGCTCTGTATTTCATGTTCTATGGTGGGTGACTGTGATGGGTAAGTTTTAACAATTACAATTTTAACAATTAAAAATTTACACGTAGCAGGAATCTGAATGGGAGGATACAGCTCACACCAGTTGTTGAGTGGGTTGTTAAAGAGGACCCTTCTTACATTTGCTCTGCTTAGAGCACTTGTGGCACAGCAAGGAGAAAATGGAGGGTTACCCAAAAATGTTTCTTGGACCCCACTTAGGAGAAGTAACAGATTTTGTGTCTCAGGCAGGACCAATCCCTTCTCCAGTCCTCCAAACCATTCTGCAAATATTTTCCCCTCGTGTGTATATCAATGTAGAGAAATAACTAACCCTCATAATGTACAATCCTGCAAGAGGACTGCAACCACCATTTAATTGATCTGCTACCAACACCCTGACTGACTGACGGGTGTCAGGTCGTACTCTGACTCTGTCAGGGTTTGGAGTTTGTTTCTTTGTAGTACTGTATTTCTATTTTAATTTCCCTAGTAAAGAACTGTTATTCCTAATTCCCATATCTTTGCCTGAAAGCCCCTTGATTTCAAAATTATAATAATTTGGAAGGAGGGGGTTTACATTCTCCATTTCACAGAGAAGTTCCTGCCTTTCTCAGCAGACACCTGTCCTCCAAACTAAAACAGCAACTTTTCGTTCTTTGTCCATATATCAGCTGCACCTGATTATAAGCCACACTTCTGGATTCGAACCAAAATTTTAGTGAAAATGGTGCGGCTTATAATGGTGAAATTACTGTACTATCCTTTCACCTCTCTCATGTGCCAGTCATTATAAAATCATTCACACGTGGCAGCACAATGGATCCCTTTCATTGTGTACCAGTGATAAATTTAATGTACTCTGTGCATGAAAATCCCATTATTGTGATTTTGTATGTAATATGTAAATATATGGATTCTAGTAAAACCAAAAGAAACATCAGCACTGATTGAACTCCTTTAAAAAGTACTTACCTAAAAAAGTAACATGATCCTTAGCAAATTCTTTCAAATTTATTTGCCTTTGCAGTGTTCAATTTGATAATGCAAGCTTTACTGCATTAAGCTATCAGCTAAAAGAGTGCTAACAGGCTGGCCACATTTTCATCTGACAAAGGCTACATTTAGTGGGCCCAGTGATGAGGGGAGCTTTAAATAGAAATAGAAACGAAGGACAGCAGAGCAATTTATTTTTACAATAAAGCTATTGATTCTTGCACCCTCCCCTCCTTACAACATTCTGATGCTTAACACTACATTAATGAGGCACTTTTAATATAATTATGGTTGCTTTTGTTCCAGCACTTCCTGATTTTCAGATGTGGCCTTAGAATTAACTGTCCTTGGCCAGAGCAAGATGTTCCCTTTAACAGAGCTGCAATTGTCATCTTTAAAAAATTTCCTGGAACATCTTTTGCTATTTTTAGGATTCCATTCAGATTTAGGGAGAAGAAAGAGAAAACATAACTTCATGATCTCCTCTCTCTGGGTAATTTAACCAACGTAAAATTTGTAGCATCATTGCTGGGGTTTTAACAGTCTGGAGCTCAGCATATGGACACTGAGCAGTTTTTCTTCATAATCTTTAGATGTATTATAACTTATTTTCTTTTGCAGCAGTCTGAAGTATACAGGATCTAACTCCTAATACAAGTAATTCATTAGCAAAAGGCTGTGTTGATTCTGGAACCAAATACAGTAATTATCCTAAGGGTCTTTAAAATGTCTCTTAAACAATGATGTGAAGGAGTGGGTTATTTGCAGGCTGTGGAGCATTTAATCTTCCAGTTGCTGGTCTGCTCCTTAGCTGGGGTTGTGCTGGCTCTGATTTGTTTGTGGTCTAAGTGACTAAGTGGGTGGATGCTGCACACAGCCAGTTTGCAGTCTCAGAAGCATGGAGGAATAAATGGACCATAGCAGCTGAATTCCCTTTTAATTTTTAGCATGTCACCTTCCATTCAGTGCAGGAATACATTGCTTTGTAATTCAGCTCCCTTCTTTACTGGGCTGGTTTCTTCATGCATGTGGCTGGCAACATGAATTACATCTCTCTCTGGGTGTGTGAAATTTATACCATTATCCCCTTATGCATATTAAAAGAAAATTACTCTTTTGTTTTGGACATAGGGTGATGTCTCAGTCATAAATGGGGAAATTCCTCCTCATGGTCCAGTCCAGCTGTGAGCTTCATGACCTGGGCATTGCCCCTACTCTTACAGCTCCAGCAGCTTCAGACACTTTGTACATGTGGTTGATCTTTCCCCTAAAAGAGCAAGAGCATTTCTGCTGGGTTTGTTTTCTACTGCAAGCACAAACCCCTAAACTAGCTGTGGTTTCTGTTTACCTTAAAGTATTAATGAAGGAACAAAGGGAATGTACTGCAGTACAGGATATTTGTTCTCCACTGCCTTTACCCTAGTGTGTAATTTGGGTTTTACAACCCTGAGCGTGGCTCTTCCTGAAACAGGCATTAATTTTTCATCTTCTGAGGTTTGGCTCAAGGAATAGGACCAATCAGAGAGACAGACATCCTACTGGAAATGAGGCGTACTACCCTTTTTCATAAAAGTGTGAGAATAATTCTTTTAACACTCCTGGAAAACAATCAGGGTATTTGCTTCCTTGCGAGGAATTTTATCCAGTTGTTTCTGTTCTTGTAAAATTCCTTGCAGTGATTGTTTGTGGGAAATAGGAAAGGTATAAAACTCCCAGCAAGCTGTGTGAAAGCAAATCTCAAGATGGAGAAATGCAAGACTGCTGAAGATGCAAGGACAAGAAACAATAGAGCTGTGAGCTGTGTAGAAAATATGTTAAGCAAGATAGTAGAAATATGTAAGCTCAATAATGAAGCTTTATCCATTGTTTTAAGCTGTTACAAGCAAGCATTCTTCAAAGCAAGATGTACCTTTTGAAACTGAAGCAAAAAATAAATGGTCAACTTTGGCCTACTTCATTCAGGGTTTAGGAGTGCATAATTTTTTATAAGAAAAAAATTTCTGCCAGATATTTAAATCTGTCGTTGTCCAATGAATCACTCACTAATGAAAAAATCTGGAACCATTATAATTTAAAAAAAACAAATCATGCATTAGACTTTTGCATCACTTAAAGTAGCAAAGAAGGCACCATTTAAATATTATTGGCTTCATTAACTGAAATTAAATTATTGTTCAAAAGCAAATGCATCAATCTCATCCTGAGAGAGATCTGACCTGTATTTATCTCTGTTGCTGGAAGAATTATAAAGTGTACTGTCATTGTTAATTTTGGTCTTGCTGTCAGGAAAACTTGTCATGCTCACTGTCCGTTGTCCTGAAGGACAGGAGAGGTTTGGAGCTGTGTTAGAAATGAGGGAGAGATTTGCTGAGGATTTCCATTTAATGGACATTTTCCTGGACAGCTTTTAGAAATATACCACCACCAGGAAACAGTTCTGCACAGTACTGAGATAGTCTAGATCCACAAAGAAAAGTAAGCACTCACACTCACTTGACTTAATCTTGCATGTTATGTAATAATTTTTCCTGATAGGGTGAGAATCTGGTTGATATAACAGGCCTTTTAAATACATGTACTCTTTGAAAGTAAGGATTCCAACAAGAATAAATTTATTATTCTTTTTATTTTTGCAGGTTGTCTGTTTTCAAGCCACTTTTGAGTAACTTAACTGTAATGTGACAGAATTATACACTGCTAATACATAATTGAAATGCCATACATAAAAGCTCCTTTTCTCTTACAGAAAGGCAATGGTTAGATTCTATTTTAAATGAGGTTATGAGTGCAGTTGGTGACAGTTTCTTCTTCAGATACATCCATATTGTTGTAAGATCAATACCTCATTGAGTCAAATGATAAGAGAGCTACTATTAGATTTCATGAAGTTGTTAATTAGCAAAATACCAGTAGTGCTTACTGAATCACTAGGGCTTTATTGCTTAATTATATGCCTAACTAAGCATACCCTCTGTTCTAATTAGTGGAAAATGAGTTAAAAATATACAGTATATGGCCTACTTCTGTACACAGTCACAGTTTAACTAATTTTCTTTAATTTCCAGATATTATATCAACATTATAAAATATTCGACACATGTATTTCATAGATCTGCTCCCATTAGTGTCAAATTTGTTGATGCAGCTTAACTAATCTAGAAGTAAGTTTAGAAATTAATGTTAATACACTGTTTATGAAGGCTGACAGCACTTTAAATAAGGCATATTAATTTCAAGTGCTCAAATACAATTAAATGCCAGTGTGAGACATATTCAAGAAGACTAGGGGTACAGAACCCCCTCTTAGTAAGAACATGATTCTTCAACTATAGAAATATGGGCAACATCCACCAAGGATCCAAAAGTCTCCCACTAGCAAGGGTTGTGCTTGGTTTTGAACTATACCTGGGAATTATAAAATAGATTTGTTTTTCATGAACAGGCTTGGTTGTGATTAACTGGTAACTTTGAGCAGCATCAAACTCTGCCTCAGCACACAGTGTGAAGGAAGCTGAAAACAGAATTCTGCCTACTCTAGGTTGGTTATGGCTTGGGGGATTTTTCTAGTTTTATTTGGTTTGTGAACCGTAGGATTTTCAGCTGATTGTAGTTCTGAAATTCAAGCTCTCTTCCAGGTTGTATTTCATTTACCAACCTGTTAAATCAGAGTGTCCATCCCAGAGGATACTTAGGTAGTTCATGCAATAGTCTAGGTACCTTTGGCAGCTGTCTAGAATTTATATAGGAATTGTGAAGTGAGGAAAACTTATGGGGAAAAAAAGAGTTCATCTGTGGCTGCTCAAATCAAAGAAACTCTGACAGTAGTATCATTAATGCAGTTCAGTTCTGCTGCTGGTTGTGGGCTAAAGTGTGGTCTCTTGTTCCAATCTTAAATCCATAAATCAGTTTCTGTAGTGAAATTGTGAAATCTCTAAGTATCAGGTCAGAGGGAGAGTGAGTGACATGCCAGAAATTTGTTCAGTGGGAATTGATGTAGTCAGCTTGAGTGAGGAATGTAAAACCAGTGGTGTGTAGATAGCAGCACACAATTCCTGTAGAAAGGGAGAAGGCTCTGTGGGGTTCTGGTTAGCTCTCCAATGATCAATAAAATCCCACTGGGCATGCATCTTCTGCTGCATAGTGTCAGGACAGGCCTCCAACTTATTAAAGCTTTAATATTTTCTCACGTTCTCCTCCTCTGTGCATATTCAGGGCTTTCTTCACATTTACTCTATATCGGGCAAAGGCACAACCTGGTGGTGGACCAGCAGTGGGAAATTGTGAAGCTGTCTCACCACAAAGATTTCTGCACAGAGATTCTGTCTGGAGAGGCAGAGCAATGAGCTGAAATCTAAGATCAAAGAGCAAGTGGCCCCTGCCACAGGCTGGACAATGTCCTGAGAAACCCCCTTTGCTTAACCCTGCTTTGAGCAGTAGGTTTGCAGGGGAAGATCTCCAGAGGTCCCTTCTGACCACCATCCTGTGACTGTAACACGATTCCTATCAGTGTGTGTGTCAAAGTGAGTTCTCTAGGTGTGGCAGAACATCTGCCAGGAGCACAGAAATAATTTAGGCTCCTCCAGAGAAATCAGTTGCTCATAGCAAACATCTGAGATATGGGAAAGGCCTGTGGGGAGATAGGTAACTCTGTTTTGTCTGCTGGCAATAACACTTTCCTGCCTGTAGTTTGATTGCCATCAGTCATATTTCCCTCAAGTGCGCTCAAGGGACAAACAAGCCTTGAATATCCAGAAGATGACTAATGGACTTGGGTAGAAGCAAACTTCCTCAGCAGTGTAACTTTAGACACTTGAAAGTACTGCCATGAACACACCTCTGCAGTGCCAGCCTCACAAAAAGCATTCCAGGGAAGTGGAACCATCTCTTTCTGCATAAATCTTGTTTGCCATTAGCTACATTTCAAGTTTTGTAACAATCCTGAGTTGAACTGATCTGAAACACAGTGGAAACTTCTATTCCACAGGAATTTCCTTAATTATCAGTACCTGATATGTTTTTATGCAAATTTCACATCACCAAGCAAAAAAACCTCTCTAGAATGTCTCATAATGATCCAATCTGTATATAACAGGAACGCTCCAAATCCCTTCCAGCATTCACAAAGAGCCACAGGTCCCATTTCACAAATTCTCAGTGGTATTTTCACTCCATGGTTAAACTCATCAGCTTTGATCCAAACTCCATTATCACCTTCTCATCATTTGACCCGGTAAATTTGAAAATCGGATCACTTAATTGTCATAAACAAGTGGAATTCAGAATGCCTTGGAACCTGGAGATCTTTCAAGTTTTTTCCCAAGCCGTTTTACCTCAGGCATCAAAGGAGGAGTCACCTTTGAAGCCTGAACCTCAGACCCTCAGAACCCTGTGTACATAGTCATGAATTTCAGGCACACTGAAGAAGGTCATCGGCAGGAAATCTTGAAGGGAGTCTCTGGAGCTGAGTTCAGAATCCCTGGGGAATGCCAGCTTCAAGAACTTCTTAAATGAACAGCTTATAAAGGAATCCAGGCTTCCTTATATAGCAACTTCCCTGCAGAAACTGTGGCTTTTCCCCTTGACTCCCAAATGCATTTGGACAAAACTAGAATATGCATAATAGCAGAGAAGCCATTGGAATGACTGACTCTGAAGGAAATGATGGTAAATAAGGGCAGTTTTTGCTTGCTGAGGCTTTGCAGCTTTACACACTGAAGAAAACCCACAGAGGCCTCCATGACTCTTCTAGTGCAAGCTGGGGAAGGTGAAAAATATTTACAGCAAGATGATTGTGGATCTTAGGTCTTTGTATGAGGCCAATTCTTTGATAAACCTATTTAAAGCATTTTAAAAAGACTTTTGAACGATGTGTTTTGTAAAATCATGCTGGAAATTTAAAATGTCATTTCCTTTACTAAAAGGAGTTGAAACAATATCTTAAAATACACATGCAGTGCTTGTGTATTTGATAGGAGAAGATGCCTGTAAGTTTGAGGAAGGGACTGATCCACTGACCACCTGCTCTGTTACCTTTGACTGCAGGGAAAGAGTGTGCCCCACATGTACCAGGATTTCTGACATTAGTATCGCCACTAAAATATTTCCAGTGAAGACAGTGAAGCTGCTGCACTTCCCCACCTCCCCTTGACTGCTCCTGGGAAGCTACAGTTAATTGGAAGGAGCATTTCAGACATGTCCCTCCTTCCAGGCATGGTGGAAATACCCCAAAGCCAGGGTTACCAGCTCAGCTGAGCACAGACAGAAGAAGGAATTGAATTCAATTATTTATTCCATTCTACACGAAACATTGTTCATAGCCATCTTTTCTTTTCTGATGCTTTGTCCTGTTAATGTTTTCATTTTTGTTAATGTTCTGTTCTTTTTTCTTTTCTGTTTGTCCGTTAATTAAGTGTTGATGGTGTTTTCCCACTGTTTTCTCCTGAAGTCTGTTTCATAGTTATACCTTAGATAATTTTCCTGGAATTCTGTCTAAAGATTTCTGTCTTTTTCGAGGTGTCATTACAATACTCTTGGCTGCACTGATCCCCTTCAGTGATCTCCAAGTGATTAGGGAACTCACAGAAGTGTTAGGTTATCTTGGTGTGGTGCTGTGGATGGGGAGGGGCGGGAGGATGTGCAGTTTTACTCTCCATGTCCAGTGCAGCTGGCCAATCCATCATTAAACTTTTTTGTTCCATTTATGTGGGAACATAAAAGGTGTCTGTGTTCCAGGACAGCTGCCTGCACATAAATTAATTTGATCTCCAGCAAATTTCCAGAGGCTGGAATTGAGCCCAAGAGTCCTTGTCTTCAATCTTAGATGCGCCACCTTCTAGCAGCATTTCACCATATTTTCTCCCTTTTAACTTTTTAGCACTTGCTGACAGTGATCAGGAGACTCTGAGGCACAGATAAACTAAACAAAGGTAGCATTTCACTTTCTAATAAATTACAAATCTTTTATATTGTCAGAAGCAGCAAAAATTATGTGCCAAAAAATCTCATTTTTCTTCAGGAACCATGTTCCCAGCAACCTGTAACTGAGATTACAAAAAATGTATTTGCTTTCTTTTAATGCCAGTCCACATATCACAAAAAGTCTGATTGATGTAAATGAAGTCATGGTTGATAGGTAGACTTAGAAATAGATAGGTATTCTGAAGCACAGGTGAGCATTCTCCAAATATGAAACTGAATTTAGAACTGTTTAAGTATCCATTAAGTGATGTTGGAAGAGATATTTGCTTGTTAGTGGTTTAATTTCACTTTGTTTTTCTGCAAGCCAGAAATAACAAATAAATTGGTTTAGATTAAACTATGATGAGAGCATTTCGGGCTGTATTCTGCATGGACAGCAGTGCAGGAAGGCTGTAACTGACTGCAAATGTGCTTGGAAGGGATTCTGTTCTGGCCCAGCTTTTCAGTTTGTGCGTGTGAATTCAAAAGAGGCCCAGGACTGAGCTGATGCACCAGACCCAGCCAAGCACAGGCTCTCACTGAGTGTGTCTAAAGCAGAGGTGTACTGAAAATAAGAGGCAGAGAATGTCTGGCCGGGGCCAGAGTCCTGCACTGTGCTGTGTTCCTGAGCAGCCCCAGGGCAGGATGGCAGCGCTCTCAGTGCTGGGGAGGGATGGGCTCCTCCCGTGCCAGCCCTGGGGAAGCTGCAGCCCCTGCTTCTGCTGAGTGCATCTGCAGCTTATTTTCCATTCTCTGCCTCTTGAGCGTTCTCTGGGGGCCCTTCTACACTTCACTTCCAAGATTTTCCCAGATGGCTGCTCTGCAGCCCAGATGTTGTTTATTTATTCATTTGTCATTCTAAAAGCAACAATACTGAAAAGGGAATAGAACGAGACAAGTGTCTTCTCCATCCAAGGAAAGAGAAAGGGACCTGACAGTTTCCAGCATGTGCTTTTTTGAGGTTGAGAAAGTTGTCACAAAGAGTTGCTCCACTCCTAAAAGCATCTTCCCATGCTTTTACAACCAGAAGGTTTCTGCTTAGTGAGAAGCTGGGCTTTAGAAACATCATTCCTAAGGAGGTGTCAGCACTGTCGGGCTCAGCAGGAGCTGATTGCAAGCTGCATCTGGGAACCTTCCCTTTGCTAATGGTTAGGTCAACAGCAGCTCTGTGGCAAAAATCCTTGAAGGTCTCTGGAGATCCTCTGTGAGGTAGCTCTGCTCCAGGTGATTCTTCCATGGGGTTAAAACACATATATTGTGTAGACATGCCAAAGTCACTATTAAATTCATATTTTAATTTATGTCACACTAAATTTACATATGAAACTGAAGAGTGTTGCCATTTCATTTCTGGGTACCTCTTCCAAAGGCATAGATATCAATGCCACACCGACAGTGCTGTCAGAACCTTGAATCTCTTATTGACATTGCACAGTATTTATGAGCTCAGCCTTTTGCAAGGTGAGTGAAAAAAACTTGGGTGCAAAATATCAGGCATCAGCAGCCTTCCCACTGGGGCATTCCAGGCCATTCAGCTCTCTGGGGCATTAAAGACCTTTTCCACCACAGTGCTACGCTGAATAATGAGACTCAGAATTGCACAGCTCTTTCACAGTGCTGCTAAAGGAGGAGGATTTGGGCTGCAATCACTCTCTCTAATATTACTATAAAGATTGTATCTCCTGCCCATTCATTTGTCAGAAAGCATTTTTACAGCAGATACATTTGTCACCCAAGATCAAATATAAAAAACCCCTGGTGGTTCACATGCAGCACACCCTGAATTGGACAGAGGTGCTGAAGCAGAGCCTGTGCTCTGTGGCATTTCTGTCTCGATGCTGTGGCTCGCTTCCCAGCCTAGAAATAGATGTGTTGCTACCTGAGTGAGCACATGGCAGAGGTGCTCCAGTCTTCCATTCCATTGCTCCTGTGGCTTCTGTAACAGCCACACTTCTTGTTTTGCTTACAGGTGACAGGTCTGATGTGTTTGTATCCTCCCTACCATCCAGCTTAGAAGCAGTTGGAGTAAATTTCTGTTCACGTTTTTTTTCTTTGCTGCAAAATTATTCATATTCATTTATTGAAGCATCTTCTAGGAAAGCTCACAGGCAATTTCAGGCTTTGACAGGCTGGAGCTCATTAACTTCCACCCAAGCTAAATGTCAGATTACATACTAATGTCAGTTTTCTTTTACATCTCTGTGCCCAGTCCCATCTTTCAGAAAAATAAATGCTCAGAGTAATTTTTAATCCATGAACTCACAACAGCTAAGAACTCAGCCCCAGATGTATTTCTCCAGTAGGAGCTATTATATAAGGCACTGCAAATTGTGGCTTGTTCTCTCACTGCCTCAGAGGAAAAAGGGCTCTTCAAGGAATTATAGAGGAAGTAAAAATTTTAAATGTAATAAAATACAATTAAATGTGAGAAAATTCTGGAGAGCATTGAATTTGTTAAACTTATATTATCAGAACAAATCTATCTAATTGGTAATTAAAAAGAGTCATAGCAATGGTGAAGGAGGCAATGAATAAAAGTGAAAAAAAAAAGAAATTATATTTCTTCTTTTTCATGCACGTAGGAGGTAAATCCATAAGACAAAAAATTGGAAATTTTTTGCATCTGTATAATAAATATGCTCAACTTTCTCCCAAGGGACATATTTAACAGAAGTTGGTTCACATTAATTTAAATGTCCCACTCCTTTGGGCAGAGATTTTTTGGTTTTACAAAGACTCATGTAATGAGCTGAGCAACAACCCAAAGGGGAATATAGGAAAGGATTAAAAAAATATTTTCCATTGCTCTGGTTTTTTTGTGTTTCTTGCATCTCTTGGAGGCTTGTGATGGTTGTTCTTAAGGTGGGATTTTATTCTAGGAGGACTTTGTTACTTTTATGTGCACTTTAAAAATAAATTTTCTCAAGTCTGTGCTTTCTGTTCCTTTTGAAAAGAATAATTTTGCTGCATTACCCTGGTTCTTGGAAAAGTTAAAGCAACATGTTTCCAGGATTAGGAATCCTGTGTATGCAGAGCATCTGAGCCAGATTTAGCACTCATATGAACAGGAAAGAAAAAATGTTCCAATCCTTTGGCCTCCAGCAGCAACCCAATGAGACTTCGAAAATGATTGTTTCATAAAAATACTAATAGATTTTTAGTTTACACAGTGCAGCAAGGAGCACTGTTTAGACCAAGTCTGCACCAGGAGGGGGCAATTTTTCCTTCTAATGAAAATTTCTAAAATGGAATGTATTTGTGTAAGTATAAATCTAGAATCACTTTGCACAGATATATTTCTGCTCCCTGTAAATCATCAGGGATTTATCGTGACTGTGAAATTGTTGGTCCTTGAAATCTTCCTCTCCAATATGGAAGGTGGGATTTGTTGCCTTTTATTATTATATTTATATATTTAAAATGGAATTATTGTATTTATACATGTATTATTTATTTTGTGCTCTCCTTCAAGAGGACACAAGAGTTTGTGTTTGCAGATTCGTGACTGCTCCTGAAGAGGTAAATTCATAAGCTCAGCCAAGCAGTATTTGCAAGGCTCCCATTTCTGGGCACTACTTCACATTCTCTGTGCACATGCCAAGAGTTAAGGGGAAGTTTTCCTGACCATGGAGCAGATTCTTACAGGTAAGGTGAGAGGGGAGGTAAAGTAGCATGACTAAACTTTTCAATTTCTGCTGTTAATAGCTTCTAGTCTTGCTCCAGTACCCTGTGATCCAATTTCTAGCTTATGGTGTGTGCATGATATATACTTTTGTCACCTCAGAAGCGTGAAAATACTTACAAAGGGGCTGAAGAACTTCATGGTGTCTGGAAAGTAATTTTTTGTAGTGATGAGCACCCTGAGGTTTATAGACCTAGGCAAGGCAGAAGTTACAGGTGCAATAGCTGCAGATGCAGATTAGGACATTCACGGGACCTGCTGGCAGCCCAAGCAGGAAATAACCTTGTGCTCATCTTCTGGACTGCTCCAGCATCATTCCAGGTTCCAAAACCTGGGAGTGTGCAGCCTGACACTCTGAATAGCCAGTCTGGAAGCGTTTGGCAAACTCTTCATGTTTGCTGCAGGTGCATTTAAAAATCTTTGTTGTGCTCTGTGTCTGCCTGAGTGCTGCAATGATAACATATGAATATATTTTGCTGACAATGTTCTGCAAATAAAAATCACACATAGGAGAGGCACAAAATGAGCATTGGCTAAAATGAACTCCATAAAAATAAGAAGGTAGTGAAGAAATATTAAAGCTCATTTTATTTATCAGAAATACCTGCAAAATGGTGCTAGAGCTATTGAAGTTCTGTGCCTGAGCCCCAAATTCCCTCCTTGTTGAGACATAGCCTGCATTTCTGGGGATTGCAACATTAATATGCAAACCATGCAGGTTGTGATTAATAGCTCCCATAGCTCTTTACTAGGAGAAATATTTAATGTCAGAGGAAGGTTCTAACTGTGAGCATTCTTTTGAAAATACTGCCCATAATTCTGCTCAACCTTCTCGCTTTGTGTATGTAAAACAGAGAGTCCTATCGTTTGTAAGCTACAAATACCATGTTATGTATATTATTCTTACTCCCCTGAAAAATCACAACTGTTACATATTCCAGAGAGACCCATTTTGGAAGAAACAATAGCATTTAAATTGTACATTCACTTAAAAAGTGTTACATTGTGAGTGAACTGTATTTTGTTCTGTTTTAATTGGGAAACTTTAGTAGCAGCAAGTTGTAAAGTACCAGCATTCTAAAATACGCACAAAATATCTAAAAATATGTGGAAACACGTTGTCAATGAATCAATGCTGTAAACAAACCTTTTTAGACCCTTGTGCAGTGTCTAATTTAACATTAGAAATGGTCAACAGCTGATTTTCCCCCTTCCTCATTTCTATATTCATCAGAAATCCAACTTTTATTTGTCTGGGGCTTTTTTTCCCAGAAAGTGATGTCTTACAGATATGGAATAAGAAGTCAGGAAGAACATTTACAGCTATCTAGTGTGATGTATTGCAATTTTTTAAACTCTTAACTCATTGATTCATGGATGTCAAAATAAGTGACCTGACATTGCTCAAATTCAGCATAAGGTGACCTCAGTGCATCTGAGGTTGGAAATCACAGATTTGTTGGTGAAGATTAAAGTTAACATTTTCAAAGGGAAGAATAAAAGCAGTCATGGAAAAGCAATGCACCAGTACACATAGGTGGCCTTCCCATTTTTAAATGAACTTCTAATTAATAAACTCCAGGTGATTTTGGGCTCTCCCACCTGCACACTTACCCAGCTGTCCAAATGGTTTTTCTTGTTGTTTACTGGAAGCTTGGCTTGCCAACAGCTGACATGATATGTCCACTGCACACCCCTGCATGGAGATAATGTATAATTCATAATGTAGCAGAAACTTTGAAAAAATATGTTTCTCTAACATAAGAAATGCAATCTAAGCTTAATTCTCACTAAACATTTGTTAAGCACTTGGCAAGGAAATATAGATTTTTTCAAGCATTTTCTTTCAATTTTATGTGCAAATAGCAGTTGGCAAGAATAATTGAAATAAAACCCTTCTCAGTTATTTTTGTTTGCTGCGTTGGTTTCTTGTGAACAGCTTTTGTTCTGTCTTTTGGCTTGGCTTGAGAACATTTTATATCACATTAACTCTTCAGTTGTGTCCAACAGCTTCCTTGACTTTTGTGAATGTACATCTCATTGCACATGCATTAATTAATAACATGTGAAACCTTAAGAAGTGGTTTTGATTGGATTCCTATTTAATGTCAATGAAAAAAAACATAAAAATGCAAATTTTAAAGTGTGTAACATTATTATTTTTAAAACTTTTGACTTTGCTTCCATGGCCTAATTTGAGTAACATTATTATCTACCTTTTCTTTAATCTAATCAATTAAGAACTATGATTTAATATAGTGAAATCATAAATGCTTCCTGGGTGAGGATTAGCAAAGTGGCCCAGCCTGCCCCCATGCCAGAGAGATTGAAAATCCAGGGTTTTTCCTGTAATCAGTGACTTAGAAAATCAAGAGGAAATTGAAGCCAGAATTTTGGCAGACAGAGTCTAGACAGGCCTCATGTATCAATAGAGAGATGAGATAAATATTGGAGAAATATTATTCATCCTAAAACAAGATCCAGTTGCAGCTGTTGGAAGAAGTGATTTTATTCAGGTGCTTGTGGAAGAGTTGTGTGGTGAAGATAAGATTCATTTCACTAGGAACCCCAAGTGCCAGGTATTTTATTACCTTCCACAGGGAGGTACTTCCAGAGGTAGTAAATTTTTCATTTAAACTTCCTTTGTTGGCTATCATCCCTTTGATTTCTGTCTTTAATTAAATCATACAAATTTTCTGGCTGTTTTTCCTTTGTTCTATTTAACCACTCTCAGTTGTTTAATGTTGATGAGCAGAGAGCAAATAAATGTACCTTGGCTGCAAAGCCAGCTACAGTAAATCCTGTGACAGAAATACCAAGTTGTACTCTGAAGGATATTTATTGCATTTAACCACCCCAGAAGACAGCTCTGAAAACTCTAATCTCCTAAGAATCCTAGATTAGATACAGTAATATGATAGGAGAGAGAGAAAGCATCCAGGAATGGATTTTCTTCTGTATTTTGGACCTTTGGTAAGCAATCTCTCTGGCAGCTACTGTGCTTTAAATGTGCCAGCAGAATTTTTCTAATTGCAGTCTCTGGCTGTAAGTTCTGTCTGCTGTTATCTGTTAATAAGAGAGCCTGTGTCCATTATTCTGATAGTTTCTTTAATGCTGCTTCTCTTCTTACTTACACCAAATTTCTGTTCATTTTAGCAGGAACAGGGAAAAAGATACCTAATTTCAAAAGACTTCTAATTAGTTAACTATATTTTTTTTAAAAAAAATCTGTATTTGGTATTGAATGTAGAACATAGCTAACTTAATAACAACCTAAATAACTTAAATAAGAAGGGCTTCCCTGACTATGCATGGCCAGTCAGTGATGCACATTCTCTGTGACTGTCTGTCAGGACAGTCTAAATTCCAGAAAATTCCTGAAGTGCTCTCTACTGCATGAATAGTGTTGGATTACAGACACTGTACCACTGCATGCCTTTGCCTCTAGATTTGAATAAAGTTGTAAAGAATAGCTTCAAAATTGTTATCAATTGCCTATAGGATACTTTGGAAGCTGTATAGACAGAAATCTAAATGCATATATAAGCAGTGAGAGCCAGTTTAGGTCCATGCATTTACCAAGGTTTCTAGTCAGAGGTAGAAGGAGGTAGTTTAAATCATAAGATATTTGTAGTAATTTCCATCTTCATTCTGTTGCATTCTACTTGTTGGGCCATTTTGTCTGCACCTCTGTAATGCAAAGAGTTTTGATTTCAGCTTTTCACTGGAAAAAAATGCCAATTTTTTCCTGATAAAAATTTCAAAGCAGAACTATCAAAAAGCTTCTGAGGTTTTTACTCTCTGCCGTAATTGCCTCTGTAACACAAAGGTCAAAATGATACTTTGTGAGCTGCTTTGAAGACTATGGGTGAAAAGATATTTAAATTCTGATTGCTAGTAGTGTTTGGGAATTTATGCTCTTATTCAACATTTTCACAATGCATTTCGATTCATTGTTGGTTTAAATCTTATTGACAACAAGCTTAATTGGTCTTAAATTAATTCTCTCCCCTCATTATGAGATGGAATAAAAGCCTAAGGATTATAAATTTTAGATTTCTATCTTTATTTGCATCTGAAATTGTAATGAAGCAAAGGATTCAGAGATGCTCATTTGTCATGTTTGATAAAACTACATGAGAATGTGTTTCTCCTTCCAAAACAGTCTACAGCTTTTGTTATGTATATTAAACCAAATGCCCTCAAAACAAACAGTTTTCAAGACTAATGTCTGAGATTAAATAATTCCCTTCACTAATGAGAATAAAAGGTGCTGCCCCAGAGACAGCCCAGTGGAGAGCAGGCAGCCTCCACAATAGATGTATTCAAACAAATCTGCTTTGTAGTGCAGTGAGTGAGAAACCACCCAGGCAGCCACTCAGTTAAGAGCAGACAGCTCCGTTTAAAAGTGCTTTTACTGCAAGTGCAGACCCTTGGGCATTTGTGCCCTTGTTTTCCTCTGCACGGAAAAACTTCAAGAAGGGATTAAATGCATCGTGATTTCCATACGTTGGATTGCTTGAAGTCCTTCGGGTCACCTCTAGGGATAAAGAGGTGGAATGCACACAAAATAAAAGTAAGAAACATAAAGGTCATTCTGGCCTGCAGCAGTATGAAACCATCCTTGGTGGGGAGAGCTGCCTGCACAGGGATTCTCATCCTTGGGGATCCTCCCTGCACAGGGATTCTCATCCTTGGGGATCCTCCCTGCACAGGGATTCTCATCCTTGGGGATCCTCCCTGCACAGGGATTCTCACCCTTGGGGATCCTCCCTGCACAGGGATTCTCATCCTTGGGGAACCTCCCTGCACAGGAATTCTCATCCTTGGGGATCCTCCCTGCACAGGAATTCTCATCCTTGGGGATCCTCCCTGCACAGGGATTCTCATCCTTGGGGATCCTCCCTGCACAGGGATTCTCATCCTTGGGGATCCTCCCTGCACAGGGATTCTCATCCTTGGGGATCCTCCCTGCACAGGGATTCTCATCCTTGGGGATCCTCCCTGCACAGGGATTCTCATCCTTGGGGAACCTCCCTGCACAGGAATTCTCATCCTTGGGGATCCTCCCTGCACAGGAATTCTCATCCTTGGGGATCCTCCCTGCACAGGGATTCTCATCCTTGGGGATCCTCCCTGCACAGGGATTCTCATCCTTGGGGAACCTCCCTAACAGGGATTCTCATCCTTGGGGATCCTCCCTGCACAGGGATTCTCATCCTTGGGGATCCTCCCTGCACAGGGATTCTCATCCTTGGGGATCCTCCCTGCACAGGGATTCTCATCCTTGGGGATCCTCCCTGCACAGGGATTCTCATCCTTGGGGATCCTCCCTGCACAGGAATTCTCATCTGCTCAGCAAATTCATGCAGCTTTTTCAGGCTGGTTGTAAAAACTTGAAAGAGCAAGGAGATTAACAGAACACAAGAAAACTTATTTGTTAAAGCTGCATATTTAAATGATGACGGAACCTTTACAATAACAATCAAAGCAAAGTTGTGCAGGAAAAAATATTGAGGTAATTCATTTGTGATTCAGTTTAATGATGGAGTTGCTGCTCTGTGCACTTTCTAAAAGGAGAACATCATTACTGCTGAACAAGCACTGGCTGATTTTTAGGCAAGCTGCCGGAAACAAAATTTGTTTTAAATTAGTGAGTAGTTTGCAATATTTTTAAATACTGTTTAAGGTGAAGAATATATATTCAGCCTGTTTATCACTGCGACACTGTGGTACTTCAGGTGCAGACTTGTGAAGTTTACCTCAGTAATCCCAAATTTATATATTACAATATGGATTATCTGTTCTTCATCCAAATTCTACTTCCCATTATGGTGTTCTGTTTTCATAATGAGTCTGAAAGGAATTTAGAAAAATTCAAATTTAAAAAGTGTGTGTTCAGAAAATACACAAAGGATATTCTTGCATCTCTGGTGTTTTAGTTATTTTTCAGTGAATATTTATGCAAACTGTAAAGGGTTTTTGGCAAATTAAGGAGTAGAAGTAGTGAGTGAGATTTTGCATCTCTTGTCTTGATCAGAAAATATAATTAAGCAATGTGCTGTAAATGCAGTGAAAGGTGGGAATGCAAATGAAGTTCTTTAATTAAAATGTGCTATTTGATTCAAAATTTGATTTAGGAAAGCACTTCAGTGTAGGCTTTAGTCCTGTTGATTTTGAATGTTATCTTCTCTACTTTTAAGATTTTGGTGCTCATATACACTTTACTGTGTTGAGGGCAAAAGGACTGAGACCACGATCAGACTGCATTTTGGACAGTATTGGCTGTTTCTACAGTTAATTAAGTGTCTATTTTTGGAATTTCAATTAGAAGAATTTTAAAAACCACTTATTTCTATAGAATAGACTCTGCCGGCATGTAGGGACCGGCGCTCGGAAGATCTCGCGTTGTTACGGAAAGCTCGCGATAGGGATAAAGTGCAAACATAAGCACTAAAAAGTGCAAGGCGAGGCAGCGGTCAGCGAAACGCACGTAACCAATCATAGAACATATTACCTTATATGTACTGTCTAAAAATAAGCATAAGCATCTATAGTATATAAGACTAATGCACTAATAATAAATTGGCTTTTGTTGCATCCACCACGTTGGTGCCTGTGCTTCATTGCCCCTGGGACGGGATGTCCTTGACCGAAGCCCTCCGGTGTTAGAACTCGGTTGCGAGAAGCAACAAGTGGTGCCCCGTGTGAGGAGGCGTACGCCGGCCGAGAACCGGAGCAGCTATCGGTGGACCGCGGGCGGTCGAAGGGGGATCCGGATCCATGGAAGGGGTGAGTCAGATTCTCATCCAGTTAGCTCGAGACGGAAAGCTTTCAGTGAAAGCGAAAGATATACAAGCGTGTCTCGAGTGGCTCCTGAAAGATGGAGCGATAACCTATCCGCGGGATATTTTTGGCCCGGAAGGATGGGGGGCATGCACGCAAGCGCTGGCGGAGCATGCGATGGCTACCAAATCAGCCAAACATCTGAAAGTGTGGGGCACAATCTTGCAGCTGCTGAAGCGGGGTATGGAGGAAAAGGAGACTATGTGGGCGGCACGCAAGGCACTGGGGTTGGACTGCTACGGTCGCCTCCCGTTCACTGAGGAGCAGGAAACGCAAGTAGAAAAAGGTGAATTAGAAATAGAGCCAAAACAGGAAGGCTCGGACTCTGAAATTCTAACAGCACAAGAGGAAAAAGGGGAAGAAAAGCAAGTGCAGGAAGAGATAATGGCTCGGGTGTGCTTGACTTGTGGGATTATGAAACCAATGTCTGAAGGGTCGTGTCTGGGATGTATAAAGAAAGCATATCCGGTAACTGGAAAGAGGTTGAACCCTCCGCAGTACCCCTGGGACGATTTGCGGGAGGCAGAGCGTAAAGCACGGTCCACGCAGCCTGCTCCCTCGCCAGCTCCGTTGCCATCCGCGCCACCACAGTTTGTGGACCCAGAGGAATGGTTGCCTGGGCTAGCAATGAAAGCCCCGGAGGATCCGTTGGAGATGGCAGCAGAAATAGCCAGTCCGGAAGCTGGACGAGGAGCAGATAGGCAAAGATGGCGCGAGAGGGAAGTGCTGCGCCCAGGAAAGGGGAACCAGTGGCGGGCCCCTGATAAGCATCCTGACATTGCAGAGGAGGTTGAGGAGCTCTCCGAGCAGCTTGCGGCTGCGTGGGGGACGGAAGAGGGGGGAGACGCGGCAGCGGTCGGAAGCCGGAAACCGGGTCGGGAGCCTGGTCGGCTTGGGGGGACCTCTCGGGCCGGGAAGGCGCAAGTTAATGACCACCAAGTGCAGATGAACCTGCAGCAGTTACAGCAATTAGTTAATGAAATAACTGCAGAGGTAGAAAAGCAAAAGCGTCTGCTTCGAACCCGGTCTCCTGTACCACCCTCCCAAACAGAACCATCCGGGATAAAATTCACTGATTGGCGACTTATAGCAGATGAGTGCATATTGGGGGGTCTGACTTTGCGACCCATTGCTACCGCTTATCCTGTAAAGGCAGTAGCCGGGGGGGGAGTGGAATGGGTGGCCCTAGAGCCCAAAGCCGTACAGCACCTCGCGGCTACCATAGAGGCTAAAGGATTGGGCCATCCCCTCACCTCGACATTGTTAGATAGCATTCATGCTGGGGGACTTTTGCCATAGGACTTACGCAATCTGGGAAAAATGGTGCTGAAGCCCACTGCCTTTCTGATGTGGAAGGACAGTTGGACTCAGCGACTAAGAGAGGAACTAACCCATGCGTGCAGATCAATATTTCCACAGGTACCAAAGTAGTGAAAGAAGCAGACGACCAGCAGAATGACGTATGAAGAAGTACAGTGGATCATCGGCGGTGGCTACTTTGTTGTCTGTATTGTTATGGTGAATATTGCCTTGCCGAAAAGACAAGGTGCTGCTATGTAGATACTAATGCCTGGCTATTTACCCACTGCAGAGGAAGTAATTGTCTTATTCCTACTAGCCTGCATATTAAGCTGTAAGCTGATTAGTTGGCGTATCTCACACCAGCCAAGAAATTGATGCAAGATGGGGTTCAGTCTGTTTGGAAGCTTAAATTTCATTGGAATAATGACCATCGTAGCTATATATGTTCCACCTCAACCCAAGACTAACATTTGGGTCACTATGGCTAATCTTACAAATCAAGAATCTATTTTTCTTGCCCTTTCGTCACCTGGTAACCCTTTCTCCACATGTCTTGTAGGTTTGCCGACAGATGTCTGGCCTTGTCCACTCCTGCCGAATTTTGTGTTCTCAATGGCGACGAACCGTATTGTTCAAACAGCGACCGCATCGAGCCAAGTACCGCTTACTGCCTATGACGGCATTTAAGTCATGGGGAGGGGGAGATGTAGGGACCGGCGCTCGGAAGATCTCGCGTTGTTACGGAAAGCTCGCGATAGGGATAAAGTGCAAACATAAGCACTAAAAAGTGCAAGGCGAGGCAGCGGTCAGCGAAACGCACGTAACCAATCATAGAACATATTACCTTATATGTACTGTCTAAAAATAAGCATAAGCATCTATAGTATATAAGACTAATGCACTAATAATAAATTGGCTTTTGTTGCATCCACCACGTTGGTGCCTGTGCTTCATTGCCCCTGGGACGGGATGTCCTTGACCGAAGCCCTCCGGTGTTAGAACTCGGTTGCGAGAAGCAACACCGGCAGAGGGAAGTATTTCAGGCTAATTCTCAGTTGAGGGCTGGCTGTGCTGTCGGAGGGGTTTGGCACAGGCTCAGTGCAGGTTTTGGCCGCTCTGAGATCCCTCCCCAGTTGCCCCCAGCCACAGGCAGTGCCCGGGGAAGGGAGAGCAAAATGTTCACAACCACACCGCAGAGATCACTTTGGAAGCCCTTCCAGCAGCTTGCTCCGGAAATTCTGAGAGGGCTGTGAGGATAGTGGTGGTTTCGAGGTGGGAAGGGAAGGGAAGGATGAATCCTGGAGTGCCCGGGGATGCCCCGGGGCAGGGAGCGCTGCCCTCTGGATCAGAGCACCCAGAGCATCCAGAGCATCCAGAGCATCCAGAGCACCCAGAGCACCCAAAGCACCCAGAGCATCCAGAGCACCCAGAGCATCCAGAGCACCCAGAGCATCCAGACACCCAGAGCATCCAGAGCACCCAGAGCATCCAGAGCATCCAGAGCACCCAGACACCCAGAGCACCCAGAGCATCCAGAGCAGCCAGAGTATCCAGAGCATCCAGACACCCAGAGCATCCAGAGCATCCAGAGCACCCAGAGCACCCAGAGCATCCAGAGCACCCAGAGCACCCAGAGCACCCAGAGCATCCAGAGCAGCCAGACACCCAGAGCACCCAGAGCACCCAGAGCATCCAGACACCCAGAGTACCCAGAGCATCCAGATCACTCAGAGCACCCAGAGCAGAGCACCCAGAGCATCCAGATCACTCAGAGCACCCAGAGCAGAGCACCCAGAGCACCCAGAGCATCCAGAGCATCCAGACACCCAGAGCATCCAGAGCACCCAGAGCATCCAGAGCATCCAGACACCCAGAGTACCCAGAGCATCCAGAGCATCCAGATCACTCAGAGCACCCAGAGCAGAGCACCCAGAGCATCCAGAGCATCCAGATCACTCAGAGCACCCAGAGCAGAGCATCCAGACACCCAGAGCACCCAGAGCATACAGAGCTTCCAGGCCACCTGCACAGAAGAATGCTCTTAGTGCTGAGCCCTTCACTAACAGGTATCAACTTCCAAGGTGGTTTTAGCATCAGTAACATGGATCTGTTCTTGGGTCGGGTCTTTGATCCTACATCATATCTGAGGCTAGAAAGGTAAAGATACTGCTTGTGTGTGGTACCTTTATTTGAGGTAAAGGTCTTCCAGAAAACAATGCCTGGAGAAGGATTAATCAAGATAATAAACTGTATTTACATTGAAGAAAGCTGAACATCAATTCTGTTTGTGTTCAGTTTTGTTAATGGAAATATACATTATTTTATTAGTCAAATGGCACAATTAATTACAGAGATGATTTTCTCTCTGGGGCTGCTTTATGACTATTGCACTGCTTGCAATTAATCCTAATGGAAAGATCAGACTGAAAATTCATGGTCACTTATAAATTTTTATAACCTGGTTATTGCTTCCAAGTGGCCAATGCAATGGCACTTGTTTCAGAAAACAAGCTTTGTGAATGTTGGAGGAGCACAGTCCAAAGCCATTGTTTCCCTGTGGCTTTGACCAGGGCAAGCTCTGCCAAGGTGTTCCAGCCTTCCTGGTTATTGGCGCTGCTGCTGCATCCTGTGTGCTGGCGGAGCAGGGAGATCACAGCACTAATGGCTCAGCTGCAGGGCTTTATCTGATGAACGTGTGCCAGGTCTACTCACACCTCAGACACTGGGTGTGGCTGCTGCCTGGGCCACCATGGTTATTGCTACCCAAAGAACTGATTTATGTGTATCTCATTGATTAGAGATCTGGCAGTAAAATGGACTTGAAGACCACTAAAATACTGTTAAAGACAAGTGCTAACCTCACTTTTACTGATCTTGAAGTGCAAACAAGAAGCTACTGGCAGAGCAGGAGTGGAGAAGAAATTGAAGGCTAATGCATATTCCTTTCATTGTGGTTTAAAATAGCGCTTCCTGTGTCCTTCCAGTTTATTGAGATTGTGGTCACTCTTGCAGTTATGAAGGCTGGCATTTCTGGAATGTTATAATTCAGCTGTGACACTGATGTGCTGCTAGGAAAAGTCTTGCAATAAGTAAAGTGTTTATGATAATGTCTATTTCCTCTTTCCCAAATGAAGTGGGAGGATTTTTATGAATCTTTCAATATTTTGATCTAATTTCAATAGTGAATATATTATTTATTCCTTTAATGGAAAATGTAATGGCTATTGGGATGGCTATTTTACTAGGACATCTGCCAGGGAATGGCTGTAGCTTAACGTGAGTGAGCAGGTAATGGCTGCAGCTCATTGGGGACAGTGTTAACAAATGTTCTACTTAGCAGAGATTTCCTTAACCAGTACCAAGAGATTTAGTGGTGATTAGCCAGACCTCAGAAGCTAAAATCAGCCAGAGAAGTGAGATTGTAAACTCATGTGTACTATTACACAAAACAAACACTGAATGCAGCAAATCTCCCCATGCATTTTTATGTAGGAGAAGAGATTGTGGGGGAAACTGGGAATGGGGGCAGCTCTGGAAACTTTAATTTTGGGCTGGCTATATCAGTGGCTTTTAAGTTTTAAACTCTATAAGCACAGCCCAAATTCAAGTGCTGAGGGTGAGGCCCCCTGGCTGGGTGAGGACTCTCAGTTGTGCTGCACCTGTGGCACCCTGGCCACTTCAGCCTTTGGCCCCACTGTAGTCAGAGCTCTCTGCACCTCTGGTGGTCCCTGCAGTGAGGATGGCAGACAGACCCTTAGGGCTTTGTTTCCTCTGGCAGGGAACAGGCTTGGCAACCCCTGGCTGCCTTAAGATATGAAATGAGACTTGGTTTTTCCTTTCATTTTGTCTGTCTCTTGCCCTCAGTAAGACAGAAAAGAGGGCTCTCTTTAAATGATGGGTGTAGCTGTGCCTCTTATTCATGATGATATTACTTTTCTTATGATCTTAAATAGGATGATACCATACAAGAAAAGCCAAGGATTAGAAGAATCATTAGCTTTCATTTGTAATTATAGAGTACTAGCTGGGTCTCATGCATTGTGAGAGCTGTAATTTGTAATAATGCTGTACCTATTAAGGAAGGAATGAGCCATCACTGAGGGTCTCTTTTCTAAGAATTACTTGTCTACAAATACATGATACAGTAGTATTCCTGCAGTGGCTTCCCAGCTGCTTGGCAGTGGGTGTGTGCAAATCCTCTGTGCAGCCTGAAGCAACAGTAGCTGGCAGTGCAATTCTTCGAAATATCACCATAAAAATAAATGATAAAAATAATGATGAGGCTTTTGAGAAACAGGATAATGGAGGTCCAGTAGCACTATCCCTCCAGGATAATGTAATAATGTGTATAGTATTTTTCTGGAAATTCTGCAGCTAAGATAAAATCTGCTGCTGAATCCTGAACACATCAGTGTGTGAATTCAAAGATCCACGTAACTTTCCTTATTCTAAACATCACTTGCTCTCTGACATTCTGCCTTCAACTTCAGCAAATCACAACCTCAGTGCCCAACTTTTTTTCCTGTCCTTTTTCTATGTATATGCTTTTATCAAAATAGATATGCAATGCTATTTTGCGGGTGTTTTTTTTGGTTTTTTTTTTCACCCATGTTGTGTATCATCTCCTAAAGCCAACAGGACAGCTACTTGTGGAATTAGTTTGGCAATGAAAATGACTATGCAAGGAGCCCTTACATGTTCTGCTCACTGCTGATTAATGAAACGCAGCAAACTTTGGAGCAATAAATGTCTGAGTAGCATTTTTGTCTGATTTTCCTGAGAGTCTCAGTGTTTGAAAACACAACATTCTCTTAAGTAACTGGTTTAAATTATTAAGTGTGAATTTAGTAGTGAACTAGGAAGTGTGAACCCTAAAAGACAAGGTTGGCTGGTTCAGTGACAAAGTCTGAAGAATATAAATGCTTGTTTTGCATGCAGCATGGATATAAGGAGCCTGTGGGAAAAAAGATTTGCTCACTGGCTGATTCTGAATACAGTATTGTAATCTTCCTGGATTACAGCAGTCAAATACAGTATTTTCCAGTGAGTGTAGTGTCCTATAGAGAATTTGGATCCCTATTCCCTAATCAAGTTGATGAGTGCACTAAAATGCAAATAAAGGTAATCTCATAAAAAGGTTAATTATTTCATCACACATGAAGCAGCTGATAGAGAAACATCTCTGAAGCAGTTCTAGGAAAGCTTCTTTGGGAGAATGGGAAGGAGTATCACATTTAATGATACAAAAAAGAAAAAGAAAACAACTCATAAAGATACTAATCAATGAATAATTTTAGTCCATTTTGTAATGGAAGCAAAATATTGCTGCTGTCAACTTTTCTCTTTATTTGCTTTGCCAAGTGAGACTATATTTCTTTCATCTTACCTCTTAAATTGCGGAAATAGGTTTGATTGGCATTGAAATAAATTGGACCAGAAGAGCAGCTCCTTTGTAAGGCCTTTGTCAGAAAATGAGCTTGGGTGGGGAGCCCGAGGGGCTGTGCACAGAGGGGCTGTGCACACCACCCAGGCTCCCAATGGACGATCCAGAGGAGGAGGTTTCAATGGATGCCCATTATCAGAATATCTCCCATGGAGATCAGGATCACTGCCCCACCCTCAACAGATGGTGACAGAATAAGACACCTTTTATCACACTCTGCATTGTAACCCAAGACAGTTGCCAACACCCAGACCTGCGTCTTATAATCAGGTGTGGCTTATAATCGTGAAATTACTGTAAGTTACTCTCCTGAAGTGCTTTGTTCAAGTCTCACAGATTCTTAGATCTGATGTGACAAGAATTCCCAGTGATGACTGGGCAGGGTGTCTTGTTTGCTGTTGAAAGGAGTGACTCAGTGCTAGGAGAAGGGATCGCTGTGGGGTTTTGTTTCCCTTCACTGTCCATAAAATGTTCTGCAGACGCTGCTGGGAGTGCTCACAGGCAATTCTCGCATTTGTCCCAGGAATGCTGCACACCGTGTTCCCGGAAAACAGCCTGACCCTTTGTAAGCCTAGTGAGAAAATCCAATCTGTTCTTCCAGAACAAGCTGTGTCAGTGTCTGTGGCTGTGCTGCACCTCCTCCTGGCAGCAATCAGATCGTTTGTCTCGTCTGGAGAGCTCAGCCCCTTGCACGTCCTGCAGTAGTTGTGCTGAGTCCCACAGCTCCCGTCTGAACAGAGCTGACAAAGTGTAAACACGGAGGGGATGGCAGGATCCTTGTTATGGGCCTTCTCCTTAGCCTTAAACATCTCTGTTCCTTCATGAACTGTCAGCCTTTACAAATCTGCAGGGTGCAATCAGGAGGGAGTGAGTGCCTGTGAGGAATCGTGAGCTGCATCCTGATCCTTGTCCTTTGTACATCAGGGGTGTGATCTGTCCTCTGTGTGATCTGTCCTCTATACATAGGGGTGTGATCTGTCCTCTGTGTGATCTGTCCTCTATACATAGGGGTGTGATCTGTCCTCTGTGTGCTCTGTCCTCTGTACATCAGGGGTGTGATCTGTCCTCTGTGTGTTCTGTCCTCTATACATCAGGGGTGTGATCTGTCCTCTGTGTGCTCTGTCCTCTGTACATCAGGGGTGTGATCTGTCCTCTGTGTGTTTGTCCTCTATACATTAGGTGTGTGCTGTGTCCTCTGTACACCAGGGGTGTGATCTGTCCTCTATGTGTTCTGTCCTCTGGACATTAGGTGTGTGTTCTGTCCTCTGTACATCAGGGGTGTGATCTGTCCTCTATGTGTTCTGTCCTCTGTGTGCTCTGTCCTCTGTACACAGGGGTGTGATCTGTCCTCTATACATTAGGTGTGTGTTGTGTCCTCTGTACATAGGGGTGCTGTCCTTTGTGTGTTCTGTCCTCTGTACACAGGGGTGTGATCTGTCCTCTGTACACAGGGGTGTGATCTGTCCTCTGTGTGTTCTGTCCTCTATACATTAGGTGTGTGTTGTGTCCTCTGTACATCAGGGGTGTGATCTGTCCTCTGTGTGATCTGTCCTCTGTACATTAGGTGTGTGATCTGTCCTCTGTACATCAGGGGTGTGTGCTGTCCTTTGTGTGCTCTGTCCTCTGTGCATAGGGGTGTGATCTGTCCTCTATACATTAGGGTGTGTTCTGTCCTCTGTACATCAGGGGTGTGTGCTGTCCTCTGTGTGATCTGTCCTCTGTACATTAGGTGTGTGCTCTGTCCTCTATACATCAGGGGTGTGATCTGTCCTCTGTGTGATCTGTCCTCTATACATTAGGGTGTGTTCTGTCCTCTGTACATCAGGGGTGTGCTCTGTCCTCTGTGCATAGGGGTGTGTGCTGTCCTTTGTGTGATCTGTCCTCTGTACATTAGGTGTGTGATCTGTCCTCTGTACATCAGGGGTGTGTGCTGTCCTCTGTATGTTCTGTCCTCTGTACATTAGGTGTGTGTTGTGTCCTCTGCAGCCAGGCCTGAGCTCCCCAGGCTCCCCAAATCTCTGCGGGGCCACAGCTGGGGCAGAGCTGAGCCTGGAGCAGCCCCAGCTGGAGAGGAGCCCGGCTGTGAGCTGTCCCCACAGGATGTGCCTGTGGCCTCCAGCTCAGCCCGTGGCAGAGCCAGCTCATCTCTGCTAGCCCCAGGATGTGAGGGGTACAGCTTGTGCAGCCACAAGTGCTTCCACGTCTGCCAGAAGTGCTTTGGGACTCAGTCATGATTCCAATTATGTATCTGTAAAATGTTTCAAACTTTTCTATTAAAACTTATTATAATGCTGACTAACCAATTTATGTTTTCTTTCTGAAAATCTGCATTTTGATTTACTGTGTGAATATCAGTAGCTGGCTGCTTTGAAGAGCACATACAGTTAAAAGGGCATTGCACAAAAATTGCTGAATGCTTTCTAATATCTGAGAAATTGGAAATAGATAACAGATCAGTAAAAACTACAGAAATGCAGTGAATAAGTTATTGTAATTAAAACAAGAGCAAATAATGACTAAAGAGCAAGGTCAGGCAGGATTAATGAAATTTCCTGACTAAGGTAAGCTGCAAAGAAAGTTTTCTCAAAAGCAGAGTAGGCTGGAATAGAGTTACATTATGAGTAATGAGGTGAGTAAGTGATGTAAGGCAGCAGAGGTTTATTCTGAATTGACGTAATATAATGTATTCACTACAACCTTCCTGAACCATAAGATGCTTTGCTAAATAGAGCATTTATCCAGCTATCTAACCTGCTATTTTTCATCAGCTGCTCTTACACAACGTTGGAAAAAATTGAGAAGTTGGTGGAGAAGCTAATAGAATCATCAATTTCTTTAGTTTGTAAAGACTAAACCAACATGGAAGTGGCTGTTAGAGGATTTAGGAGTATGGTCCAGGAAATTGGAATCTAAATCCTCCTATGTGTTGATAAATGAGAACTATATCACAAAATTTTTAGTGGGGTTTCTAGGAGTATTCTTACTAACTCCAAATGCTAACATACATTAAATATTTATGATGCATTTAGTGCAGAGATCCACTCTTCATTCAGGAAAAGATGAGGAGCTGAATCTGTCCTGCCTGTGCTAGGAGCTGGGCAGGTGAGGCCAGCAGCCTGCAAGGAGCTCTTAATGAGGCACGCCCGTGTCTTTGGGGTAGGAAGCAGAAGATTCCTCAAGGAGCCCGGGGGCAGCAGCTGAGCTGGTTGAAAAGACTGTGTTTAACAGGGTAAATTCCATGGATAATGAAGTGACACAAACAGTTTACAAAGTCATTGCACAGCACTACTGTTGGGCAGGAGGTTTGGGGAGCTCTGGTGGAAGCAATAGCAACTCCTGTGTTCGGCTGTGCTCCTCATTTAACTCCAGGTAATTATGCAAATACCTTGCATCACTGTTCCTTGGTGCTAAGGAGGAACTGCAGTGTGTTAGAAGAAATTCTAATCATTACATCTAATTACACTGGAATGAGAATTACTGGAAATCTTCAAGTGGCAATTATTCTTTTTATTATATTTGAAGCAATCAAAGCAAGAAATGCTGTGTTCATAGTTTAATACAAAAAGTTTGATGTAAGGAACATCTAAGAGCTAGTGCTCTTATATTTGTCTTTTTCCTTTTGCCCAAAAATCATGTAGGGTCAGCGTTTCAGCCTAATCACTGTTTTGTTGTTTTTTTTAAGAACCACACCTCCACACAAGGCTTCCATTTCTTGTTAAAATTAGAACTGTATTTTCTCAGCTCGGCTTTGCATGACTTTATGCTGGGTGGGTTTTTTTGCTGTACACAGCCCAGGTAATTGCTTGCTCTGTGTTGCTGTAGCCCAGAAAATGTGGATGTGGCTCAGAAGAGGTCCTGCCTGAAATGAGGACTCTGGGCTGAACATTCTGTGCACAGTTATGTGCAATGATTGCCTGAAAAAGCCATTTAATTATAATTAATGCCTTTGCCAAGCATTGCTCTAAACTGTTCAAACTACTCTAAAACCACACTATAACCCAAGCTAAGTACCCCACACACTGATGGAAAGCTGTTGTGTTGGATTCTAAAGTAGAACTCTGAAAACATTAATCTCAACAGCTGAAACAGGTAAATGCTGAAGCTGAGACCCTGCATGAACAACCCTCCCCGTCTTATCAAACCTCTCAGAAATCTCATGGGACAGATTTTTCCTGTCATTTGGCTTTAAAGAAAGAAAATTGCTTGAAGAGGTAACTGGGAGCCTCAGCTCCTGAGAGAGACTGAGTCAGATGAATTCCTGATGTTTTCCAGAGTCCTGGTGTGTTCCAAGGCAAAGGAATAGTATGGAGGTTTTCAAGACAGGTTCTGGTTTCTTGGCAGTATTATGATAAATACAATAATCAACTCTTTGTCTAGACTTCTAGTGAGCCAGGTATTTAGGTTTGTACTGTTCAAAATCTGGAAACACTACTCCACCTGTCTGAGTCCTCTGTGCCATGGCTTGCCTGTTGCAGGTTGAGGTCTCTGTTCTCTTGTTTGACACTGCTTGCTTTAGTCATTGTACCAGATCAAAAAGGGAATTGGAGCATTCAGTTTCACACTGCCATCTGTCATTAAATTCTGTTCCCCGTGTACTTCTCGTGAATTCCCTCGGGGATGATCCTGAGGCTGTTCTGGGATCTTTGAGCTCAGAGTATGGATGTATTGCAGAGCCTGACTGAGAACCACCGAGAAAGTGAAGGGATGATAAAGGTTGCCCTGTCTGTGGTTGTGAGATGGCAGTTTGCTCCAGGAAGAAAGAGTAGCCCTGTAAATGTGATTTACTCTGGCCCAGCCAGTGAATGTGTGCTGCTGAGAACTTGCTTTCCTTCCTGTCCTCCAGGGAGAGAACTTCTGTCCTTTCCAGTCCTTTGGGCCACTCTTTCACTTGATTGCTTCAGCACACTGTGCCACAATTCCTCTCAATTTAGTGCTAATTTGTATGCTCTGCAGTACTTTGTTTTTGAGATTTAGAATTCTCAGTAATTTTCTGTTAATTTCCTACATAATAGGATTTTAATACATAGAAAGTAAATGATCTCTTTGGAATGTTTAAAGTCCTAATCTAGCTGTGTAAATCTCCCCTATTATCTAAGTATTTCCTACTGTTGATAGCTACTTTTAAAGCATTAACTTTTTTTTGTGGCTTTCACGGGAGTCTTTATTTGCATTTGGAGTCTGCATTGGATGCGTAGGTGTTTGGATCTGTTACAATACACTGTATTAGCATGAATCCTTTTAGCCTGGAAGATAAGACTGTTGATGTATGCAAAATACGGAGCTGACTCCAAGTTTTACCAGCTGAGATATTTAGTCTAGTGAGTTTGTTAGCATGGCACCTCTTCTGAAGCTGTGACAAGTATTGATTGAGAAGATTTATTTTAATACCAGTGGAAGGAAAATGACCAAAATCAATTTCAGTGTGAGTCTTGCTGGTACCAATACAATTTCATTATACTGGTACGTATAACTAGATTAAAGTTAGCTTTAAGTGACTATAAACAGAAATTTGTACTGATGCAGTGGACATTTTGTCCTATCCTTTCTATCGAGTTTCTTTTCTCTGTCACAATCTCTCTTTGGACTCTGTGCAATAAGAATGATGCATCATTATAATAATTGCTATTGCTGCCAGAATAGATGCAAAATTATATAAACAGCAAGGCATGGTAGAACAGGACTGTCCTGCATCTGAGCAGAGTGCTGCGAATTTCTCTGGTGGGGCCCAGGATTTTTTCCACGTTGCTGGACTGATCCTCACCACGCAGTACAACCAAACCCTGATACAGCTGGGCAGAGAAAAAATGCCAACAAGGTAAAATATGGAGGTCAAATATTAAAACCGGAGATGAGAATTTGTTAGGTTAGCACATAGTATAAATATGGTCACCATTAAAGCATTATTTCTACATATTTAATAGCCCATGAAACACCTCAAATGCTTTTTAAATTGCCCTTTGCATACTGCATAGTAATCAAAGAAATTTAAAGAGTGCAAACAAGCTATGAACACTTTGACTTGAAGCTCGATGTCAAGAATCCATTGATGGAGTATTTGGCTGAAACTCTTTAATTAAAACCTCTTGTGCCAAATCTGACATTAAAGACTTTGCCTGACGATATGTAACCATACTGTCTTTGATGTCCAGCCATGACAAGGATCTTAGGGAAGGATTATGGCACAGCATTAAGCAGAGGACAAAGCTACTTTAAGACAGTATTAACCCACCAGGGTGATCTCTGGAGCAGCACAACTCATCTAACACACTAAGGACAAATTCAGGTTATTAAGCCTAATTAAATCTATTTTAACGGGATTTAGCAGCATCTATCTAGAGGTTACCAGTCTTGATTTAAACTTGTCTAGAGCCTATGCCAGTGCCACATAAGTCACTGAGATTACTGTGCTCTTTGGTGGCCTTTGGATCAGCCTGATCTGCAGACAGATGCTCACACAGACACCAGTGTTACAAATGGCAGAGCACACATTTCTGTAGCCACCCTTTTATCTGACAGCTGTTCCATTAATGCCTTCCTGAACCTACAAGTCTGCTCCCCTGTTAATGGCTCATAATGCAAATAGATAATTGTTGACTATTTCCTGCTAAGCAAAGCAACCCCTATGCTGTTTAGAAGAGTTATTTAACTCGTTATTTTGGCACTTCTGGAATACTGTTCAGAGTCCAAAAAAGGAGGGTTCAGCATCTTCCCTTTATTCAGTGTTAAATCTCCTGCCTGCTGAAATGCATATTTATAATCCCTCTAAGCTGTTTTAGAAATAATTGTTTTTGATCTGAAATGTTAGAGATGTTTTTTTACTGTATTTTTGTTCTAGTGTTCAGTTGGTCAAATTTTCCTTCTATTTTGAATCAGTGTAAACATTAGGATATGCTATTTTTTCCTATACTGATAACTGATACTGAAGGAAAATGTCAAAAGACTAGAGACAGCAAAATCCTCAAGAGTTCTTGTGTGAAATGGTTTCACAGGACAAAGAAACACAAAATGTACTGTCTCTAATGTTTTTATTACCTGCGAAATTTCCAAAGCAAGTTACTCTGCAATTTCCTGTCAGAATGTAGGCCACAGGTATAATTTTTTTTCCCAGAAAGATTGAGTTTAAAAAACAGTGTAGTGATTCTTTAGAAACGGAATCACCTCACTCTGGAAGAGGAAAAGCAGCAGCTCTGAAAGGAGCTGGAGTCCAGCTCAGCTCAGCTCTCTCCTGCCTGCCTTTGCTCTTCCCTGCAGGCTGGAACTGTCACTTGAACTCCCCTCTGTCAGGAAGAACTTCAGAAATTCAAATCCCATCCCTGCAGAGAGAGCTCCCCACGAAGCAGGACAGCCCTGGATTTGCTGGTACAGAACACCCGAGTGGAAATGCAGAAGAGCCCTGGTGGTCTTTGTCGTTTGCTGTTTTATGAACTGGAATTGCATCATTAATGAGTGGAAGTAATTGGAGGCCAAAGCCCCAAGAGCTGCCCCAGTTTCCCTCTCTGAGAGCTTTTCCTGCACTTGGGGTAACAGAAGTGCACTGCCCTGCAGAGGGGTGCACTGTGGATATTCCCTGCTCAGGAAAAGAGAAGGGGGTTTTGATGGGTTTAAAATGAAATCTCAAAAAATCCAAAAAGCCCAAAATAAAGTGCTTTCACACTTTCATATTACCACCCCCTTTTTTCTAGCACAGTGTATAAATTTAGCCAGAATTCTCTGCTAATTTTTAGTTTGCCATGTTATCTTTATTTTCTTGAGTATTTCTAATACAATACAAAAAGCTACCTTTTAGAAACAGATACCTTGTGTTTTCAAAGGGAGCCACATTCACTATTTTCATAATTGGACTTGAACCAGTAGCTCTTCACTTGTGTTCATAAAATATCCTGACCAAAATGGATGATAATCCTGCTATTTCCCCGATTTGAACATTTACAGAACAAAAAATAATAGTAAATTTTGAAGTATTTCAGCTTTTCTGTACAGTTATATATGTATATATATACTTTTCTTTTTCTTTTTTTTTTTTTTTTTTTTTTTGGAGCAGTGGATTGAAGTAATTGTCTCTGTGCTTTAAAAGCTCTGGTAGAAATTTAGATCATTCTCACCTGCTGAAGAGGAATGACAGCATCAAGTTGGGATGCAGACATGTAAGTCATTACCAGCCCTGTGTTAGAACTCTGAAATGAAACCAGCTGATGTGCAGGGGAGATATGAACATCTAGTACATCACAGGTATAACAAGAAATAGCATTTTAAATTGAAGAACTGGAGTTATTTTAATCCATAAATTAAGCATTCCATTAAAAGCCCTGTGAAATATAGTATTGCTTTAAATTTGAACAGGTTTCTTATGCCATAATTTCAATTAGGTTGGAGAATCTCAGCCTATCCTTAATATTCCTCATTGACTTATTAAAGCTAGATCTATCATTGGAGTTAACAGTTTTTCAATAAAAAGGCAGTTAATTCAGTGTGCAGAATCTGAATGACTGCTCACTTTGAATTACAGTCATTTACAAAACCCTGGTTTGATATTAAATGCAAATACAGTTCCTACTTCAAAAACGCTGTGATGGAAGATGCCACCTCTCTGCCCATAAATGTTTGCTACACTTCTATGGGAAAAATAATTCTTTCACTTAGTTATAGCAGTTACAATATTACATTTGTGTTTGGAAATTTGAGTCTATGTACTGCTGGTGTTTTTCCCACAGAAAACCAAAGATTTAATGGTGTACATACAATTTTGTGTTAGTTCTGATTACCATGTGTAATTGGATGAATGATTTATATAGCATCTCCTGGTGAGAGGAAAAATAAACAGACCAACACACACATTCCTTTTTTACTGTGTAGGAGTGGATCAGTCATTGGTGAGGTTTGCTCTAGAGAATATTTGTATTTTAGAACAGTGGCTCCTTGGATTGCAGGTTGATATTTGGGTTATTGGTGTGAGGAGCCAGGTGATGACTGAAGTGTGCTTCTCCCGTGGCTAATGTTATGCTGGAGCACTCCAGAGTGGCAAACTGCAGTGTTTTGCTCAAGAACTTCCTTGCCTGCCTGTGGGGTTTGGTTCCCAAACCTGCACTGGAATCCCTGGGGAGCTGCTGTTTGATTTGCACTTTGTTTAGCCACCATTCAAGTGGATTCAAAGTTATTTTGAGGAGTGTTTGTAGGGATGCCCATTGGATTTTCTGGATTTCTAACACAATGCTTGCACAGTCCCTCCTCCATTGTGCAGCCCCAAAGAAAGAAATAAGCTGTGGCAGAAATATTTCCGCAGTTGTACAGGTTCTATGCTATTTTTTCAGGTACATTTCTGTCTGTAAATATGAGTTCTGTAACTGGACCAGGCACAGTGGAAGAAGCAGTGCTTTAAATTCCTCATCAGTTGTACTTGTCTGGAAGGCACAAGGAGACACAGTTCTGAGACACAACCATGTCTTAATTGAATTGAAAAATCCTCCACTTTCCTCCTATCTGCTGCTCTGTTGAGCAACTGATCTCTCTCAAGTAGTTTCTTTCCACATGACTTTGGTAAATCTAACAGCCTCTTAAAAAGCAGCAGTTTATCTTGTTTGGCTTTAAGGATTGCAAAATTGAAAACCTCTTTTGGTTCATGCAGGAGCCATACTGGATATGTCTTTTATTTTTCATTATTTGCTGTTGTGAAGTTTGTGACTTCTGAAACATGAGGAAGGGAAGAAAAGTCTTTACTTTTTTCCTTTAGTGCTGAGGTGGTAGAGGTAAAAAAGCTGCTTGTATTGTCTTGACTAACATTTGGGAGCAAGAAATTGAGTTCTGAAATTTCAGCTCGAGGGCTATGTACAAAGCAGGCACATGTTACTAAAAACGAGATGTGGATTTGGAGTTAATATGATCTATGCCTTTGTTTTAACCAGTACTGTTTTCCCCCATCTGACACATGGTTTTCAGCATTTCTCTCTGAGCTGAGGCTGGCTCCTCTGTGTGCCTTGGTTCCATCAGTGTCCCAGAAAAGCCCTGGAGGGCCCTCAAGGCTGGGGGACCTTCCCAGGGAGGCAAGGGCAGCTCATCACAAACACCCGTGGCTTCTCACCACAGCAGGAGGCACCTGGAGCTCTGCTCCTCTCCCTGAGCTGCTTTTAGCCAGTGGGTATTTTTCACAGAATGTCCTGATATTCCAAGAGTGCAGTGCAGGAGAGAATTATTGCTGTGTCTTGCTTTATCTTGATGCTTTCAAGGATAAAAAAAATCTCTTCTCTACACTTTCCTTTCAGTCTCTTTGCTTTCTAGCAGCAAAGGGACCACAATATCTTTATTTTCAAGGGCTGTCTGTACTGTACTTGCTTGCTGGAATCGTTCTTGAGGCTCCAGCAGCCCTTCCCCAGAGCACAGCACTTCTGAGGTCCAGGCACAGAAATCCCCCAGACTGCTCCTGCATGACCACAAACCTTCCCCAACCCCACAGCAAGACAGAGAGACATGTAATGTTAAAAATAAAATGCTAATGCTGAGTTATTTGAATATAATCACTTTATTAATTTAGCTGTCTAACAGATACTGATGACAGTCTAATAATAAGGTCCAAAATGTTCTTTCTCATTAACGGAGTTAATGAACTCACACATCTTAAGAATTTCATTTTAATTTTTAGCAATAATTTATATGAGAGAGAGAAGTGCCAAAAAATATTCCTATTGAGGAGTGGAAAATTGGTAAATCTGCTAATGAGAGATGCTGAGTGCCATGACGGAAAAGTGTAAAAATATTCCTACAGCTGTGATTTGTGTCCATAAAGCTGCTGTGTGGCTGGATATTTTCCTAACCTCAGCACCTTCTGTTCCCACTCCAGTGCCATTGTATGGCTCTTTGGTTGGCACAAGAAATATTAATTTCAAGACAAAAAATCTGTGCCAACATACAGGTTGGGTATTACAAAATGAAGATTTATTTAGTAATAACATACTCTAAAATTTCTCCTTAATTTAAAAAAAAATTAAAAATTGAATGCAGATATTTTCCTTGAATTGAAAAGTGTGATTCCTCTTTTAAACACCAGCTCCTTCAAGAATTAAATTTCAAAAGTTGCAGTTCAGAGGGAGAACTTATTTTCTATGTGGTCATAGTCTCCATTTCTGTAAAGCAAAGATGCTTTTTGCCATTACATCATGTTATGCTGTTTTTTTCATCTCTCAGGACAATGGAAGCAGTGAGCCTGTTGCTCTAAGGAAGAAATCTTGGTTCTGCAAGTTTTGTACCTGTAATGGACACTCATGACTGACTGAAAATGAGTAAATGATATCATTTTGTCCTATGCTTCATTGGCTTAATTTCCTCTGGCTTTCATGCTCAGATTCCAGTGTGTATTGATTTCAGAACCTTGTTGATGTCAAAAATAACTAACTTGAAAGTGCTGAAACCATGATCAAAATGCATAAAAGATAAGCCATAAAGCAGCAGGAAATGCTGAAAGAGGAAAGTTGGGAGTGAGTGGAGGCAGCAGATGTTTTCTAGAACTGGAATCAGTATGCAAAGTTGATTTAGGCACATTAGCATAGTTAGGGGAGTACCTAAGGAGTCTTTACTGTTATTACAATGTTTTTTACATTCCATCCTGGAGGTACACTTCAGGAAATATAATTCCAGCTGAAATTTGGATAGCTGGGAGAGAGAGAGAAAGGGCTAGTGGCTTTCCTAAGATCAACCATTGGCTTGACAGCTCAGGTCGCAAATTTGCCTGAAATTCAAATTGCAATCTTGAGATTTTATCAATGTTTTATCAGACTTCTTTCATTAATTTGATGGAGCCTATGTTTTGTTTTTCTGTTTTTTTTTCCAATGAGTATTTGATCTGAAGAGGGCAGAATTGTGATGTAAAATTGCATTGTAGTATTGTTTGAAGTGTGACATTTGCACTTGGAAACACAGATCAAATCTTCTTTGATGCACTGAGTCACCCTCAGGACTTTGTGACTGCTTTAATTTCTCAGATGGGTGGAATGAATCCAACCAGAGTGTGGGATATTCGAATTTGTGTACTTACACTACTAATACGTTAGGCTTCTTTGGATTTGCAAACTTTACATGTCAAATAGGGGAAGAAGTAGCTCAGATATCACAGAGGAAACTGCTCAGCCCTGTGTGTAATTGTTGGGTGATAACATAGCTGTGATAATGTAATAGCACTGGCAGAATGACAAATTCTCTTTTCAAATCCCAAGCAAAGGAGACAACCCTGAAGTGCTGGTAAAAGCCTGTCACTGTGTTTGTTTCACCGGGAACAGGAGTATTTGTCATCTCAGCAGGTCAGGGATCAGCCACCCCTCCTGCACGGATGCTGTCAGCTCTCCAGCAGTGCAGCTGCAATTCTCTGGGTGTTCCTTTTTTCCTTCTTTACATTTCCCCTCTTCCAATTAGTGGGAACTTTACTGGACTGCTACGACTTCTCTTGATTTATTGAAATTCATTTTTTGTTCTTGTGACCTTTACAATTCACTTTTCCACCCCATTTGCATTCATCAGAGTTCTCTAGTCAAAGTACAGAGTGAAAACTGCAGCACTAATCAGAAGTGATCAGATAAAATAGATGAGTATTAAATGAGTAAATAGCCCAAATGAAAGACTGGTCCAGGAGTCACCTTCCTTCCCTCTGCCAGCCCCTGAGGTGCTCGTGGCACACAGCCCCAGGTCTTCAATAAATGATGAATTGTAGACCCTTATCCCTTCAAAAATCAGCTTGGCTTCTTTTCATCTTGCAGCTGGTTTATATTTCTGAGGGTTTTGATACTGCCTAAAGAGTTGTATCTACCTTGTATCATAAAATTCTACTGGAATAGCTGCATTAATAGATGAGCTGTACTGATGAAATCATCTTGTGTGTCTGAAAGCTGAACAAGTGTAATGTGTGTCACTGGAGGTAATTTGGGAAATTCAGAGCTTTGTTTACATCGCTTGTGTCTCCAGCCTTTGCTGACAAATAGCTACAAGTACAGTCCTGAAGTGAATTATAATATAATAATACAACCTTTTTTCAAGTGGAATCAAGAATTCCAGAATCTAAAACCATGGACAGCATCAGCAAACCACTTGAGCTGATCTTGGACTCAGCTTCAACTCCAGGGCACATTTTGTCACAGTTAAATGCTAATGAGAGTGGACACGTTATATTCCATGGTTCCAGCCTCTTTTTTAGTCTCTGCTACACTACAGTCAGTGCCTAACTCTGAGCCCTTATGTTTGTATTTAATATGGATTAAATCTGTTCCTTAGGAAATACTTGGAGCATGAAAGCTGCTGTATTAAATTAGTTCATTACAGCTTTACATGCATAACTGCATAAACATTCATTTGCTTCCTGCTTTGATCACCTCTGATCCTGGCTGTTAATGCTGCTGACTTCTACAAGCCTTTTTTCCCCTTGATTGTTCTTTAGTTCTAACTTGAAGCTGTCACAAGCAGATTCTGTTGATTTCCCATGATAATGACTTGCCTTTGTTTGAAGTAGTTTTTACTTAGGTCGGTTCTATTGGGGCATTTTTGCATCCATGTTGAGGAAGCATTGATGTACCAGCACTGTTCTGCTTCTGCAGTGTTTCACCTGGCAAAGCACCTTGGCCTGTCACTGAAGGGCACTGCACAAATGTAATGTAGTTTTATTTATTTATTATCATAGCACCACGCTGACAAGTTGCCTCCCAAGTACATCACAGAGCACATTTGTCACTTCAATTTTCCTTGTACTCTTCCATGTATTTTCTTCACTTGTGGCTTCTTGGAACATTCCAGTGGTCTGTGATTAGACACTAGGAGTTTAAATTTAAAATAAATGTACCTGTTTCAGACCTTTGCATCAGTCATCTGTTAATTATTTCCTTTCAGAGCTTGGTTAGGTTAATCACAGTGAGTACTCAGGCACCACAGAGCTGCTCCCTCACTCACCCCCCTACCCTGCCCATGGTTCAGGAGAGAAGGAAAGGAAAAGTAAGGAATGGTGGGGGTGAAATACCAATAAAAACCTGTTTAAAAACTTTCCACTTATCCTTCATTTATTAAAGTGAGGAAGGCAACAAAATAAACATGAAAAGGCAATCATTGCCCCTCCCAGGGCAGACCAATGCCCAGCCAGCTCCTGAGAAACAGACAGGCCAGCCTCTCCAAAATTCCTTGCTTTCCATTCTGTTGCTGAGTGCCATGGATGTTCCACACTCTGGAATATTCCTTCAGTTAATCTGGGTTGTCTGTGTGGCTGTGTCCCTCCCAGTTCATCCTGCACCAGCTGAACACTGGGGTGTTACCAGCACTGCTCTGGTACTGCAGCCACTTCAGGCTTTTTGAAATGGCAGGGACTGTAAGGGAGATACCTTGTTTTATGTTATGTTTTCTGTTAAGTGATAGAGAACGCTTCCATTGCAATGCATGGCTGAGTTAATGCACTGTGTTACTGCTTTAGAAAAACATCTCATGCAGGGTAATGTAGTTTTAGAGAATTTACATCAGGCTTTTGTAACTGCTGTGCCACGGTGCCCAAAGTATGGGTACAAATTTCCATTGAATATCATTTGGCAAAGCTGAGACTACCGAGTGGAAAAGAAACCTTGAATATCAGGAAACAAGCTAATGAGATGAATGGCTTTAATATTTTTGTGAACCATTCTAAATCTACTCATACTGGAAATGCATGCAATTATCCATAAAATAAATTGCCTTTATCTCATAATTGTCTTTGCTAATTCCCTTTCTAACAAATTAAAAGGTGAGAGGGCTGAATGCTTAGGTCTATGATTTTCAGTAGTGCATGCTTATATTGTGCTTTTGTTTACATGGATATACATCCCCAGTGTAAAAATGTTACATTTCCACTTTGCCCCAGTACCTGGAGCAAGGCCTGACTGTGCAATCAGCGCTACCTGGGAATAAGAGTGCTCCATAATTGATGAGATCCACAGGCCTGCTCCTTTCCGCTGTGCCTTTTCCAAATGGGAGAAAATGTTCCAAGGAAGAACTGCCTGCAATTAAAATTGTAGCACACCATTACGGTGGTGTGGTGTGTCCCTGCAATGTCCTGGGGCTTGTTTTCTTGTTTTCCACCACAGCTGCAGACAGAAAGGATCGAAAACAAAACACACATTATAGAACTAGGAAGAAACATAGAGACAGCTGTTTTTAGCACAGAGTGAAGCATATGGAAATGCCTGTAGAATCACCTTGGTCCTCCTGCCTCGATTGTTAAATCTTTCATGGTCCAGAGTTTTCCCAAGTTCTGATCTATGGAGAGGGAGAAATTTAACATCTAGAGACATGAGGTGCATTCATCTCGTTTAAAATTTATCATCGTGGCATCCCAGCTGTAAGGCAGGACCATCCCAGTGCTCCACTGTTCTTGTTTTCTGCTTTTCTGACTAAATCCCTACAGTGCTAATGAAGGATATGGGAAATAATGTGAATTTAGAAATGTGACTCTGCTTTCTGCCCATGACATGGTACAATGTGCAAGTGATATTCTAAAATGTGTGAAATATGTTTTGGTATGTCTATATTTTAATAAATCAGTGGAGCTACACTGGGGAATCGGAGTGTCAGCAACTGGGCTGCCATCATCTGGGTAACAACACTGAATGTTGGCAGAGCTGCCACAAGTCTTGCTCCACTGATTAGCAATACCTCGAAATTTGATTTTATCAAAATCCCCCAAATTTTCACCACACAAAGGTGAATTAGGGAGCTTTTCTTACACAGCCTGCACAATTTAAAACTTAACCAGCAGAACTATGAATATAGAAAAGCTTTCAGCACTGCCCAGAGCCCTGTCTTGCTGCTCTGATGGTTCATGTGGGAAGCAGAGCTTCCTGCTACTCACTGTTGAAAAAATCTTCCTTGGAAAAGAAATCAGCATCCAGGTTAACTGAGCTCTGCTGTGATTATCTCTGCTTCAAAGCTGTGGAATTATTGTGTGATCATTTGCTCTGTACTCTTATCACAGATATATCCTCCTTGACTTCTGGAAGCAAATGCAATAAGGCAGAAAGTACCAGCTTTGATCCTTTCCCACTGGATTACAGGATAATTTGTTTGGCCTCTGAACATGTGATGAATTATAGGGAAGGCACATGACAAGGGCTTGCTCTGAGAAAAGCTCTCTGCATGATGCCCTGGGCTGAAAGCAGCACTCAGGGCTCCATTTCTGACCCCAGCCCCGCAGGTGATGCCCTTTGTGCTCAGTGAAGAGGTTTTTGTGCCTGGGGCAGAGCAGTCAGAGGTTTCCTGAGTGACAGCCTAGGTCATTGAGGCAGTGTAAAATGCCACAAAGAAGGAGCACCCTGTTCTGCACAGGACAGTCATACAGCCCTTTCTTTTTTATGGGATTTCAGGCAGATTTATGCACAGTTTCTACCAGACTGGCACTCATGCTTTGTGGGTTTTTTTCCCCTTACCGTGTTTGCTGGAAGAAAACCAAAACTTGGTTAATCCAAGGCTTGAGATAAGGCATCAGGGTACCCACATGAAACATAATCCATTACAGAATCCAGATAATAAACCCAAACACGTAACAATATTGAGAATACTCAGTGACCTGAAAGACTCCTCTAGCTTAAGTTGTTAAAGCTGGCTGAGCTTGGAGAAAAATAATCTGCTTCCTCTTTGTGTTCCTATTCCCATTCTTCATTCAAAGAACTTTGAGCCTAGAGAAGACAAATTAATTAACATTGGTAGAGGATTGAAAACATAAAGGTGATGGAAACAATAAAATTAGAGACCTAATTCTGAATTAATGTAATGTCAGTGACTTCTGTTAAGCAATGTTTCCTTAACAGCACAGTATTTGGCTCTAGATTTTCTTTTAATTTTCCAGCAGATGTTATATCTAGATTGTGACGGGCCAGAGAGACTCTTCAGTGCCTTTATTTTGTCATAAAGGCATTTAATGATCTTGAAAGTCTAACCATTTCTGTACAGCCAACTAAAACAAAACTTGGAAATACTAATTTAGTGAGTTTATGTATATGTGAGGGGTTTTAATCCAGATTTGGAATAATTTGCTGGCCATATCAGGATTTTGAGCTCTCTTTTCAGCTATTCTATCCTGCTAATTGTTGCCTGGCAGGGGTTGTGGAAAGTCTGCTTTGGAGATCTCTGCTCTGACCTGGCTTTGGCTGCTGCTCATCCCTCCTGTCAAACCCTGCAGTGCTGGGAGCAGAGGCTGCCTGCCTGAGAGTGTCCAGTGCCACCAGTGCCACCAGTGCCACCAGGGTTTGTGGGACTGGGAGGTCCCTCTGCACTTGTGGGAGGGCAGAGCTGCAGTGTTTGGGCAGCAGCTGGAGCAGAGGTGAGCTGTTAAAGATTGGTACTTGCAAGATGGGAATATACAGCATCCTCTTCTGAGGCTTCAGGTGTGGGATTGTTCCTGATGAGTTCATTTTGTATTTTTTGTTCTCTAGTGTACATGCCAGCAGACAGAGGGGAGCTGCCAGATGCAGGGAACAACCAAGGAACCTTTTGTGGATCTGCTAGACTTCTACTTTTCTTTAATTTGTTGTCACCCTTCTTACCAGAGTGCTGTGAGAAAGCAGTGATAAATGGTAATTGTGGAAGAGAGAGGTCCAGGTAACAATTTTAGTCTGTAAAAACACGTACTGCTCCCATCTCAGTGTCATTTTTGTGAACGTATCTGCAGTCAGGAAACAGCACATCTCTCCTGTCAGTTAGCTGTCTGCTGCAAGATGTGAGCCCAGATCTGCCAGAAAACAGATGTACAAGCTGCAGAAAGCCAGATAAGACAGCTACAATATTCAGTGTGTGAGGAAATCCCACTGCACACCATCCCTCCACAAAATAACACAAAGCTGCTCCTTTTCACTCAAGAGAACTCTTCAATGTCTCACTGTTTGCTTTGGTTTTGAAATCTCCCTAATTTCTCTGCCCAATAGATTCCCAATACTTGTTTGAGGAGCATACACTCCTGTACAGCAGCCATCTGTTCAGACACAGAAATATCCTACCCTGTCACTTCCTGTTAGCTTTATTTGCTATTCCAGTTTCTTCTGTTTTTAGCAGTGAGATGTGTATCACTTTTAACGTGCAATTCCTTCATTTCTGGCTGACCTAAGATTAATACTGAAGGAAGATTTTCAGCCTTTGAGTGTGACAAAGAGGAGGCACGCTGTATTCCTAATGTCCACATAACTCCAGAGGGTGACAAAGGGAGTGACAAGCACTGCCTGACTCAAATGCCAACAGTGAGGAACACTCTTGTCAATGAATATCTTGCTAATGAAAACTCAGTCAGAACATCAAATTAATTTACAGGGTACAGATGAGTGGAAATGCCAGCAAGAGAAATCTCAGACAGCAAAGGGTCAAGTGAAAGCTGGTGGTCCAGTCCTCAGCCTCATCTTAGTGATCCTTGGATGTCCAACAGGTCTTGGTGTTAAAATGGGTTAACCTCAAGTGGGATTTGGTTATTTGGTTTGTTTGGAGTTTTGTTTGTTTTAGTTTGTTTTGGGTTCTTGTTTGGTTTTGTTGTGTGTTTTGTTCTGTGGGGTTTTTCAATTACACTATGGCATTCTTTTAAGCTAATTTTAAACATCTAAAGACTACAGGGAGTATTCAATGGGAGAATGCTCATTAAGTTTTGCTTTGATAAAAACATCCCCTAGTTCATAAACCAAGATGACCAAGTGTAATAGAGGAAGTGGAATATTTATTGAGGGGAAAGTGGAAGAGTCAAATTATGGTGATAGTAATGTATCTTCTGTCACACATGCAAATATGAATTAGATGTGTTCTCTTGAGAGTGAGTAAAAGATGCAAGAAATTTTACACTAAATTCAGTGTTTTGAATTTAAGGAACAGTTACTTGGTAAAATCCTGAAATCTAGAAGGAAAATGTAAGAGTTCTAGTAGGTTTCTACAATGCCACAGGAATGGGGAAGGGTCTGGAGGCAAATTCATGTGAGGAATGGCTGAGCTCACTTGGTCTGTTCAGTGTGGGGAAGAAAAGAGAGGAGATCTCATTGCAGTCTCAAACTTTCTTCTGAAGGGAAGAGTAATTATAAAACTTGGGGATGTGAAATCTCTAAAAATGTGAACTCTCATGGATAAGCAGAGTGGTGAATCAGAAACTTCAGATAAGCAGTGTGAAAGAGATCTTTACATATCGCTTCTGTACTGATGATACAACAGAAAAAAGATGTCTTTTACAAGAGGAATAGCTAAAATAGATGCAATTCATGGTCTGGATTTGAAAATTTTTATTGTTTCCTATGCTTTTTGCAGAACTGAACACTTTCAATAATACCACTTGTTGAATGTTGACTGATGCCTTGGACTGTCAGTGTTGTCTGATCCTTGTTTTCATGAAGTGCTGCTCTGCTGCAGTTTTCTCTCAAGTGGGATTTGGCATTTTCACGTTTTTCAGATGGAAAGCCAGTGATGAGCTCTGCAGCTGTAAATGTTGTCAGAGAGCTCTCTGCTCCTGCAGCCATGTGTGGTGCTGCTCCAGAAAGAAAACAAGCAGCTGCTGATGGCAAGGAGAGCGACAGGGGGTTTAATCATGCCCAAACTGCTCCATGTTTGCGCACCTGGCAGCCTCAGGTACACTGCACAGGTTTTTATTACAGAAATGTTTGCAAGAAAAGCTCTCTAGTCTTCAGTGACACTCCAATAAAAGGCATTATACCCATGAAATGCTAATTCACTGAGCCTGATGAGATGATTTTTGAAGTGCACCCTTGCTGTGTCACATGGCACTTCCAGAAATGAACTTTCAGTGTGTCAGGTGTTTTAAGGAAAAGATGAACTTTAATTCGGAATTCAGTTAGCCCCATTTAACATTTATATAAATTTATCTCCCATTGGATTAGAAAATAAGTTGTCTAATTGTATAAAATGTAATGTTACACTGGAAAACATGGGTAGGGTGACTGGCAAATGCTGTAGAGTTACAATTTGATTTCCTTTGTTTGAGTATAGTCTTATATAAAAGGATTTATGAGAATGTCAGTGTTGATTGAGAGGACCATCAGTGTCCATAAACTATTTTTAGCATTTTGTGGTTCTTGGAGGAATTTTAGAGGAATACCTCTAAAGGTGAACTTCATTTTGTATTTTCTCATATTAACATCAAGAATTTCCCCAAGGCCTGAGATATTTTCTGCTTACTTAGCGGCTTCAGATGGCTGGCAATGAGACTATGCTGTGTTAAAACTCTGATTTTTATTTCCTGTGGCATAAGGTGTAAAATTTTAAAGGAGGTATTAAAGTTTAAGTAAACTTCTTAGTGCATCCTTATCTTCCAAACCCTTGAGGGTGTGGGGAAAACCAGTGATTTTTTCCCCCCCAGCTTTCTTATTTTGAGGATGTAATAACATTGTGAGATGTTTTCATATTAGCAGAGAAATGTGAATAAAGTTAACAGAAAATAAAATACCATGCAACTCAAGTTCTGAGGAAATGGGTAGGTAGATAGATTGAAAGCATATTTTCATAGAAATAAAAGAAATCTTGCATTAATTGAAGCTTCTTATTTCTTTGTTAAACAGAAGCATCTCAGTTGTGAGCTGGTAACCATTGTCCAGTATTCTCCAGTACTCTCCTTGCTTTTCTCTGGAGACTCTCAGCACTCAGAAAAGATGATTATGACAAAATTCTAGCACAATCCAATATATCAAGATGAGAGCTTCGCATCTTTAAAACAATCCAGAAATTTTGAGGTGAGCAGTTAATAACTTCAGGGTGTTATTAATATATTCCCCCATGTATCATTATTTTACATACGAAGTTCCTGTCAATTGAAGAGCTTAATTTATTGAGTAATGGGAAAACATCTTGTTATACATTGGTCTTTAAAGTTCTTAATTTATGTCTGAGGCTTTAGGGACTCGATAGCATAAACCCAGAGTATTGTAATAGTTTAAATGACATTATCTAGAATAAATTATTTTTCCTTCATTTCAAACTCAAAGGTATAAATCTTAGATTGTTGGTCCTTGTGGTCATGCTCTACCTTGCACAGTTTTGACCCAATATCCAATTGTACTAAATTCTACGTGGAGCTGGAAACGTGTCTAATTTAGGAAATATTTACATATAATCAAGGAAACACAACAGGGAACCTATTTAGTAGCAATGCAGCCAGTGTTGTAATTGATATTGGAAATCTTTCTGGAAGGACACAGTTTAGCAAAGCAGTTATGGCTTCATATATTGCACACAGAGGAAACCAGCAAATTGCATTGCTTATTTATTTACCACCTTAATCAGTATATTATTGTGTGAAGGGCGTTTTTATCTAGTTAATAAATTTGCTTTGTCATGACTCAGCAGATTGAGCTGCATGCTGTGCTTGATACTCTTTTCAGGATTTGTATTTGGGGGGAGAGAAACTCTGTCAGAAAAAGAACAAACCCAAAACAATTTAAAACAAAAAAGTTTCAACAAAATCTAAAAAATCAGAAGTGTCTGGATGTCTGGTGTGGTAATACAAATGATGCACACAAGAAGCCTGCCCAGAAAAGAGGAGTCACACTTTTAATCAATTTTAATCAGCACATGAGATCTTGCTGGTGCTTCAGGCTCTATTGATTGGGAGAATGCACAGGCTCAGCCTTTCCCTGGACAAATTCCCAGCAATGGCTCTGGTCGCTCGCTGTGGTCCTGCAGGGAGGTGGGGAGGGGGCCCTGGTGCTGCTGGAGCTCTGGGGCTCCCTGGGGCTCCCTGGGGCTCGGGTTTGCTCTCGGGGGAGCTGGGGGACAGAACGGTGCCAGTGGAGAGGGGCTCTGTCCTGGGGAAGGCTCTGCTCCCTTCTCCCCTCCTTTCCCCAGGACATCCAGGGCTCAGAGCATCCTCACCTGGGCAGAGCTCCCAGGGCTGGGAGGGCAGCACCTTTCCCTTTGGAAGGCTGAGGCTCACTTTGGGCAGAATTTGCTTTTATCAGCTACCAACAACACCTGAGTGCAGCCTTGGCTCTCTTCTCTGAACCCCTGCGCTGAGCTGGCACGTGGAATTACCCCAAGCATCAATTTCTTTGCAGTCTGTGTAGTTTCATTGATACACAAATACTGAGGAAGTTAATTTGCTTGTGGGCAATGTTTTATTAAATACATTTCTGTCATCCAGCAGTGTTCTGTTCTTGGCTAGCAGCCCCGGTTTTAGATGCAGCAGCCTGGTGCTGGCTGCTCTGATGTGTGAGGAGCGCACTGCCATTCATTGAAACTAGCTGTGAAAATAACAGATACAGCTCCAGGCTTGTGCATGCAGCTTATTTCCATTTGGGTTTAGATACCTTCCTTCCTCAAGTATCTCATGTCTACCAAAGGAAATGGGTTATAAATCAAAATCTTCTGTCTCCTGTGTTCAGCAGGAACTCATAACCCTTCTTTTTACATTTTGCGTTCTTTTCAATTTAAATATTGACACATTTCTCAAGCCAATTGCTAAAAGTTCCCTTTTTATAACTTAGTGACAGCCTAAGTAACTCTGCCAGGGCACAGAACAATACAGTATTCCCTTTAATTTTCATTGCTATGCTTCTGTGAGTTTAATATTAAGTTACTAATTTGTTAGAGGTGAAGACAATCAGTATTAGAGTAAAAAAGCAATGAATCTTAACATTGGTCTGAACAGAAAACGTAATATTTAATACTTACTGCTCTAGTGAGACATTGACCAAAATAGAAGATGATGATAAAGGAATAAGAAGGTTCTCAAATATGTTAGAGAATTGTGGGATTCTGCTTGTCTAGAAATACCTCAGGAGCTGGTGGGTGGAGACAGAGACCCTTGTTCACCACAGTGAGTGAGCTCTACCTGTGACAAGGGTTGGAGTTTAAATCCCTGGTAGTCTGAGAGATGTAATCTCTGCATTTATCAATGGCTCTGAAAAGCCACCTTCCAAAACCAGTCCGGATTACCTCTCTATAGCCTTTGATTGGAAATGTGGTTATTTTGTTATGGAACTACTTGGAGACTTGCATTTCCATTGTCTTTACTGTCTGTGAAATTCTGTTTTCAATTGCAGTGAAGGGTTTTATTTTATATATGTATATAGGGAAAAATAAAAGATTTAAAACTTTCTAAAAATTCTTTGGAGAAAAACCATGAAGAGAGAACAGCACTGTGAAAGTCTGTGACTTCTGTTTTTCTCATAAAAAGCTCTTCCTTTAGCCTCTAAATAGATTGTGAAACCAGAGCAACCAAACACAAGGAACCTGGTAGCAAAGTCAATATGAGTGTTTTATGAATCCAGGTGGATAAGAAACAAGAATTGATCTAACTCTATCAAGCCCCTTTCTGACCATGTTACATGCTATAACTCAAACTTCTGTTTATTCTGTTTGAACTCAATGTGGGGAAAAATCCATAAAATGAAATGCAACAGTAAATACAGAGCGTTAGTGCTTGGGAGAAACATCAAAACTGTCAGTACTTATAAAAGAGTTACCGTGTAAAACCACAGTTTATGTCTCTTTTATCTTTGGGCTTCTTACTGTTAATTCCATGTCTGGAAGTGGGGGAAACTTCCTATTTATGCCTTCAATGGAATGCACATTATTTTCTGTTTGCATCCTTTCAGTGTTTCAGCAATAGCTCACTGCCTAAACAAAGGCACATCTCTGTAGTAAATTGCTGCAAAATTATATAGCAGTGTGGGCAACAGGAGTATCTGCAGCAGCAAGCATTCTTTGAAATATTTCAGTATTTGGTGTCACTAAAAATTATGTTAGAAGTGGGCATGAAAGAACTGTATTTTACATTTTTAAAAAAAGGGACAGCAAATTATTGTTTATTCACTGAGCTTCTGCAGTTCCTATGCACTTCAAAAACACAGCCTTGTGTTTTTAATGCACGGAGGAAATGCAGGCAGAAAGGCCTGTGCTGTCCAGGAGGGGAGTGTGGCTCTGCTTCCACATTTCAACTGAATTTAACCAGATTTATTGGCTAAAAGTTAAAGCCAGACTGAAGTAGAAAGATGGCTCAGCAACTGAGAGGCATAAATTAAACACCCAGGTCACTCCATGTGCCCTAAATCATATGTAGGAAATCAGAGTTTTGAGATTATTCAGCCTAAACATGCCTATAAATTGGTGCAGTGACTGTGAGGTTACCAGAGACCCAGAAAAATTAGAGATGTGTGGAATATAATTACTCATGGGAATCCTACTGGAGACGAGTTTGTGTAGTTTGATTACAATGAACAAAGTGCTTCCTTGTTCTACTGAAGTTAGAAAGTAACTTTTTTGTTTGCTTGGATACTGAGTTAGTTAGGGACTGTAATTCCAAATTCAGATGTAAAAAGTGAATTTGGGAGAGGTCAGGTGGGGGTGAAGGCTGAGGAGCATTCAGGTCCATAAGAAACCAAATGAAGCTTATAATTGGCTGTCAAAAGTTAATAATGCATGAAGGAATATCTTTGGGTTGACTGTACACTGCTCATGCTCATGTAGAGAGTAAGTTCTTGCACTTCTGGATCAGGAGCTGATAAATGCTCGATCAGAGGGTCAGCAGTGCTCTGACCTGGAACTTTCTGCTGGGTTAGCCATGGGCTCTGAGCCCTCCTGGGGTGGGCTATTTCTGCAGGGCTTTTTGTGTCTCCACCGTCCCGTGTCAGTGCTTTCAGGAATTCTAAATGTTCACAGGGCTGTGTGTGATCCCTGAACTCTGGGGTGTGAGTGGGTGTCCCATGGGCACAGTGCACACTGCACAGCCCAGGGTGAGGCACAGCCCTGGGTACAGCACAGCCCTGGGTACAGCACAGCACAGCACAGCACAGCCCAGCCCAGCACAGCCCAGCACAGCCCTGGGTACAGCACAGCCCTGGGTACAGCACAACCCAGCACAGCCCTGGGTACAGCACAGCCCTGGGTACAGCACAACCCAGCACAGCCCTGGGTACAGCACAGCCCTGGGTACAGCACAGCCCTGGGTACAGCACAGCACAGCCCTGGGTACAGCCCTGGGTACAGCACAGCCCTGGGTACAGCACAGCACAGCACAGCACAGCCCAGCACAGCCCAGCACAGCCCTGGGTACAGCACAGCCCTGGGTACAGCACAGCCCAGCACAGCCCTGGGTACAGCACAGCCCTGGGTACAGCACAGCCCTGGGTACAGCCCTGGGTACAGCACAGCCCTGGGTACAGCACAGCACAGGGTACAGCCCAGCTCAACCCTGGGTACAGCACAACCCTGGGTACAGCACAGCCCTGGGCCCAACACAGCTCAGCACAGCCCAGCACAGCCCTGGGTACAGCCCTGGGTACAGCACAGCCCTGGATGCAGCACAGACCAGAATGAAGCACAGCCCAGCACAGCTCAGCACAGCCCTGGGTACAGCAAAGCCCAGCACAGCCCTGGGTACAGCCCAGCCCTGGGCACAGCACAGCCCTGGGTACAGCACAGCACAGCTCAGCACTGCCCAGCACAGCCCTGGGTACAGCACAGCCCTGGGCACAGCACAGCCCAGCACAGCCCTGGGTACAGCCCTGGGTACAGCACAGCCCTGGATGCAGCACAGACCAGAATGAAGCACAGCCCAGCACAGCCCTGGGTGAAGCACAGGCCAGAATGAAGCACAGCCCTGCTCAGCCCTGCACAGCCCTGTACAGCCCTGCACAGCCCTGCACAGCCCGGCTCAGCCCTGCTCAGCCCTGGTGAAGCACAGCTCTGCACACCTTGCCCATCACTAAGACTGGAGACCTCTCACTCACTGAGGTTTCGCTGCTTCCCTGCAGGAACAAATTATTTCCTTCCATTTGTCTACAACTAAGAGTGCCTGAATTAAAATCTGGAATTAACAACTTCCACCTCCTCACCTTCACCATAGCAGCCACCACCACTATTCACTGTGACTTTTTTTTCCCTGAACATATTCTAGGCATTACAGATTTAGGTTTGTTTGAAAGATTGTGAGGACCAGAGGTGCAATGGGGCTGCTCACTGAACAGAGGAGGATGCACACCACCCTCACAGAGAGCTGAGGGTGGGAGCTACTTACTGCTCTGCTTTCTGCTAATTAGATGCATTTTTCTTCCTTTGTCTTCTAACAAACAAAAAGTAATATACATACTCTTTTATATGAAACCTTGTCCTCAGTGGGGGAGTTTGCTGGTGTAATGAGGAGCTGTTTATCCAAGGTGGTGCCACTGCTGCTCAGTGACCCTGTGCATGGGTTTCTTTTTGGTGCACAGCCAAGGAACTCTGGTAACTTTGTGAAATAGAAGATTTCTGCATGATGAGAATTTTTCAAGGTAACTAAATTACCAAAGAAAACAGGGATGAGAGCAGTGAGCCCTTCCCAGAGACAGGGAACTGATTGGCATGTTAAACATGTACTACATGCTTTTCTATTGCAAAACTTGTAAGAATCTGTGAGAATTTCCATCCTTGGAGACCCCCTTTTTCAGGGCCTAGAACCACTGATCTGAGTCACATTTCTCTATCCAACCTTGTTTTTCTCATCTAGGAAACATCCTCTGGTTGCGATGTCTGCTTCTCTGTCAGATTCAATTAAACCCAACCAAGAATTAATAAAAGTGTTGTTAATGAGTAACAGAGAGAACATTATAATGTTAATCTCATTTCCTTAGGAAGGGTAGCTCAATAATGGCTCAATCTTTTGTTACTGAAATTATCCAGATAAACAGCAGAACATAAGTACAGAGACAAAATGGAAATAAGGCTTTTGTTTCCCTGCATCCACCCTGTGATGGATAGTGGTAGGTGTGGCAAAGTTATTTTCTGCAGTTGCATATTTTTATCCAAAGAATTTATAATTTTTTTAATACAAATTTGTTCATTTGAGGGGTGCTGCTTCTGTTTTACTCCATGGTATCAGCTGTGAGCATATTAAAGTGTGAGAGATGTGCAAGGTGAAATGCCAGCAAGAACAAAGTACTGGAAATACCAAACACCAGAAGAGGCAGGAGGGGAATCCTCTCTGCACATGTTGTACCCTTCAGACTCTGGTTTGAAGCAATCATCTCTGCAGCGATGCAGGAAATGGGATTCTGTGCATTTTGCACACAAACTAATTCTGGCTGCTCAGCAGGTGGCATTAGCCCACTCTGGGGCACCCACAGTACATATGAGCCCTTTGTTCTCCAACAAATAGTTTTTCCATGTGCAAGTTTTGTTCCAGGTCGTAGATTTGTCCCAGATCAGCAGTTAATCTTCCATTGCTGACATTTCATAAATGCAGTGCAGGTCAGTTCCACAGTTATTATCCTGTGGGCTTCCTTTTAAAATAGCTTTTGTAGTCCTGTCTAATACAAATAGCTATTTTTAAAGCAGTGACAGATATCAGGTATAAAAGCTGGCAAGAAATAAATGCCTGTTTTTCCAAGTCTTAGGTCTCTGGTTTATTTTGGGTTTTTTTCCCCTTTGTAGCATCTTCTACTGCAGGTATTGTAGCAACATCTCTCAATCTTTGGATCCCTGCAGTCAGAATAATCATGAATATCAGTTACACTAAGTGTTCCCAACAAAACATAAAACTGAACTTAAACTAGATCTTTTTCACTTCCATTCATTGAGTTCTCCAGTCAGGTAAGGTGCTGTGAATGCCCCCTTGTATTTATCACTGCACATTGAAACTTAGCAGCTTGAATTCTCTACTGAAGATCATGCTGTTAAAACATACTTTTCTTTAGTTAGAAGGACCCTAATGTGGTTTCTAATTTCTATTTTCTTTTTTCTTCTTTGTGCGTGTGTCTATGTAGTGTTTCCTGAGTTTTTCCATTGAAAATATAGAAATAGTAATACTATGAGAAAACTGGGGGGAAATCTGTCATTTGCCAACATCTGGAAAGAGCTCCAACTCCGTGCAAATCACAGGGATTAAAAATGCAGCCAGCAGGAAGCCATTAATTACAACATTCTTCTGCAATCCAGAGCCAGTTGTAGAAGGCTTTTAATGTGGATGATGACTGGGAACAATACCGATTTTATTAGTCTTTCTATAAACCAGAAAATGAAACTGTTCTGAATTGCTGTATTTAAATGTCAGGTTGACCACAGAGCAGCTTGCTTTCCACCCACAATGTTGAGTGGATGTGATTTGGTTCCCTCTGAGCCCCTGCACTTGTGCAGGAGGATGACTGGGTAAAGGCACTGCTGTATTTTGATAGATCTTCGTGTCTTAAGGAAAAAACCTCAAAGGTAATCTTAGCTGCATCTTACAGATCCCAGATTCTTGATGTTAAATCTCTGGCCCATGACAAGTGTATCTGCATTTTAACCTGGCCCCTTGTTAGTGAGGGAGAGCACTGCAGGGTGGGCAGGATCCCGAAATCTGCTGCAGACAGAGCAGGAGAGAGCTTGCACCAGAGCTCTCCGAGCTCCTGCCCATGCTGATGCTTCTGTCGTTATTCCCTCTTTGGGAGTGCTGCATTTCTGAGCTTTTTTCCCCTCATATGAAATATTACCCTGCATTGAAGGTAAAAGAAAATGTTCAGTTGATTTCTGTGCTAGGCAACTGGATTAGTAGAATGCCCTTCTAGTTCAGGAGTCCATCCCCACAAAGGAAACCTTTATATCCATTGCAGTGTGTTCAGAATTGAATACAGTGAATACACTTCAGATTGAAAAATTCATATTTTTCTCATGAAGAGTTGCAAAATAAGACTCAAGGGTTTTATATTGTTATTTTTACTATTATTATTATGTGTGTGTGCAACTCTCTCAAGATAATTAACCCAGAAAAAGAATAACTGTCAGTCTGAGAAATTAAATTGTCCATAGGTGATATACCTGACAAGTGTCTGCACTCTGCCACAACAGGCTCATGATGGTGAGATATTAGCACTCAGAGTGACCTGTGCTGTCCAGGCTGCATTTAAAGATGGATGGGCTTCTGCATGCTTTATTTTTATTAGCTGGTAATTGAACATACCACTTACAACCTAATGGTTTCATATCTTTTACACAGACGCTACTGATGCAGAAAATTTAATAAATTACAAATATTCAGTGCATTTAAAAATATTCCTCTAGTGCTCCTCTAGTGCTCGTTCAGAGTGAGGAGGAGGGTGGCTGGAGCAGGGTTGGGTGCTCTGACCCTTCCCACAGCTCTGTGGCCCACAGCTGCCATTTTTCAGAAAGTTTCACTTTTGATCTCAGGAACAAGTTTTTTTCTTCTATATTGTTTTCTCTTATATTTTACTAGATCTCATGACTGTGCTCGAAGTCATGCTGTTTCTAGATCTAATGATCTATTACTTTCTGTAATTTAGCACCTACTTTTCTGAATGTCCATCCTTTATACGGTAGAAGGTACTAAGGGAGCAGCTGGGTGGGTTTGAGTGACTCTTAGAAATGTGCACAATTAAAGAATATGAGCCCTAGTTAGGAATTTAACAAAGGATGGCTAAATTATTCACACAGAACAGTTTTTGATTCAGGTAGAAACTTTTGTTTGTGGTAATTTGCCTCCAGCTTTTTAAAAGATGTTAGTAATTCCATGGAGCTGAGCTCTCACTACATGCTGCTCAACATCTCTAATGTGAACAGGGGATTTAGAGCTGTTCTGTAGTCTTTAAATGGAAACACATTTCATCTAAGATGCAAATGTGGGAAGATGCAGGAAAGGACTTAGCATGAACTAATTCAAACCTGATCAGATTTTGTCTTTGTTTTCTTCTTTTGTCTGTGTTAATATCCGTGTTGGGTTTCTTTTGAGTTACTGTAGGATACAAAGAAATTTACTGAGTAAAAGGGAGAAAAATGTAAAACTGTTAATTTCTAGACAAAGAGAAATTTTGGGAGGCCTACAAGTTCTCATCCATGGAAAGGGGTGAGTGGGAGGTGTGAACCCCAAACCTGTTTGTCAGCTCACACCAGTCAGTACACACTGCTGGTCACATAAATGCAAATAGAGAAAATCAGACTGCGTTTCCCAGAGCAGCTGAGAGAATCGAGAAGAAACTCCCTTGGTCCTGTAAAAACATTACATAATTGCCTGATGGCAGTGACCAGCCACCTCTCAATGTTCTTTTCAGCTTCTCTTGTGTACCTGAAACTTACTGAGAGATAGAACTGGGACAGTTTTAAGGATTACAAGTGTGAAAGTCCAAAATATTATTCCAGCTACTTTTTCTATTGCCAGGCAGAAAAATCAGCCACGAATCACCATTAAGGTAAAAACTCACTTCGTGTGCTGCACACATTAGTCTAAGCCCTTATGAAGCCTGTGTTGCTAAGTGAAAGCCAAGAATTTAAACTTCAGTTCTTTATAATCCAAATAAATCTACTGCAGCAGAGAATTTATTTTCCTTGAGTCAGCTGATAAGAAGAAACCTACAACTCCTCCCATGGTTAATGGACCAAGCTGCAAATTAAGAAGCTAATGATTTAAATTTTATTTAATTGAAGATGATTCTACCGGGCTTCAGTATTCTCAATACATATTTCAACTGTTCTGTATTGTTGCAGCTTTTCTTGCTTTAAATAATGTCAAAATATTAATTCTGAACTTTTCTAAATCCAGAAATTTAAGTGACAATTAGGATTTATATGGTAGAGTCTGAAATATCTTTTGTTTTCAGGAGAAATTAGTCTAATGTCATTAGAAATTATGCTTTAAAAAGTTACATTATTGCACAACTCTATCAGAAAAATAAATCTCTATTACACAGAGATAATTTGATATATATTCTCTATTGAAATAGTGAATCTTTCACAGGAATCCTGTGAGCTTTGAGAGCTGCTGCCCCAGCAAAGCCCAGCTTGCTCAAGGGACGGGCAGCACAACCTCCATCCCCAGCAGAGCAACTTCCAACCTTTAGTGCTCACATTTGGACTTTGTTTAGCAGTCAAGGCTCATGTATCGTTTGCAATGCAAATGCTGACATTTCCTGCTGTTATTGCCTTTGGTTGCTATTGCTGTGCAGTTTATGACTTTGTCCTCGGCACTGAGGGGAAGATGTGGAAACTTTCATCAGCATCTTGAAGAGGCTCAGGTGGGAAATGCTCCTGCCCAGCAGCCCATGGGGGTGAGGGCCACACAAGTGTTCCAGGACCTTTGGGTTTCAGTCTTGCCTGGAATTCCAAAAATGTCGCAGCTCAGACTTTTTTGTGTTTCTGGCTCCCTGTGGGGCCCAGAGTTGGAAAGGTTTCATGTCTCTGAGACCCTTTGGAAGGGACAAGAGTCAGTGTTGAGCAACGGTGTGCAAAGGGTTGTGCCTCTTTCTGGGCTGAACTGATTGAGGAGTGAACATTTTCTGCTGATTTCCAACTCTGCTGAAAGTTCAGATGTTCCAGGCAACTGAAGTTGGAAGTTTTCACTCCTATAAAACTAGTAAAAATGAGGAAGAAATTGAAAGATATCCTTTGGATTTGAAAGTCCAAGTTTTAGCCAGATCTTAGCCAGAAAATAAACCCTCCACAACCAACTTTAAAACATTGATTTTATGAGAACTCCATGGGAATCCACAGAAAAATGGAAGATAAAATCAGAACTAACAACATTGTACAATAATTGAACTCTGTAAGATATGTTTCTTGTTAGATGTTGTACATGTGTAGTTAATAGTCTGAAACCTCATGAATATTAATCCTGAGACATCAAAGTAAGACTACACTGTGTAACAGCAAGCTAATCTCCAAATTCAATAAACACAGTATACTTTTAATTTAGATAATGAAAGGCTTAGGGTTTTAACTGAAATAAGTCTTACATAGTGGTAAAAGGATTGATAGACTGATTTCCTCTGCTGCAGCACCCAGTTCTAAAACTTTGAATCTTTTAACATCATCTATTTCATAATAGGTCACTGATGCTTCTAAGCTGATATTTTAGGGTGCCACTATCAGATTTATCACTTCTGGAAATTTTGCTTAATTCAGTGCACATTTTACTGAAGGAAGAGAGCTCGAGACTGTGTCCTAAACCACATTAGAAAACCTGAATGCTTTGCAGTCTGGCATTAGGAACTGAGTGCCCAGCCTGGGACCTCTCACAAGGCCAGGTTTTCAAGATGTGGAGTCACTGAAAGAGGCTTCCAGCTTTGCTTTTTGGCAAGTCTTTTCACTGGACTCTGGGAAGCTGAGTGCCTCTTTGCTCTGTTACCAAACCTTAGCTGATTTTGTCAATGCTTTGCTCTAAGCTTGGTGTGCTCCCAGAGGTCTTGGACTTTTCCAGGTCAAAAACCAGACCAATATCCCAGGCCAGTGCTGGAGGGACCCTGGATTTTGTTGCTGTAAGTAGCTTAAGTAATCAGAAAACAAAATTTAAAGTAAATTAAGTACTTCAGTGGAACAGCCCAGGATCTGAGTTTATATTTGATAGGGTTAAGATGCTGTAGTCAGGCATTCTCTTCCAGATAACATATGGGGGTGGCATGGGCTGGGATTTTGTTGTTTTAAAAGTACAATCACAGTGCACTAGGTAAAAAAGAAAATTACATGTAAGTAAGAAAAAGGGTGCTAAGAGAGAGGAATAGCAATCCCCTGGAAACTCAAAAAATATGGTTTTTTTTCCTTTAAAAGGGCATGAATTTAAAAAATACCTCTAAGTGTTAAATAAAATTGTACTGAAATAGTTTGAAGGCACTGCACAAGTGGCTGCAAGTAAAGACTTTAATAATGGTCTCTGTACACAGAGCAGCACATCATAGCTATTGACTAACTCGGTTTTTAGGATGCAAACTAAAAGTAAATCTAACATAGTGCTCTGATGCACAGTCTAATGAACTGCTGGAGTAATTAAATGTGAGAGATGTATGGAGAGTGTATTTGTGAAAGAGAAAAAGTTTTCTACCCTTTTCCAACAACTTAGACAAAAGAAGGTTGGCCTCACTGCCTGTTAGAATAAGTTGACATTATTTCAGCAGCTTGTGAGTGGCAATAATAGAACTGCTATTGCTTTACTTTAAGCAAAAATTTGGCCTCTGTTATTTTGTTTATAAAGTGGTAAGAATAATTTCAGGGCGTAATTCTGCAGGATGCTGCCAGTCTTCACTCAAAACACTTCAAAATAAAAGAAGTGGAATAGGTGCTTTATTCAAAATTAAAGAAATTATGCAATTTCTGTTTGCAAAGGTACCACAAATACACCAAAAAGGCACTGCTTCATTACTGCATGATTTTCTGTTCCTTTATAAATGGCTTCATGTAAAGTAAATGATGTCCAGAATACAACAGTCAGACAGGAGAGACTTTCCCCTTTTGTGACTGAAATTGCAGTTGAAGTGGCAGAGTTACATTTGACAGTGCAGAGACTCAAATGGTTCCCAGACCTTGGAAGCAAATGTGCATTTCTTGGTTATTGAGTTATAATGTGCTACAGGAATCCTGCAATTGGTGTCTCACAAAATTCCCCCTTGAAGTTTCCAGGGGGAAGGGCCAGCTGGTAAAGGATTGTGATGTATTAGTGAGGGATCTGAGCACCTTCTGCTTTACTGCTCTCCATGGCATGCAAATATTTCTGCTACCTCCCAAGATCAAATTTAATTTAATCTCTTTTTAACTTCTTAAACTGTGACAGGATTAAGAAATGCTAGGACACGGTTTATTAGGCAGCTGACTCTTAAATAACAGATGTTCCATAATGATAACAAAGCCTGCGTATTATAAATTGTCTGACTATTAACATCTTTATAAACCTTTACAATTATACAATGTCACTAATTATTGTCTCTGAAATATCTTTAGCTGAGAGGCTCTGTGTGCAAGAAAAAGGAGGCAGGGCAGGGGTAAATTGCAATCCCAGAGGCTTTCAGCTATTCTGCACAACATGACAGCGCTTGTTCCCCAGCATCACCCCACTGCAGTAATTTTGTGTCTTATAGAACAAAAAGTTTCTAAAGCCAACATTATCTCTTTTCATTTCTCTGTCCCCTTTTGCTATTGTGAAATCTACTTTTCTCTGAGCCTACAGAAAATTGAAGGGAGAGCCAACAGAAGACTATTTTGGAGTTCATAACCCAAGTTGTATCATGAAAAGTAATTTGTAGGCAGCAAACCATTAACCTTGAACAGGGGAAGGTCATCAAACTGGCAGCATTTTATTAAAAAGCTGTGTGGGAAGAGAAGAACAGTATCTCAAACTCATCACAAACATGCAAAATGCCACGATCACTTTATAACTCAGTAAACAGAGCTTAAAAAATTCACGACACAAAATAAATTAGATTGAATAATATTAGAACATCCAAAGACAAAAGAGACCTCTGCTAACACTATTTGAAATCCTTGTGTGCATGTAAACAAGGGTGTAAGTATTTTTAACTCATTAAAAAAGAGCACACAGGTAAAGCTGCTGAGCTGCTGACAGAAAGGCTTTTGCCAGTTCTGCTGTGATTGCTGCCACCCTGTTCCTGGCTCTACAGGAATCTGACTTTTTATAATGATCTGTTTACTGCCATTTAAAACTTCCCTGAGTCCTGCTCATCCCTGTAGCTCTTAATGACTTAAATTTTATATATTCTACTAAATAATATCATTGACTTCTCAGCATTTGGGCATCTACTAGATCACTGCGTGGAACACGAACTCAAGTGTTTGTAAACCCTCTGTTGGAGAGGCCAAATATTTCACTTAATAATTGTCTTTTCTGTGTAGTTCATAATTTGGTACTAATTCTGCTTTCTGGCTAGAGGCAGCAGATAGAGGATTACAATGTGAAAGTACAAACTCTTTTTGAGATACTCAGCTTTAAGAAATGCAGGGCACTGGCAGGATCTCTTGTTTTCTTTTCCTCTGAAGCACATAAGATATTTTGAGGGTTTGGGTGTGTAAGTGGTTTAGTGCCATGGGTGTTTCTGAGGCCTGAGCTGTATTTCCAGCACTGCCTGGGTGTAAAGTCATTAACATGAGCCCCTGTGACTGCAGAGCCTGGGCACAGTGACCCACACCTCTCTTGTGCTGTTGTGATTTAAGTCAGCAGCACTACACTGGTATTTTCATCAACATGATTTGAACCAATTAGCAGGGTGGCTGATGAATGTCACCTTTTTACACAGCAAGGTTTCCAAGCAGGAAGGTGCCAAAGCACAGAAGAGTGAACAGACTCAGAGCTGCCATCGATCTCCATTCAGTGTGGGTGACAAGAGCATGGCAAAGCAAAGGCAGGGACACCACCCTAGTGCAGGTTGTAAATACAACTACTGTTTAGAAAGTCACCTTTTATTCTTAACTACCTCAATTGATTGCTCATTACATTTTCAATGCTTTCTCCTCTTTCCAAATGGGTGAAAACCTCAACATTCCATAGTGCACAGTCCTGAGGTCGCAATCATTGGTGCAGTCATGCTCCAGCTGCTAAATATATAGACCTGGGGGAAAAAAATGTTATTTACTGTCCCATCTATCCTGAGCAGATCCATTCCCCAAATACCATAATTGAGCCTGTGACAGGCAATGTGTATATATTGCACAGGGGTCAGCACTAAAAACAGCTTCAAACACTGTGACAGCTGCTGCTCTTCAGCACAGAACATCAGCATATGCACCTCATTTTCTATGATCTGCTGGGGAATAAATCATTTCATTATGCTATATGATTAATAAGCATGCAAAAATAATTGCACTAGTTGATGGTTGATTGAAAATGGATAAATGTTCATCACATACAAGCTGCAGAAAAGGAACATCAGAGAGATCTGAGTTAGAGCAAGTTTCAGCTCTCCATCTGAACCAATGTAACTAAATGTGTGCATAATTACAGAGTATTTTCATAATAACCAGGGCAGATTAGTATTTTTCAGTGGTTTATGAATCATGCACATATATCTAACCATGATCTCAGTGTACTGATTTAAACATAATGCAGTTCTCATTCTCAAAGGGGAAAAGCGTAGGTTCAATAGACAAATGATTATTGCATATCAACTTCTACATAATTTCCTTACTTTTTTATGAGGCAAAGAAAGAGGAAAATGATCTATTGAAAGCTTTTCAAAGCCCTGAATCCTAGAGGCTGCACTCTGGGGCAGGGGAGCTCCTTGGAACTGGGGTGGCAGCTGCTGCTGTGCAGTTGGCATCTGGTGAGGATGCTCCAGACACCACAAACGCTTTGGGATGCAGGAAAAAGCAGAAGTCCAGTGGCTGAGACCATAAAATGTGAATGGCCGTGGGGACTGAGGGTCCAATCCAGCCCAAAGCCTGTGCAGCAGCCCATGGACATTCATCCAGGCAGAGGGGAAACCACAAACCAGAGCATCTTGTTCCCCTGGCTCTCCTGCAGCCTCCTGCTAGAATTTTCCAGAGACAGAATGTGGTTTCTCAGGCTTTCAGCTGGTTGTCAGACTGGAATTACCTGGGTTTTTTCTTCTATTGTTTCTTGACAGAGCCATTGTCTTCTCAAAATTATATTGCAAATAGGATTTTTGGGGGTTTTAAACAGTCTTCTTCAGTTATTCTTAAATTTAAAACACTGGTGATTTTTTGGTTTATGTCTGTCTTTTTTTTTTTTTTACTGTCAACTATCTCGTTTCTGTTTGTAATTTCACAGATGCTCTGAATTGCCTCATGTGTTGTCTGTTCCAGAATCCCTACCTTCTTCAGAATAACATTCTTTTCCTTTCACCTGCTGTCTCTTGTTGTTTTCCATGTTTTAAGAACATCTGTTGGTTCAGAAAAGGATTTGGAAATAGCTATAATCAGGTAATTTACTGAAATTAATTTAGGTTAAAAAAAGAAATACACAGCTCTGCATTAAGAGATTAAGGAAATAAATTTTTATCCTTTTAAACTGAAGTGACACACAGTTTAAAACCATTTCAGTATTACATACATTGCTTTAAAAGACTCTTGGAATGTGACTCTATAGTAGAAAACCAGAATATTTAATTTAAAAAATATTCCTGTAATTTATTAGAATCCTTCTGACTGGTTTGAATGCTCCTTGATAATGTGGCTTGATTTCTGGGCTGAAATAGATTCCAAATGTTTGAGAAATTTATTTGGGCATTTTACTTCACTTCTAATTCCAAGACTTGTGTTACATGTGTAAAGCAATTTTTGAGTTGTTTTCTGCTTTTTAAAAATCCTAAACAACATTCCACTTTTCTTTTTTCTTAATTGCTTGAAATGAAAAATTCAGCAGCTGGGATGAAGTGAACTGCAAAGTAGATCCCAGGGTTTTCTTCTTGCAGCTGCATGTAGAGCTACTCATAAAAATGAGGAACCTGTCTCTGAAGACTACCCCAGTGGCCAAAAAAGTTAATAAATATGAAGAAAGAAGGGAGGTTTGGTGGCAGGACTGCTGGTGTCAGAACTTTGATTTATTCCCAGACAGAGTGAAACTAGTGCATCACTCATTTTCAGACTTGCAGTCCCCAGGAGCAGGACACGTGTGGGTTTCTTTGCTTGTTTGTTTACTTTGTGTCCTGGTATACCCCAGCCTTCAGAAAAGTTTCTAATAAAGTGATGGGCATTTAAAAAAAATAGATGAGATTATAATTAAGATTAAGGGAGTGTGACTAGCAGGATTATGCCTCATTAAATATTACCTTGGACATTTTAATTTAATGAGTATAAAATTCTATTAAAATGTCATTTCTGTCTTACTGAAAAGGTGGTGAAAAGCAATGAAAGTAAGGGTTCAAGATTCATAGAAGAGAATTTTTGCTGATTACAAATATGATAGATCAAATATTAATCAGTGTAGTGTGAAGGAGAGCTCTGCTGGTATTGACTTTGTCTACAGGGTAGGACAAAAGTGCAGCTTTCAGGATAATGAGCTTTTCATGGCTCAGACAAGTGGAGTCTGCTACTCCTGTGTGGCTGGAGGGATGGTGTCTGGCACCTCCAGGTGATGGGCTCTGACCCTGGCAGGGCTGGCCCAGTTTGGGCTCCTGCTGGCCCAGTTTGGGCTCCTGCTGGCCCAGTTTGGGCTCCTGCTGGGCACAGAGATGGGCTCCCAGCAGCAGCACAAGTGCCCAGGGCTGCAATTTGCAGTGGCACTGAGGCACTTGGGTCACTGAAACTTGGAATTCCCTACCAAGATCAGTGTCAGAGGCCAAGTTTACCTGAACTGGTTTTTTCTTCTGTGGATGTGACCTGAAATATTTGTAACGTGGGGTGTCCCTAATGTCCTGCTCCCAGTTTCTTTCTCCTGTTTAAGGGATATGTATTTTGCATACTAAAAGTTTTTCCTTGTTCATTTTCAGCTTTTTGTAAAGTTGGTATAAGTGCTAAAAATTCAGAGGAGAACTTAATTGTTTAATGTTTAAAGTAAATACTAAAGATTATTGTTCCTGATGGTTATCCTTCATTAAATTGTGTCAGGAACTATTTACTGTGGGGGACAAACTACAATGGTTTTAAGTATTTTATAATAACACTGTGTAGATTTAACTGCTGAGCAAAGATTAAAAGTCTGAAAAAAGAGGAGAGCAGAGAAGTATGAGAGGTGCAAAACAAAGAGGCAGGGAAACAAATGGAGATCTCTTTTCTCCTTTAAAAGCTTTTCTTAGATCAGATTGATTAGTGCTCAGTCTCTGAGAGTCTAAAATTTTGTGAAAGGGTGACCTGCTTTCCCACAAGAAATTCATTTTTTGTCTGCTATGGAGAGCTTTGCCATTGCTGACTTTGTGTTACTGCATTTTCAATTTCATCCTTCCAAAAGCAAAACCATTAGTGGGATGGCTGAATGGCTTTAACCTCTAACAGAACTCAAAAATCTGCTTCATTCCTCAGGCCAGTAACTGCATTTTCCACACAAAGACCAGCACAAGTGTCAGAGAATGCACTCCTCCCATTTCTGTATTTCTTGACACTGAAATTTCAGAGATTATTCCAGGTATGTTACAGAGCTGGCACAAATGTGTTTGACTTCCTGAACTGGGGTTCTGCTTATCAGCATTTGTTAACTGTAGGGAGTTCTGGCAATCAAATTGTAAAGCATGGCTCTAAATACTTCTCATTTTTAGAATAGTGCCCACAGCTGAAATACTTTTGTATTTAATAACATGGCAAAATCAATTGAAAACCTAGGTTTAATGTGTCAGTGTGAAAAAAAAAATAACCTTAAATAAAAATTCTCTGGTATATAGATTTTTATGTCATTTTATTTGCCTTCTAGTAGAAACTGTGTTCATCAAAACAGTGCTGAAAGGCAAGAACATTTTGAAGTGATTTATTTTAGTTTTGATAAGTTCTATAATGAAAGTTATAGTTGATGTTCCATATGAATTATAGTCAGTGATAGAGAAGATGTACTGCTGACTACACCTGCTGACAGACTTAACCTACACCTGGAGCAGATACATCTCTTCCTACTCCACAAATACTGCGCAGACATTCTCAGCCCCCTCAGCTCTGTGGTGTTTCCAGCAGCTCCAGTAGGATGTGCCTACCTGGGAATGCCAGGCACAGAAAATGAACCAAGAACAAACCTGCCCAGCACCAGAATCCAGCTGGGCTCGAGCCAAGCCATCAGTGCTGCTCCTCTGGGAGGGAAAAGGTTCAGAGCCCAGCCCTGCAGCTCTGGCCTGGGCAAGCTCAGCTCTGCAGGTCTGCCCCTGCAGCAGTGGGATGGCTTTGCCTCCCCTGGATTGCTGCATTAGTTAATTGTTTCTCTTCCTAATCTGAAATGGAAACAGCAGCTTGATTGTACTTTTCATATGGAATGTTGCCTTTGTGGTAGCTAAATAAAGGTGAGATGTTTCCTCAGTAAGTTCTTCCTGTAAATGAGATATTTTTCAGAGATGTGGTGGCTGAGCAGAGGACAGTCACTAAAAACCTGTGGTGTATTCCAGGGACACTCTGTGCAGGTTGGGTATCACAATTTAAAAAGTGTTCAGGCTTTAGGGAGTGTCCAGAGGTAGGTGACCTGACAATTGAACAGGTAATCCCTCTCTGGGGAAAGGAAAAAGAAATCCCTCTCTTCTCCCAATGCCTGAACCTCTCACAGCTCCGTGCTCTTCTCTCTCTGAGCCAAGTTATTCTATTTGTGATAACAGAGGCTGATCTGATAGAGTCAGAAAAGGTTGGATGTTTCTAGTCTAAATGTAATGACAGTTCTGGGTTTATGATCTGACCCCTGACTGAGCAGGTATTACCATGTACCTGCTGCTACCACCAGGTAACCTGAGTAATTAATTCGATTACCTTGTGCATTAGCTCCTGGAAAATACAGCAGACAAGAACTTGAAAATCACCTACCTTAACACTGATGTCCCAAGATAAAGATAAGCTTAAGATTTGGCTACTGATTTCCCATTCTGTTATACATTTCAGAATAATTCCCAATCAATACTACAAAGTATCCAAAAATAGATTTTCTGTAACCTTGTAGCTTGGTTAGATGGAAATTAATAGGAACAAAAGAATTGGTGTATTGGATAAGATTAGACCCATTTATCTTCATGCTGACAGGTTAATATCAGCTGTTTCAGAGAAGAACTTTGGAAAGCTAACTTTATTTAAGCATGCTAGAAGATAATTGTTTCCTTAGGAGGGAACTATCCAGTTTCTTAGCACAGAACATCTGAGGAAATGTGGATATAAGAAAACACAAATTTTCTGTGCTGCTAAATTCTTTGGACAGAACTGACGACCTTCCCTCATTCATGCCACTCCTCTCTTGTTCCTTCTTTCTGCTTTTACTTTTTTATTTTTTGTAAAAGCAACATAAGCATAGTAAGCCATATATTTCCAGAACTGTGCACTGCAATTTGCAAACAAAGCTTTGCTTCATCTTCCCTCTGTGTGTGAGCTGCATGTTTTGTCTTTGCAGGACAAAGGAGAAAAAACAAAAAACCAAGTCTTGGGATAATTACAGAATTATCCAAATGCTGCTCATGCCATAAGGAGCCACATTTCCATCTCCTGGTTTGCTTAATAAAGGAACCACAGGACATTGCTGTCAGCATTATCTCCACAGCATCTTTTGAAATTAAAGTTGTGTCAAATGTATTTCCAGTACAACACAATTTGTTACTCAGCTGAATGTGCAAATTGAGAATCAGGAAGAAGAGGCATTTCGGTTTTGCTGAGAGCCTGAGTGATCCCTGTCCTGCAGGGGAGCTGAGGGTGGCACAGCACAGCCAGCTGTGGCAGCACCATTAACCTCGACCTGTGCAAGGCAGTTCAGGTGAGCTTTAGCATCTTCCTGATTCAGCCAGACATGCAGCACAGCTCTGACAGTGTCTAAATTGACTTCTGTAAAAGTCTGCAGAGCTACACAGAGGTGAAAATATGGACTTAGCTACCCTCTCCAGCCTACATGAATAACCACGTTTTTAGATAGTTTTCAATTTGAAATTTGTGCTAAGAATCATCACAATTCCTGGTTTGCTGAGGTTGCCTCTCAAAAATTATTCTTCTAAAAAGAAGGTGACTGACACAGAATGCTTCATACATTTGTATGATGCAAAAATAATTTTAAGGATACTGTATAAAAATGTATGTGAAGAACAGATCAGGATTGCTCAAACCCCCGTTCTCTAACCAAATAACCAGTTTGATGTAACATGAAGGTTATCCTGCTGTAAGTTGGCCATTTAAAAAAAATACACTGCTCAGAAACTTTATTATTATTATTGAAATATAAACTATATTCTGCTTTATTTCAGCACTGCAAATATAGCAGCTTTATAAGAAGATGTAATTGTTGGAGGCATATAAATTAGAATCCTTTTGGATTAAATGGGAGTGGAGCCTTGCAGTCCTTATTCTTACGTATCTGCACCTTCTGTAGGTGGGATAGGACTGGAGAAATGCATGTCAGTGTCTGGTGAAATTGCAGTCTCGAGAATGGAGTTAATTAAAATAAAGCAGGATGGGTTTTATGGCGGATGTGCTGTTCTGCTGAAGCTGAGCAGATTTTGCAGAAGTCAGTTAAGTGAATAAAAGTGCTGCTGGTGGTGGAGTGTTCTGAGAGCAGAACTCTCCCAGGCTGCCCTAAGGCGCTGAGCCCTGCAGGGAGCTGGGAATGGGGTCGGGACCCCTCTGCTGCATCCTCGGTCCTGTGCAGAGCTCTTCCTCCTGGGGACCCGGGCAGGGCAGAGCTGGCAGTGCCAGGGCTGTGCCAGGGCTGTGCCAGGGCTGGCAGGCTGGGCTGTGCCAGGGCTGTGCCAGGGCTGTGCCAGGGCTGTGCCAGGGCTGCCAGGGCTGCCAGGGCTGGGCTCTGCTGCCAGGGCTGCCAGGCTGGGCTCTGCTGCCAGGCTGGGCTCTGCTGCCAGGGCTGGGCTCTACTGCCAGGCTGGGCTCTGCCAGGGCTGCCAGGCTGGGCTCTGCTGCCAGGCTGGGCTCTGCTGCCAGGGCTGGGCTCTACTGCCAGGCTGGGCTCTACTGCCAGGCTGGGCTCTGCTGCCAGGCTGGGCTCTACTGCTAGACTGGGCTCTGCTGCCAGGCTGGGCTCTGCTGCCAGGCTGGGCTCTACTGCTAGACTGGGCTCTGCTGCCAGGCTGGGCTCTGCTGCCAGGGCTGGGCTCTGCTGCCAGGGCTGCCAGGCTGGGATCTGCTGCCAGGCTGGGCTCTGCTGCCAGGGCTGTGCCAGGCTGGGCTCTGCTGCCAGGCTGGGCTCTGCTGCCAGGGCTGCCAGGCTGGGCTCTGCTGCCAGGGCTGCCAGGCTGGGCTCTGCTGCCAGGGCTGCCCGGCTGAGCTCTGCTGCCAGGCTGGGCTCTGCTGCCAGGGCTGCCAGGCTGGGCTCTGCTGCCAGGGCTGCCAGGCTGGGCTGTGCTGCCAGGGCTGCCAGGCTGGGCTGTGCTGCCAGGGCTGGGCTCTGCTGCCAGGCTGGGCTCTGCTGCCAGGGCTGCCCGGCTGAGCTCTGCTGCCAGGCTGGGCTCTGCTGCCAGGCTGGGCTCTACCGCCCGGCCCCTCTGAGCCACAGCTCCTCTTCAGGGGACAGCATGAAAATCAAACGTGCAATAATTTCCACATATCAGTCAACACTAAATTAACTTCATGTTAATACAAAATGTCTGTTTTTCCCTACTGTGATTTAAAAGACTTTCAACACTGGAGAATGTTTTTAAGTGTGAACTCTGTTAATAGCTCTAGTTGTGAAATGATTTTCACTTAATACTAGACCCAGGACATTCTCTCCAAGGTTAAAATACTTCACCAAAATCGAAGTTATGTCCTGTCTAGGTGAAATTTGAGCAGATGCAGAGTCACTGTCATTTCCAACAGACAAGAGGCTTTTGTGCATCATCCTTGTTTCATCAGGCATGAACAATTCCCATTGAAGTCAAAAGGATTTTACCCCTGGTGTCTTTGGATGTGCTGGGACTTCTGTGATGCCTGTGATCTAAAAATTCACTTTTGCTCTGCACAATTGACAAGGAGTTCTGAACATTTCAGAATTGGCAGCCATCAGTGTCATTTGCCACAGTTTTGTAGGTGACAAAATTGAGGCACAGAGAGGTTAGGACACCTGCTGCTGATGTGAGAGATAATCCAGAGGTGAAATTGCTGCTCCTCTGAATGGGAACATCTCCTGATGTCGGCTGAGCTAAGAGTGTCGCTGCAGGCTGTGACCTTGAAGCTCATTTTTGACATTTCTGTAGCCTCTACAAATGGTGAAGAAAGAAGAAATCACTTAATACTCTGAATTACAAAGGTAACATGGCTCTTCTCCCTCTACAAGGAAGGACAGAGCTGCTTTTTGCTATTAGGTAGTAAAAACAATGCTTTTAAAAAAACTCCAATGCCACAGATTAGTGATTGTAAGGAATCAAGGACAATAATAACACTGCACTTTAACTCCTTTAGAGGATCATTGAGAATAGTGAAATAACCCAACTGGAAATGATGCTCAAGAAATATAAGCCATATTTTGGCATGACTTTCCCCTCTATGTAGACACACATTTGTTTTCAGGTGAGACTCCCCAATGTCTTTGATAGAGGCAAAACTTTCCATTTCCATGCCTGAATTCTTTAATGCTTCAGCAGCTTGACTCCAGCTATCATTTACACTGATGTATATTAGACAGCCAAAAGATCCATTCCTGGAGGGGGTGGCTGTTGCAGCTCCTCTCTCCGTTTCCAGCTGAAAGGGAATGCATGTGTAAAACAGGAATGAAATATTTCTGTCTTTCTGTCCTGTGCTTCATGCTGGAAGCCTCAGACACACTGACAGCTGATGAATAACCTCTTTTTGTTGCCCAAAGTCATATTGTCAATTTTGTCAGCATTCCTCAGTGCTGAGCTCTGTATCCTTGGTCAGTGATTTTTCCTTCCTCAGACCCTTCAGAGGTAAATGTAATTGCAGCCCCCACAGCTTTAATTTGTAAACAGTGCTCTGCTGGTTTGAATGATGGGTCTGGGCCATCCTGCTGGTAGAAATGTGAACTCAGACCACAAATGTGCTCAGTGATGGATTGCAGTCAGTAACTCCAGAATCTGAGGCCAGAATGGAATTGTGGAGCATGGCTCTCCCTCCTTTTTTGTGTCTGTGTATGGAACAGGCAGCTGATGTTCAGAGCTTCCTCTGCTGGAAGGGGGGAACAGGAAATGTTTCCAAAGATTCTGTTCCTGTCTCTGCCAAGCTTTGCCAGGAGTTAAAGTGCTGAAGAATACTTCAGGTATTCATCCAAAGCTGCCAAAAAACCTGTTGCAAACAGGAATTTAATTTTATTGTAGCGTTGGGATAGTATTATTAAACCTGATGTATTATTACTGATGAAAAACCTCAGGCAGATAATGTATTAATTTTTCCAGTTCCTCTATTTTGAGAACCAGATCCATAAATATTACATAAATCTGTGGCCACTGTTCTTCTCCTCAAGCCATTTCTTATTTCTTTTCCAAACGTGTCATTTCTTTAAAGGTTATTAGGATAACATCACAAAAGAAACCCTGTAGCCTTAGGAAATATAATTGGAATTATTTCTAAATTGTTGTGACCTTGTGTCTGCACTTTCTGCCGATAGCTATTTTTCTGAAGATCTTTAGTGAAAGATCACTCTCATGCTGTTAAGGAAACCTCAGTTATTTCTGACAGTGTGTGGAGAAGTAAGGCACAAGTTTTTTTAATGCTTCCTAGGAGCCTTCACAGAGGTCCTGAACAGTGCTCGGTGGGACATTGCTGGTGCTCAGCAGGAATTGGGCACTGCAGGATCCCAAACTGCAGCTCTGGAAGGGGAGTGAGTGAGGAACTGGTACTGAGGTTCAGCAGGTGCCGCTCAGTTCTCGTGGGCCCTGCCGTGGTTTATCCGGATGGAAACTCCTGGAAGGGTTCTGGGAGCTGATGCCCTCTGTCCTCAGCACGATGCTTTCCCCATCTATACCTCTGCTACCCAAAATCCAATTCTGAATGTAATTTCTCTCAGTCTCTACAGTAATTTTCTGAGTTTTGAGTTGGGTAAGGCAGAAATTCTTTTATAACTTGGACAGAATTTTCAGGGGGTTTTCAGCATTATGACTCAATATCATTTTCCATATAAAAATTAGTCAGAGCTTGATAAAGAATAAGATCACTGGTGATTTCTGAAACTCCAGTTTTCCAGTAGAAATGGAAGAGGTTGTTTCGCCGCTGGGATTGATCAGGGGTTTGGTAATTAGTGCCATGGGTGTGTGGAGAGGGGCAGTGGAGCCACAAATGCTCATGGCTGTGAGTTACCCGAATTAACGCCTTGCCTGACAAAACATCAGAAGCCGTTTTTTAAAACAATGAATAAGAATCGATGCTGCTGACTGTCTGCAAATTGCCCTTGCACAATCCAAGTGATTAATTGCTTATTAGTGTGTGCTAGAACTTGGCACGGGAACCTCAGGTGGGCACACAGGTTCTGTGTCCCTCATTGCTGTAACAGTGAATATTTTCCCTATATTACTGTAAAAAATTGCATCTCTTTTTCCTTACATTTTAGAAAAATTTAAAATTCTTTTGTTTACCTGTGGGAAGTAACTTGCTGTGATTTTTTTCCATGATATGCATTGGAATACTTTTCTGATAAATTCTGATTTACAAGTCACAGTCAATTTAAGAGAGGTGTTGAGCACAAGGCTTCATAGACAAGATGTTGCGTATCATATTTTATTTAGTTCAGTGTCAATATTTAGGAAGTAAATAAAAAGCTATGACAAGCTAGTCTAAAATTAATACTTAAAATTCCATTTGGATGCATCAAAAGTTCAGCAAAAATGAGTTAATTTTTTGTCTAATTATATTCTATCTATTTATCTTCCCTAGGAACTTAGTCTAAACTTGCAGGAATTGTTTCCTGACATGAATCCCATGTATGTTTATAGCTAACACTGATTACAGCGTGTTCAGAAAAACAATGAACAAAGCATTTCCAGACTGCTTGGCATTAATCAACTCATTCTCACCTCTGCATTTAGGAAATGAGATATAACATATAATTTTTCACTGGGAAATTAAAAATCATACATAATAATAAGTAATTTGTCCTTCACAAGCATTTGACAGAGGCAAGCATCACCTGAAAAGGAAGCTTCTAGAACAACTATTCCTTCATTTTCAGAACCAATATTCTTTTCATTTTGGATGAACAAGAATTTATTTATTGTTGGGTGATTTATTTCCCTCTGGTTATTTATGCAGTTATTTATTTGAATATAGACTCGAGAATTCAAACAAATGCTCACTGTCCATTACAGTGGAGGATTTACTGGTATCACAAATACTTATAAATTAAATTCTTTTTTTCCCAAAGTCACAGACAATCAGCTCAAGGCCTAATCAGAGTGAGTTGTGGGACAGGAATTGCTCGGAGCTTTCTGGAAGTCAGGCCTCCCAAAATTGTGTGTTCAGGTGGTTGCAGCTTTCAGAGCCCTGTCCTTTTCCCTTCAGTGGCTTTGTCTGGAGTTAAACACTGGAGAGTCATTTCAGCATCCACCTCGCAGCAAGCAGAGATGATTTGTGGGGAAATTAGCACAAGCCAGTCAGGTAAACAGGGATTGGAAGGAGAAAGGACATTCCTGATATATGGAAAGTGATAAACCTCACTAGGGGTAAAGGATGGCAGTGAATTCCCACAGGGAAATAAAGACTTAGTGATTAGGATGCAAATACCTGTAAGAGAACTTAAATCAGTCCTAAATCTGATTTAAATGCCAAGAACAGTTCCCAGGACATGGTCAGGTATCTCAACAGGGCTGTATAAATGAGATGTCAGTCCAAAAAGAAATTTCAATTGATCTGTCAGAGCAGCAGCCTGTTAAGGTCTTTTATAAAGAACAAAAAAGATGGATCAGAACCAACACAGACAGAAAAAACTGGCATAGGATTAATTGTGGCTTTAGTGATGTGACAGGGACTAAACATGGAATATTTAATGGCGTGGAAGGTGCCTCTGCAGGGTCAAATGCTGGGGAAAGGAAGGGCAAACTTTGCATCTCCGTGTTCTCCAACCACAGGAGAGGATGGAATTTGGCACATTTACACGAAGATGTGTAATTTGGAAAAGTCAAATGTAAGACTTGTTGAGAGGTGATGCCTGGTGAGAGCAGGTGCAGGACTGCATGGAGGAAAACAGACTGTGGTGTTTGTGAAACCCCTTCCAGCTCATACTTCAGTGACACTGTGCCCTGAAAATCCTGATCTCCTAATTGAACATGATTTATATATTCTTGTTCTTTTTCTCCTGTATTGTCTGGAAGAGGCCTGCTTTGCAATCTATATATTTTCCTTCCAATGCAGCAATGTGTCTTTCCTTTCTTATAGTTCATTTCTTTTTCATCAGGAAGCAATTACTTCTTCATCCCCTGAATTTATTAAATTCTATATATACAAAAAAATGCAGAGGGAAAGATGTACCTATAGAGAAATCTTATATATATAAATACGCAATTTGGACAATCAACTTTGAATTTTTAAGATGTAAAAATTAATAGAATTGGGATTATTTCTCCAGAAAAAGATAAATTAATTGTCCAAGTATAACAGAAACCCATTGATTCTATTACTGTTGAGCCATTCTTTAATAAAAATCTCTGATCTTGCTACGGAAGAAAGAACCAGAGGTAATAAATATGTTTGTGACCTTATTTATCTTCTGTGACAAAGAAAATTCAATGTTCTTAAAAAGAATGTATTTTCTTTGTGGTTTAATTTAACATTAAAATTACATAGCTGAAGACAAATACACTTAGTACATCAGCTGGGTAATTGTATTGATCAGACTGTGCTGCCAGACACCACATTTGTCTTGTACTCTTAGTTCTCTTCCTCTTAGTACTTTGATAATTTTCTACCCTCTCTGTTTGCGAACAATGTTAACTTTAAAATACTTTAAAATGTTAACTTAAAATACCCAGCTCTTAAGCAGTTTGAAACACCAAGAATAATCGATAACCTCAGCACAGTGAGCTCTGCAGTGGTGCAGCGAGGCAGAGCTGCTGATTTGGGGGTGCTGTGCTGCAGTCCCTCCCCAAGGAATTCCTGCTGTGGTGCTGCTGGGGGTCCCTGCTCCTCAACAGGCAGCAGAAAAATGTCAGAACACCTCCCAGGTAATCAGTGGGAAAAGCCACTGTGCACACCCTTCACCTGTGCACTCAGCAGCACACCTCAGCTTTTCTTCACTCTCAGCAGAACACACAAATTCAGTGATCACTGCAGCCATGGCACAACCCTGTGTGTGATGGGTGTGCTGCCTCATTTTCTGCACATAAAGCAATTCCTTCACCTTAAAAGACTTACTCACAAATGGCTTTCTGTGAAGCTCATCTCTCACTACATTTAAAATAATAAAGCTTTACCTTTTTTATGTATGTGGCCTTCTTCAGAATACTTGTATTAAATCTGTTTTTGCCTATTGCTTAGATGTGGTATTTCACTATTCAAGTCTTCTGAAGGCTTGTTCATAAGCCAAAAATAATTGATACTGAATTCAAATACAGTCTAAGCAACCTGCCTTCACTGCATTAAGATGCATAAAAGATAGCCCTGTTATACCATTCTGAGCTCTGAATGTGCACCCAAAATAAATTCAATCCATCAGGAAATATTTTTTCATCTCATAATGGGCCACTAGTGAGCTGTGTTCACATGGCAGCTGAGAGCAAAGAGCCCGAACGTGCTGGGGGCCAGCACATCACACTTGGGGTCTGGCAGCAGCAGGGTTTGGCTGTCTTCACACTTAACTTTATCTTCACTGCCTTCTAGGGAGCAATTCTACAATTCTTACCAACCTAGGGGAGAAGAAAATCAGACTAAAATACAGTTTCAGGCAGCATTATAGTGGAATATACAATATAAACAGAATAGGACATGATGTAAATGCTGTTGGATGAAAGCCAGAGCAGCAAAGGAGATGTGTGATGGTGATGGGCTCAGAGCTTGTTGAAGCTTTTTAAAGAGCACAGTTCTTTATTGCAGAATGCTTCTCCAGTGGAATTGAGGCATGCTTTTAGCTCAGACAGGCCCAGTCTGCTGTAAGAAATCCCTCCAGCCCCCATTTCTGGGCCATTCTTTCCCTTGGACCCCACGTGTAGTGCTTGTTCTGGATTGCTTGGCTCGAGGAGCTTCACTTCCACCTCCTCAGCCTGCCTCTGGACTCTCCTTACAGTGCCACAAATATTAAGAAACTCTGTTTCCATTCTTCTAATTGTTTTCCTTTTCATTCCCACCTTTAGAAGTTTTCTTACTGCTGAAATTTGGTTCTGACACTGAACAAAAAGCAATTTCACCCCTTCTCCCTCCTTGCTGCAGTTTTGGAAATTAGGATTTCTTCAGGATGGAAATTTTGTCCTGGTGTCACTGTTTTGACAAAACTGCTGTGAATTTTGACAGAGAAGGAGTCAGCAGGCAATCAGAGCTGCACTTTGAACTTCGGATTGGGAGGGAATTCGGCGGGGGAAGGTGCACTAAGGTCCTGCTCCATGTGGGAATTGGCATTCCAAAATCTGTGACAGAGCCACGGAACAGGACCCAGCTGCTCAAAGCACAAAGTCAGGGAGTGACCCAGAGATTCCCTTCCACAGCCTGACAATCAGTACTGACTGCAGTGACTGCATTTTCTCTTTAATTTGTAAAGCTTGGTGGTGATTTGTGTCTTACATTGGAAACCTTATGGATTACAATGGAAAACAGAGACCACAGTGTGGAGTTCTGCAGAAAGTGATGGATTTTGAGATGATTTAAACTGTTAGCAGCCTGCTCTAAATTAACAACACTGGAATATTTATTCTTCTTGTGTTTTTAGAAGTCATGCAGTATTTGGAGTTTAAACTTGTTTGGTAGCATTATGATTATAGACAGTTTCTGACTGGTGGCACAGGAAGGGCCAAGATATATTTTCTCAGATAAGCACAGTCTTTCTGTCTGTCAATGTAATATACTTATCCCTATAATTTCTCATCTTTAGCCTTTTCTCCCTGTATTTGCAACAGGCTGGAAATCAACTAAGCCTTGAATTGCATGGATGTTTATGTAGAGGAAAGAAACACATTTATGTAAATCAAACTATAAAAAGATCAAGAAGCTTGACAACTGTGAAGTGTTGAGAGGATCTCTAAAAATATCAACTAACAGCATGTTAAGAGTGCAGCTTTGCAGCCACTCAACCTTTCCTTCTCAGCTGCCGAGCAGTCAGCTCACACCCAGGGAGTTGATGGCAGGTGGGGCTGTCCCAGGGCAGTGGGACCGGTGTGTGCTGCAGGGCACAGCCCCTGGACAGAGAGCAGGGCTTTGTCAGGGGTTCTGCAGGCTCTGGGCTCTGGACTGAGGGCACCCACACTGCAGGAGCTCCAATCCCAAACCCCAGCACATCCAGAGCACTTCTGGATTACCACACGTGTGGAGAACATGATTTTGAAGAAACCTGTCAGAGCAGTTTGAATAGAACTATTTACAATTATTTCCACTTTCCTCTTTCACAAGGAAGTCAGAATTTTAAAGATTCCATTCATTCCCTAATTTCATTATATAGCCATGAACTCTTAGACCTTCAAATACTGGAAATAAGTTCTGGAAGATCTCTACAAAAATGTTCTTGAGAGCATCCCAGCAGCTCGTGTGCTGGCCCTGTCCCTGTGCTGGGAGCTCACTGCTCCTCTGAACATTCCCTGATGTCTCTGTCCTGGACCTGGGTTTGCAGTGGGGAGAAGAATGACCCCTGCAAACACTGGCAATCACTGTAAAACCTGAGGGAATGAACTTCAACAGCAAATATTTTATCCTCTTGACAAGTAAACACTTCTGAGTTCCTTTCAAAGGGTAATAAAAATGGAGTGGCTTAAAGAAAAGAGGAAAAGAAAAAAGACATATTTTATATTTCAGAGGTTTGCTGGCAGGTCCTGGGCAGGTGTAAATCAACTCTGCTCCATTCAAGCCAGCAGACTTCTGGTGATTTATACCAGACAGGAACTTTACCTTTAACTGGGGTCTGCCCATGGAAGGAATGCATTGCATGGAAGGGTTTAATTGCTAAAAATGTAGAGCTGATTTTGACCAAATGTGAAACAGAATCATAAACTAAAGAAATATGAAAATGCAAATATACATGTCCCCATTAGGGGGAAGATCATACTGTGCACAGAGGCTCTGCTGTGCACCTGCCGTGCTTTCCATTCAGCTGCTGCACAGGGGGCCCAGGTTAATTAAAAAACTTTCTTCCTCTGATAAAGAAAAAAATGTTAATTTCCAGTTTCATTATAATGGGATGACAAAAATCAATGTCTGGCTGGGATCAGTGAAAGGTTACTTTTCTTACAGAGCTCTACCAGAGTCTAAAGGCTGTGGAGGGAGGGGGGGAATTACAGGGCTTGGAATTGCACTCCTGTGGGATTAGCTGCACAGGACGGGGATGTGTTTGAGATTGTCCTCGGGAGGAAGGGACAATGAGCACAGGGAGGACAGGGGCAGTGAGCACAGGGAGGACAGGGACAGTGAGCACAGCACTGCCAGTGTCCCCCTCAGATAACACTCTGCTCTGTTTGCATTGCAGTGCCAGGTTGGCAAGGTCAATCTCTTCACTGCATTTGAGCAAAGGTAATTTCAGTGGCCTGTGATCTGACATCTCACCCTCCAGGACTAGCACATTTAACAGGATTTTTGGAGTCAATTGTTATCAGAACAGACATAGTTATTAAGCCAAGGATGTGGAGATAAGGTTTGAGGGATGGACATGCAAGCCTGCTGTTCTCCCAGGGTTGTTTTGAATGTCTATGTGTGATTCCTGCTCCTCAAACATCCTCAGCAGATGCCAGGCTTTTATCAGGCCTTGATCTTTCATTTATTGTCACCACTGAGCAAAAAAACAACAGAGCTGAAAAACCCCTAAATTGTTGTTTCTCGTGAATTATTACAAGGCATTAAATATCACTGTAACAGTGTCCTTTTCATAGTGAAACAATGGGGAATCCTGAATGACAATGGGAGAAATTACAGTTTCTCTCATATTACATGGCCAAAGTACTGAATTAATTTTGATTCCAATCTCCTTGAAGGCTTTAATGAAGGAGGAGACAAGCCAGATTGCTCAGTGCTTTCCAGAGCACTCAGACTCAGCCCAGCTCTGTGCCTGGCACCTGTGCCAGTTCTCTCTCTCTGCTCCAGGTTCCCTCTGTTCATTCCAATGCTTGTCTACAACACCAGACTTCTTTCTTGTAGACCAATCCTTCATTTTCCTCTCTCAGGCTGCAGTCTCCCAAGCTAATTGGAATGTGTCCTAATTAAGTTTTGTTAATTTGAAGAGAAGAGGCCATTATATACCTTGGATGGGAAATACTATACCAGGGTCGATAATTATCATCGTGCTGGTTATTAAGAGTTTCAGACTGTCTATCTGCTCTATTGACAACCTATTTGCAATCATAATTTTTAGATGAATATTCATAATGACTGTAGAAATATAAAATATGATACTTGGCAACATTTATGTAATTAAATAGACAATTAAATTCTGCTGGTAGTAGTGGAAATTAAAATCTTCAGATTGATTAGAAGGTTAGGCTCTGTTAATTTTCACCCTCTATACATCCATCCCTGTAGCTCTCTGTCCTCTTTAGATGCCTCAAAGGTCTTCATCTGTGCCCTTGAATTATAGACTAATTGAAAATATTTTGTCATAGTGCAAAATGGCACATCTTTAAAAATGAATATGTGCTAATAAATCTTATTTACCTAAATATCCACACAGATGTCTTAATTTCTCAAATATAGAAATGTCATTTTTTGTGCAATCAAGATTTAACAGTTTTTCAGTGTGAACAAAAGTATCCAATTTGAACAAACTCAAGAGTAAGGCGAGATTAGAGCTGTGCTTGTTTTATGGGTAGAAGTTTCATTTGAATAAGATCCATAATTAATTCTGGGTTTCTGAAAGTGCCAGCAGCTGGGTTTCTCTGGAGTTTTTTCTGGAGTTACCCCAGGCCATTGGAGCATTCCCCCTTTCCCTCCTCTGCTCAGGGTTCGGTGAGTGCTGGCTGTTGTGGTTTTTTCCAAAAAGCAGAATGCAGCTGCAGCTCCCAGCCTGCTGCTGTCCTGCACACAAACCTGTTCGCTCTGCTGCTGCATCTTCCTCCCTTCACTGCAGAGAAATTTCCAGCAGGATGTTTTCCCAAACGGAATACTTCATTCGTGGGATTTTTGTTGGTGTTCTGCAGCCGTTGTCAGGAAAGAGAAGGAAGGGCAGTGACAAAAGCTGCCTTGAAATGCTCCTGTGTGTTGTATTTCACAGCCTTTGTCTGGAGCATCCTCCAGAGCGCCTGCTCAGCCCCTACACAGCCTGAGTCCATTTCTTTACACATCAGTTACACACTTGACATTTGTCTCTGATTTTAATGGGTTTTAGGAACTGCATTATGATTAGAGAGAAATGCTTCATTCAGGAAAGGAGACACCAATCACTTACATAAAGAATGGAAACATAAATTACAAAATGTTCAAATTAATGTAACTGGAACTCCAGAAAAATATAAAATACCTGTAGACTTTCCATCTCCTCAGCTGTTTCTCCTGTGCAAGTCCAGAAAATGCTCTACTGCTCTGATATTTGATTCTTTTTTTGAGCTATTCAATATAAGATTTCCCTCATGGTTATTACATGCCACAGCCTTTAATATTAATTGAAGGACAGTCCAGTGGAACTAGAAGGGTTCTGAGGTCACTATAAATATTGTTCTGTGTTAATTTGATGTTTTCAGCTTTCCCCTTTGCCAGATCCATCATTTACTTAGAAAGTCAGCTACATGTGGCTAATGCCTGAATTCATCCTTTTAGCTCTTCCCTTCAGAAGAGTTGTGCTGTTTGTTTATTTCTTTTAAAAAATATTTCAATAACAAATATACTTTTCTAGTGTAACAAGACATTTTTGAGTGCTATTTAAATTGCCTCAGTTACAGAATCAAGTGACCTGCAAGTAATTTTACAACAAATTTGCTGGTATTTGATTAGCAGCTGCATTTCAAAAACTTGCATTAATGGAATGTGATAACTGGACTTTCATCCTCTGCTGAATTTATTAATTAGTGTTTGAACTTCACAGAGGATTCTTACACTTGCAGAAACTGGAGAAGAGAATGACAAACAAACTTTTTCAGCTGGTTGCTATCTAAGAATAAGGAAAAGACAAATGGGTACAAAATGCTTGAGAGAAATAGAAGTCAGACACTGTTCTATTCATTCTTGCTTCAGGTGGTGCTTCAGCTACTTTAGGAAGCTCTTGAGCTGTGAGATTTTTAAGCCCCTCTGAGCACTGGTATCAGGAATACTTAACTCCTGTTTAAAAAGCTGGATTCTTCTCAGAAAAGCAAGATAAAAAGCAATCTACCCATTCTGCAGGCCACGGATAGCCATTATTTTCTCTGTCATTAATAAGAAAAACTGCCTATATGCAAATTTAATTTAAAGTGAACTGAATGTACACGTGCAAGTGAGCAAAAATTCATCTTTTGGGAAGTGTGTGCCTATGGCATGGGCCTGTCTGAAATGTGTGTTGGTGTCAGTGGCTCTGGGCAGAAGGGAATCAGAATAATTCCATTTAACCTGTGTGCTTGTTCATCTCTTATTGAAGATATTTCGCACATTCCTGTCCAAGTGTCTGCAGAAAATAACCCATTATCACTTCTGTGCAGGGAAATTCTGACTGGGTTTCTCAGAGTGTCTTGTGCAGGGCTGGAAGTCACAATGCTGTATTTGATTAAATCTCCTTAATGACACCAGTGGGCACCTGGTCTGTGTTGGGGCTTCATGGCAGTGTCCTAACAGAGTCTGGGAACTGAGATAGAACCCTGGTGCAGAGGAAAAACGCCAGGACCAAGTTCTGGGTGGAATTCTTGCTCCCCTGCAGGGGTGGGGAGATGCAGAGCGAGGCTCAGCTGTGCAGAGAGGAGCTCCCTGTCCCAGCCCAGCCACAGCACAGCTCTGGGACTGACCCAGCACTTCCCTGGGCTGTTTGCTCAAAACTCAGATTAACCTGCTGAGAGCTGGAGGGCCAGGAGTGCCCAGACAGTGACCTGGGCTCAGCAGAAATCACAATTCCTGGTGGTGGCAGGTGTGCTGACATCTCACTGGCCAGATGTTGGTTTGTTGTGTTTGGGGTTTGAGGACAGGACACACACAGCCATCTATTGCTTCCCTGCCAGCTAGCAGTGTCTCCAGCTAAAGGACCAGAGGGCTATATGGGATATCACTCCTACGACTTTCAACAGAAAAAAAATTGTCTCAGAAGATGAGAATCTGTTTCTGATGTGAAATATCCTTTTTTTTTTTTTTTTTTTTTTCCCTTGCTGGAATTACTTCTGACTTATGAATGAAAATGAGAAGTTTTATGGTGTTGCTGTTTAATGTACTTAAATTCTGACATGACAGACTATACTATCACTACAGGAAGTAAATTAAATCCTCATCAAAGTGTTATGCAGAGCCTCTGGGCTGGGCTGTGTAGGACACAGTGCATAAATTGTATCGCTTGGCCCAGGGCATGATAAATCATCTTCACTTCTGGGTGCAATTTCCTCTGCATTTCCCCTGCTCCAATGTGCAAATACAGATGATGAGCAGAAAGTTTCTGGTTTATGCAGCATTGGCCTCCAGACCCAAACCAGCATGTGATCTACTCAGAAGTCACGAGGAATTTTACAAATAAATTCAGAGCTCATTCCAGGGGCTATCCAGTTTCTGAGTGTTTATATTCAAATCTGATTTTCAATATTAGAAATGTATAGAAAATGAAAGTTGTAGCTGTATAAAATTCATTTGCAGCTACAGGACCATGCAGGGCAGCAGCTTCCAGGATTTCAGCACAGGTGTGGCTGCAGGTGCCCCTTAGAGGTGGCACAGGGCACAAAGTGAGGACCCAAACATCTCTGAGCTGCTGCCAGCCCCGTGTTCCTCAGAGCCCTGCACAGGGTGGGTGCTCAGGAGCTGCTCCCTGGGCTCTGCACTGGGACATCTGCATAAAATTCTAAATTATTTATACATTCTCTTCCAAGTTGCAGTGCAAGTACATGGATTAAATTATATCTAGGACCATATATACCAATATTGGGGATGTCTTGGAGGCTGTAAATTCATAGGGTCACATATTGATCTTTTGACTTAATTATATAGTGTTTTATTGAGTAAATGCCACAGGCAGAAGTTAAGGGAATAAACTACTATCTTTATTAAGAGTATCTTGATGTCAGTTTGCAAAGGGAACTGTGCTCTTGAACCATTTTTTGCCATTTTTTTTCCTGAGGAAGAGTGCTGAGTTGTAATAAAATACTAAGTGTCTTCAAAAAGCCTGAGGGCAACCCCTCATGTCTTCCCACACAGTGGGAAAACATGGGGCTATTAATGTGTTCAGATATTCATACAGAGCAGATTTTTCCAATAAATCTGGGTAATTATCCTCCCTTGTAATGCATCCAATTGATGTTCCATTTCCAGTAATAAACACCATTAGATTGTACTGGTATTTAGAAACTCTAACAGGTGCTGCGCCTGAAGGTTCACAGACAGAAGTAAAAATACAACAGACAAGCAGGGGAAGGAAAATAATAAGATATTCTTGGTGAAATGTACTTTCTGTCGGTTTTCAGCTCCGAGCTGCTGCAGCAGTGATGGGTGAAGCTGCTGAGTCCAGGGCTGAGGATTTAACTGCCCATCCCTGCTGGGATTTCTGGAGCTGCTGAGCTGCAGTAACCTGGAGGGAGCATCCTTTCAAGGACCACAGGATGTCCTCAGAGATGATTTAAAACACAAGGTGTGATTACCTTGCTGTGCTGATAGGTTTTTGTAATTGCTGATAGAGTGCCAGACTGAGCTGCAGTCAGAATTCACTAACTGATAACTGCCCAATTATTAGAGGACAGATAATGAAGGAGAGAAATGGCTCTGTTGATATCACTCCATGTAATTACACAACTTCCTGGTGCGTGCTGCTTTCCCTAAATGCCTGTAAAGCTGACAGAGACACACTGTGCTGCTTGCAGCAGGAATTACCCCTTGGACAGTGCTCTGAAGGAAGCAATACACCACGGGATTGCTGAATTTTCAGCACATTGAGACTGAACAATGGCCATTGCCAAGCACTCTCCTGAGAATTACAGAGGGTAAAGCAAGAAGAGAACAAGAATCCGATTGTTAGGGAGATGCAGTGGCAGTTTGAGTGAGCACTTAGCACTTCAGGCATTTCCGAAGTCCTGCTGTCCTAAGGCACTGAGTCTTCACACGTAATTATTGCTGGTGCTAACATTGCTCTGACCAGTTCCTTAACAACTCTAGGACAGATTCCTCCAGCTTGTCTGAGCATCTGAAATGTGAGCTGTGCCTGGCTCTGTCCTGCAGGCTGTTCTTCTGCTGGAATGAGCACACAAACCACCTGGGTCTTCGTGGGAAGCTGGGAGAGTAAATAACTTGGATCCTTCAGCCTTTGCTGCCTCACATTCGCTCCCAGTTCCTTTAGATAATCTCTATCTGTTGCTATCTTATGGTACTGAAAGAACACTTCCCCGTTATCTCTGATATTCCCCTTTAACCCTTGTTTTTCTGACTGTGCCCCTGTCTAGTTCTATAATATCCTTCCATTTCCCCTTCGTGCTCTGTTCCTTTTAGATGTGTCAGTTCTTTAAAGAGTCATGCCAAGTGTTTTCCCCCTGTGGTACACTCCTTTGCCTTTGTGTTTTTAATGGAATCTGTTTTAATATCTGCCAGTTCTTCTGCACTTCTTTTTTCCTTGGAATGTCTTCCCAAAAGATCCAGGCTACTGTCTCTCTGAATCTGCTGAATTCCACTGTTCTTATGCAGTAGAGAACTCGGGCATTTCTTGATTCCCCTCCCAAATTTCTTTCTACTTTCAAATTTTTGCTTAGCTTCTCCTTACGAGTTAAATCAAATCCACGTCCCCAGTAACTCCCTCTGCCATCTGGACAAATGGCTCTCCCTGAAATTCAGCAAATGCCTTCTGGGCAGCTGCATTTTCCACACATTTTTCAAGAGTGGTTTAGGAATAAAATCTGTCTTTACAATTTGATCCTTTAGATTTATTTGTTAATTATAATTTGGTGTGATTTTCCTCTTTGTGCGCTGGTGACTTGCAGTGTACAAGACCTTTCAATGATATTCTTTTACTTTTTGGAGAAAGAGGAAATGCTTGGGGCTCCATTTGCAAAGAACAAGTCACCTTTCACTCAGTGTTCTCACAATTAATCCGACAAGACAGCCTCAGAGTAAAAGAGTCAGTCTTATTGGCATCCCTGCTTCAAAAAAGAGACTTCAAACACACTGATCGTCCAAAGGTCACTCTTTGTATCTGCAGAGGACTTGAGAATTGCATTAAATCTTCTTAATTCCGTCCAGTATCTAAGTGACAAGTCCCTTTTTCCTGTAGTAACCTGGTTCTACTTCAGTTCTTAACAGTTACTCAAGTTCTTTGTCACCCACTTTTGAGATGATTTTGTTAATTGCCTCACATTTAGGGCTTTTAAAGCCTTATTGAAGAATAAATCGTCTTTCTTCAGAAAGACAGCTTATGGATAGAAAGGTAAAAAAAGTGGGGATGAGATGTAAAGGAATCAGAAATGGTATTTTTGCTTCAAAAGTTTATATAGCTGATTTACCTGTCCACAGGCATTTCACAGATACAAATGCATGCATGTGTGAAAGGATGTGTTCAATTTGACATGCACAACCCTTGGTTTCCCAGCCAGTTTAGATAATAATAGTGATAAATGTCATTTATGCAGTTGCTGTGCAGTCTCAGGTGTGAATAATGGATTCCAAGCCTTGCTTCTCACAGTGTCCAAGAGGAAAAAACAGAACAGGGCCACAGCTCCCAGGGTCCATCCCTGCAGGAAGGATGGAATCAGAGACACGTTCACACATCTCTGCTACTCACAGTTATTTATATATGGGGATTTATACATGTGTGATGAACATTGGAGGTTTTCATCTATGGCTTTTGTAATTTAGATTTTGCTCTCTGATTGCCTTTGCAGGGGTTTCTTGCATTTGCAGAGAATTTACATTTAAAATTGCCTGTGATGTGCTCTTTCCACTGCTCTAATTTCTCAATGTCATTTGGGTTATTAGCATTTTTTTGATACAAGTTAAAATATTTTGCTCCTTTCTAACCACACAGCTTTCATGTTCCCCAAGCATCTATTTACTTTCCAGCATGCTTTAATATGCCCTTTTACAGCAGATATTTAATTTCCAGTTGTTCCCTCCACTTGCAGACTAGCTTATTTTTATAATTTGTCTCATTATTTCTCCTTTTCAATCTTTATATTTCAAGGGAAATGGGATGACACATTTTATCTTGAATTTCTCTCATTATGGAGTTTATTTTAATTGGCACAGCTCCTCACTGAGGACAGATGATTCGTGTCCAGCCCTTGCTCCTCTCCAGGGTGAGCTGGAGGGGATGGTGGCACCCCTGGGCTGCAGCAGTTCCTGCAGGGACCAACCCAGCCCAGCCCAGCTCAGCCCAGCCCAGCCCAGCCCAGCCCAGCCCAGCTCAGCCCAGCCCAGCCCAGCCCAGCCCAGCCCAGCTCAGCCCAGTCCATCCCATCCCTGTATCCCATCCCATCCCTGTATCCCATCCCATCCCTGTATCCCATCCCATCCCATCCCATCCCATCCCATCCCATCCCATCCCTGTATCCCATCCCATCCCATCCCATCCCAGCCCAGCCCAGCCCAGCCCAGCCCAGCCCAGCCCAGCCCTTCTCTTTCAGCCTCTCTTCCTGCAGTCCCTGCAGTGTTTCTTCCTGCAGTCCCTGCAGTGTTTGTTTGTTCCTGACCCTGCTCACAGCCACTCCAGTCCTGCAAAACCTCCTGGGGAAAGGGAAGCCCAGAGCTCCATCCCAGCCCCGGGCTCAGTGACACTGGGCAGCTTTTCTCCAGTTAAACCAGTGCCTGGCACAATCCAGTTCAGAAATCAGAGTTTATGTCAGGCTCTCTTGCCCTGTACCCTCCCACCTGATGTTGCCTTCTTGCGTTGTTTGAGTGCTTGTTTAGAATTCAGTTTTCATGAAACATGACACAGAATTTTTGCACAAATATTCCTGGAGGATTTGGAGTGTTTTTCCCTTCACCCCACTGCACGAAGGCAATGTGGGCATTGCTGAGCTTGGTCTCTCTTAGCTCTGATCTTTGTGTTCCCATGAAATACTTGTGAATGCTTGCACCTTTGGGAACAATTCCTCTCTCGGGGGACTTCAAAGCACAGACTGAAACAAATGGAATATTTTTAGTCTTTCAAAATGCTTCTGTTAATGATGGTCTGGAGATGTTAATTTTCACTCTTGGTGGATTACAGAAATTTAGAGAAGAAAATGTTCTTTGTGTTGGAGAGAGGGAGGCAAGGAAGACATAAAGACATGTCAAGCCTTTATCCTGAAAGGTGCAGATTTATGCCATTTGTGAACATAGCTTTTGCACTGACTATTTCTCTTCTACTGAATTTAATTAATCTCCCCAGTATGGCTACAAGAGCACCATTTACAGCAGCCCATTCTGTGCACAAACTTGTGTTTGGGGCTGGAGCAATTTAATATATATTTGTTATATCTTTGTTGGATGTCAGCAAAAATCAGTTTGTAAGAATGACTTTTCTTACCCCTAGCACTTTACAGCTGTATAATCTTTGCTGACATGCTCACACAATTGAAGGCAGTACCAGCCTGACAAATGAGAGGGAGGAGAGGCTCATATGAGGGTTCTTGTGTCCTAAATTCCATTTGAGTTGTAAAGATAGTTGTAAAGAGTTGCAAAGATAGTTGCATAAAGAATTTAGATTTATATCTAAATATCTAGGTTTTACTCTTATGGCTGTTGATTTTCCTGTCTTCTCAACAAGGTGGGAAGAGGGAGGATATCCTGAGGCTCAGTGGGAGACTTTCAGTGACTGGTTCCTGAGATCAAAAGAAATTTATTTTCCTTGTGTGGATGAGGAGATGGAGAGCTGTGAGCTCTGGCTGTAGAGGTGAGGTTAAGGGTTCTGGTTGTTTACACAATTACAATTGTGCAATGTTTCAGTGGACATTGCCAGTGTTTGATTAACAGTTCCCACTGATTTTCCACACCTTGGGGATTCCTGTGTCACATCTGTGATCACTGGGCACTGCCAAGGGAGAAAGGGACAGTGACTTCACTCACTTTGATTCATTTAGAGAAAGTGTTAACATCTCGTGCTTCTCATGAGCATCAAGTGCCTTCTACAGCTAATTAATATCTCACATCTGGCTGTAGTGTCCAGGACACACAGGTATCCCGAAGTTTGGGTTTGTTTCTGTTGTGAGGTCTCTGCCTTCTTAATTTGAGCTTCTAACTCAAATCCCAGATGATATTGAGGAGTTGTTTTCTCTATTAAAGAGCCTGCAATTGTCATTAATTCTGCTGATTTTTCTTTGCTCAGAGCTCAGTGCTGGTGGTGCTCTCCTGGATGCTGCTCTCTAACATCCTCTCTTGGAAAATCTTGGAATGGAGCTCTTGGCTAGAACCTCTCCTCATCTGGATTTTCTTTATTCTGCCACCAGGTCATGCATTAGAAGCTCCCTCATCCCTTTTGCTTTCAGGAATGCTGGCAAGGGTTGGAGACACTGGGCTGATTCTCATTAGAGATTAATCTTGAGCTGTGTTTTTGGTCTCTTTCTTTTCTTTTTACTCTTTGAGAGTCTGGCAGGACAAGTGCCCATGATCAGCTTGTACAAACAGCCACTGCAGAGGTTTCACTGGAAACACACAGAATCAGGCAACAGTGAACTCAAAGGAGTTCTCCTACTCTATTAATATGCATGACAGGAGCTATTTCCTGAGGCATGTCTTTATTTTAATAGAGTAATTTAGAGTATTTTTGAAAACATATGCAATTAGCATTGATTTTTTTCACCATAACACAAGGTGCATAAATGAGAGCCTGAGATGTACTTTTCTTGTGCTGTTTGAGATAGGGATGCAACAAAACCATTTCACTTTCAGGTGGGAAAGGCTTTGTTTGCCTCCTCTTTGGAAGCTCACATGAACATCTCCTTTCTCTCACTTTACCCCAGTAGTGATTAATGTACTTTCTGAATCAGCGAGACTCACATTCCTACAAATCCTTTTAATTCCTGCTACTTTTATCAGGTATGTCTGCCCCATTGTACTGTACATGACATTAAATTCTCAAGTCACTTATACACTATAAACACTTGGTGTTCATATGCAAAATTAGCTTGGACTGTGCCAGATTTGCAGATGTTCCGAGTCAGTTGTGCCTGGGCTTTGGGACTCAGGACAAGGGTTTTGCCTGGCTCCTTTCCAGGAGCAGAGCACACCAGCCCTGCCCTGGCAGCTGCTCCTGTACCTGTGTGCTTGTGTCTGAGACAGGGATATTCCCTCTGGGAGCTGCTCCCACACCTGTGTGTTTGTGTCTGAGACAGGGATGTTCCCTCTGGGAGCTGCTCCCACACCTGTGTTTGTGCTGTACCTGTGTGTTTGTCCTGTACTTGTGTGTTTGTCCTGTACCTGTGTGTTTGTCTCACACCTGTGTGTTTGTCTCACACCTGTGTTTGTCCTGTACCTGTGTGTTTGTGCTGTACCTGTGTTTGTCTCACACCTGTGTGTTTGTCCTGTACCTGTGTGTTTGTCTCACACCTGTGTGTTTGTCCTGTACCTGTGTGTTTGTCTCACACTTGTGTGTTTGTCCTGTACCTGTGTGTTTGTGCTGTACCTGTGTTTGTCTCACACCTGTGTGTTTGTCCTGTACCTGTGTGTTTGTCTCACACCTGTGTGTTTGTCCTGTACCTGTGTTTGTCCTGTACCTGTGTTTGTGCTGTACCTGTGTGTTTGTCCTGTACCTGTGTGTTTGTCTCACACCTGTGTGTTTGTCCTGTACCTGTGTTTGTCCTGTACCCGTGTGTTTGTCCTGTACCTGTGTTTGTCTCACACCTGTGTGTTTGTCCTGTACCTGTGTTTGTCCTGTACCTGTGTTTGTGCTGTACCTGTGTGTTTGTCCTGTACCTGTGTGTTTGTCCTGTACCTGTGTGTTTGTCTCACACCTGTGTGTTTGTCCTGTACCTGTGTGTTTGTCCTGTACCTGTGTTTGTCTCACACCAGTGTGTTTGTCCTGTACCTGTGTTTGTGCTGTACCTGTGTGTTTGTCCTGTACCTTTGTTTCTCTCACACCCATGTGTTTGTCCTGTACCTGTGTTTGTCTCACACCCGTGTGTTTGTCCTGTACCTGTGTGTTTGTGCTGTACCTGTGTGTTTGTCCTGTACCTGTGTGTTTGTGCTGTACCTGTGTGTTTGTCTCACACCTGTGTTTGTGCTGTACCTGTGTTTGTCCTGTACCTGTGTTTGTCTCACACCTGTGTGTTTGTCCTGTACCTGTGTGTTTGTGCTGTACCTGTGTGTTTGTCTCACACCTGTGTTTGTGCTGTACCTGTGTTTGTCCTGTACCTGTGTGTTTGTGCTGTACCTGTGTGTTTGTCTCACACCTGTGTTTGTGCTGTACCTGTGTTTGTCCTGTACCTGTGTTTGTCCTGTACCTGTGTTTGTCTCACACCTGTGTGTTTGTCTCACACCTGTGTGTTTGTGAGGAGCACCCTGGTGGCCATGCAGTGTCACCTTGGGGGATGTTTCACCCAGTGGCACTCACTGCTGCCCTGGCTCTCCCAATGACTCCACAAATCGCTTTTGCAAGCAGAAGTTTATTGCACATGTGTGATGTAGCTCTTGTGTTTTCTCCCTTCCATCACTCCCCCAACTCCTCCCAAAGCAGATGTTGCCATAAACTGATATGTCATTTGATCCTGAACTTTTCTTAATGACTCTGGTGGCATTTCTAATATTTCTTAGAGGCAAGTGCAGCAGCTGCCAAATGTAATAGTTTCACTAAGGCAATGGAATAGATTTTACCACAAAAACAGTACCGCTGTGATTTCATGATTGTTGCTCCCCTTGTTCCACTGCAGAGTGGAAAGTTGGTCTGGGCAGTTCCAGACACAGACACAGTTGTAGAAAATCTCTGGATATTCCCCATGCTACAAGCCCCATTGCTCTGTGCTTTTTGCTATTCATGTTGAACAAATGTCTCACAAATCTGGACAGCTCTGCTACACTAACTTGTCAGGAGACATTTTTTACTTTGTATTTTTGTCCTGTTTTAAATTCTCCTCCTTGACTGGCCCTTTTGCAGACCCATGGTGCTTAACCCAGATGAATTTTGTATGAGGCATATTTGGGCTTTCTTTCTGCTCTAGCTCACTGAGGGCAGATCTGCCATTCTGCTTTATCCCACGAGGCTTTTTCTTTTTTAACAGATTCACAGGAAAAAGATTCAGATAAATTCCCCAGCTACTTTGTATTGTATTTGTGTTTTATTTTCTTTGGTTTTCTACTGAAGAAGTGAAAAGATGTTAAAGTGTCTTGTACGTGCTTTCTTCTATAGACAAAGTTCAAGTAAGATGTAAGACAGTCCAGACTTTCTTTGACTTTGGTCCCACCCTTTCTTCCCCCTTGACATTTATTTAAATGCTGAGCTCCCAGCCAAAACCGAATTTCTTTCATTATTCAAAACACCAGTTGATGGAGTTTATTTCTGCTATCACAGCACAGCTTCCCGGTAATTTTCCTTACACTTTTGAAAAATTTACATTGTTCATATCAATCACTCTCTGCTTTTATACAATTGGTTGTGAAAATATTTTTAGTCATCTGTTTGAAATATCAAAATAAAACTCTGTCTCTGCAGATACTCAGCACTTCTGGTTCTGCCAGGACCTGCTGCACTGCTCATGCTTCATTAGGTCAGTTTTGAGGAGCTGCAGATGTTTGGACACGGAGTTTTAATTTGATCCATTGTATAATTTAGGCAAGCTATGAAACTGTGACCTGGATCACATCTAAATTCAGGCAAGGTTGCATTTCCATCAGTGCTGCAGCTGTTAAAAGATAAAGTTGTGTTTGTTTGGGATTGGTGTTTTCTCCACATTGATGCCCCGACACCTTTGCTGTTATAAATCAAATGCAGCTGTGAGCCTGCAGTGAGCAGCCCTGGCGAGGTGCTCTGTAGCCATGGCTTTAATTGCAAATGCTAATTAACACAAGAGCATTGCTGGAATGATGTCTGTTGCTAAGCCAGCCCTGAGCAGTTCAAATTCTTGATTCCAGCCATCTTAGCAGTAGGGAAAAAAGTGGTAATTAAAATGGTTCCAATTTCTAGAAGCCTTTGAAGACTGAGAGACAAAACTGATATATGTGGGAAAGAGTAATTACAATGAACAAGGACTCCAGTTTTGTTTTAGCTTACGTACTTGTGAGGCATTTAGTGTGCACAACCATCCATATTTTTCCAAATTCAATCAGATACTGAAATGTCTGCAGCAGAAAATGCTATTGCTCATTACATTGTCTCTGGGGAAAGGAGGGTCTGCTGAAGATTCTTACTTCATCTGCTGCTGTTGAGTCATCCAGCTGATGTCATTTGAATTTCCACCAGACTTGAACCTGGTACTGAAACAACAAAATGTTTGCTCATAAAAAAGGAGAAAGAATATGTGAAAAATTTGTTTTATGACAGCGAGCCAAATACCAGTAAACTGAAATAGTGGCAGGAAATGTTGTTTTCTTAGAAAAGAAAATAAAAAAAGGAAGAGACCTGAATTGGGTCTTGAATCTTCTAGGCTCAATATTTTAAACATAAAGCCCTGAGAATTTATGACTCTATCATTTTGCATATCTCAAACCAGCATTGCCTTTTCCCACAAACAGGGACCTTTCCCTGGTATTGAATTGGTTTTTTCTATTTCTCAGTGAAATTAGATTCCTTGTTTACATCTATATCTATCTAGCTGTCTCAGGACATGAGGTTTCATTTCTGAAAGAGCAGATATGTTTTCTTGCAAATATCACAGTGGAATTTAGAGAGTGATGTTTGCCCATGTCAGCCCAGTAAAAGCACTCAGAAATGCCTCTCTTGCTGTTCAATGAAGTTAGTGATTAAAAAAAATCCCACTAAGTACTTCCTATAAGATACATAATTTGCTTTAATGGTGAATTTGTGAATGAGAGAAGATTTGGATGAACTCAGACATAGAATTTATCCAATAAGCAGCTAATCCATAATAAATGCAACAGGCTCCAGGAGAGGACCCTGTAAAGTATTTCCCATGCTAACAAACCAGTGATGTTATTTTGCTTTTCAATTTGTTCAATTATTCCTGATTTACTTTTGATAATTCACTTAATCAAAGAAAATTGCCCCTTTTAAATTTTCTTTTTAGCCTGCTATTCACTGATGAGATTAAACAGAAACTAAGTGTATTAACTGCAGCAGTCAATGTTCAGAATTAAGAGTGTTAGTGCATTTGTTTGTTTGTTTGTTTGTTTTGATCGAAGCTGGGCCAGGCTGCTCTTTATCCCGAATTCTTTGTACTCTGAGGAATGAAAGTGTTGTGGCAGCTTTTCATCAAAAAGGACTTTGGGGTTCCCAGCCCTATCTACACACAGTAAAATTCAAACCTGTGGGGGCTTGTGCCCCTGTGCATGCAGGACACAAGGGCAGAGCTCTGCCCTTCCCATCCCTGTGGAGCTCCCCAGAGCTGAGCTCTGCCCTCCCTGGGGCCATTCCGCCTGTCAGACTTGATTCAGCTTGCCTGATTATTCAGAGAACTGTTCACATCATTCAGGCAACCTAAAAAGCCCCATCCCAGTAATTCAGACTGCTTTCATCCCTTTTCTGAGAGATCTTGGAGGACTGCTCAGAAAAATGGGTCAAATCTCAGAAGACAATTAAGGAGTCAGGGAGTGACCCAGTTCAGAGAAGAGCAGAACAGTTCTGAGCCCAGAGAAGCCCTCCCAGGTGGGTGTTTGCCTGTACACCACTCCTGGCACCAGCTACTGCAGTCCTGCATCCAGATCAGATATTGGTGATCAGCACTGCCTGCATCCACAGCACCTCAGTACACTGGAGGTACAAAAGATTGACAAGAAAACAAATTATTGCCTGAAAATTAATTCCTACTTTATATTAATGAAAAACCTCCTCAGTGTTGTCTTAAATCTTCTGTTGGTCAGGAATCAGCAGTGATTATTTGGGGGTTTGTGTGTGGGGTGAGCTGTATGGGCAGGCAGTGAGGGAGAGGGGTTTCTGCACCGATGCCTGGGAGAAATGAAAATTAAACCTTTTAAAAGTCACAGAGGGTGGAATTTCAATTTGAATAATTGCTCCCGAGGTTGGCACTCTGGAGAAGCAACTGTTTCATCCTGTTCTCCATGGTCTGAGTGTGTGTGACCATACATCAGCCCGCACATCATCACCTGTTTCCCAAATAACAACTGCTCACAGAATGATCCATCTCTTCCTGGAAATAACTTTCATTTAAATGATTCACAGGAACATATTTATTATAAGGAAATGTTTACATGAATTTGTACAATTCATTTTGATTCATTGGGTTTCATTTGTACCCAGAATGAAAATAATTTTTTGAATGAGTCATGGAGGAGATGTTCCATTCTGTGGGCAGCCCTGGGGTGCCCATCAATAATTCACAGTCATGCTTCAGAGCTCGTGGTCATTCCTGCTCCCAGCAGCCCTGCAGGCTGGAGTGAGGTCCCTGCAGGGCAGGAGCAGGGGGCAGCAGTGGGGTCTGAGCAGACAGGCTGGGGGACACTGCACATCCCAGCTGGGACAGGACAGGTGACACAGCCACTGCTCTGTCACTGACAAGCCCTGGGCTGTTAGAGGTGACCACAAGTGACAGTGGTCAGTGTCCTGAGGGGATGGAGGTGCCTGGTCCAGGCTGGGGCACAGGGCTTGGTTCGTGGAACTCTGTGACCCCTGGGATCCAGCTGGGATGTGCTGGGCTCCTCTGCCCTCATTTCCTCCACCTGTGTCCTTTCAAAATGGGCTCAGATACAGAGAAAGCCACAAAGCAATTAGAGAAAAAGAAACACACAAATTCTCTCACAAACTGACTTGTTTCGTTGTTCTGATAACATCACAGTTCTTGGAGCTGAATTGTCAGAATGAGCACCAAGTGGGAGGTTTGGAGGCATTTAAGCACTTCTATCGAGTTAGCCAACTGAACCTGCTAAGAAGCTGACCTCTCTTCGAAAAAGATCTTTATTAATTTCTAAATGCAGCCCCAAGTTGCCTCTGTAAGCTCCTCTTTTCCAGTTTGCTTTTGCATCATGGTTGGAGGCTCAGGCTGTGCTCTGTGCCTGCCCCATGGGTGACCCACACTGCCCTGAGCTGTGCAAAGCTTTTCCTTCCCCGTGTGAGACAAGATCATCTAACCAGCAGCTGGCTTTCTTGTGGGGGGAAAAGTATTCACAATTTTGAATAACTACCTACTCAGGTCTTTTCTTTCCAGCCACTGCAAGCTGCTAGAATGCATCGAGGGAAAGGGTGTAGGGAGAGAAAGTTAATAGTCATCTTGTCACAAAATTGAGTTTGAACTGTAATGATGTTTACAAAAAAACCCCCAGTTTATTTTAACGGGAACATTTTGAAACATTGCTTGCAAATAAATGACCCTTTGGTTGAGATTCATTTTAAGGAGCCTTTCCAGTCTCTCAAAACTAATGAACTGCTGCCAATAAAGGCTAAAATGCAGCAATAAAAAGGCATTACATATTCCATATCAGCCTTTCCAGAGTGCACAGAGCCCGTGGGGAGCTGCTCCCCTCCTTCACAGAGCGGTGTTTCACACCTGCACGTTGGACACAGCAGGTTTCAGAAGGGTTCCCTGACTTTTCTCCAAGTGGGACCAATGTAATCCCCCTGCCCTCCCTTCCTGAGAGCTCTTCCTGCAGGGCTGAGCCTCCAGCAGCTTTGTCTCCACTGAAGCTGGCTGCAGAGTGATGCATTAATTACTTCTGAGAGATAATGACTCGGGTTTTAATCAGTTTTCTGCCCATTTGTATCCTTTTGGTGCATTCTGGCTCCCCATCTTCACCCAGCTCGTGTTCAGGTGGCAGCTCTGACACAGACTTGTGCTGGGATGAATTAAATCAGAAATGGTGATTTAATGGTGATTTAATCAATAATAAATAATAAATGGTGATTTAATAGCGGTGGTGATGTCAGCTCAGCTGCCTGTGTGGGCTGATGCAGAGAAAAGGAGTAACTTCTGTGTACCATTTACACCAGCTATTTTAGAGAAGTGGGAAATAAATGTTCAGGTCAGTGTTTGTGCTTCCCACTGAGTTTCCTCACAGCACAGGCAGGTGAGCAGCAGGTGCATTATGCAGAGCAGCCTCCACCAGAATAAAGCCATAATTGAAATGGACGTTGATGTCACTGAACAATTTATCTTCCTTAAAAAGGTTTTGCTTTACAAAAGAAGCTAATTTAGTCTGGGAATTAAATTGATGGCCATGTGGGAACATTTGTCTAATTCACTTAGAGTTGTATCATTAGCCATGATTGTTTGATCAATATTTACAAAACAGTGGAATTTACTCAGTTGACAGATGTCAGAGTTTGCTCCTCATTACTGAAAGTAGATTCCTTGTGGGTAACCTGCACCAGCATCTACTTCCTTGGAGACTCAAAATGCTAATATGAAGTTAATAATGCATTTTTGAATACATGATACAGTCTTCTGCAATCTTTCAGGAAGCAGCTAAAACCAGGAAATGCTCTTCCTAAACACATAACATTAACATGCACCAAATGCAGAAGGTTTTAGTGGCCAGACAGGATTGGATAAAACCTGAGGGTGCCAAACATGCTACATCTAACAGCTGAGAAAAGAATTCCTTGTATTCTCAGCTTATGTTGAGTATGAAGAGAGTGCTTCAGGGAAGGAGGTTCTGCTGCAATTACATGTGCACTGCTGGGGCTGTCTGCTCTCCTCTTTAATTGTCTCATATCAGCAGTCTTTTATCAGTGTGACTCTACCTGTGGAAGCTGAATCCCTGACAAATGAATGTTAGAACAGTATGAGACATCATTCAGGTTAAAAACTTTCCTTCGTGTTCATACTTTAAAAAAATACAGAAAAAAATCATCTTCAAAACTTTAATTCATCTCATTAAAACTTTTCTTCATCCCTATAATTTAAATCATCATGTATTCAGCTTGTGTTCTGTGAATCATGACTATGACCACTTTAAATGGTTTATTTGATCTCTGTTCAGCACTGTCCTATTTTGGGGAGCCTGTTTTTACCAAGTGGCAAAATTACATCTCCTCCTCCCTTCTCAACCAAAATTCACTTAACCTCTCATTTTAGCACTTTTGGGAGTCCTTAGTAAGATTTATCACCACCCATGCTTTGGAGTCTGGGTGCTGCAAAGTGCTGGGATGCATTGTACATTCACAGTGAATCATCACTGCATAATTTGTGAGATTATATAAAGAAATTTGGAATTCTTGCTACTAAAAATGTGTGAATTCATGGAGGAATCTGAGCTGCAAACCCCTAGATTTGGATTTGGATGTGTGAATTTGGAGGAAGGAGCTTTGTTCAGCTCTGTTACAGACAGGAGGGCTCCCTCTGCCTCTGCTGGTGAAAATCAGCGTTGTTCCACTGCAGACCTGAGAGCACAGCTCCTGTGGGCAGTGATTGCCAGAAATGTCTGCTTATCAAACAGCACAGAGAAGAGAGGCCTGTTAAAACAACATTAGTTTATTTTGCTGTAATGTTGACTGTTTTCATTGCTTTCATACTTTTAAACTTTCATGCCTGTGGCACAGACTATCACTGAATTTTCCCAAGTGTAAAACTGGAGAAGTTTATGGAAATTACTCCTGATTTTCCCTGGCTACCCTGTATTTTCATTCTTTGATTCTTAGAGATTTTGATGCCTCCATTCTCTCTCTTCTCTCCTTTCCTTTCTCCCTCCCTCCCTCCCTCCCTCTCCCTTTTTCTTTTAATAATGGATTATTATCTTGTAAGCTTTTCTGCCTCTTAGTCTGTTTAAAAGAAATATGCAGTTACTTCCTAATGACAAGTAACACAGGAGTAACTTCCTCTGTATTCTTTTTCTTCCCTTGCTTGACTTGTCCTCTGCAGTTAAAATGATATATTTTCCACTTGTGCAATTTTATGTTCTTCTTAAGCCAACATGCACAAATACATAAAACACAAGTAACTTGGGTAGCTCTCCCTGACATTTAAAACCAGAAGCATGACTACATTGGGTAAAATATCTTACTTTTCACCACGTTTTTCATTTTATTGCATCTCTCACGCTGAAAACACTATGTTAAAAGTATGTGCTAATCCATTGACCAAATGTGATGCTTGAGGTGGAGCCTGTCAGAGGAGGATTGGTGCATCCATGGCTCCTGGGAGGAGGCAGCCCCTGGTCCTGTGTCACCCTTGGTCCTGTATCATCACTGGTCCCTGCCCCAGCCCCTGGTCCCTGTCCCAGCCCCTGGTCCCTGTGCCACCCTTGGTCCCTGTGTCACCCCTGGTCCTGTGTCACCCCTGATCCTGTGTCACCCCTGGTCCTGTCCCATCCCCTGGTCCTGTGTGACCCCTGGTCCCTGTGTCACCCCTGGTCCCTGTGTCACCCCTGGTCCTGTGCCACCCTTGGTCCTGTGTCACCCTTGGCACTGTCCCAGCCCCTGGTACCTGTGTCACCCCTGGTCCCTGTGCCATCCCCTGGTCCCTGTGTCACCCTTGGTCCTGTGCCACCCTTGGTCCTGTGCCACCCTTGGTCCTGTGTCACCCCTGGTCCTGTGTCACCCCTGGTCCCTGTGTCACCCCTGGTCCTGTGTCACCCTTGGCACTGTCCCAGCCCCTGGTCCTGTGTCACCCCTGGTCCCTGTGCCATCCCCTGGTCCCTGTGCCATCCCCTGGTCCCTGTGTCACCCTTGGTCCTGTGTCACCCCTGTTCTCTGTCCCAGCCCCTGGTCCTGTGTCACCCCTGGTCCCTGTGCCATCCCCTGGTCCCTGTGCCATCCCCTGGTCCCTGTGTCACCCTTGGTCCTGTGTCACCCTGTTCCCTGTGCCAGCCCCTGGTCCCTGTGTCACCCCTGGTCCTGTGTCACCCTGTTCCCTGTGTCACCCCTGTTCCCTGTCCCATCCCCTGTTCCCTGTCCCAGCCCTGTTCCCTGTCCCAGCCCTGTTCCCTGTCCCAGCCCCTGTTCCCTGTCCCATCCCCTGGTCCCTGTGTCACCCCTGGTCCCTGTGTCACCCTGGTCCCTGTGTCACCCTGTTCCCTGTCCCATCCCCTGGTCCCTGTGTCACCCCTGGTCCCTGTGTCACCCTGTTCCCTGTCCCATCCCCTGGTCCCTGTGTCACCCCTGTTCTCTGTCCCATCCCCTGGCACTGTCCCATCCCCTGGTCCCTGTCCCAGCCCCTGTTCCCTGTGGTGTTTGTCACCCCAGGGGATGCCAGCAGTGTGGGCAGGGCTGGGTCAGGTCCCTGGGCTCTCGCAGCTCCTGCTCAGTGCCCGGTGACCTGGAGCTGTGTCTGCACCTGGCACCTCCAGGCTCAGCTGTCCCACCCAGGGCTGCTCTCAGGAGCCTGTCCCAGTTAAGGCCAGCATGTCATGGCATGAGGGACACTCTTTCATCCTCTTGGGGGAGAAGCCATCCCCAAGCTAATGAAATCTAACAAAATCTAATCTTCCATATGTTTTGGGTTAAGTAATTTCTCCAGTTGGTAGTGATGTAAGAATACAAATGGCTTGTGCAGCCCTATATTGAAATTAAATTTCTTTAAATCAGTGTAGAATGGAGAATCAACTCTAGGATTTCCATATGCTTGAATTTGTTTCTTTAATTAAAACTGCCAAATTGGTGCTTTTGAGGAGTGTATTTCCTTGAACTCTTTCCATTCTCTTTGGTCCTGGCTGGACAGTGGGAAAGCAGAGACAATGGGGAGGGATTTGACAGCTGACCTATTGCTCTCCAAGAAAATGATACCATGATGGACCTCCTTTAATCAGAATTCGGAAAGTATTAATGTCACTTTCAGCCTAATAAATGTTTGACCTTTATTATGGTCTTACAGAAGTGATAGCTGCTCATACTCTTCAATTTCAAATGCATGCTGGAAAACATTTAAATGTGGAAAGCCCAGTGATTCAAGGCAAGTTCAAGAAATTGCTTCTGACTTCAGGCATTTTAATCAATTTATGAATAACAGGATAAGCTGGCTCATGTCGAAGGTGGCAATCTAAGGAACTAAAAAATCTGTTTCATAAAACTACACATAAGGCTCTCCCTCCTTTAGGAAACTCTGTTTTATGATTCTGCAGATTTTCCTTGGTGTACTTTCATTTCAGGTTCTGGGAAGAAAGCCAAAAGTTTAATCCCATTTTATAAGTGATTGGGGCCAAATTCTATTCCCAGAAAATTAAATGAGAGTTCTGTGATGGAGTTCAAAAGAATTGGGAATTGACCTCTATCTAATATCTTTCAGAATAATTTATTAGAACTATTTCACTTCTTTTGCTATTGCATTGCCAATGCAAATTTGTGCATTGGGTTTAAGACTTGGGCAAAGGGGAAAAGCAGCTAAATAATGATTGACATTCCAGTTATTTTATCTTTGTGCTTAATGCATATTACTCCTAAAACCAATGCAATGCACGATTTCATGACATTACAGAAAAACATTACAGGAAGGACCATATGTGCTAAATAAAATTTAAAAAAAAAGGTTTGAAAAATAGAATGCCCTGATCTAAGCCAATACATAAATTAGACCCAAACACCCCATGAAGGATCAGGGGCTGAAACTCACCTTTCTGCAGGAAATGTGTAAAGGCTGGGGCCAGTTTAATATCAAATAGCAATTTTTATAATACATTAAGTGATTAATCCTCCACCGTGCATCTCCAGCTTGCTTTCCTGTTTGAGCTCCCTGAGCAGCTCCTTGCACTCCAGTCCTGTGGCTCCCCTGTGCTCAGGGGCTCCAGGCATTTCCCTTGGAGCAGAGCTGCTCTGCTCTGACACTCTGGAAAGCCTCTTTGGTGTTTGTCCTTCACACCTGGCAGGTGCTTCACGAGTTCCAGCTGCAGTGAGTGTGCGGATTAAGTTAATGCACAATCAATATTGTTATAACGAATGGCTCTGATAATGAACAGGCACCTCTCATCCTTTTGGATTGGGACTTTCAAAGCTGTTTTGAGGAATTAACATATTCAATTTCACCAGTGCTTTTAAGATAATGGGAAACCCAACTTCCTTGTGTACATATAATAAATCCTCATTGAATTTTGTCCTGGATTTGTATTCAAGGAAAAAGGAAAAAGAATGTTTTTTCCCAAGCTTTTCTTCATTATTTTGGAGAATTGCCAACACTAAGTCAATTAAATTGTATTAGCTGCTTGAGCTGTCTCAGCTTGTCAGTTAAAGAGAAGTATGAGACCACATGGTTTAGGAATAAAGTAGAATTTCAATCACAGAATTTTCTAACTAATTCTTTGGAAAGCTTCTGTCAAGAAATTCAGGGCTCAGACTTCTCTTGGAAAAAGGATAGACTGAGTGACTTGATGGCACTTCCAGACTTATTTTCTACTGTGTTTTATTAATATAATTTATAATATTCCAATTTCTAATTCTAATACATGGATGTAAATGCATTCACTTTAGCAGTCAGAATCTGGGGAGAAGCTGACACCAGAGAGTGAACTGATTCCTGAGAACAGATGGAAATGTGGGATGGCAGTCTCTACCTCTGCTTTTTGATTACAGAGGAAGATTAGCTAGATGAAAAAACTCTACTTCCAATGGCCCTGCAACCTTCAAGTACACCAGTGACATTTCTCAGTTTTGGCAGTAATGCTCAGGAGGGAAATTGGGCTGATTTTGGGGCTTCTGGAGGAAATTCTGGTATCTAATTCAATTATTTCTTGAAGTTTTTAAAGGAGTTATTTCTTGTCTTAACAGCCACAGAGAAGCTGAAGAAAAAAGGCTAGTAGGGCTTTTAAAATAACAATTTTCATGGAAACCAAGGAGAAATATTTGAGAACTGACACTTTTCTTCACAGGCTAATTTTTTCCTGAGCTTGATAATGTTAGTGTACTAATACTGAAATTATTTGGTTTTTCAGTGCCATTTCATGACTGCATTTAATTAATCACTCTCAATGGTCTTGGACAAAGTTTCTGAGTTTTTGAAACTTGTGTTATTTTGTTGTTTAGAAGAAAATTACATTATTGTTTGGTTTTCTGCCATTTGATGCAGCACTGTGTGTAGAACACAGATGTTATCCTCAGTCCAGGATTCATCCTAATGATGATGCTCCTTAAATCAGCTTGTGCTGATTCATGGCAGTCCCACATATCACTTCACTGAGTCCAAAACATCCTGTGTTAATTGAACTTACTGCTCTGCTGTCCACTTTTGCAGTGTTCCTTGCAGCCTTCCTCTCTTTAAAGGGATGATTGGGAAGTTTTTAGTTTCTCGTGGGAACATAGATATGTTCAGAAAATTTAGATTCAAAGAAGCCTCTCTGATCAAGGATGGGATTTCTGGTGAAAACCAGATAGATCTGTGCCAAATTTTTAGAAAATTGGAGGATGATGTGGAGAGCCTCTGTTTGAGGAAAGCAGTTTGAGTCAGAGGCAGCCTAACCTCAAACCCTGAGCATTCATTTCCCAGGCTGGATTTTCTTCTGTCTGTCCTTTCATCTGCACAGTCACAAGAACCTTTGAGAGACCCTGGCTTCTGTAATGTGCAAAACAGACCTTTCCAAACCCTTGTTGGGCAAGAGGAGCCCCATGACAATTACCTGCTGCAGTAATGAGGCTGGTCCTGCTCAGGCTCAGCTCAACCAGAGCCGGTCCCTGCTCAGGCTCAGCTCAACCAGAGCTGGTCCCTGCAAGGACGGGCTCAGCTCAACCAGAGCTGGTCCCTGCTCAGGGCTCAGCAAAACCAGAGCTGGTCCCTGCTCAGAGCTCAGCTCAACCAGAGCTGGTCCCTGCAAGGACAGGCTCAGCTCAACCAGAGCCGGTCCCTGCTCAGAGCTCAGTTCAACAAGAGCTGGTCCCTGCAAGGACAGGCTCAGCTCAACCAGAGCTGGTCCCTGCAAGGACAGGCTCAGCTCAACCAGAGCTGGTCCCTGCTCAGAGCTCAGCTCAACCAGAGCTGGTCCCTGCTCAGGGCTCAGCTCAACCAGAGCTGGTCCCTGCTCAGGCTCAGCTCAACCAGAGCCGGTCCCTGCCCAGGGCTCAGCAAAACCAGAGCTGGTCCCTGCAAGGACGGGCTCAGCTCAACCAGATCCGGTCCCTGCCAGGATGGGCTCAGCCCAGCCACGGCTCACACCCGCACTGCTGTGGCACTCACAGCCCTCTCTCCTTAGCCACACTTCATTGCTTTCTCTGTCTCCATTTTAGGCACATCAAATAATTGAACATAACAATTTTGACCTTGGGAAAATGTTTTGGAAACGCTGAAAAACACAGTGGAGGTGGGGACTGAATTTTGAGGGAGTTTTTTGTCTCTTTTGATTTGTCTCCTTGTAACTACAAAGAGCATCTATTTACAGTCTCAAATGGTTCTGTGTGAGCTCCAGCTCACAAAGCAGGGCACATTTCATTTTTGTCACCATTCCAAGGGTGTTTATTAAAGCTGGGCTAAAGAGGATCCAGGTAGAGCTGGGCTTTGACTCCTCTAGGGGAAAACTCCTCTGTCAAGTTGGAATAAGCAGTCAAATAGTGGAGACAGAATTTTTTTCAAAACCAGGTTTCAGCAATATCTGCAGAATGAAATATTTAGATTGCTGCAAAATAAACTGTAGTTCAAATTGAACATACATTTGAATTTTTCAAAGTATACCTCTAGTAACTCAGTAATAAGTATTGAGAGGAATTTAAATAGGTTTGAGTTAAACATTTCTGTAATTTCCATGTTCTCCACAAAGAGAGCTGTATCATACTTCTCCCTCTTTTTCTTGAGGGGAGAGCAGTTTCTGGCCAAGGTGCTACTTAAATCTGTGTTTTGCTGTCTCTACCTGAGTGCTGGTGACCATGTATGCATTGATTCTTAATATGCTCTGTTTCTAAATTTCAATTTCTGAATATACTGTGCTGTAGCAAAAAGCTCTAAGCTTCTCATTATAGCTCAGTATATATTGTCAGCATAAACAATCTTCAAACTTGTATTAGAAGTAAAAAATTATTTATCCTTCATTGCTTATATGAACTTACTGAGATTGCTGAATGTCGTCCTCCCAGATAAAGTTTTCTTAGATGAAAAATCTTTGTAGTTCCTTAGGAGCACTTGGAATGAAGTTACTGTGACACGCTGTGTCATTGATTACAAGTTGTGGGTGACACTTGACAGAGGAATTGCTTTGTCCTGCCATCTCAGGAGCACACCCACACTCCTGTGTCTGCCCATCTCTTTGTCTATATATTGACATAGTTAGAGGGACAGCTTTTTAGAAGCTACTTAATCTAACATCAGTAAAAAGCAAATCAGAATGAAATGTATTGGATTTTATTCCTGAGCCAACAGCACATCCCCTTTTATTCCTGTGCCAGGAATCCTGACTGAGGCTGCTCCACTGAGGCTCCCCCAGTTTTCCCTCTGCTGTGCTCAACAGCAGCCAGTCCTGAGGGCCAGGACTCCTTTTGGGATCCTGCAAGTGTTGTTACAGTGATCCCAGCTAAAACATAAACAGATGAGCACAAGGAGATAAAAGGCAGGGGTAACTGTGTATTTTTTGTGGATGGAGATTTAATATAGATCAGTTGGAAAGTGAATGCAAAGCAACAGAAAGATTCTCTGCTGAATTTGCCAGCAATGTGAAATGCTCTGTGACTTTTGTGTGAATGCCATTTGTCTTTTTAGTCTCAAAAAAAATCTGAATATTTATATATTGAGAGGAAATGACCCTTACGAGTGACATAACTTCAACACAACCGCAAAGATTATAAACAATAATGTGAATCAGTTTGTCTTTGATCATCTCAAAGACTTGTGTGATTTCAGCACTACTCTGTGGCATTAAACTTCTCTGTGAAATTTAGATTGGTAGCCAGGACTGTCTGTGGAAGAAAAGTGCTCTACTGAAACCTGCCAGAGCAGGGTGCAGTCAGAGGGGTAAATGATCTATGTGAACCACACTGAGCTCCAAGTGCTTGTTCATTTAACCGGTGAAATTGCATTCACACTAGAAAGATTTCACAGCCTTAATTATGTTTTTGGATTAATTAAGGCAGTAAAACTTTCCAGTGTAGATGAGCCCTTGCTCATCTCATTTCTTTGCTTCCAGCACTCAGTCTCTCAGTCCTGCAGTGCAGCTCAGCCCCCCTGATTTTGTCTTTCTGCAGAGCTGGGTGTGCTCCTGGCAGCCTCACCTGCCCTGTGCCCCTCTGGCATTGCATTTCCATTTCATGTTCATGGGTCCTGACCCCTGCAGCAGCTCCTGCAGCACATTTCCTCAGGTATTGGCAAATTTGGTGCAGGACAATCAGCCTTACACTTGGGATGCTCTGATTTATCTCTTATTTATCTTATTTACCTGCTGGGTATGGCCCCTGTGTCTCTGCTGCACAAACAGGCGCTGCCAACTTCTTCTGCTGGAGCAGAATTTGAATTTTGGCCACTCCAGCAATTCCAGAGGCAGGGAATGTGGTGGGTGCTCCTGGCACTGGGGCCAGTGCTGCCAGTGTGTCCTGAATGACTTTGATTCTTTCAGGGTTTTTGTTCCCCACTCTTTTGGCTCAAATGTGGAGATTTGGAAAGAGATGAGAGGATCAGAGGGGATGAGAGGATCAGGTGAGAGCTGAGAGTGCCAGACAGAAATGTCCACCCGTGTGAGGGGTGCCTGCTTTGTGTGGGCTGCTGCTTGCCAGTCCGGAGCACACAAATTAACATTTTTGCAGCACCCTGTTGCATCAGTTGAGAAGCTTAAAATAATTTTTTGTGTCATGGCTTGGTGCTGAAGGGGTCTCTGTGCCTCACCAGTTTCCATAAAAGTTAGATATTGGGATAGAAATGGCAAACCCATGAGTTCTAAGTTTGTTATTATGGTTTGAAAATCATAAAACTGGATTAATATTTAAAAAATGAAAAATAATAATTTTAAGATCATGAAAATGTTTACCTTTCACTTCACTTCTTTAAAAATTAGAGTTTATATTTTCACAAAATGTTCTGTAAAATTAATAAATAACATTAAGCTTCCTCTTAAGTCACAAAACTATGCAGAAATACTAAAAACAGGCTTTAAAACTTTTAACAGTAGAATGAAGTAACACAGACCAAAATAAGTATTTCTACAATTGAATGGTACCAAACGAGCTAGTTTGAAATGCAAAGTTACTGAAGACTCAAATAGAATTCTGGCCTCTGGCATCCTGTGGACAATTTGGCAATGAGTTATAAAGCTTGTGCATGTGCTGGTTTGTGGTTTAGCTCCTAGGGCTCTGCTGGGTCACTGGAGTGTTTAATGTATGCATATGTTTGTCTGATTTAATAACAATCTGCTGATAAATAAATTCAAGATTTAGGCCCTGGATTGTTATGGACCTTCACAGGATTAACAGTTTGTTGTGCTCAGTTCAGTTGCAGTTGTAGGTTGTGTGATTGTCACAGTGAAAATGCAAGGGAAAATAAAATTTAAATCATGTATTGGTTATTAAAAAAACTCCAAACAAACACCAGCACTACTGCCAGCTGCAAAACTCTCTGTGAATAGAACTGGATGCAAGGCAGGGCATTAATTATTCATCCCGCTCTGCCTGGGCAGAGCCAGGGGAGTCAGAGCTGATGGGGATGGAGCAGAGAGCTCTCCTGGCTCCTGGGGACCCCTCGGGTCTCTCCCTGGGGAAGGAGCAATCTCAGGAGCACTGGGGCAAAGCCAACCCTGTGGGCAGGGGCTGAGCCCAAACCATGCCCAGCTTTTCATTACTGGTGGTTTCTCTCAGACAGAACATGTGTGCTGGCACTGCTGGCAGGAGTTAAAGGCACTGCAATATTGCAGTTTCACACAGCAAAAACAAAGAGTGGCTCCAGCCAAGTTACTTCTACAGGATCTGCAATAGCTGGTAAATAGTTTTATTTCTTAATAGCAGAGTCCCAGTGCTGATGGCACACAGGAGTAAAAGATGGGATGTCTCTCTGATTGCAAGAAGGTGGACAGTCTTATATCAGCATTAAATGGATTTTAAATATAAGTGTTTTAAGGCCTGAGTTCATAAATAGAATGTGACAAAAGGTCAGTCTGGCACATATGGCTCATTTAGTGCTCAGCTGTACAAAGACCTTGTAATGGCTGGGGCTTATAATAACCAAAAACCCAATGCATGAGTGGGTACAGAGAATTAACTTCATGATCTGGATGCTGCATTTGAATGTTATTGAAAACAATTATAATTATTTGAATGACTAAACCATATTTACGTGCTTTGAGTTTTCCCTTTGGGATAGTTCCCTGCTTTTCTATCACACACCACTGGCTGGTAGATGCTAGGCTGCAGTTAATAGCTCTGTTTTACATGGCAATATTATTTCAAGTACTTGAATGTAATAGCAGCAAAACACATCATGGGTTGTAGCTGTGGTCAAATCAATATATTCATACAAAATGGGGAGAAAATTAATGTTGTGCTGTGAATGGCTCTAGCTAGAAAAATATCTTTTGTAATAATGAGCAGACTTAATAGTGTCTAGCACAAACAGAAATAAAGAGCACCAGGACCCTTCAAGGAACACAAGGGAGCTTTGTGCTATCAAAATCCCCTTATCACTCTAGGGAGGAACAGGATTTCCTCCATGATCTGCTCTTCTTGAGTTAATAGAGTAACAGCTGTAAACAGATAAACATCTGGGTGACAGCCTGGAGAATGTGGGTCCCCAGATTCTGTCACCATCTCTCTGCCTCCAGGGGGGAACAGGGGTGGGAGCTGGGCAAAGCGAGGGGGGAGAGGAGGAACTGACCCCTGGCTTTTGCAGGGATGAACTGACCCCTGGCTTTTCCAGGCAGGAACTGACCCCTGGTTTTCCAGGGATGAATTGACCCCTGGACTTTCCAGGGATGAACTGACCCTGGCTTTTCCAGGGATGAACTGACCCTGGCTTTTCCAGGGATGAACTGACCCCTGGTTTTCCAGGGATGAACTGACCCCTGGCTTTTGCAGGGACGAACTGACCCCTGGCTTTTGCAAGGATGAAATGACCCCTGGCTTTTCCAGGCAGGAACTGACCCCTGGGCTTTCCAAGGATGAACTGACCCCTGGCTTTTCCAGGCAGGAACTGACTCCTGGCCTTTCCAGGCAGGAACTGATCCCTGGCTTTTGCAGGGATGAACTGACCCCTGGCTTTTCCAGGCAGGAACTGATCCCTGGCTTTTGCAGGGATGAACTGACCCCTGGCTTTTCCAGGCAGGAACTGACCCCTGGACTTTCCAGGGATGAACTGACCCCTGGCTTTTCCAGGCAGGAACTGACCCCTGGACTTTCCAGGGATGAACTGACCCCTGGCTTTTCCAGGGATGAATTGACCCCTGGCTTTTCCAGGGATGAACTGACCCCTGGCTTTTCCAGGGATGAACTGACCCCTGGCTTTTCCAGGCAGGAACTGACCCCTGGGTTTTCCAGGGATGAACTGATCCTTGGCCCCAGGGATGAACTGACCCCTGGCTTTTGCAGGGATGAACTGACCCCTGGCTTTTCCAGAAATGAACTGACCCCTGGGTTTTGCAGGGATGAACTGACCCCTGGCTTTTGCAGGGATGAACTGACCCCTGGCTTTTGCAGGGATGAACTGACCCCTGGCTTTTGCAGGGAGCTGCTGAAGGCTGTCACAGCTCCTGGACATTACCTTAAGCACAGGAGCATTTGTGATTAATGGGCTTGTGATTCCAGGGGGAAGCAATGTAGCTGCAGGACAGACAGAGGGCCTGGTGGGGACAGACTGAATTTGTGCAGCAGACTGAGACATTAGCTGGGGAAAAAGCCAGGCTGATTGAGGGGAGAGCCCTCAGCTCTCTGCAAAGTGAACTTTTCTTCACTTGCAGGTGGAGGCTCTGGGAATTTGAGACTGCAAAACAAACAGCTGTATGGGAATGCACCTGGGCTTTGCTGCTTCCCTTAATGGATTAAATCCAAGAAACAGAAGCAGGAGTGAAGTGCTCAGGGCTGGCAGTGACACTCCAATATCAAACCCAGCATGAGCTGAGAGATGAAACGCCGTGCAGCAGTGCTGGCTGTGAGGGGACAAGCTGCTGCCAGTGCATCCATTTGTGCCTCGCCTTTCTTTGGCTGACACGTGTCACCATAACGTCTTTTGACATAAACTTATTGTCTGGTACAGTTCTCAGACAGTTTCATACAGTTTTCTTATGACTTGGAGCAGAATTTCTCCTGCTGCAGACAGAGAGAAGGCTGTGCTGAGCTCAGGGGTGGTAACAGGCTGCTCTTTCTGGCAGGGAGAGATCCTGAGCATCCTTTTGTAACGCTTTAGCATGGACTTAGCAGACCTTGCAGTATGGAACAGCATTGGTTTCATGAGATCTGTGATCCTGCAAACCAAGAAAACAGTTCACACCAGAGCACTCCAAGGCAGGGCTCTGCTGCCTTTATTTAGATTTCCTCTGTACAGACATGCTGAGCTGAGTGTTCAGAGTGCTTTAACAGCCCATGGAGAGAAATAGGGAATGATTTGTCTTATTTTACAGTAAATGCCTGAACTGCCCCATAAGCCATGCTGAGGGGGTGCAGATAAGTGGGTGAAGACCCCTGAACTCAGAGCAGGTGGGTGAGGTGAGGTGGGGTGACCCCTGGCCCTGCTCCAGGCTGGCACTGCAGCTTGTCTCACTCTATTTTATTACCAGGCTTTTAGCATGCACGGTATTTACCTCAAGCCCAAAGCCAACACAAAAGGGCATTTTCCTTCTCATGGCCCAGCCTGAGGCTGCTCAGCTTTCATCTCGGTCCCAAGGTGTTTCTCAAGTTTATTTATAGAGGACACAAGTGCTGAGCTTGGCTTTCTGTTCCCTTGCACCACAGCCATTTACAGTAATGAGAACAGGATTCCAGCTGCTTCACAGTCCGAATGGGGACTTGAGGCTGATATTGTGGGCCAGATTAACTTCTAATTGCATTTAATTCTGGATGAAGTAGCTCTCCTTCTCTTTTCACTGGTACCAGCTCTGCTTGAATGTGGCTTTAAGGTTTCCTTTGTCCTGCTTTTGTGTTGTGGATTTGTTCCTTGATTGCAGTGTGATTTCAGTAATTGCTGAAGTTTCAGCAGCTAACTATGTTAATTGAGGAGCTGGACAGATGGCTCAAGCATCCGATATTAAGCTCATTGTGCTGGAAGGATGCAGCCATCAGGATGTGAAGTGTTACCATGGGAATGCTCTTCCAAAGGCTGCTGAGTGCTGGAAGCTGTGCACAGTGACACTCTGCCAGGACTGCAGTGACATTAGCTTTTAAGAGATAAAAAGAGGCAATTGAGGGTCAGTTTAAAAAATCCTTGGAGAAGTAGCATGATATATTGGCATCCTCAAATTAGCTGCTGTGTAGGCAGCCAAAGGTCCTTTGTACACGCACTCGAGGAGGAGCATCAAAGCTGTGATCAGCTTTAAAACAGATCTAGAGTTTTTAAACTTGCATTGAGGAGTTCAAATTGCTATAAAAACTTTCTGGTCTTCAGGATGCTCGGTTCATTTCACTGGGGAGAATTTTCAGTGACCTTCAGAGAGGGAGGATGGTTTGGTAGCTGAGAATTGGGATGTCATTTCAGTAAGAGCCACAGTTGGGTTTCTGTAGGTAATTCTGAACTGAGAGTTTGGACAGGACTCAAACATCTCACACAGACCTACAGAGCTGAAATTATGGAGACTTGGGCTCAGAGCAGCTTAAAATTCCTTTGGGCAAGTAGTTTCATTCCTTCATAGCAGAATAATTGGAATTTAGGCCAACATATTTCTTTGAAGCTGCTATCTTTCTGAAACCAGCAACTCTGTCAAAGGGCTGGATAAGGTGTACCCCACTTCTGACAGTGTTTTTCAACAAAAGGAGGGCTGTCCAAGGAGAACACACTCAAATCTGTTTCTGTTTGACAGAACACTGTCAGTGTCACTGACAGATGCACTGTTAGTAAAAACATAAGTTACAGGAAAGGAAAAAAAAAAAACCAGTTTAACAATTCCATTTTCTCATAAAATGTGATTTTATTGTAGTGTCTTATATTTGGTATTTTTCCAACACTGAGCACTTTTTTAGAATCTGTACCTTGGTTTGGGAATTTAGAGCATATCTGAGATCTCTAAAAAATCTCTCCCTAGAGTATAATCTTCAAAATAATTGTCTGGTTACAGAAAAAGCCATGAGAGGAAAAGGTGTGTCTGTCTGTCTGTCTGTCTGTCTGTCTGTCTGTCTACCTGGGGCCTTATCAGGTCCCTCCCTTGGCCAATGTAATCTGTGCTGCTGTGATTCCAAAGAACTCTGAGTGGCTCTAGGCAAGCTGGCCAGCTGTGCTTGCCATTTTTATCCTCTCTAAGCAGCAGTCCCTGTGCAGGACTTGTAGCTGAAAGGAAATCCTAAAGCTGTGAAATGAATCACACTTAGGTGGGAAAGGAAAATATGGCAGCACTGCTGGACCCGGGCTGGAACTCCATTTTCCCCCTGAAAAAATCCTTTGGTGGCTGAATGCATTTGTGAGTCAGGGCTGCTCAGCCCTGCTGAAATCAGATGGCAGCGATTCCTGGCTGTGCAATATGAGCTGGGGCCAGGATGCTGCTTTGTTTTCATTGTGATTTTCTGCTGCTTTTAAAGCACTGCCCTTCATTCTGGACCATGGAAATTAGCAGCAAAAACACTCCTGATGGAAGAACCAAAACTCATCACTGGCTGTGCTGTTCTTTAGGCCATTCAGAGCACCATGTTCTTTTATTCACTTTCTCTGAGAGCATTGTGCATTGTTGATGTGGATTTCTGACTTTTCAAAAGCCTCCTTCATCGCTTGCACCCAGACAAGAGGGCGAGAAGTGCCCCTGCTTCAGATCTCAAACCCTGTCTGAAGAGCAGTCAAAACCTAATTAAACAGAAATGACAAGCAATTATTGCAGGAAGAGCTCTCTGGTAAACTTTGGAGAGCTGTCCTCCTTCAGCCTAGCAGGCAGGATGGGTGTTTTTCACAAGGAGCCTTCCTCTGCCCCTGCCCATCCTCACCAGAGCTGCTCCAGCTCTGAATATTCACAGTGAGAAGTGGGCAGCTGCCTCTGCACAGCCCAGGGCAGCCTGGAAAAACAGGGCTGTCTTTCCTCACAAACTGTGCATTAAATATTGTGTATATGCACAATAATAATAATAATAATAATAATAATAATAATAATAATAATAATAATAATAATAACAATAATAATATAATGAGCACGTGAGAGGATGGGGGCACAGAGATGGGTCAGGCTCCCACCCCCTCAAACAGAATGCTGAAATTTGTGTAAAGCCAATCTGTTATGCCCAATTCCAGGGCAAATTCACACAGTGCTCTTCACTGCAGTGCAGAAAGGCTGTTCACTGTCTCTGGAAGATGCCCAGAGGAAATGCAGAATGCAGAATGCCAAGTTTCTTGGGTTCTCCCAACATTGCGGTGTTGGAAATGATAATGCAGCTGGATCATTAACTTCAACAATGTCAGCATGTTCCCACCACGGCATTTACATTAATTAGCCTGCATGTTATTTAACAGCACACTTCTCTGAGATGAATTCACTAATGTACTTTTTGGCTCCCACTATGTGGAGTGCCTCTGCTCCAAAAGCAAGCGATTAAATGCTGGAAAAGGTGGGAAGATTTGTGGAAACACACCCCAATGTGTTCACATTTGAAGAGAATCACATAAAGACATTGAACGATAACTTTCCTGAAGGAATCTCTTGCTGCTTGCTATGCAAAAACCTTTGTTTTCACCTCATGTGCGGGCAGGAAAGAAAACAAAAACCGGAATTTCAAATCTAGAGGAGGAGCAAATGTTTATGAACCTGAAAAGTGAGATGAATGAATGGTTCCAGCAGATTGTTTTAGCATCAATTAAGACACTATTCACAGTCCAGAAAAGGACCACAAAAATCTAATGAGAGCCTTATATTCACAGATCCATGCACAGCTGCTCCCTGTGCAGGGAGACTCAGCTCAGACTGCACCCATTTGGATTAGGGTGCACTAGGTGTGGGGCTTCATTTTAAACCTCTTTACATTAATCTCAGAACTGAGAGGAGCCTCTCCACCTGGTCAGGGCTCACATGTGGAATGTGATGTTCTGTTTTACCTTATCTCAGTGCTGTTTTCTGCTGCTGAACTCATGTTTATCAATCAATCAACACGTAATCAATCATAAAACCAAATAATTTGGGGGCTGGGAGCTGCAGAGAGATGGCTGAGGCAGCTCTGGGACACAGAGCTCACACTGAACCAATATTTAAGTAGACGCACACCAAGATCGATTTCTTTCTGCTTTTCTTTCCTTTCTGCTCCTTAGGCTGTGCCTTTCATGCTCCAGATCTGGAGATGCTCACAGAGTGGTGTGTGGGAGGCTCTCTGTGACTGAGCTGATGCTTTGAGTTAAGTTATATATTACCCATAAATGGTTCTTTTCTGGGGCTTATCATCTTCATTAAGAATCACTTTGTGCTGAGCGTTTCTATTAATCAGCTTGGAGCTGGCTGTTTGTGCCTCTAAAACATGCCTCTGAACGGTTTCTGAATTTTTAAGCTTTTATTGAACACTTTCAAAAGGAAAATCCCTCTCAAATCTTTTAAAAAGAGGAAACCACGAAAGAAAATCTTTGAATTTGACAGAATTCCTCTTTGTTTGGAAGAATTCTGGATCAAAATAATGAATGGTACTGTGGAAATCAACAACTTTATAAAATTACCCAAATCCAGATTTCGCTGAGATTGTCATAAAACTACCCATCATGTAATGATGGCCATAAAACAGCAATTATACTATTTTATTCTGAGTTTTAATTATGTAGTTTCAAGGAGTATGTTGATTGAATTCTTAGAATGTTAAAGATAATATTGTGACATTTTAGCCTGTGTTCTTCAGAAGTGCTTCTAAATGACACCAGAATTCACATGCTCCACCTCCCCTCCCTTGTGCTTTATTTTTCACTAGAGTGGGAGTTTTTAAAAACGCAAACACAGTGACCCCAGGCAGAGCAGAGTGGCATTTCTGCCATCACACTCTGCCCACTGATCCCTTCTGCAGCCACTTGGATCCCTCGGTTCAGACCCTGCTGGCTCTGACCCAGCTGTTGGCAGCTGCAGCCACTCCACCCTGCAGGACACTGCCTGCTCCTGCCCTCACACCCACTGCTTGTTTAAATAAACAAATAAACAGACAAACAAATCCATCTGCTTTTTGTCAAAAATAGGTTGGGTCATCTGAAATTACTTTTGGCCCTGGACTGTGAACATCCATAATTGCCAATGCATTCATCAGAGAGTGTGTGACTAAATCCCAGCACAGGATTCCATTCAGAGATCAATGTACAGCTCTTGGCATCATTAGGAACAAGTTTCATGTGTAATGTAATTACTGCATCTTATAAATCAAATGATATTAATAAGCTGATCTCTTTGGGACAGGAGCTGTCACTTGCTGTTTATTGAACAATGCATTTAATGCTGGGCTTCTAACTTGATTGAAATTGAGATGTGACTGCAAAGTTTTAATCAGGAAAGCTGGGTAGATTTTCTTCCCTCACAATTTATACAATTGCTCAATACACTTTTCTCTGTCATTTTAGCCTTTTTCATTTGACAAACATTGATGTGTTTTCCAGAGCTTTAATGGAAGTAAAATTGTCATGAAAAAAACCCCAGTAATTACATGTGTTTCTGTGACAGTTACAAGCCAGAATACTTTCTTCCAGAATAAGAACTCAAATTAATATAGTCTAAGCTACATCTTAGTATTTTTAAACTCTTCTCCTGTCAGTCAGTGACAGCTCCTCTGAACTGCAGTAACCAGCAGTAGCTCTACAGAAGTACAGGGCTGTTGCCTGTGCTGACTCTTGGCTTGCAGCTGGTTGTTAATGAACATTGCTCACAGGTACAGGACCAACATTACCAGCCCTTAGCTGGTTTAAATTGTAATACCTAACTGCAAAGTGTTCTTGATGCTGCAATTCTTATTCATAATTTATTTAAACAATAAGCAGGGAATGAATTTTTCTTTATTTTATCCTGGTATTCTGTGATCAAATCCAAAATTTCTCATGTATCATACAAGTCCAGTATAAGCAATACCAGCACTGTATAAAAAAGTATCAGGGATTGTAACCCAGGGGACAAACATCTCACAAAGTAAATGATGACATCTTGCTCTTCCTGATCTGCTGACTAACAAGGAGATTATTTCTTCATGCTCCACATTTTCTCCTCCCTGTTGCTTGTATATAAGGTTTTCTTTTCTGCTGATGATTTGTGTACTTTTGGCCATATTGGAGTGACAAGACAGTGACATCTGGTGACCAGTTCTGTGTATTAATTTTATTTTTTTATACTTTGCTGTGAAGCAGTTACCCCAAATTCTGGTAATTGCTGCAAAAAATCCATTAATAAAGTGATAATCTCAGCAAGACCCATAAAGTATATCTGAATGTCACAATTTTTAAAGAATTAAGTGATTTATTATCCATGTAACTGCCTTCCCATTGCCACCAGGCTGCTTCCAGTCAGTCCTCCAGTGTCTTCAATGTCACCTCCTGTGCTGGGAGTTTGGCTGAGCTATTGGCAGCCACTGAGGGCTCTGTCGTTTTTAATGTGGAGGAAACAATCATTGAAATGAAGCTGACTTCTCCATTTACTTCTTAAAAAAAAAAAAAAAATCAAAACTCCCCAGCTCCTCACCCTTATTTGCCGTCACAGCTTTGGTGTTTTTCCTCAGTGGGTGCCAGCAGGGCTCCTGCTAACAGCCCAATGTCCCAGCTGGCTGCACTTGCTGGGCCCATTAATTTCATAAACAGAGCCCTCAGAGCTGCTCCTCCCCCGGGCTGGGAAGGACATGTTCATACCCAGCCTTTAGCACAAGGCTGTGCCTGCTGATGCTTTTCTCTGCTCCCTCTCACTGCTGGATCACATCAGCACTGCAGCTCTCACATGTTCCTGGGGTTGTTCTGATGGTATTGGAGAATAGATTGAATTTACCCAGAGATGCATGAATAAGAGAGAGACCCAGAGCAACGGGGTGGAGAGCTGCCTCTTCAGCCAGAAGGGTTTCTGTGCTGTGCAGGGCTGGGGTGATGGCTCTGCCCTGGGCGCTCGTTCTGCACTGCTGCCAGCTCTGCGGGGCATGGGGCAGCTCTGGGAGAGAGCTGGGTGCAGAGCTGATCCAGAACTGGGTCCAGAACTGATCCAGAGCTGGGTTCAGAGCTGGGTCAGAGCTGGCTCAGCGCTGAGTCTAGAACTGATCCAGAGCTGGGTCAGAGCTGGCTCAGAGCTGGGTCCAGAGCTGAGCCCAGAGCTGAGTCCAGAGCTGGGTACAGAGCTGATCCAGAGCTGGGTCCAGAGCTGATCCAGAACTGGTCAGAGCTGGGTCAGAGCTGGGCACAGAGCTGGGTAAGAGCTGGGTCCAGAGCTGGGTCCAGAATTGATCCAGAGCTGGGTGCAGAGCTGATCCAGAACTGGGTCCAGAACTGATCCAGAGCTGGGTTCAGAGCTGGGTCAGAGCTGGCTCAGCGCTGAGTCTAGAACTGATCCAGAGCTGGGTCAGAGCTGGCTCAGAGCTGGGTCCAGAGCTGAGCCCAGAGCTGAGTCCAGAGCTGGGTACAGAGCTGATCCAGAGCTGGGTCCAGAGCTGATCCAGAACTGGTCAGAGCTGGGTCAGAGCTGGGCACAGAGCTGGGTAAGAGCTGGGTCCAGAGCTGGGTCCAGAATTGATCCAGAGCTGGGTGCAGAGCTGATCCAGAACTGGGTCCAGAACTGATCCAGAGCTGGGTTCAGAGCTGGGTCAGAGCTGGCTCAGCGCTGAGTCTAGAACTGATCCAGAGCTGGGTACAGAGCTGATCCAGAACTAGGTCAGAGCTGGGTCAGAGCTGATCCAATACTGATCCAGAACTGTTCCAGAACTGGGTCCATAGCTAGGTCCAGAACTGATCCAGAGCTGGGTCCAGAGCTGATCCAGAGCTGGGTCAGAGCTGGGTCCAGAATTGATCCAGAACTGGGTCAGAGCTGGGTCAGAGCTGGGTTCAGAGCTGGGTCCAGAACTGATCCAGAGCTGGGTCCAGAGCTGAGTCCAGAACTGATCCAGAGCTGGGTCCAGAGCTGAGTCCAGAACTGATCCAGAACTGATCCAGAGCTGGGTCAGAGCTGGGTCCAGAGCTGAGTCCAGAACTGATCCAGAGCTGGGTCCAGAACTGATCCAGAGCTGGGTCAGAGCTGGGTCCAGAGCTGAGTCCAGAACTGATCCAGAGCTGGGTCCAGAACTGATCCAGAGCTGGGTACAGAGCTGGGTCCAGAACTGATCCAGAGCTGGGTCCAGAGCTGATCCAGAGCTGGGTCAGAGCTAAATTATCCCCCCCTGTCACTGCCTTGGCTGCTTCTCTCTGGGGATCTCAGGGATCCCCATGGCTCCATCCCTGCCACTGAGCATCTCCACTATCTCCACTGGGGTGAACAAAATGCTACCCAATTCAGAAATCTCACTTCTCTACATGTTGATTCATTCTGTGTGCCCAGCCCCTGCAAGGTTCTGTAGATATGCAAATCATGTGTGATCCATTTTTGGGAGTAAGTTTTAATTATTGATTTTTTTAAAAAACAGAATAATTTTTGGAGTTGTTAGATATTTTAAGTTAGTGTCATTTTCCTATCTGTGCTGCTGGGTACAAATAAAAGCAGTGATTGCAGTCCCCTGAGTTAATGGGAGGAACCTGGCAAACAGTGCCATTCCAAGGCTTTTTTCCAATCTTTCCTTTTTTATTATCATCTGAGCAAAGAAGGATTTTCCCATAGTATCATTATAAAACATTCATAAACAATAATGTTTTCCTGATTGTAAGTGGTGTGTTTTAAGTTACATTTACAGCATCTGAAAGTGATTTAACCCAGAGCTACATGGTGTCACTTGAGAGAAGAAAATCAAAATCGCTTTTGAATTTGCTGTGGCTGCAGCAGTGCCTGCAGTGGCAGCTCAAGCTGCTGCTCAGAAAAGCAGTCCCTGAGTGTGCTGAGGTGGAGAGGTGTCTGAGCAGCCTCCCAGCCCAGGAGCACCTGAGCCTCACTGCCTCCTTCAGGTGTCTCTGCTCCCTTGACCTTGTGCTCTCCAAAAGCTGCAATTGAACATTTTCATTTGTCTGGAGTGGTATTTTGCAGTGTGTAATGCCACTGCATAATAGCAATGAAGCCAAATTAGAAAAATTGCTATGTATGTTCATAAAAATTAATTATTCCTAATGATTTCCTGCCCAAATACATATTCCTTTCTGTGAATGGAATGGAAAGATGATTCTTTACTCTGGGAAAATGTCCATGTGTTTATGAAGATCCCAATTTACAATCTCATTATAGTTCTGAATTATACCAGAATGTATTTCTATTATAATTTTGAGGATTTTTTTTCTTCTTGACTCTTGTCCTCTCCCTGCTGCCTGCAGCTGGTTTGAAAATGCAGCTGGTTTGTTGTTGTGTTCAAGGTTGCTTTGGCTCTGCAGGAAATGATCTGGTTTTTCTTGTGGCCATGAGGAGTCTGTTGGCTGTTGAATGGAATTTCTGTCCCTAAATCTGCACTGTGCATGGCATTTGTGTCCAGCTCCAGGGAGAAGTTACTCTGCCTCCTGAGGTGCTGCAGATCCTGGGCACACAGGGAGCTCAAGTACAAAATATTTATTCTGCATCAGGACACAATAAAATATTGTGAGTAGGGGTCTGTTCGAACACAGATCCTATCATTTATGCAGTGATATTTTTGCGGTAATATAAGGTGTTCCCACATTCTGATAATCCCTGAAATGATCAGCTTGCACCAAATCTCCAGGGTTCATTTGTTAATGGAATTGTTGTTTCCTTGATGGTCTTTTGGGGATTTTTTGTTTGTGTGGTTTGTTTGGGTTTTTGTGTGGTTTGTTTGTTTGCTTTGGTTTTTGTTTGGTTTGTTTGTTTGGTTTGGCTTGTTGGTTGGTTTGTTTGATGCTGAGGGTTCTTTTTATCTGGTGACTGTTCTTGTGTGATTTCCATTTCTGCAATCCCATAACCTGAACTCTGAACACTCAGGATCTTGCTGGTGACTTTCTCCTCAGCTGTGTCCACCCAGCCTTGTTGTAATTAATGTCCTTTTTGCTCAGAGCAGCTGGTGCTTGCCCCACAGGGCTGCAGATGGAAAAAGCTGGGAATTCTGTGGGAATTCTGTGGGAATTCTGCTGGCTGAGAGCAGCTGAGCAGAACCTGCCCTGCCAGGGCTGCAGCGTTCCTGCTCTGGCCAGGGCACAGCCTGGAAATGTTAAATAAGAGCTCATTCCAAACCAGCAGACTGCAAAACGTTTTGGGCAGGGGGAAAAAAAAATGGCAGGAGCTAAATTTGGAAGACAGCGAAAAATCAATTAATAGAAATGTATTTGAAGGAACATGCAAAATGAGGCATAAAAACTTATATAACAGGTTCTGTTTTGGCAAGAAATACAGGACAAAATATGGAAAGTGATGGAAGTGGATAATAATGGTTTGAATGTTTTAAACAGGTTAGAGTTTGTAATATTTTCCACTTAAAGTGAATGCAGAGCTCTTTTGTTGTTATTCCAAGGCTTGGAAGGCAGCAATAGCTGTAGGTCAGCATGCTGGAGAGCTGCTTGCATGAGAAAATGAGCACAGAGGGCCAGAGGAGTGTTGTTTTATTTCTCCCTGCAGTGCTGCTCAGGTGCTGTTGGATGTTGACAGGAACATCCCCTCCCACTTTAATTCCAGCCAGGAGGCACCACTGCTCCAGTGCCACCAGCAGTGAACTCTGTTCGAGCTCAAGAGGATATCCTGATTTATGGCATTCCAACAGGAGCATTTCTCATGCTCAGACCAGCAGCTCTCAGCACTTTTGGTGATGTGTTGGATCTACATGGCTATAAAAGGCTCTTTCCACTTCAATAACTTTTGAAGATGAGGCGTTTGCTATTGCAAAAAATCATTTTATTAAACAAACTTTTTCATAGCTTTTCCATTCCAGCATAAACCCACTTGACTTGACTAAAGCAAATTGTGTTCCTCAATGGTTTTAAGTCATTGATGGTTTATGTGGCCATAACTTGCCCCTGATATCAGCCCAGATAGATAATATTTAGGCATCCTGGTTTTTCCCTTGGGGATGCTCGTGGGCTGGTGGGAGATTCCCTGCCTCCAGCAGTTGGAAATCAGGGATCTTTGGGTCCTTCCAACCCAAGCATTTCCATGATTGAATTGTTATGGCAAAGAGGAGGATTCACACACTGAGAGTACAATCCAGAGCCAAAGAAAATATGCCATAAAAGATGAGATTCCAGGTAAAAATAAATAATCTTCCTTTCCTGTCCGTGGTGTGTCACATAATTGCTGTGCTGCTGTTGCTATGGCAATGACAGCAATTTTCTGTCTCTATATTGTCCTCTTCTGTCACTTACATCTCTTACATGTGCTCACTTCTACTCAACACATGAATTGCCCATCTACATCATCTTTTTTTTTTCATTTTGCTTTACAGCCTCACACAAGAAACTTATTTTAGGTCTACACAGACCTTAAAAATAGATACATGCTCAGAGGCTTTTCTGGGCTGATACCAGAGCTGTGTTTCTCACACCAGCCACTGCAGAAGTGATGGGAGCTCTCTCCTGCTCTCCACAGAGTGTTTCAAGGGCCTCTTAAACTGAGGCAAATATTGTCTCTTGAGCTGCTTTACCAAATTAGAGTGAGAGAGAATGAGATGAAGTCCGTGCTATTTTAGCAACTATGAACTTTCCTCATCCTGTGTGGTGTGACATTTAGAACTGGGCTGGAAATACAGGGCTGGGGGTGGCTGCTGAGCATTTTTCATCCTTCATGGTGCAGGAGGCAGTGAGGGGCTGGGACAGGAGTTCTCCTTGTCTGGAAGGCAGAGTTTCACAGTGCTAGAGGGAGAGGTCACTGGCAGTGTCAGACAATTACAGCAATAACAACAGCACATGCCATTAGCACTGACATTTCTCAAGCTAATGGATGCTTCATTGTCATCTTTCACTAAATCAGAACTATTGACTTTGTGGGGAAAAAAGGATAATGCAGTGCAGACTCCTAGGGTGCAGGAGTTTTATCACTAAGATGGTTTGTAGCTGATCATCCAGGTTAATCCTGCTTGGAATGGGCTCCTCCATGGCAGTGCAGGCACAGCACAGTAACCCGGGGGTGTCATCTGTGCAAAAGGAGTGAAAATGGTGCAGGTTAATCCTGCTTGGAATGGGCTCCCCCACGGCAGTGCAGGCACAGCACAGTAACCTGGGGTGCCATCTGTGCAAAAGGAGTGAAAATGGTGCAGGTTAATCCTGCCTGGAATGGGCTCCTCCATGGCAGTGCAGGCACAGCTCAGTAACCTGGGGGTGTCATCTGTGCAAAAGGAGTGAAAATGGTGCACATGCTACACCAGAGTTTCCTGGACATCAGAACCCATTCTGGTTGTTTCTCTCCATCTAAATTGTGATTTGGGAGCTGCTTTGGTTTGGCTCCCATTCTCTCTTTTGTACACCAGGAGTGACATCCTGCCTGAATTATCTTTGTGGCTCCTGCTCTGGATGTGATCTCTGGGAGATGCTCTAGCAGAGCATCTGCTATTTATTGCACAGACAAAGATAACTTTGAATTAAAACTCTGAACCTTTCAGGATCAAAGTATCCAAAGCTGGCCTCTGCTTCTGCATGATGTGCAGGAAAAAAGCCCACAGTGGACAGATGGTGAGATGCTCTTCCCTCAATATTATCTTTTCTCAGCCTCTTGCCCCAATTTCTGCAGCAGACTTTTATGTTCTTGGAGAAAGCCACGAGCATCAAAACATGAGAAAATACAAATACTATAACAGGATAGACTAAGCTAGAAAACAAATAATGCTATTTCCTTCCCAATTTTCAGATAAACATTAATCTTGTCTCATTCACATGAAAAAACACAGCTTTTCCTATTTCCAGTTGTTCAGGGCAAGTTCCAGCTTGTCTGGAGCCCAGCTCTCGTGGGGCTGGCACTGTACTCAGGGTCTGCAGTTTGTCCCTGGCACTTTTGGGGCTCCATCTGCTTTGCCATGAGGCTCCTGGGGTTTTCCAGCCGAGCTGAGCAGCAGCAGAGCCCCGCAGGAGTCACTGCCCTGCAGCCCCAGGCTGAGCCCCAGGGATGTCCTGTGCCCCCTGCGTGCCACAGCTCCCTCAGGAACAGCCAAACATCCTCTGCTTCGAGCCCACACTCTAAAAAAATGTGTTTTAGAGGCAGAAATTTGTCACAGATTTGTGTGGAGGGACACACCCCACACCTGAAAGTTTCATAAATGAAGGAGAACCACCGTGGGCTCAATTAATGCTAGAGCTCACAGAAAGCTGCACAGAAGTGCTGAGGCAATTTTGGCTCTTTTCTACTTTTGTATTATGCATTATAATGGCATTTATGCATATCCTGCCTTTTTGGTTTCACTCCAGGAAGGATTGAACCTCAAATCAAAGCAAATTCAAATTTTGCATTCACAAAGACCAGAAACTGGTTGAATAATCAAGTTTTTTAGAAAGTCACTGAGGGAATTCAGGAGTTGAGAAGGTGATTTTTTGGGAAGATGAAAAGATTCAAGTTTTTAGTGGTTTACCTGAAATGTCACTCTCTGAACTTAATATTTTTAACATTTTTTGTGTTCATTTTACAGGGGTGATTACAAAGTCATACAGCTCTTGTAAGCTCTGATTCAAGGCCCACTGTGTAAATCTGGCTGTTTTTCCATTTATCTCCTAATGGTATTTTAAACACAGATCTCGAACTCTACTTGAAAGGAAGACAGACTCTTATCCAATTTACACACCAGAATTTAGCAATGAAAACTGACATGAAAAAATACTTGTGGTTCATCCACATTCTTACATAAAAGTCCAGCTTTGCAGCCCACAACAGAAGGTTTTAATTAAGGCTGTTCTGGTCCAGGGTGCAGCAGTAACAGGAAAGCATTAATTACCCTGAACTGTACCAGGATGTCTGAGGATCCTGCTGAGAGCATCTTCCTCTGAGGAGCCACACACCACTGCCATGTTAGCTGATGTAATCTTTCAGATAGCAGAGGTTTGAATTGATAGCAGAGATAGCAGAGATAGCAGAGGTTTGAACTGATTGCAACTTCTATTTTTCATCGTAAAGAAAAGCAATTAGCCGTAATCAACACTGGTTAAGAGGAAAGGTACAAATTTCAATATGCATAATGTGTTACAGGTCAAAGTAGATTTCCCCCCCTAAATTTGCCATATTTTGAGACCTCTGTAAGATCTGCTAAATCTGTTTCCATTGTGCAGACCCCGTGTCAAAACTTATTTGTCATGAGGTGTTCTTGGTGTCTCACAGGCAGGGCAGATTTCTGTACAATGTTATTTCTTACTGAGGATCCAGAGGCAGTTCTGCCTATCACCATCCCAAAACACTCCCAGCAAAAAGCAAAAAAGGTGTGGGAAGGAGAAGGTTTGTCACCCTGGCTGTGCCCAGTGAAGTGGTCTTCAGCAGAGTTGAGTTCTTTGCACAGATAAAAATGTGGGAGAGTGGGAAGTGATCTCAGCCCCCTGTGGTGCTCAGGTACAGGCCTACCCTTCTTGCTCAGCTTAATTTATAATAAGTGTTCATTTTTAACAGTGCTTCGGTATAAATCATGTAGTAATAATCCATCCTCTTGGAACCAAGGCTGTAACAATAGCTGGATATGAATAATTGGTGCTAAAGGACAGCTAAAAGTGTCTCTTTCTCTATTAAAATGTCTCCCTTTCTGAATCACTTCAGCATTTTCTTTCTCCTTGAGAGGCAAGGATCTTTGGCTGTAAAAGGATAGAAAAAGAGTTTTGTTTTCATTAAAAATTCATTTCTCAAGGACCCGTAAGAAAAGCCCAAGCCCTTCCCTAATGCAGGGCATGTGAAGGATTCTTGCAGAATTCCCCAAACATCTGCAGGCAGCTGTCCTTGCCCTTGGTGCCAGGCACCCTGGGCTCACTGCTGTCCCTGGAACACCGTGACAACTCTGCAGGAGCTCTGCTGGGCAGGGAAGGTCCCTGTGGGTCTGTGTCTCACTCACACTGAAGGGAGTGCTGCTCACAGAGGGAACCAGAGGTGTTGGCACATCTGTGCTCTCCAGATTAACAAACCCCATGGCCCAGACAGCTCTGCGCCTCCTTTTCTCATCTCTTTGCACAAAAGGTTGGCTCAGGCAGAGGCAGAGGCAGGAGCAGGAGCAGGAGCTGGAACAGGGGCAGGAACAGGGACAGGAGCAGGGACAGGAGCAGAAGCAGAGGCAGAGGCAGGAGCAGAAGCAGGAGAAGAAGCAGAAGCAGGAGCAGGAGCAGGGACAGGAGCAGGGACAGGAGCAGGAGCAGAGGCAGAAGCAGGAGCAGGAGCAGGAGCAGGGACAGGAGCAGAAGCAGGAGCAGGAGCAGGAGCAGGAGCAGAAGCAGGAGCAGGAAAGGAGCAGGAACAGGAGCAGGAAAGGAGCAGGAGCAGAGGCAGAAGCAGGAGCAGGGGCAGGGACAGGAGCAGGAGCAGAAGCAGAAGCAGGGACAGGAGGAGAAGCAGGAGCAGGAGCAGGGACAGGAGCAGAAGCAGGAGCAGGAAAGGAGCAGGGACAGGAGCAGGAGCAGGAGCAGGAACAGGAGCAGGAAAGGAGCAGGAGCAGAGGCAGAAGCAGGAGCAGGGGCAGGGACAGGAGCAGGAGCAGAAGCAGAAGCAGGAGCAGAGGCAGGGGCAGGAGCAGGAACAGGAGCAGGAACAGGAGCAGGAACAGGAGCAGGAGCAGGAGCAGGGACAGGAGCAGGAGCAGGGACAGGAGCAGGAGCAGGGACAGGAGCAGGAACAGGAGCAGGAGCAGGAACAGGAGCAGGAACAGGAGCAGGAGCAGGAGCAGGGACAGGAGCAGGAGCAGGGACAGGAGCAGGAGCAGGGACAGGAGCAGGAACAGGAGCAGGGACAGGGACAGGAGCAGGAACAGGAACAGGAGCAGGAGCAGGAGCAGGGACAGGAGCAGGAGCAGGGACAGGAGCAGGAGCAGGGACAGGAGCAGGAACAGGAGCAGGGACAGGGACAGGAGCAGGAACAGGAACAGGAGCAGGAGCAGGAGCAGAGGCAGGGGCAGGAGCAGGAACAGGAGCAGGAACAGGAGCAGGAGCAGGAGCAGGGACAGGAGCAGGGACAGGAACAGGAACAGGAGCAGGAGCAGGAGCAGGAGCAGAAGCAGAAGCAGAGGCAGGAGCAGGAGCAGGAACAGGAGCAGGAGCAGGAGCAGGAGCAGGAACAGGAGCAGGAACAGGAGCAGGGACAGGGACAGGGACAGGGACAGGGACAGGAGCAGGAGCAGGAGCAGGAGCAGGAGTAGAACCTCTCCTCTCCCCAGGTAAGGGCTGGCACTCCCCACCCAGCCACGCCCAGTGAGCTCTCCTGTCCTCACTTCTGGCTGCAGAGCAATCCCAGCTCAGTTTTCCTCTCTAAATACAGAATACAGAGCTGAGGAACGTGGAGGGCATTGCTGTCAGTGTCCTTGGTTTTTCACAAGTGCATCACTGGGGATCTATCTACAGATGTCTGTAATTTTTGTCCTTCTCCCTGTTGCTTAGCAGCCTTTAGCAGTTGTTGAGGCATCATTTGTTGATTTATCATTTGGGACCTACAGACAGATCGTGGTGCAGCCACAAGAGCTGGAAGTTCAGATTTCCATCCCATGATTTTTACACATTTCATACAAACCTCTATAGAGCATCCAGAGCAATTTGGCACATTTGTTCTCGTGGAATTATGGAATTTCTTATCCTACTGTAAACAAACTGTGTACAATTACTTGGAAATCCGCTTCAGATAGCCATTAATTATGCCTAGTTAGTGTCAAAATAGTTAATTTCTTTCTTCTTTTTGTTTTAATAGCATGCTATCATCTGGCAACCTAATCTTTGCTTTAATGAACAATACCAACACATTAAAATGATGTGGAAATTATTACTTCACAGAAAAAAATGTCGTTAGTACAAGAAGCACATTAAATTCCTCAAGGATACCTCAAGTGCATGGATTTTGGTGTTGATTAGAAGCCTTCTGCAGAAATTGTTATTTTAGGATGTTAGCAACCCTTTTCCCCAATTTGCAATAAATTACCACTGTCTGTCACAGACTGATATATCTGTTGTGTACAGATAGGATCTTAATGCATGAAAGAGCATCTCAGAGGGTACAGCTAATTAGTTACAACACAACTAATCACAGTTTTTGATGACTGTGCCTGGAGGTCTAGGGGAATTAACACAAACACCTGCATCTGAGCAGATTTCTCTGAACAGTGCCAGCGTGTGGGCAAAGGGACAGATGGGTTTGTGCACGGTCACTGCTGCAGTTTTCCTCCCCTGCTGCAAATCTCCCGTGCTGCTGGACTGGGCTGGAACCCTCCAGGGCCAGGGCACTGCTCAGCTGCTGCCACAGGTCACGAATCTGGTCATAAATGAATGTCTGGTTATAAAATGAACCCCACTGAGCTGCACTGCAGGATTATTTTGGCTGCTGCTGTGACACAGAGCAGCTGTAGATCTGGCCTGGCTCAAGGTGACATGAACATGCAGCTCTGTGCTGGAATTCAAACACTCTGAGCCTGGGGGGTGTCCTGGCTTTGGCTTCTCCCCCACCAGTGCCTTTGCCTGGGCTCTGGGAGAGAGGCTGGCACATCTCTCATGGCACGCTCACACTGCTGTTGGATGGGATTTATTGTGCTTGGGCTGGTACAGCACAGCCATTGTCTGCCCCTGCTCATCCCCTGCTGCCCTCCAGGAGGGGCAGTGCCCCTGGCATCCCACTGCCTGGAATCCCTCTGGGCTGTGCAGCCCCAGGAAGGAGCTGTGCTCGCTCCCTTATTCTCATTATCTTCATTAATTCTCCAATGGCTGGGTAGCTAATTCTCTCCAGTGTAAGAGCTGTCCTGGACCTGGAGCCAGGGGATGGAATCCCTCTGGAGCTGGCTCTGGGTTTGGTTCTGGCTCTGGGTTTGGTTCTGGGTTTGGGTTTGTGTGTGGCTCTGGGTGTGATTCTGGCTCTGGATTTGTGTGTGGCTCTGGGTTTGGTTCTGGCTCTGGGTTTGGTTCTGGCTCTGGGTTTGATTCTGGCTCTGGGTTTGATTCTGGTTCTGGGTTTGTGTGTGGCTCTGGGTTTGGTTCTGGCTCTGGAATTTTTTCCAGCTCTGGGGTTGTTTCTGGCTCTGGGGTTTTTTCTGGCTCTGGGTTTTTTTTCTGGCTCTGGGTTTGATTCTGGCTCTGGGTTTGGTTCTGGCTCAGGGTTTGTTTGTGGCTCTGGGTTTGGTTCTGGCTCAGGGTTTGTTTGTGGCTCTGGGTTTGGTTCTGGCTCTGGGTTTGGTTCTGGCTCAGGGTTTGGTTCTGGATGTGGGTTTGGTTCTGGCTCTGGGTTTGGTTCTGGCTCTGGGTTTTTTTGTGGCTCTGGGTTTGGTTCTGGCTCTGGGTTTGGTTCTGGCTCTGGGTTTGGTTCTGGCTCTGGGTTTTTTTCTGGCTCAGGGTTTGGTTCTGGCTCTGGGTTTTTTTGTGGCTCTGGGTTTGGTTCTGGCTCTGGGTTTGGTTCTGGCTCTGGGTTTGGTTCTGGCTCTGGGTTTTTTTCTGGCTCTGGGTTTGATTCTGGCTCTGGGTTTGGTTCTGGCTCTGGGTTTGGTTCTGGCTCTGGGTTTGTTTGTGGCTTTGGATTTTTTTCTGGCTCTGGGTTTGATTCTGGCTCTGGATTTTTTTCTGGCTCTGGGTTTTTTTCTGGCTCTGGGTTTGTTTGTGGCTTTGGGTTTGGTTCTGGCTCAGGGTTTGTTTGTGGCTCTGGAATTTTTTCTGGCTCTGGGTTTGGTTCTGGCTCTGGGTTTGGTTCTGGCTCTGGGTTGGGTTCTGGCTCTGGGTTTGATTCTGGCTCTGGGTTGGGTTCTGGCTCTGGGTTTGGTTCTGGCTCTGGGTTTGGTTCTGGCTCTGGGTTTGGTTCTGGCTCTGGGTTTTTTTCTGGCTCTGGGTTTGATTCTGGCTCTGGGTTTGATTCTGGCTCTGGGTTTTTTTCTGGCTCTGGGTTTGGTTCTGGCTCTGGGTTTGGTTCTGGCTCTGGGTTTCTGGCTCTGGGTTTGGTTCTGGCTCTGGGTTTGATTCTGGCTCTGGGTTTTTTTCTGGCTCTGGGTTTGATTCTGGCTCTGGGTTTGGTTCTGGCTCTGGGTTTGGTTCTGGCTCTGGGTTTCTGGCTCTGGGTTTGATTCTGGCTCTGGGTTTGATTCTGGCTCTGGGTTTTTTTCTGGCTCTGGGTTTGGTTCTGGCTCTGGGTTTTTTTCTGGCTCTGGGTTTTTTTCTGGCTCTGGGTTTGGTTCTGGCTCAGACTGCTGTGCCCTCACTCCCCCAGTCCCTCCAGCTCCTCAGCAATGTGCACAGCTCTGTCACTCCCTGCAATCAGCTCCTGGCATGGCTTTGCCTCCCCTGCACTGTCCTGGGCACAGAGAATGGACACATTTATTTTCTCTTCTTTCTACCTTTACATTTTTCCATAGTTAACTTCAGATTTCTTTAGCCTGCATTTCTCAGACATCCTTTCTAGTTTTTGAAGATGACTTTATCTCTTGTCTCTGGAGGAATCTGACCTACAATGTAATTCAATATATTGCTTCAAAGCACCCAGAATGCTGTGACCCTGCATCCCATGCTTAATCTTAATTTCTGAAAGTGTGTGCAATGAAGCCTGCATGTGGATAGATTTGTCACGGAGACCTGAATTCTATTTCGAGTTTTTACCTTTCTGCCAGTCCATGTTTTCACACACTGAGTTATTCTTGTTTATTCTCAGGCCTTCTTTATCTGAGGGGGAAAAAAAAAAAAAAGAAAGAGGTCTGTTTTGAATTCCCTGTCTGCCATCTAGCACGAATTTTTATACCAGTGACACCACCAGATTGCCAGATGTACTTTTAACTCCCCTGCTTTGGAGATAAGATTGATATTAATCCCATCTTTCTCAGTAATCTCCTGAGGTATTTACCTGCCTGGAATGATCATGTTTATTTATTTTTGGATTCTAAATTCTTTTATTTTTAATATCCCTTCGATATGCTTTTCATTTCAAGTTGCTTGGATGAGTCATTATTAATCTCAGGTAGAGAATGTATTTTCTGTGCCAGCCACTGAATAACAACTTTAGATGGATTCTTTTCCATGGATGATTTTTATGATTATTATTTTTAATCTTAGAAATGTCTCCTTTCATGATATGCTACTGGGTGCTAGCAATAGATCTGACTGTAGTTTGCACTGAAACTCTTTCTGACCATTTAAAGGAGCATTAAAGTGGACGTAAAATATTTGTTGCTTTTTCCTGATCCTCTTAAACTAGTGAGAAAGGGATTTTGTTTAAAAGACAGCTTTGTTCTAAAGGTCTCAAAGAAGCAATAGAGAGTTCAGCCCCCACTGGATAAAGGTGAGAAATTTGGCTTATATTGATAAATAAAGTTTTGTGTGCTAGAAGACCTAATTTATAAGAGAATTGTTTGAGTCCAGTTCTCCCAAGATTAATGTAGGAGAGGCCAGTTCCTGCCAGTTCCAGAAAAATGATCTTTATCCCAGGCACTTTGCTGCTTCTGTCATACAAATCAGAGAGCCAGGCTTGTAATGAATTCAACTGGACTTCAGGAGTTTAACATATGGACAGAAGGCTGAAAATAATAGGAGACAGTAATTAAACTGATTAAACAATGGTCAAAACCAAACCAAATCCCTATAAAGTTGAGTCAAATAGATGAGAAAATATGAGGAATTAAGCCTCAGGAAACTTTCCATGAATTTCTCTCTACTGGAAGATGCAAAGTGCAGTTTCCTGGTGTTTCTAGTGTAACTACATTTTAGGAATACACCTGGGAGACCACCAGAGTAACGGGGGCTGCAAATAATTTTGAAACCAAAATGAAACATTCTTCACAATAAGGGAAGATTGCAAGCAAGTCTTAGACTTTTATTTGCCTGAGGCCAGAGCTAGAGGATAGTTGGAATTATATTTGAAATGGGTTTTTTCCCTTTATAATGCATACCAATTACTGCTGCAGTAAGTAGATCTGCTTTGCCCAGCCTGTTTTCAGGGGACATTACTTGGATTACAGAGAGGCACAGCTCTGTGGCCAGACTTGCATTAGCAAAGAAACAATTCCCTGCACCTGCAGGCTCAGGGTGCCAGTTTGGGACTGGTGTTGGGGATGTGCACCACAAAAATCTCCCCTTCACAAACATCTCCTGGCTCCCTCAGGACTTCCACCTTGGTTTTCACGAGCACCATTCCTCCCCAAGGAGCTCAGGAATTATTTACCAAGGTGTTGAGAGACTGGGGCTGCCAGACTTCCCATCCTGCAGACTAAAATCCCATTCTTCTGCTGTGAGGGAAGTCAGGAGAATTGCAAAGGATTTGGGTGGAAACAAGTGGGGGGAGAGAAGGAAGGGCTGTTACAGGGAGGGCAGGGAATTTAACACAATTTAGCCTAAAACCCAGAGAAACCTGAGGTAGAAATGCACATGACACAAAACCTTTTGGCTCCTCAAATCTGCTCTCAAACAGCTGCTGGCTCTGAGGCACTGGCTGTGGAGGGAGTTGGGTTTATGATTCCAAAGGAATCGGCTTCCTTTTGTCTTCAGTCAGTGCATGACAGCAGCAAAAACCAGCACGGAAACAAGGAAAAGTTCACTTTCTGGTTTTAATTAAGTTTGGCAAAACAAGGTCAGAAGAGGAGTGTCTGAAGTTGCCTTGGGCATTTTTCAGACTTTTTCAGTCAAACTGATGCTAAAAATGTAAAGAAAAATACGAGATACATTTGGTCCATCATTGTCATGGGTATAATTGCTTTAGAATCTCTGTAAAAGAAATGTGAAAAATTTCTGTTGGCATGTTTGGAAAATGGATTGACCCGGTGTTTACTCAGTAAAATAATTTGATGTAATCATGGTGCACAGCTGGTTTTTAGCATTTGCAGAAGCCAAGAGTTGAGGGGGGAAAAAGAGCAAGCAAATGTTGGACGAGTTGGAAGTGTTGGAAGCATTAAAGATATTAAATATTTATAGTAAATAATTGTTTTTGCATTTTGGTCTCCCAATTAGTGCAGCTCTTGTGTATGGGTATGTGGTTTATTTGTTCCTGTAAGCTGTGCTTGCCTAGAAGTTTTCTGACTGTGACCTGAGATCTCAGAGCCCAGGGATGGCTCATCCTGCAGCCAGCAGCTCCAGGGGGTGAGGTTTGAGGAAGTTCATCAGGTGAAAATCCAGAACAGGTAGGAAGCAGAGAGCATCAGCAGTTCTGTGATCACCAGGCTCCCACTCTTTGCCCACATCCTCTCTGTCCTGTTCATTCTCTCAGAATGGTCCCAGGCTCTGAAGGGTTTGGTCTCCCCACAGAGCAGCAGCCCCAGGGCACACAAACAGAGCCCAAAATGACTGTGCCCACCTCAGCTGCACTGTGCCAGAGGCTGGGGGAGCATTATTCCAAAAATGAGACCAGTGGGAGCCCAGCACGGGGCATTTGAGTTTCAGTAGAAAAAGAAAGAAGAGATGCTGAAGCCTGCATGGGCAGGGGAACTTGGGCTCTCTAAAACTGTTCAGAAGTATGTTGATATACAAAAGACATCCAATTCTTTGGGCTCAGCTGCCTGTAGGTGTTTTAGCCCATCATTCCAGCAGTCTTTCAGCTTTATCATGTATCATTATCACATATCATATATAATATCATATATATCAAATCATATAGCATCTTATAGTGTTCAGTGTGGCTTTGTCTTTCCTCATTACACACCTTTGTTTCACAGATAATGATTATATTCATCAAAGCCCATTTTAATTAATAGATCCAGTGACTTTATTCTTAACATGTCAACCTTTTTTTTTTCCCATCAGACCATTTATCAAACATATCTCTCAAAAATTGCCTACAACAAATATTATTTGAAGTCACACTCCCAGTGTGGAAGAACAATCTATTTGCTCCCAGCTAGGGCTGTTGTGTGGTTGATCAAAAACGAGGGGGTCACTGTGAGATAACAGTTTTGGGCTAGATGATTGATGTCACTAATTGGAGCTGTGCTTTGGGGCTGGGCAGGCTCACCAAAGGCTGGCTGGCCAGGAAACCCCATTCCCTCCCTGCCCTTACACCTCAGCTGGGCTGGAGCAGCTGTTCCATCAGCTGGGACCCCAGTGCTGCTCCTGTTTGTCATTAAATCTGCTGCAGAGAAAACAAAAGCACTGATTAGTGAGGCCTGGAGATGTTTGTCAGAGCTACAGGTGCCTACTTGATGGAGATTGAGTATAAAAACAAATCTCTGTAAAACAAAAATCCTCTGTTTATCTTGAAAGGGGGGGGGAGGATTATGGATAATTGAAGGTGGGAGAACAGAATTGCTAGATCTGAAACATAAACACATTGTCTTTCTGTCCATCAGAAAATCGATTTTCATTGCTCCTTTTCCTCTGCTGATTTGTCTTGGGGGAAGTTCATATTTTTGAGATAACAAACTTCTTTTTACCTCAGCAAGCAGCTTGTAGAAATACAATTTTGCCTCTTTAGGCACAATCCAATGCTGAGTGTTTAGTGTCATTCATTTTCCTCACTGTGGAGTGTTGGGCTTGTTGCCAAATGTGCATCCAGGACTCTGGTCAGTCCTTCCTCCCCCCCTTCCCTCATCCCACAGCTGCCCTGCATCTTCTCCCTCCTGTGTCCTTCCCAGGTCCTCATCAAAGGCCATTTCTCCATTTAAAAACTCTGCTGACTTGTGATCACTTCCTGATTATTTGGGTTAAAATGTGCATTTGGTTGCATGGCTACCTGCTCATACAAATAGTTGTTTTTAAACTAAGAAATGCACAGATTCAGCTTACTAGAAAGTCAGACACAAAATGAAAGGGCTTGATGCTTTGCACTTGGTGTGATGCAGCTGGGAATGATTTCCTTCCTGTTTGCAAGGACACAGAAAAAGTGTGCTTCTTGATATTGATCAAATAAAATACATTTTATTGCACTGTAATTACAGATGGAGAGACAGGGGAACCCTTATAACTGAGACAATTGTATTTGGAAGAAAAATATCTTTAGGGCTGAGAACTGAAGAATAGAGCTTAGATAGCATGACAATGTTCTTTGTGGGAAGCTCTGAACAGATCAGACTGGAACTTAGTGAATAACTCAGGGTGTTGATTCCAGTCAGCCCTTGGCTGTTTGTCCAAAGGAAACTTGGAATTGGGTGTGGATTTATTTGGTAATCAAAGTAGCTCAGGCATTTTATCTAATCAAGCACACTGCAAGTCTTCATCCATCACTTGGACCTTTCTGCCTTACTTGAGTTGAATAAAAATTTCATGAAACCTCTGGAGTTCTGTTCAAGAATGGTTGCTCACCTGTGAGCAGGTCCACAGCAGGAGAGGAGAGGTCACTGCAGCAGAATCTGCTGCCATCTGCTCTGAACAGAGCCTGCTACAGAATCTGTGCCTCAGTTAAATTCAAAACTTCACAAAGTTTTAGTGGGGATTAGCTCGGCCACAAGTGCTGTACTGTCCTTCTGCAAAGATCTGAAATCCTGCCAGGATTTATACCTGGAATGGGCTTGTTATAATAACTTAAATTAAGAAGAGATAATGTTTTGTACTCAGAGATGGCACAGAGGAAAAAAGGGGGCTGATCTTGTACCAAAGAAATTAAAATAAAATGTCAGTTAAATTAGTTAACTGCATAGCCTGAGCCAATGTGAGATGCTTCAGTGCATCCAGGAGCTTGAGTTATGAGGTGAAAGCAGGCTGGGGGATCACACAGCCGGTTTGTCTGCAGCTCTTTGCTCTCAGCAGCAGGCAGGGTATGGCACCGTTTGCAGTTAATCAGTCTGTCTTCTGCCATGCATATTTCCCAGTATTTATAATTCTTTTGATCATATTTACAGCCAGAAATGCTCATTAAGGTAGCAGGTAATTATACACATTTTCTCGTGTTCCTCCTGCTCTGCTGTCTGAGTTTAGCTGTGACCCTGGCTGTAGCTGCAGCCCCCAGGTTCAGGACTGACCTCTGCCAGCCCACACACATTTCTGTGAGCAGCCTTGGTGCTGCTTTCAAACCTCCTGTGACACCTCCCTCATTCTCCATGGGAGCCACTGGGATCTGCATTTCTTGGGGAAATGGACCTTGCTACCTTGAACACAACCAAAATGCTCTTTATCTCATTTTTAACTCCTTTTGAGTTTTTCATTTGTAATGAAATGTAAATCCAAGTCGGTTCTGGCGGAGGTGCCCCAGCTCCCGGGGTTTGTACACTGCTCACAGCAATGGTTCTACATGAATGTTCAGCCTGTCTTCATCTCTCATCTGATCTCCCATCACATCCTGGGGGAATTGGTTTTATCCTGTTTCCAACCCTTCACTTTCACACATCTGAAGCATCCCTTTTTTCTGTTCTGATAACCCAGCACCTGGTTATGCTCATGCTGAGCAAAATGAAATAACAGAGGCAAGGGCACAGCAATTAGAGCTCTGAAGAAATCAGTTGTCGTTCCCAGGAACACGAAGCACTTCTGCAAGATGATGCTGTGATTACCTTGTGTTTGAAAGTGCTGAAAACTCTTTCAGCAACTTCCAGTTTAATTTAAATGTAAATGAAAAGTACATAATGTTTAAATGTTTAACAGACACACGTAAGACTCTGCACAGGGCAGGATTGTTCCTGTGCTGGGTTCTGTCGTGGTTGTTACTCACTTAAGCCACATCCAAAATCTTTAATCAGCTCCAGATGATTTTCTCCCTCCCTCCCCTCCATGCAGAGGTCTTTGGGAAGACTCCCCAATTGCTGTGCCAGCTTGGTGCTGCAGGATGCTGCTGGTTTCCCCAACCTGCTGCACAGCAGCTTTGCTGGTTGCAGAGCAGAACTAAAGCCCTCTGAGGCTTTCTCTGCACGAGCAGCAGAATCCAGCACATGGCAGGAGCTGGTTCTGCAGCAGCCCTGGGTCTGGCAGGCTCTCAGGAGCTCAGCTTGGAAAAGAGGGACCATGGGGAGTCTCTGGCTGGAAGCTTGCAGGGGTTCTAGAGGGACCCTTCTGGGGTTGGGGCTCTCCATGAGAAGCCTCCAGGACGTTCTGCTTAGGAGCTCACTACACCTGAACAGCCTTTCCTGCTGGTAATTTGGATATTATACCAGCAATCCATTTGTTTCACTATGGATGTTGATCTATTCCATGTCTATATAGTCTTTTGTAATTGGAAACCATTATTTTTTATTAGAAGTTACACCGGTAGGATGAGGGCAGGGCTTGTGTTCACACCCTGAGGGCAGCAGGGCTCTTCTCCTGTGCTGGGGTCTCCAGGGGTGTCCAGGTGTGTGAGCAGGAGCAGCACACCTGCCTGCACTTCTGACAGCACTGCATTTCCTGGGGAACAGCAGCAATGCTGGAATTGCAAAACAAGCTCAGCTCAACTCTCCGAATTGTTGCAGCTTCTACTTACAGGATCTTGCTTCAGGCTTTTTAATTCATCTAGCCCCCAAAATTCCATTTTTTTATTACCCTCAGCCTTTGCCAGTCTGGAGTTTTTCTTGTTACATGTTTCTGCTCAAAGTAATAAGTGTAGAAATTGTTTTTAATGCCATAACATTAAAAATAGATATACCAAACCCTGCTGAAAGTCACATTATTTTTAATTCTCTGACTTGCAGGGGATCAATAGCCTGGGAACCCGTGAGCAGCATGGACAATTCATTCTCCACCCTGTTCAAGAGCTGTGGGCTTAATCCTGTACGTGGCAAGTTTGTCAAATTAACAGATTCTTCAGTTTTATTCTGGCTGCTGCTAGGGATAAGTAAATAAAGATGGAAATTCACCCATCTCAGCAGGAGCAGGCTCCAGCCTTGGACATGCTGCAGCCACAGAAGCAGGGGAGGATGAGGATGGTTTTTGCAGGGACAGCTGTAAACCAGACTTTGCTGTGCTCAGGATTTCTTGGTGGGACCCCCAGCTTTGTGCAGGTTCAGAGGAGCTGAATTCACACAACTCCAGATTCTGTGCTGAGCACTGGGCAGGATGTGGCAGCAGGAGTTCCCCAGCTGATGTAACCTCAAACACCACAGGTTAGCAAAAAGTATTATTGAATTTACTCTGAAGAGCAAGTATGTGATAAATAATTTCAGTCCTTTAGTTAGTCACTGTAAAGAAGCTCCATAAATAATTACTGATTTACTGACAGCAATTTAGTTGGTCTAAGAACCCAAGATTAATAACACACCCTGCTTGTTCTCTGGAGTAATAGCTGAGGTGCCATTTCTAAACATTATATATCTTTATCTTGGGCTCTGATAACTGTCAGCTAATCCTGACCAAAAGTGCAGCTAAAATGGAGATTTCCTTCATCTCAATAAATCTCTTTCCCTTAGTGCCTATTTTTTGCCATAGTCAGGTTTCTAGTGAGGCAATCTTAATTTATTAGTTTAATCTGGGAAATTAGTTGCTGTAGGTTTTGGTTATATAGATCAATGGACAATAAAAAACATTTTGACTTGAGTGAGATTTCTTTTCCTTTTGCAGGGATGCAAAGAGAATACTGAAATATTTTAGCCCCTGATTGTTTCAGAGACTAAAACTCAAACACTAAAGAAATATTGCACTGAAATCTCTGGTAAAGGGAAGTGTGTTGCTGCCAAGCTGTCTGCAACTGTGTAAAGACATAATGCCTTAAAAGTTTAAATAAGTAACAACTGTCAGGTTAGAAGTGCCCCTTCCCCTCAATATTATAAATTGTGCTTTAAAGAAAGAAAAAAGGAAGCATTTTTGTAATCTTCTAGCTGATTTAGGAGTCTAAGTCACATCACTGGTGACATGGGCCTGAAGCACACAGTTGTGTCTCCAAAAACATTTGTTGAGAGTGCCTGGACCACAGCCCCTGTTGGAGCATTTTTCTGGGTTTGCATCTGAGGAGTTGAGGATGTTTTCATGTCTGTGCCACCAAGATTTAGACTTGAAGAGCTGTTCAGTGCCCTTAGTGCTTGGCCTTGCAGCTGCCCAGTGACTTGTGAAAGCAGGATTTAGCTGTTCAAACCCTTTGGACCTTGTGGTGCTTAGTGCAATGGCATGAGAAAAATTGGAGCTGGCTACTTAATCACGGAGCTTAAGTACTCAGCAGCAGATTACAGAATGCCTCCATAGTTAGGCTTGAATTCAGGCTCAGCAAAACCACAAAAGTGCTTTTGGTGTTTACTGAACAGGGTCCAATTAGTGCAGAGGGAAAGTAACCAAAAGCCTTCATCCTTGTGCAAATGCAGAATGATTCTGTGCTCTTATATCAGTCTGAAATGGGAGATGGGTCTGTGCCCCCTGAGCCCAGAACAGCCCAGGCTGGGTCTGTGACAGCCCAGAACAGCCCAGGCTGGGTCTGTGCTGCCCTTGAGCCCTTCCTGACAGCCCAGGCTGGGTCTGTGACAGCCTAGAACAGCCCAGGCTGGGTCTGTGTCCCCCCAGAAGAGCCCAGGCTGGGTCTGAGCCCCCCCAGAACAGCCCAGGCTGGGTCTGTGCCCCCCAGAACAGCCCAGGCTGGGTCTGTGCCCCCCAAAAACAGCCCAGGCTGGGTCTGTGCCCCCCCAGAACAGCCCAGGCTGGGTCTGTGCCCCCCAGAACAGCCCAGGCTGGGTCTGTGCCCCCCCAGAACAGCCCAGGCTGGGTCTGAGCCCCCCAGAGCAGCCCAGACTGGGTCTGAGCCCCCACAGAGCAGCCCAGGCTGGGTCTGTGCTGCCCTTGAGCCCTTCCTGACAGCCCAGGCTGGGTCTGAGCCCCCCAGAACAGCCCAGACTGGGTCTGTGCTCCCCTTGAGCCCTTCCTGACAGCCCAGGCTGGGTCTGTACCCCCCAGAACAGCCCAGGCTGGGTCTGAGCCCCCCAGAACAGCCCAGGCTGGGTCTGTGCTCCCCTTGAGCCCTTCCTGGCAGCCCAGGCTGGGTCTGTGTCCCCCCAGAAGAGCCCAGGCTGGGTCTGTGCCCCCCAGAACAGCCCAGGCTGGGTCTGAGCCCCCCCAGAACAGCCCAGGCTGGGTCTGTGCCCCCCACAGAACAGCCCAGGCTGGGTCTGTGCTCCCCTTGAGCCCTTCCTGACAGCCCAGGCTGGGTCTGAGCCCCCCAGAACAGCCCAGGCTGGGTCTGAGCCCCCCAGAAGAGCCCAGGCTGGGTCTGAGCCCCCCCAGAACAGCCCAGGCTTGGTCTGTGCCCCCCAGAACAGCCCAGGCTGGGTCTGAGCCCCCCCAGAACAGCCCAGGCTGGGTCTGAGCCCCCCCAGAACAGCCCAGGCTGGGTCTGTGCCCCCCAGAACAGCCCAGGCTGGGTCTGTGCCCCCCCAGAACAGCCCAGGCTGGGTCTGTGCCCCCCACAGAACAGCCCAGGCTGGGTCTGTGCTCCCCTTGAGCCCTTCCTGACAGCCCAGGCTGGGTCTGAGCCCCCCAGAACAGCCCAGGCTGGGTCTGAGCCCCCCAGAAGAGCCCAGGCTGGGTCTGAGCCCCCCCAGAACAGCCCAGGCTTGGTCTGTGCCCCCCAGAACAGCCCAGGCTGGGTCTGAGCCCCCCCAGAACAGCCCAGGCTGGGTCTGAGCCCCCCCAGAACAGCCCAGGCTGGGTCTGAGCCCCCCAGAACAGCCCAGGCTGGGTCTGTGCCCCCCAGAACAGCCCAGGCTGGGTCTGAGCCCCCCTTGAGCCCTTCCTGGGGCAGCCCAGGCTGGGTCTGTGCCCCCCCAGAGCAGCCCAGGTTGGGTCTGTGCCCCCCAGAACAGCCCAGGCTGGGTCTGAGCCCCCCAAAACCAGCCCAGGCTGGGTCTGAGCCTCCCAAAAACAGCCCAGGCTGGGTCTGTGCCCCCCAGAACAGCCCAGGCTGGGTCTGTGCCCCCCCAGAGCAGCCCAGGCTGGGTCTGTGCCCCCCAGAACAGCCCAGGCTGGGTCTGAGCCCCCCCCAGAACAGCCCAGGCTGGGTCTGAGCCCCCCCAGAGCAGCCCAGGCTGGGTCTGAGCCCCCTGAGCCCTGCCTGGAGCAGCTGCAGAGCCAAACCAGCTCAGCCACAGCTCCTCCAGTGATGCTGAAGGTCCTGGCTGCTCCTGCCTGCCTGGGAGAAGGGCACTGAGCCAAACCGAGCTTGCTCTTTGCCTCGATAACAAATAGATTTTAGATTGTTCTTTTAACATTTGGCTCTTTGCAGAGCTCTGCTTTTCCTCCCAGGGTTTTGGGGGATTGGCAGGGCACCTTGGCTGTCTCTCAGTGCATTTGTGTTTGCAGGTAACAGAGTATTTACTTCCTCTCCCATTTCTTTAGTTTCAAACAGAGATGAAAATCAGACCTTGTTTAATGGGTTGAAAAATCTCCTGTGCTGCTGTGATACTGGACTGCTGTGTGCCTTGTGCTGTTTTGTTTCAAGTTAGGGCATTTTCCCTGAACATCATTTTCTTCATCATGAAATGCAGTGTAAGGGAGAGGCTGCATTTCAGAGACACATGCCTGGTTACAAAACATTAGTTTTTTCAGCTCAGTGTTTCCATTTTTTCCTGGAAATGTTCATTAGAGAGAGGATGGATCAGTGTGGCACAGATTTGGAATGAGATTCACACCAGGAGATGTGAAAAGACAATATTGAGACAGAGAATGGAATTCTTTTCATATATGGGACAGAAATACTCTGAAGACACAGTATCTGTTTCTGATTTCCACAAATATTTTTCTTCCTCTTACATTTCCATTCTGAAATTACTTTTCTTTAGAAAGACCTTGTATTTTTTCTTTTTTGAAGTGAAATGGCATGTGCTGTAAACTGCTGCCTCAAGCAGTAATGACTTGCTCAGGACTCCTTGCTGGTAACTGCTGAACCACAAATCCATCCTGAGATGAACAATTTGGGCAAAAAGCAGCACATCATTTACTGAACTCAGCACACACTTTGATTGGAGAGGGTCTGTGTCTGCTCCCCAAGAACATCTGAGTGTTTGACCTGAGCACAGAAGTAGGCACAGAAGTGTGGGGGTGATTTATTCCAAAACTGCTTTCCTGTACCAGAAGCCAAGTTTGATGCACTCATTTCTAGTTCATCATGGATTATATCAAATGAGGAGACAGACCCAACAAGTGACTAAATATTTTCTAGCTGGCACTAGGTATAACCTGGTGCAATATTCAATTTTTGTAAGTCTTCAATGTTTTTGCAGTTAGTCTCTGTCACTTGACTCATGCAGCTAAAAATTACATGGGAATGGCAAACTGTGAACATTTGTGACAAGATTTCAGCAGACAGTCTGAACACCAGCAGTCACTGTGAAGGAGTTAATAAATGTCAGTGTCTCTGTCAGCTCCAGAATAAAACCTGACATAAACCCTACTGAAATGATTGGAAGTCTTCCAACAAATTAGGCTTCAAATTAGAGGGTTTATCTACTAAAAATGGGATGCTATTCAGTTGTTTGTATTATTTGCAGCATACTATCAATTACAATATTTTTATCTTTGAATAATGCCAGTGATCATATTTATCTAAAATGTCTGTGCCTTCCTGTGAGAGCAATCTTTCAATCCTGGAACTTCCTGTCCTGTAAACAATCACTACCAAATTATGACAGCCTGACAGCAACATGTGCTCTTCTGCTTCACCATCTTCTGTTTAACTGGAAGATAAGTGAGACAAGAAAATTAAAAGCAATGAAAATGAGAGGCAGCCAAGAGAGCTCAGATTTTGAGATCATAAATGGTAAGGTGTAGAGACATGCTGATGTACACCTAAGTGCACACAGAATCTCTGAAGAGTGGCAGGCTTGCCTCTGACTTAGAATTTGACTTATGGCTGGGGAGCAGGAGTTCAGCTGAAATGGGCAGCTGAGGTTACATGAACTCAATAAAAAATGTAGGGCCTAACTCAAAAACCCAGCATCTTTTAACAGAAGTCAAGTGATTTTCTCATTTGTCTGGCCAGCTTCTATCAAGTTCATTACTCTTTCTTGATTAAATCTTTTCTAATGATTTCTGCCTGGATGAGAAGCAGAGAAATGGGAGTCACCAATCACTCCTCAGACAGAGTGACAGCAATGTGCAGGACCCATTTCTGTTCAGATGTAAGTCTTTAATTCTTCTTAACTGTGAGGAGAAGGGTTCCATCAGCAACAAATGTCCCAAGGGTGTAAATTCTGAGGGAAACTTCTACTGTGTTATAGCTGGCAGTGATTAGAGATTGGAAAAATTGCTGCAAGTTTATCAGGAACACATTTAATAGTGGAAAAAGGGAATCAGTGCAATAATGCTAAACATTTTAGCTGTCACAGCCCATTTGTCTCAGAATTTATTTATCTGCCCTTGGCTCCTCTCTGCAGGTTCAGGTGCTGCTGAACTCTGCTCCAGCCTGGGTTTGGGTTCTTTGTGTCTGGTTCAGCACCTCACAACTCGAAGGTTCATCCCTGTCCAGGCAGAGAGGGAAGGAGCAGCTCCCAGCAAAGCTGTGCTCACAGAAATGGAAGTGCTCCCTTCCCTCAGCTTGGCCTTCCACACAAAGGGAGGGAAAATGATTCCTTTTCCCCAGCTATGATTAATTTCTTATTTTTCTCTTTTATCTGCTTTTCCTCATGAGGCTGATTGTAAATGCTGCCTTTTCTGACAGAGGACTGGGCTGCTCTGGGCAAGATAACAAACACGTGCTCTTTCTGACACTTTCCTAATACAAAATAACTTTTCTTATTCTATTTCCTTTGCTGCCAGTTCTTATCTGGAGTTTTGATCATAAACCAGGACTGTCTTTTCTCAGGAACACTAAATATAATGTCTGGTAAATTGCGAGGATTTTTTGAAATTTTGTTCTGTATTTTATGACATCTCAAAATAGATTTGGTAACTATTCATACCCTATAGAAAAGACACAAATAAAAGCCCTTTATCTTCTCATTTCTGGCTGCTATATGGACTTGTTTTAAAGTGTCTTTCCCTTCTGTATCGAAAATTGTCTTTTTCTGGTGATGCTGCTGCAGGTCAAGGTCTGATCCAAAGTTTATTGCTGTTAGTGCCAGAACTTTTGCTGTCATCAGGAGTGTTATTTGTATCTATAATAATAATGAATAGTGTGTAAACACTGTAAATACTGCACACAAAACTGCTCAAGAGAAAACTTTCCACAGATGAGGGCACAGTTTATTGTTCTGTTTTAAACCTCCTGAACTCTTCAATTGCTGCAGAAAGGGGATGAGTTTTTGAGTGAGATGTTTGGGGTTCACTGCGCTGCTCACCCAGGAGGTGACAGGACACTCTGTGGGGTTTGTGGTGCTGGCTCCTGGAGCCCTGAGACTCCTTTGGCTGAGACCCACAGAGAACCAGAACCAGAACCAGAACCAGAAAACCAGAACCAGAGAACCAGAACCTGAACCAGAACCAGAGAACCAAAACCAGAGAACCAGAAACCAGAACCAGAACCTGAACCAGAGAACCAGAACCAGAATCAGAGAACCAGAACCAGAACCAGAGAGCCAGAGAACCAGAATCAGAGAACCAGAACCAGAGAACCAAAACCAGAGAACCAGAGAACCAGAACCAGAGAACCAGAACCAGAAAACCAGAGAACCAGAACCAGAGAACCAGAGAACCAAAACCAGAACCAGAGAACCAGAACCAGAATCAGAACCAGAGAACCAGAACCAGAAAACCAGAACCAGAACCAGAACCAGAACCAGAGAACCAGAACCAGAGAACGAGAGAACCAAAACCAGAACCAGAGAACCACAACCAGAACCAGAACCAGAGAACCACAACCAGAACCAGAGAACCACAACCAGAAGAGAACCAGAACCAGAGAACCAGAGAACCAGAGAACCAGAATCAGAGAACCAGAACCAGAACCAGAACCAGGGCTCCAGGAGCTGGGGGCACTGGGTCCAGCACTGGCCTGGGCCAGTGGCCAATTCCCAGTCCCTGCTGGTGCCTGTCATGACACAGCCCTCAGGAGGGGCCCCCTGGCTCCTCTACAATGCCATTATTGATAAGGAAATCCATTTTGGGTGCTGCCTGCAGTTTGGGTTTCCATGGACACTGCTGTAGGAGCAGGGTCTGAGCCCAGGTAAAGCAGGAAAGGAAAATGCAGATTGCAGAAAGGGATGGTTACAGCACCTGTGTAAGTTCTGGCAAGACCAAGTCAGAAATGCCAGAGGAGTTAAATGAACTGGAGAGGTATTTATGGTGAGGGAAGGGAAATAATCAGCTTTGCAGAATGGAGAGGGGAGCACGACCTGTGAACAGATGTGATTGCCAGGAACAGAGCCCAGCTGCCTTTCCCATCCCAGACAAGCACAGCTTGACTTGCAATTACTTTCATTTTACAAACCCCACCATCTGCAGGGAGAGAAAGCAGAAGGCAGAAGTGGAGGGAACATAACCCCTTCCCTATGCCCGTCCCAAAAATGAATCCTGCACAAGCAGCAGTACCTGCAGGCCGTGTGGGAGGCAATTGTCTGCATTTTGTGACATCTGTTCTAGTTTCACTTGCATAGATAATGCCACATAGAAGGAACAGAGAACGGGGAATGACTACACCAGTGACGAAAAGCAAAGCTGTCCTTAAAGGGTTGTGGGAGGCACCTAGTGGTTGTGATGCACTTAAAGAATGTTAATTGCCAAGTGGATAACTGGAATTTGCCAGCTTGAAATGTGCTTATTTTTAAAGATCATGAGCTAAAAATACAATTCAAACAGAAAATATTAAAAAAGTATTAAAATTGCTTGTAGCTAATGGTCAGGTTAGAAATTCAGGTCTCAAATTGCTAAAAACTAGAATGCTATTTATGCAGTGAAAGCAGCTCTGAGTTCTCCCTTTCTCACTGGGAAGGTGCAATGTCTCACAATTTATAGCACACAGAAAGAAAGTGGAGTTTAGCTGTTTTGTGCTTCCCAGCGTGCATTTCTTGTGGTGTCATTACCGAGGCTGTTATCTGAAAAAATAGCTCCATTAAATGAAAAGCTCTGATATGGAAGAAGGAGATTATCTCTCTTTCCTTGTTAAATTGCTGCACTGATGCACAGCCAGAAGGGACTGTGTTTTTCCTGCAGTTAGATGTTCACAGAACAAACACTTTCCTAATGAGGAGACGTTGCTCAGAGCTGCTCTGTGATGTTTTGTGGGTGGTCAGGGTGAGTTATGGACCTTGGGGGAGGGCAGGGGAGGGCAGGGGAGGTGTGCAGGGGTTTGTACACAGGTGAGCTCTGCAGGGTGTTTGTACACACACAGGTGAGCTCTGCAGGGTGTTTGTCCAGGGGTTTGTACACAGGTGAGCTCTGCAGGGTGTTTGTACACACACACACACACAGGTGAGCTCTGCAGGGTGTGTTTGCACACACACACACACAGGTGAGCTCTGCAGGGTGTGCTTGCACACACACACACACACACAGGTGAGCTCTGCAGGGTGTGTTTGTACACACAGGTGAGCTCTGCAGGGTGTGTTTGTACACACACACACAGGTGAGCTCTGCAGGGTGTGTTTGTACACACACACACACAGGTGAGCTCTGCAGGGTGTTTTTTCAGGGGTTTGCACACACAGGTGAGCTCTGCAGGGTGTGTTTGCACACACACACACACACACAGGTGAGCTCTGCAGGGTGTTTGTTCAGGGGTTTGTACACACAGTGAGCTCTGCAGGGTGTGTTTGCACACACACAGGTGAGCTCTGCAGGGTGTTTGTTCAGGGGTTTGCACACACAGGTGAGCTCTGCAGGGTGTTTGCACACACACACACACAGGTGAGCTCTGCAGGGTGTTTGCACACACACACACACAGGTGAGCTCTGCAGGGTGTTTGCACACACACACACACAGGTGAGCTCTGCAGGGTGTTTGCACACACACACACACAGGTGAGATCTGCAGGGTGTGCTTGCACACACACACACACAGGGAGCTTTGCAAGGTGTGTTTGCACACACACACACAGGTGAGCTCTGCAGGGTGTGTTTGCACACACACACACACAGTGAGCTCTGCAGGGTGTTTTTTCAGGGGTTTGCACACACAGGTGAGCTCTGCAGGGTGTGTTTGTACACACACACACAGGTGAGCTCTGCAGGGTGTTTGTCCAGGGGTTTACACACACAGGTGAGCTCTGCAAGGTGTGTTTGTACACACACACACACAAACAGGTGAGCTCTGCAGGGTGTGTTTGCACACACACACACACACAGGTGAGCTCTGCAGGGTGTGTTTGCACACACACACACACAGGTGAGCTCTGCAGGGTGTTTGTACACACACACACACACAGGTGAGCTCTGCAGGGTGTTTGTCCAGGGGTTTGCACACACAGTGAGCTCTGCAGGGTGTTTGTACACACAGGTGAGCTCTGCAGGGTGTGTTTGTACACACACACACAGGTGAGCTCTGCAGGGTGTGTTTGCACACACACACACACAGGTGAGCTCTGCAGGGTGTGTTTGCACACACACACACACAGGTGAGCTCTGCAGGGTGTGTTTGTACACACACACACAGGTGAGCTCTGCAGGGTGTGTTTGCACACACACAGGTGAGCTCTGCAGGGTGTTTTTTCAGGGGTTTGCACACACAGGTGAGCTCTGCAGGGTGTTTGTACACACACAGGTGAGCTCTGCAGGGTGTTTGTACACACACACACACAGGTGAGCTCTGCAGGGTGTGTTTGCACACACACACACACAGGTGAGCTCTGCAGGGTGTGTTTGTACACACACAGGTGAGCTCTGCAGGGTGTGTTTGTACACACACAGGTGAGCTCTGCAGGGTGTTTGTACACACACACACACAGGTGAGCTCTGCAGGGTGTGTTTGTACACACACAGGTGAGCTCTGCAGGGTGTTTGTACACACACACACAGAGATGAGCTCTGCAGGGTGTGTTTGCACACACAGGTGAGCTCTGCAGGGTGTTTGTCCAGGGGTTTGCACACACAGGTGAGCTCTGCAGGGTGTTTGTACACACACAGGTGAGCTCTGCAGGGTGTGTTTGTACACACACAGGTGAGCTCTGCAGGGTGTGTTTGTACACACACACACACAGGTGAGCTCTGCAGGGTGTGTTTGTACACACACACACACAGGTGAGCTCTGCAGGGTGTTTTTTCAGGGGTTTGCACACACAGGTGAGCTCTGCAGGGTGTTTGCACACACACACACACAGGTGAGCTCTGCAGGGTATTTTTTCAGGGGTTTACACACACAGGTGAGCTCTGCAGGGTGTGTTTGTACACACAGGTGAGCTCTGCAGGGTGTTTGTACACACACAGGTGAGCTCTGCAGGGTGTGTTTGCACACACACACACACAGGTGAGCTCTGCAGGGTGTTTGTACACACACACACACAGGTGAGCTCTGCAGGGTGTGTTTGTACACACACAGGTGAGCTCTGCAGGGTGTTTGTACACACACACACAGAGATGAGCTCTGCAGGGTGTGTTTGCACACACAGGTGAGCTCTGCAGGGTGTTTTTTCAGGGGTTTGCACACACAGGTGAGCTCTGCAGGGTGTGCTTGCACACACACACACACAGGTGAGCTCTGCAGGGTGTTTGTCCAGGGGTTTGCACACACAGGTGAGCTCTGCAGGGTGTTTGTCCAGGGGTTTGCACACACAGGTGAGCTCTGCAGGGTGTTTGTACACACACAGGTGAGCTCTGCAGGGTGTTTTTTCAGGGGTTTGCACACACAGTGAGCTCTGCAGGGTGTGCTTGCACACACAGGTGAGCTCTGGGCTGATGACAGACTGAAAACCAGCCTGATTTCAGCCTGAGCCCCTGCAGCATCCCCAGAGGAGCTGGGCTGGCCCAGGCTCACAGCCCCGTGGCTCAGGGTGTGTCTGCAGCACCTGCTGCAGATGCTGATGGCAGTGGCACACTTAGGGCTGTAATCATCCCTGACAAGATGAAATATGGCCTCTGAATTCCAAGAACATATGGGATTATTGGGAAGGAAAATTGTGTGAACAAGGGCAATTGCAGCAATAACTATCCATGACATGGAGCCAGCCAAGCAGAACACAGATATAATGAAAATATTTTTAAAGGCAAACATGATGTAAGCCAGTGCCAAAATGATGTAATTTATTATTCTGCCATGAATGATAAATGTTAATAACCTCTGTGTTTCACAAAATACCAAGAAAACTTTCTTCTATGTATACCTTGCTACATGATTTTAAAGGATACAAAAGGAAGAGAGTTTATTGAAAAGAGGATTAAAAACTTTTCTCATCTAAATTCCAATCTTTAATTTCTCAGCATGTAATTGCTCCAGTTATTTTTCCACACCCCACCACATGTGCACACCTATGCAGGCAGGGGAGGCAGCTGGCACTCTGTTCATCAGCCCAGAACCAGCTCTAACCTGGCAAACGAGAGCTGAGACTGTGAGGGAGCTGAGCAGAGTGAGATGTGACCTTTCTGCACTTACATCATCATTTCCACATGAAAGTGGAAGAGCAATAAAGTTTTCATACAGGAAGTATTAGTTAAAAATCACTTGTGAGCTGCTGTGGGCTGAAACCATTCCTGGAGCCAAAACCTGAGCCTGAGCTGGCTCTGAGCTGGCTCCACAATCCCAGAGTCTCAGCACAGCTCTTCCCTGAGTGTGAAATTGGACACAGAAATGGGTGTAAAGCTGAACTCAGAAATGGGTGTAAAGTTGAACACAGAAATGGGTGTAAAGTTTAACACAGAAAGGGGTGTAAAGCTGAACTCAGAAATATTTCTGCACCTGTTGTACCTCAGCACCCTGGCAGGACTCTCACAGGAGCAAACTCTGATGTTTAATTCCAACAATAGCTCTGACAAGGACCCTTCATTGTTATGCTGTTGTTCACAATCCATGTCAAAAGAAAAAATTTAACAAAGTCCTGTTAGGAAATTAAGATTTCTTATTTATTCGAAGGGGAAAAAACAACAAAACAAAATTATTTTACTACTTACTGGCAAAGTCATTCTTGCTACATTACCAAATTTCAAAACTCACATTTCATTCAATTAAGATTTCATACTGTTGACAAAATGATGCTGTCCAAAACAATACTGTAATAGCTGCTATATACAAGCCCATAAATAAACTGTGAGATTTTCAAGCTTCAGGAGACTGAGGACAGGAGGAGATTGTTTAAAGATTCATTTGAGCATTTCTTATTCAGTACCAAGAAAAACACTTTGAATCAAACCAAAGGAATGGATGTCGATGGCAAGAGAACACATTTGTGCCCTGTGGGGCTTCCACCAGTTCAGAGACACAAAGGGTGAGAATTCAGTGCTCAAGGCTCAGGGCCACGATCAAAGTGCTGAGCCCAGCCTCGCTCACCAGGAACAGCACGGGGTGCAGGAGAGCTCAGGAGACACAGGACGAGCAATAACCAATAACAGTGATCAATAACCAATAATCAATAACCAGTGATCAATAACCAATAACCAATGATCAATAACCAGTGATCAATGCTCCCTCAACACAGAACACTTCCATGGCCCACTCCAAAGTATCAAACCAAACACATTTTCACGCTCGTCTCAGTTTTGGGGAACAACAGAGCAAACCTGGATGAGAGCTCCTCAGCCCTTTGCACCATTTCGTGCTGTCACTGGTGTGGCTCTGGTTTGGGGGTTTCAAATGGACCTTGGGCAGCCACAAAATGACCAACAGAGCACAAGAGGAAATGCAGGTCATGAAAATCGTGAGGGAAATTTAAAAAAAAAAAAAAATTTAAAAAATTAAAAAAGCTTTTATATGTGCTATAATGCAATGATTAGAACAGAAATGATCAAGGAGGGTTTCAATCTATATTTGTGGTCACAGTGTAAAAAAAAACAAAAACAAACCAAAGAAACAAACCAAAACCAGAAGAACTCATGCTCCAGTATAAAAAATATGCTTAAATACATTGTCTGCACACAATACAAACTCTGAACACGGTTATCACAGTACTCTGCTATTCCATCTCCTCTGGACATTCCAAGGGCTCTGTCTGCAGGGTCTTTTGGGAAAAAAAAGTCAATTTTCAAGCCAAGAGAAGCCTGTATATTTGCACAGCTGTAGGACAGAGCAGTGCAGAAAAGGCCAGGAGAAATCCATACAGAAAAGCCAAGATAAAGACAAAACCATCTCCATGTTTAGCTGTTACTGACCTTTGGAGTTAGTTGTCAATGACTGGAGTTGTTTAGCATCAGGAAATGTGAGATTAAAGCCCGTGGACTGCATGGCTGTGGGTGTGTGATGTGCAGCTCAGAAATCCAGCCCTGGTGCAGCCAAAACAGTTCTGCAGAATGGTTTGAGCTTGACAAGGCTGGGGGGACTCTGGGTTCCAGTCTGGGGATCACACAACAGCCCCTGGCTAGGGAGGGGAAAGGGCAGGGAAGGCTGGGCCAAACTGGAGCAGATTGGTTATTTTAGTGCAGGAAGGAAACGTGGACAAAACTTGGTTTGGACCAAACAGAAATTCAGTGCATTGAGTTTTTCTAAACTTCCAATTCCATGTCTTTTGGATTAAACACTTACTAAATTCAGTCATAACTGATGGGTATTTCCTGTTCCCTAAAGATCAATTTTCTTTCATTTCACTTTTTGATAAACTTCCTATCCAATAGAAAATTTCCTCTCTGCACATTAGAGTGCAAATACCTTTTCTCTTGGAAACCAGCAGCACATTCACTGGGACCAGGAGTGGTCTGAGCAGCTGAGGACACAGACATTTAATTAAGGTTTGAAAAGCCCAACACAGCATCTCCAGGCATGAGTTGAAGGTTTGCACATTCCCTGCCTGCTGCAGTGTGTGCAGCCCAGGAGTGAATCCCCTGGGGAGGGCAAAGGGAGCAGGAGCTGGGGAGGGAATCCTCACCTGTGGAATTCTCTGGGAATAACCTGGACAGGGCCCTGAGCACTGCCAGGACTCTGCTGGGAGGGCTTGGCACAGCTGGGCTGGCCCTGCTCGTGCTCCAAACACCACTCAGAGCCCACAAAACACTGGGCAGGAGAAAAATTACAGTGTTTTATTCCTCCTTCAAGACACTTCACAGCAGCACTAAAGCAGAAGCCACTAAATGCTGAGTTTAAAACCACAAAAGAAATTGCAGAGACCTGTTCAAAGCTGTCTGCAGGAAACAATACACACACTTATTTGTAGGCTGGTGTCTTCACAGTACATCAGTGTGTTCATCTCTGTGGCAGGAGTTCAGTGCCTCAGTGACCAGGAAAAGCAGCAGGATCAGTCACAGAGCCAGGTCGTGGTTTCCAAGGCACACAGAGTTTGCAGAATGCTCTGGGTCAGAGCTGCAGGGAGGGTTTGTGTGGCCATGAGGCACCCAGGGGCTGCTCCAGGACAGCCCTGATGGGAACAGGGCCAAGGGGAGCTCTGAAATCCTCACAGGCACATCCAGGAGAGTTCCACCTTCCAGGGCTGTTTGTATTCTACACCTCTGCACTGGGAGTGGAACCTGCTTCTCCCCCAAGTCCATTTAAACACCACTCTATGAATTCTGAATCAACTTCACTTTGATAATTCTGTAAGGTAATAAATGTAAACAGAGAGAGCACAGCAAGTCTGGAATAGTCTCATTACAACATCACAACGGGAAGCATTTCATTTTAGAGTATAAAAATCCATCTTTTCAGAGGTATGTTGCTTTCCCTCAGTTCTGGGGCTGGAATGATTCAGAGAGCAATAAGCCCCTCTTGCATACCTAGTGTTTCCATCATTGCTGACAAAACCATCCAGTGTATATTTGTGCTGGTCATTTTTACAGATATTGCTAATAGCCAGGTGCTGGAACGTGTGACAGTTCTGAAGGCAAGCAACGAGGGCTATGTACTCAACAAAACAACATGGCAATTCATTAGGCAGTGATTTAAAAACCCCAGTTTTCTGCTGTTGTTAGCAGTGAGAAAAGGCTGGTGGACACGGTGCCAGAGGTCCTGAATGCATGGCTTGGTTTGCTCCGAGGAGCTGCCCCTGCTGTCACACTGCTGATAAATCAACGCGGTTCCCTGAATTGCTGCTTTTATCCCAGGTGTTCAGCTTCGTGGGACTCGTGCCTGGCCTGTTCCCAGTCATCTGGAAAATAAAATAGTATAGAAAATTGATTTATTTGTTTTGCCAAGCCACTCTTGCCTGGGTGAAATAGAAGCCTGAAAGCATCTATTCACATCACAGTGCAGCCACAGGGTCTGGAGAGCATGTGCCATAAAGGATTTTAAACAGTTATTGCCAGGATCTGGGGTGATTGGCAACCATCACTTAATAATACCCATCACTTCAGAGGGCTGGTTCTTGATAAAAACAAATATCTTCTCAAGATGACTTAAGGAGAGCTAGAACAGAGTTTTCATGTGTTGGTTTGAGAGTAAGAACCATCAGCAGTGCACGGCCAGAACGCTGCTGGAAAGGAAAATGCACTGCAATTGGTGGGACCAGCCTTGCTGAGCCCCACCAGAGCTCAGCAGGCTGGGCTTGCTGAGTGCTGACCATTCCCCAACAGCAGAGCTTGCTGTGTGCTGAGCTTTGTCCTTTGCTTTCAAAACTGATCCTGCAGCTGCAGCTTCACGGCTGCTGCTTCCACCTGTCTAACCCTGCATTGGGCTGGTGCCACAAACACCCCTGGGCCTGCTCTGCTCCTTCCAGAATTTAATGTGGAACACAATAAATAATCCTTCCAGAATTTAATGTGGAACACAAATACAAAAATGCAATAGGGTAAAAAAAGAAGCAATACTTACAATGTCTGAGTTGAAGGGCTTCACGTTGATGTTGCGGGTTGAGCTGCTGGTCAGGGACCAGACCTTGGTTTTGTGCTTAAAGGCAGCTCTGACCTTTGGCAAGAGAGTAAAAGCAGTTGGAATAGTTGTGTATGGTTGGAATAGTTGTTTATTTTCACAGGTGCAGCCTGCAATCACTTCCCCTTTTTCTTCCCCCACACAAATGTCACTGTGCTATCAAACAACAAACAATGCAGCCCTACACTTCTCTTTGTCTTTGTGGAGTTTTCACAGGACAATTTCACATTTTCTAACAAACCACAGAGACAGGCAGGGGAGATTTGTCCATGATTAGTGGCTGGAAGGGGCTGACCAGTGCTGGGTGTGCAGATCAAGGGGAGTTTTTCAGCCCATCTTGGCCCATTCTCCTGTGACTCTTTATAATTCCTGTGCATTTCTGTCTGGGTGCACTGAGAATAAAGCCCTTTTTCACCCAGCCACTTATCCCAGCCCATGGATGTTTCTGTACAATATCTGAGTTTTGTTTCTCAGAAGGAAATTCTCAAGAAGAATTCCTGGTGTTTAGCTAAAGAAGTATTTTAGTATTCAGTTAGCTCCTATGATGGAGCCAAAATGCTCTCCAAAACTGACAGCTCAAATCAGCTGTGTATAAACTGGTTTTTGAGGATATAAATTCTGAAAAGTTCCTGAATTTAATTTCTCATGAGGTTCTGAAAAAATGGCAGCAATTCAAATATTTGTATTTGATATAAAATATTTGAAACTTGAAGATTTACAAGCTTGGGAGAGAACAGAATAAACAAATATTTTTCCTCCCTACCTTTAACCTGCCTGCTTAATTTCAGTTGATTTCAATAAAGACCAAGAGTTTCAGTCAGACCTGACCTCTCCAAACTGGTTTTGGCAGAGATCACAGCAGTGAATGCTCTGAGGTGCAATAGGCTGGCAAATATTAATAAACCACGATTTCTCTGGGGTGCTGCTGTGCAGGGGAGGCAGCAGCAGGCTCAGGGCAGAGCTGCTCATTAACACCCAGGAGAAAGAACCAAAGCCCAGGTCCCACTGAGCCCTGCCCTGGCAGCCTGCTGGAAATGGCTCTCCCAAAACCCATTTCTCTGCAGTCAGCAGAGAGCATGCTGCAAGCCAGATTTACACCAGCCTTGTCCTGGCTTTAGCCCAGCTGCTCTAATGCAGCCTGCATGCAAAAGATGCCTCAGTCCCCTGTGAAAACCTGAACTTCCTGCCAAGAAAAATACCTGGAATATCTTCTACCCAGTGTGGCTTCCCATTAAGGACTGCATGAGCCACATCCAAAAGTATGTTTTGCTGAGAATAATGTTTATTTTCCTCTGTGGAACTGCAGCTGCAGCAGAGTCCCCAGCAGGGACTGCCAGTCCTGTCCCACATTTCAGCATCTTCTCCTGGTTCAGCCCCTCAGTTCTCTCCTGACCCTTGAACTGCTCCTCTTCTCTTTGTTCTGGGCTTCAAACCTTCCTAGTGCTAATTAAAACCAGTGTCAAGCATGGCTAAAAATACTGAGAGTCCAAAAGCCAGAACAGTCAGGGATTAATTAAAAGAAAATCAGTGACATAGCAGGCAATGGTAATGGAGAAATTCACTTCTTGCCTCACAGTTCTGTTCTTTGGATTTGGTAACACCAAATTTGTCAACACCATTTGGTTACATACCTCTGAGTTCAGGAGGCAGTGAAACAGGAACATGAAAAACCCCTGAAAATGGGAAAAAGGGAGAAGGGTGAGGTCTGGCAGTGAAAAACCAAACACAACAACGTGTTTCTCTCAGCTCTGTGCAGAGCAGGCACCAGGAGCTCTGTAAATATCTGGGTGCACCAAACCAGAGTGTCCCAAATGAAACTGGAGAGACCTTCAGCACTGGTGACTGTGGGGCTTGTCTGAACTATTCCTGTAAAAAAAACCTCCCAAACTTTACTGTACTAAAGGAAAAATCTGGCTGAAAAAATGCAGAACTTCTTCTTTCATTACAACAAAACTTTCTGTTTGTGGTTGCAAAGAGCAAGGAGAGGGAAATGCTCTTAGGGAAACCCCAGATCAGGATTTTTCAGATTAGAAAAGCAAGGTATTAGCACTAGGAAAATTATCATGGCAGAATTTTGTTATTTTTGGGCTTTCAGTCCAATGCAAAGTGGAAAGGTCTCATCCCTTTCCCTCACAAAACAATTCTGTTTCTCTGGTGGTAGTGCTCAGCACCAGAGCCCTGTGTCACTGCTTTAGCATCCAAGTGCTGTTTGCTCCCGAGGCAAGAAAGGATTTACAGCAGATTGTTTTTGCTTCTCCTGCAGCCACAGTTTGAGCTGTAGCACCCAGGGCTGTGTCTCTGAAGCCTGCCCAGAGCCAGCAGATGCTCACATCCCCCTTGCACAGAGCCCTTCTGCACTGTGCCAACAAGAGGGGCTGAGTCCCTGCCTGCCCATCCCCTGTACAGCCCAGAACAGCTCTGATCCCTCCATGAGCTCCTCTTTGCTCTCAGTAATGAAACCCCAAATTGGCACCCAGCAACTGGCCTGGTGTCTCTGCTGAGGAATCCTGCCTGTGGCACACAGTGCTGGAGAATGAATTCCACTTCATTTCTGAAGCTCAGTGCTGTCTCATTTATTTAATTATTGCCACTGGAAACACTGAGGAGTGGGATACAAGTTCTGCTCACACAAAGAGCAGCAACTGCCAGCACACTATGCTTAGCACAGACTCAAAAGACAGAGGAAAGAACTCAGAATAAAATACAATAAGCATAAACATGTGAAAACATTACTAATGATCCATTTAATTGGATCTCAGAAGCACTTCTGTAGCCATAAATTTTCCCACCAGGTACTTACTTGTAATGAGTTAAAAACAGCAAATATATACTGGAATACTAAAGCGTGGGCATTGACAGCCAAAATGCCAAAGATCCACGAGCTCCCCAGGATTGGCAAGAGAACAGCCACGGCTTTAGCTGTCAGTCTGAAACAGAAAATGGAAATGGGGCCATTAAAGAAATGCCAGCCTCCACACCAAAGGGTTTATCAATTATGTTCTGGCAGCAAGGCAGCAGGTGGAACTCTGCTCTACCATGAAATTCTTTTAATGGGCAAGATTTTAATGATTTTTTCATCTGTGAAAATGGGGATAGCAGAGCACTGGTATCACACAGGATAAATACAGATGGTGAGTCAGAAACTGAGGGAGCAGGGAGAGAGATCTGAGAGATGGACATAAAACAGTGCAGCCATCTCCTCAGCTCCAGAGAAATTTCACTTTGTTAGTGAAGAGCCAAAACCCACTGAGCACTGTACATGGGGTCACAGCACTGGGAACCACAGACATCCAGGGCTGCAATCACCCAAAAACCCCTCAGGGATTTCTGCCCCAGGCACCCACAGACATCCAGGGCTGCAATCACCCAAAAACTCCTCAGAGCATCACTGCATCGAACACCCACAGACATCCAGGGCTGCAATCACCCAAAAACCCCTCAGGGCATCACTGCACCAGGCACCCACAGACATCCAGGGCTGTAATCACCCAAAAACTCCTCAGGGCATTTCTGCCCCAGGCACCCACAGACATCCAGGGCTGCAATCACCCAAAAACTCCTCAGGGCATCACTGCATCAGGCACTGCTGACTGGGAACTCACAGACATCCAGGGCTGCAATCACCCAAAAACCCCTCAGGGCATCACTGCATCAAACACCCACAGACATCCAGGGCTGCAATCAACCAAAAACTCCTCAGGGATTTCTGCATCAAACACCCACAGACATCCAGGGCTGCTATCACCCAAAAACTCCTCAGGGATTCTGCCCCAGGCACCCACAGACATCCAGGGCTGCAATCACCCAAAAACCCCTCAGGGATTTCTGTCCCAGGCTCTGCTGATAGAGCCCAGAGCAATTCCAGCCCAGCAGCAGCAGAGGAACCCTCACACACCCAGCACAATTCCAGTGGGAGCTGCAAAGGACAAACCCCCCTGGGCACTGGGAGCAATTGCTGGGGTGCCAGACAAGCACAAGGGAGGGACCAGTCCCCCTGGAATGTGCCAAGGCAGAGTTAATCCCAGTTTATAGTTCAGGGACCAGTCCCTCTGGATTGTGCCAAGGCAGAGTTAATCCCAGTTTACAGCTGTAGGACCAGTCCCCCTGGAATGTGCCAAGGCAGAGTTAATCCCAGTTTACAGCTGTAGGACCAGTCCCCTGGAATGTGCCAAGGCAGAGTTAATCCCAGTTTATAGTTCAGGGACCAGTCCCCTGGATTGTGCCAAGGCAGGTTTAATCCCAGTTTACAGCTGTAGGACCAGTCCCTCTGGATTGTGCCAAGGCAGAGTTAATCCCAGTTTACAGCTGTAGGACCAGTCCCCCTGGAATGTGCCAAGGCAGAGTTAATCCCAGTTTACAGCTGAGGGACCAGTCCCCTTGGAATGTGCCAAGGCAGGTTTAATCCCAGTTTATAATTCAGGGACCAGTCCCCCTGGAATGTGCCAAGGCAGGTTTAATCCCAGTTTATAGTTCAGGGACCAGTCCCCCCTGGAATGTGCCAAGGCAGAGTTAATCCCAGTTTACAGCTCACCTGGAGAGCTCCTGCTGAGCCCAGGGATTCACACACATTTATCAAATTCAGTGTCCAAACCACAGCCCATGGCACAGCCCCAGCCAGGGCAGCCAAGGGGCACTAAAGGAACAGGGCTAGGCACGAACTAAAGTCAGTCCCTGCCTGCTAAAGCCACGGCTTTTAGAAATTATCAGATTTCCATTTAGATGGGAACCTGTGCAGGGGGAAAAGCTGTTGAGGGAGATTAATGTCCTGTTGTGCCCCTTGCACAGATTAAAACCACACTGAGAGAAATGCACCGAGCTGCCTGACAGGGGCTGCTTGCAATTACAGCAAACACAAAACAAATGAGGGTTTTGTACAACACACTTCAATGGAAAAATCTTTTAATTAAACTTAGAGACAAGATGTCTCATTAATTTCAGTGACCTGAGCACACACTTCATTATATCCTCAACTCAAAGTGTGTCATGAAGTTTACAGGGAAATCTGGGACAGGGAAGCATCTGGAACTTTCTTCTGTTCTGGTTTGTTTTGGGTTTTTTTCTGTATTGATTCATATTTCTGTATGCTCAGCCATAAATATCTCTGCACAATGCAATTTAGTTCTTCAAGGAGTTTTTTCAGTCAGAAAATGAAGGAATATCTTAAAGCTTGAGGTCCTATTTAAATTTTAAAATGCATTTCAAAAGATACAATTTTAAAACAACTTACACAAGTTTATTTTTGGGACTCAAGGATGCTTTGATTTGGTTTTTTTTCTCTGATAGGATAAAAGTTCCTCCCCAAACTCTAAGGCAAAATCTGCTGCTCTGGGGAGCTGCCAGCGGAGCAGCTCTTGCCATGGGCTTTGTGCAGGAACCATTCTTAAAGTTTGGATTTTCAGAAGCCTTTAACATTGCAAATTACTCATATAATTTTAAAAATCATGTTTTAATAAAGATGGTTCTTTATTAAGCCCAGAGTTCAGCACAGGAGCAGCAGAATTCCATAACTAAACTGCAAATACAATCCAGATCTGGGATTTTCCATGCAAAAGCATTAATGATTCATGCACACTCATTTAGAAAAGCAGAAAAGCCATCTGAAGGGGAAATTAATTTAGGACTATCTGAGGGTCAGCTCTGCCTATGATTCTCTTAAATCTCATTAAGACTTTTTTGAACTTTTGCCTAATTATTGCATAGTTCTCTATGCATAAATGCCTGGAATTTCATCCTATGTAGGAAATTATTATTTCAGGGTGTTTATGAGCTTCACCTACCAAGATCTGCAGTTCCTGGTGCTCTTTTATCTTCTTCCACTTATCCCTCCCCTTCCTACCCTTATTCCATTTTAATCCTTGAACTTAAAAAAGCAAAAAATTAACTGTAAAATGCTGCTTCAGAATGCCATTAAGGTAGCAAGGTTAAAAAAGTCCTAGAAATACAAAAGTTAATGTTCCACTAGGTACATTTATTCTGACACGCTGCACATACTTTATCTTTTCTTTTATTCCCATTTTACTTTGCCACATCAATATTTTAGTAGATTAGTTCTAGTACACTAAGATATAGAGCACAATCGAATGGATGTTGTTTTTGGAGAAGGAATACTTCCCCATGCATGACTTAAGCTAGAAAAAAAATATAGTCCTCAGCACCAATGGAGCTTTAATATTGTCCATAAAATCGGTGACATGAAGCAATAATTTGGGGCAGGGGCTGGGCTTGCTCTGCAGACCCACCTCACCAGAGGCTTTTTTCTTGTGCCCAAAGGTGTCAGAAAACAGAATGACCATCTGAATTTCTGCTGAGTGCCCCTTCCCGAGCTCTGGCCTTGGCAATTAACAGCCTGTTAATTCTCATATACTCTTTCAAAGCTCAGATATTGCCACTCTCCTGCAGTCCAGTAGCACCACGTTTGGTGAGGTTTTGTCTCTCTGCAGCTAAACACACTGGAGGATCAGTCCTGGAACTAATTCATTTGGAGCAAAGCAAATCCAGCACAGAATCTCCTTGGTACTGTGACATTTGCCAGCTCTGGGTTTTTCTAGGTATACACCTGTCATTACTCAGACAGCTTTTGGAAAACACAAAAACACTTAGAGTCTGATTAAATTTTTATATCTGTGGAATACAGAAAAGCCTTTGGGGTATGATTAGCTGCACAGAGCCCACCTGTCCCTTCAGTCTGTGGTTCAGGGCTGCTCACTCTGCCCCAGCCCCAAAATCCCTCAGCTGGGCTGCAGAGCCCCATCACAACCCAGCTGGGCAAGGGCTGTGAGCCAGGGCTGCACCCGGCCTGCAGGGCTGCCCAGAGCAGCCAGGTCCTGGCAGGTGAGGTGTGCCATTCACCTGAGCACTCCTGAACGAGCCCTGAGAGCAGCCAGGTCCTGGCAGGTGAGGTGTGCCACTCACCTGAGCACCCCTGAATAAACCCTGAGAGCAGCCAGGTCCTGGCAGGTGAGGTGTGCCACTCACCTGAGCACTCCTGAACGAGCCCTGAGAGCAGCCAGGTCCTGGCAGGTGAGGTGTGCCACTCACACCCGAAGAAGGGAAGTTTTCTGAGATGAGAATTTCCTCATCAGTATTGCAGCAAGGTGTGCAGGAGCTGCAGCAGTGCTGGGACGTGTGTTCATCACCAACATCCTCTGAAATCACTGCACTGCAATCACTGCACTGCAATCACTGCACTGCACTGAACCAGAAACCCTTTCCAGGAGCAGCTGTGCTCTGTTTGTGTTTGGAGTGGCACAGCTGCACTCAGCTGGGACTGCTCCTTGCCCAGGTAATCTGTGCCCTGCTCTGAGCACACTGTCCCTGTTGGCAGCTGTGCTCAAACACCACTGACACACACAGAAATTCCACTGCTTGCACAGACAAACCTTCATGGCTTCTGTGAAGGGACCCCCAACTCACAAATCGATTTTATTGCTTCTATGTGTAGCACTAATCCTTTTAAGACTTCTGACATTCACTTTTCTGTCACGATGCCTGCTGAAGTAAGAACTAAATTCAGGCCCATAAGCCAAGATTATATAATCACTGGAGGAAATGCTGCCTATAAAAAGGCAAAGTTCCTTCACCACAATTCACAGAACAGTTTGACAGACAGCTCTTTTAACTGAAGTTTCTCTCTTGTTTCCTGAGCTCCTCCCTTGTCACTTCCAGCAGCACCCCTGGTGTTTTAGGTAAAAACAAATAAATCCCCAAACCTGTGACTAGCATTTCAGACTCGTGGCTGAATAAAACTAATTAAATTTCAGTTTCCCGTTTGTTACAAGTAATGTTTACTCACCCCTGAGCTGGAAGTTGGAGAGGTGCTGGGAAACCACGTGCAGCAATTCTGGCTGGATGAAAGCGATTTCACAGGAGCCCTGAGCTGGCTGTGCCCTGCTGCCATCCCTGGGAGTGCAGCCCTGAGCACAGCGCCCAGGAGAGAGGAGCTGTGTGTCACCTGAGCTCCTTCCTTACTCCCAGGAGAGAGGAGCTGTGTGTCACCTGAGCTCCTTTAATCCCAGGAAAGGTGTGCTGCTCTCACCTGAGCTCCTTTATTCCCAGGAGAGAGGAGCTGTGTGTCACCTGAGCTCCTTTAATCCCAGGAGAGAGGAGCTGTGTGTCACCTGAGCTCCTTCACTGCCAGGAGAGATGTGCTGCTCTCACCTGAGCTCCTTTACTGCCAGGAGAGAGGAGCTGTGTGTCACCTGAGCTCCTTCCTTACTGCCAGGAGAGCTGTGCTGCTCTCACCTGAGCTCCTTCACTCCCAGGACAGCTGAGCTGTGCTGTGCTGCTCTCACCTGAGCTCCTTCACTCCCAGGACAGCTGAGCTGTGCTGTGCTGCTCTCCCCTGCTCTCCCTCCCTACTCCAGGACCAAACCAGCACCCAGAGCTGCCGGCTGAGCTGCCCCAAGCCAGAAGGACAAAGGGAAGAGCGGTGGGGACAGCTCAGGTCATGGAGCTGGGCAGTGGCAGAGGAGGCACAGAACAATCTTCAGGGCTGTGCAGAGCCCTGAGCCCACCTGGGATCCACAGGGATGAGCTCCCTTACCCTCCCCAAGAGAAAAACTCCTCTTTTCTTGGAGAGATGCACTTGGTGTTGGAGCTGCTCAGCACAGCTCAGACCCCTCAGGGCCCTCCTGAATTTACTGCCCCACTGCATGGAGGGGACTTCTCAGCATTTCTGGGGCTCTCCTAATGAAATTTAGCTCTGGACTCTGCCAGCCATCCTCATCTGGGTAGAACTTTCATCCCAAAAGGACACCCGTGGATTTTCTCCTCTGCTCTGTCCTGCCTGCACACAGGCACCAGGAATGCACTTTAATCAGCACACACACAGAGCTGCTTACCTCATCTTGGGTGATTTCTAGGCAGAGCCATAGCAAATTAAAGGAAAAAAAAAAAGAGAGAAAAACGAATAACTGCAGAGGCCATTTCCCATTTCCCAAATGTTGTTTGCACTTTCAAAATAATGGTGTGGATCTGACTACGAGCCATTTACAGTCACTTCAGATCATTGCTTTCTTGTGGGTGTCATTTATAACCCAGGAAGAGGCTGCTGAATGAAAGCATTGTAGCTACAGAATAAACAAACAAACAAAAAACAAGCTATGCTGCAGCAGCAACTAAATTCAGATGGATTTTTATCAGAGTGGGAAGGGAGATGGAATTGTCCCTTGTGTCACCCTCGGTGTTTAACAGCCTGCCCTCCCACCACAGACCTCACAAGAAGGGAGATGTGGCCAAAGCAGCCTCAGCTCTCACAGCTCCCCAAAAACCCCAAATTGCCCTTGGGGGACAGGGGGACACGGAATGCAGGAGCCCGGGCTGAAATCACTCCTTTGCCTGAGGGACTGCGCTCTCCATTCGTGCAGAAAAGCATTTTGACTCCTGCTGGTGCTCATTCCTGCCTGTTGAACCTGTCCCACTCATATTGAATAATTAAATCTTCCCTGGCTCAGAGAGAGAAGGTGAATCCACAGATTAGTCACAAGGCGTTCCCTGAGAGAGCAGAGTCCTACCTAATCCTTGCTTTATTAATATTTCTGAATTTATATTAAACATTCAGTAGAGCAGGGACTGAAACTCAAGTCTCACCTCAAATCCCCATCAAGCCAGACAAAATTAAGGCCACAACCAGAAATGGAGCTACCTCAGGAATTTTAATACTGAGAAGGCAATTCCAAGAGCGGCAGCACTGATTTCTGATTTAAGCACCTAAGCAGGGATTTAGGAATCCCTGCCTTGCTAAGGCTTTCCAGAGAACAAGTCCCTTGTCAACTCCAGATTCTAAAAATACAAAAGAAGAAAAGAAAAAAAAATTCCCAAAAATTAAGTACTGAACCAAAACATGTCCTTCTCCTTGTCTTTAGTGGAAGTTATTAAAAACAAGTATGGAGAATTAAATCATTATGTCCTTGCAAGCTGCACTGCAGGAGTTTGTGATTTCCCCAGGGAAATGAACGTGCAGTGGGATTTTACCATTCTTTTCCTACAGTTCCTCTCTCCAACAATTTTGGTTCTAATTCTGTCATGCACTGCTGTTGAGAAGCATTCTCTGCTCCTCAGTCCCCAAGGCAAGAGCTAATTTTCCATGGAACTTTGCCATTAAGTCATCAAATGCAATGAGAGCTCATTGTCCCAGCAGAAGAATTCCATGAGCAATCTCCTCTACTGGAGGTGCCTGGGCTCTGTCCCCAGTGAAATCTCCTCTATTGGAGGTGCCTGGGTTCTGCCCCCAGTGAAATCTCCTCTACTGGAGGTGCCTGGGCTCTGCTCTGAACGCCCTTGCTGCACATCTGTGCTTTCATCTCCAAATTAAATTACAGTAATTTCACGATTATAAGCCGCACCATTTTGACTAAAATTTTGGTCCGAACCCAAAGTGCGGCTTATAATCAGGTGCGATTTATATATGGACAAAGAACAAAAAGTTGCTGTTTTATTTTGGAGGACAGGTGTCTGCTGAGAAAGGCAGGAACTTCTCTTTGAAATGGAGAATGTAACCCCCCTCTCTCCAAATTATTACAATTTGGAAATCGAGGGGCTTTCAGGCAAAAATATGGGAATAGGAATAACAGTTCTTTTCTAGGGAAATCAAAATAGAAATATAGTACTACAAAGAAACAAACTCCAAACCCTGACAAAGTCAGAGTACAATCTGACACCCTGTCAGGCAGGGTGTTGGCAGCAGTCCCATTAAATGGTGGCTGCATCCTTCTGCAGTGACAGATGTGGCTCAGTTGGAGCAGTGCTCCTGCAGAAGGTGCAGTTTCCCTCTGGAGGTCCAGTGGTGATGTGGAGAAATCCGGTTTTCCTCTGGAGTCCAGTGGAGAAAGGGGCTACCTTAGTGTCCTAAAACCTCTGTTTTTATCTTGGTAAGAAATGTTGGGCTCTTCCTCCTGGCTGGAACAACTTTCAATGGGATGCAGTAATTTTATCAGTGCCACAGTGGGACTCAATGGCCATGAGCAGAAAATGACTGGCCATTAGCAGACAATGACTCCCTGGAGGAAGGATGGGTTGTGAAAAGATAAAGAACAATGCCCTGCCTGGTTTCAATGGATGGCCCATTAGCAGATTATCTGCCATTGAGATAAGGATCACTGTCCCCACCCTCAACAGATGGTGATAGAACAGATACCTTTGATCACACTCTGTATTGTAACATGCGGCTTATAATCAGGTGCGGCTTATATATGGACAAAAAACCAAAAAGTTGCTGAAACCCAGAAGTGCGGCTTATACTCAGTGCGGCTTATAATCGTGAAATTACTGTAATCCATCGTGTGTGTCTGTGTGCTCTGCTGCTCCTGGAGCATCACTGGAACCTCAGAGCAGCCCCAGTGGAACAGAGCTGTTTTCTCTTTTCCATGGAAATTGCTACAGGACCATGCAGCACAAACCCCCAGGCAGGGTCTGCAGATCTGAGAGCACTCCCAGCTGAGCAGGGATGCAAACACTGCAGCAGGGATCCAACACTGCAGCAGGGACGCACACACTGCAGCAGGGATGCAAACACTGCAGCAGGGATCCAAACACTGCAGCAGGGATGCAAACACTGCAGCAGGGATGCACACACTGCAGCAGGGATGCAAACACTGCAGCAGGGATCCAAACACTGCAGCAGGGATGCAAACACTGCAGCAGGGATGCACACACTGCAGCAGGGATGCACACACTGTAGCAGGAATTCAAACCCTGCAGCAGGGATCCACACACTGCAGCAGGGACCCAAACACTGCAGCAGGGATGCACACACTGCAGCAGGGATGCACACACTGCAGCAGGGATGCAAACACTGCAGCAGGGATGCAAACACTGCAGCAGGGACCCACACACTGCAGCAGGGACCCACACACTGCAGCAGGGATGCAAACACTGCAGCAGGAACCCAAACACTGCAGCAGGGATGCACACACTGCAGCAGGGACCCACACACTGCAGCAGGGATGCACACACTGCAGCAGGGATGCAAACCCTGCAGCAGGGATGCACACACTGCAGCAGGGATGCAAACACTGCAGCAGGGATGCACACACTATAGCAGGAATTCTCTCACTGCAGCAGGAATTCTCACACTGTAGCAGGAATTCAAACACTGCAGCAGGGATTCTCACACTGCAGCAGGAATTCTCACACCAACAATTATTGGCAATCTAGAAAACCTGCCTGTCAAAAATGGCCCAGGCTCCAATTCCTCTTTTCTCAAACTGTCTTGCAGAAACATCAAGTTTTCAAGAGGAAAAAAGCTTGTGAGCTAGTTGTTCCCTGCAGAGACTCAGAAGTCCCCCACCAGAGGCTTTTAGCAGTAAGTGTGATTGTGTTCTGCACACATTTCAGAATTGTCAGAGGCAATTACCCAGCCATTTACCATCCTGAGCTGACAAGTGCCAACAACCTGCACAGCTCTGCAGCCCTGGAACGCCAGGAAAAGCCTTCTCCAGGAATCTGTAGGTTTGGCAAGTATTCCTGCCTTTTAACTTGAAGTCAGTAGAGCCCAAATTTTAATTTAGGATGACAAAGTAACAATAACGTCAAATCATGAAGCAATTTTTGTGGAATAGCATTCACCCCCTGAGGAGCTGAATTCTGAAAATGATCTCTTGACCCCGACAGTCTCAGTGACCTTAATTGTGCAACAATGGGCACAGAACCATCACTGTCCCCTTTCCATGGCAACGGCAGCAGCAGCAAAGCACCGAGGTCAGGCACAAAACTGAGGAAAGGCAATTCCTGGGATGGCTCCTGAGCTGCAGCACGCACACCAACAGCTGCAACCCCAGCTGCAACAGCTGCATTGCTGCCTGACCTCCTGCAGGCGTGCATGCACCTGGAAACCAGCAACAGCACTGCAGGGATGGCTGGAGCCCGGCTGCAACCCTGAACAACCCTGCTGCAACCCTGCTGCATTGCTGCTGGTCCTGCAGGTGTATGCTGCACTCTGTACACTGCACTGGCATTTTGGGACAATCTTGTGTTTTCAGTCACCATCTGACTAAACTGTCTTTTTCGTTATTTCTGATACTGCTCCAAAAGAAAAGGGCTTTTTAGACAGTTCCTTTCATTAAAATGTGTTTTTGCCTCACATCTTTTTCAATTGAAAAGAATTGGGAAAAATGTTCCATTTCTATTTCCAGAAGACCTGTAACATAAATATTGCTAATGGCATTTTATTACTTACCTGCAGAGAGCACCTAAAAGTTTAAAAGCATTTTTGATACTAGGACAGTACCTTTTCTTTATTGTAATTACCTGTATTTTCCATTTATTTCACTTTATTTTCAGAGTGCTTTATTAGGAAAATATGTAAATGTCACTTAGCCAAGAGCTGTGTGAAACTGGGCAGTGATTTACAAGTTGCCCAGAGCTCTGCACAAGGCACATGTTTAAATAACATTTATATCCTGCAATGCCACAGCCATAATATTTGTTCTTATTATTCTGCATAAAGCTGACCCATAGTTCCAGGATTATAAATTGGAGCCAAGGGGTAAATGAAGCAGCTCAAGCAAGCTCTTGAGGTGATGCTGCTCCCAGGGAATTGTCCCGTTTTGTGCTGAAGGAGCAGTGTTTAACTGTGACTCTGGAACCAGGCACACGCTGTGACTCACAGCCCCGTCCCCCACCTGCACTTTCATGGCTTAAAATCTGATATTAAAGATGGAAAACTAAACCCAGCTAGGACATTTGAAAAACAAATTAATGTGAACTTCAAAGCTACAGATTTTCAAACGCTGAAGCTTTGGTTATTATAATTCTGGAAGCAAAGGAGACAAGCTCTGCTCCAGCAGCAGGGGGGTGCAGACAGCGCGGTGCTTTGCTCTCAGGTGTCCCAGCACCTTCCTGGTGACAGCACCTCGAGCTGGCCCCTCCACCTGGCACCCAGAGACACTCACAGGAGCCTTCAGCCTCAGCCATGGGGCCAGCAGAGCTCTGTTCCATTGAATGCTGGGTCAGTCCTGGTTTGTGCTGAGACCCCCCTGAGGCCCCAGCTCCTGCAGGCAGATCCCCCTGCAGCACTGCCCTGGGACTGGGCAGGGACTGGGCAGGGACTGGGCAGGGACTGGAGCTGATCCAGCCATGGGGCAGCAGCACAGCACCAGCCCCTGCCCATTCCCATCCAAGAGACAAATCAGGAGGGGCTTGGTGTGGCCCCTTCCCTCATCCCTTCACCTCCAGCACTGATCCTGCTGCATTCACAGCAAGGTTTCACCACAGGGGTTTAATGACCAGGCTTTAATCTGGTTATTAGGACATAAAATCTTATTCTACCCTGACATTCAGATGTGGAAATAACGTGACTCTCTAATGAAAACTGTTTAATCTTTAAACTCAGAAAAGCCATCACCTCCTAGCAATGAAGTGTTCCCTGTGTATTTTGTACCCACAGGTTTTGTCTTGCTGCCCTTCCCAACACAAATATCGGAGCTGCTCGTTCCTCTGGAGCCAGCCCCCGAGCAGTGGCAGACAGAACACCATTCCCAGTCTGGCTCAGGACCAGCCAAGGACAAAAGCAGCAGTGCAGGGGCTCTCCCCTCATCAGACCCAGCTGGAGCTGCCTGTGAAAGCTGCAGCAGCTCTGACCCACTGCTCTGCAGCTCCCTCCCACCACAGCAAGCTCAAGATGTTTGATTTTTTCATCAATTTACACCTGCTACTATTTGTCCCTGTTTCTCTTGTTTTGCAGAGCAGCCTCCTCTCTGCAGCTATGCTTTACATCCTTTTAATATTTTAATTCTCCTCCCAAAATGTGCCTGAAATGTGCCTGAACAATCCCAGCCTGGCCTGGAGCTCTTGTGCAGGGCTGTGACTCCCAGCATCTGCAGCAGAGAAAGCACTCCCATTACTGCCATTATGGCCTCCAAAAGATTAGAGTTCCTCATTAATACCCTCATTGGCAGCACTCAAACCCATGTTATTTTTAGCCTAAAACCTGAGTCTAATAAGGAGACACCCAAACTGCATTTGTATTTGTCATATTCAATGAGCCAAAAATTTAATTAGGTTGAAGACATTATCATTGGCAGTAGCACTTCAGCTCACTAATTGTCACTGCTTAATGCTTTCATTTTAATTGTTCCCTTTGTTGCCAGCCAGCTCTCCTCCTTCCAGCAGTTTCTGGAGGTGCATCACCCCTGTTTGAGCCGTGTTCAATGCACACCATTCCTCACACACTGTGAGGAGCTGGAAGAGAAGGAGCTGCTGGGTCCCACTGCTCTGTCTGATGGATGGCCATCCCTCAGCAAATGGAAAAAGCTCTTCCTTTTATTTTCCATTAGAGCACACAGGAGCAGGTGCTCCTGTCTCTGAGGGCTGTGCTGTGAACATCTGCCATCCAGAGAGGCACTGAAACGATTTGGAATCCCTGTAGGCTTCCAGAAGAGTTTACAGACAGCTTGCTCCTCACCTTCCTCATATAAAAAAAAAAAACAAAACAAACCAAACCAAAAAAAAAAAAAAAATAAAAAAAGATAAATTCTCACACGCTCACATGGCATCACAAAGAGGTGGAATTTAGAATTTAGTCATGGAGGAGACGATGGCATCATTTGGCAGGAGAGGTCTCGTGAGAGCCTCAAGCAATGCCTGATTGACAAGCACATTCTGTGATATGAACAGCAGGGAATAATCCTTAGAACGAGCAGTCTTTGGACACCAAATGACACAAACCAGCAATGGAATCACCAGAACAAAATCCAGCAGATCCCCAGGAGCTCACAGAGTAAGAGCTGATGTTAAAGCCCCGAAGTTCTCAGCACTGACTGCCAGGATTTGTTTCCCAGGCAGAAGGTGACTGGGATGAAAGGCTGGGAGTGTTTATAAACAAGGTAAAAGGGTAGGGCAGAGCCTGGCACGGGTGGATCAATGGTGAAATGCATGAGCAGCTTGGCAGGGCAGCCCCAGTGCTGCAGGCTGCGATGGATGGCTTTGCAGAGTGCTTTGGAATGGCCAAGTCTGGGTGCAGGTGTGAGCAGCACCCACTGCCAATTCCTGCATCTGCCAATTCCTGCACTGCCAATTCCTGCATCTTCCAATTCCTGCATCTTCCAATTCCTGCACTGCCAATTCCTGCACTGCCAGTTCCTGCACTGCCAATTCCTGTGTGCAGCACCCACTGCCCTCTGCACTGCCAACTCCTACACTGCCAATTCCTGCACTGCCAATTCCTGCATCTGCCAATTCCTGCATCTTCCAATTCCTGTACTGCCAATTCCTGCACTGCCAATCCCTGCACAGCCAATTCCTGCACTGCCAATCCCTGTGAGCAGCACCCACTGCCCTCTGCACTGCCAATCCCTGCACTGCCAATCCCTGCATCTGCCAATTCCTGCACTGCCAATTCCTGCACTGCCAATCCCTGCACTGCCAATTCCTGCACTGCCAATTCCTGGGTGCAGGTGTGTGCAGCACCCACTGCCCTCTGCACTGCCAATCCCTGCACTGCCAATTCCTGCACTGCCAATTCCTGCATCTGCCAATTCCTGCATCTTCCAATTCCTGCACTGCCAATTCCTGCATCTGCCAATTCCTGCATCTGCCAATCCCTGTGTGCAGCACCCACTGCCCTCTGCACTGCCAGTTCCTGCACTGCCAATTCCTGCACTGCCAATTCCTGCACTGCCAATTCCTGCACTGCCAATTCCTGCCCTGCCAATTCCTGCACTGCCAATTCCTGCACTGCCAATTCCTGCACTGCCAATTCCTGCACTGCCAATCCCTGTGTGCAGCACCCACTGCCCTCTGCACTGCCAATCCCTGCACTGCCAATTCCTGCATCTGCCAATTCCTGCACTGCCAATTCCTGCACTGCCAATCCCTGTGAGCAGCACCCACTGCTCTCTGCACTGCCAATTCCTGCACTGCCAATTCCTGCACTGCCAATTCCTGCATCTTCCAATTCCTGCATCTGCCAATTCCTGCACTGCCAATTCCTGCACTGCCAATTCCTGTGAGCAGCACCCACTGCCCTCTGCACCTGCCCAGGAAAGGCTCCTGTGCACTCCTCAGATAACCAAACCAAAGAATAGTCACATTAAACCTACAGACTCCAGCTTCGTGTGCAGGGGATTGTGATAAATTTAAAAATGCAGATGGGACTGACACAGCAGCTGACATGACTCACTGTGCTGGGATTTTCCTGAAGCTCTGTTTTGCTCCCATTCACTAGAGCTGCTGCCATTTTTTCCAGTTTTCAGTCATTAATTTAACCAAACAAGAAAACCTGTTTTTCCAATGGAGAACTGCTTTACTGTTTCACTGAGTTTGGGGGACTCAAATTTGGAAGAAAATAATAAAATGAAAGAAAGAATAGGTTAAAAGCTAAGAAATAATTCTAATTTTGCTGTAATTGCTTTCTCCATGGATGATTATGATAGCTATCACTTTTGGTTCACTGAGTGCTGAAGTGTACAGTTTATAAAAAAGACAGAGATTTTTCCAACTCATTGGACCATTTCAGAGTAAGCAGTGAGAATGCATTTAATAAGAGCTGGCCTTGGCAGTTGAGTCAAGAACAGCTAATGAAACTGTCTCTGCTGGACAGCAGAACGCAGAAGTGAACTGGCAGGGAAATCCCAGGGCTTGGCTCAACGTGGTGTCCTTGCTTCTGAACTAAACCACAATTCCTGCACCACAGACAGGCTGGGCATTCCTTCCTCTGCTGCAATTAATACAAAATTCCATCAGTGCCAAAGAAACCTTTGAGAATTCCGGGTGTTGCCCTTGCCCTGTGCTGCAGGGATCAGGCAGGAGCTGTCCCCACAGGGAGTGAAATTGCAAACTCTGTCACTGTGGGGATCTTTTCTCACTGGAACACAGAAATCACTTCCCATGAGACTCTGAAAGGCTGGGGCAGTAAGAAAAAAAAAACTTATTTAGGCCCTTATAAGTCAATGAATGTGCTGAGAAGAGTTAAGTCTTTAGATGCAGCAGAAATAAGTAAGAAAAAGGGTTCAAAAGGTTCATAACTCAGAAATGCAATCATGTGCCTTTTCAAGCACATGAGCAATTCCATTAAACTAATCTGCTTTAATTGCATTAAGCTTAAAGAGGCTACTCATATGCTTAAACTCAAACATATGATTAGTTATGTCCCTAAAAAAAGAATGGATAATTCAAACAAATGCTCTATGTATGCATGTAAATGTTTCAAGGTATTAGATCCAGCATTCTATAAACTAAAACATTTAAATTAGCTTTTTGGCAGAAAATCTGTTCCCTGGATGCAAAACATCCTCATTAAGCCACAACTGAATTATTGCTCAAAATTATTTTTCTGAAAGTCAATAGCTAATCCTCTGATAAAAGGTTCAGTAATAATCAATCACAACTAAAAGTTCATATTCTATGCGTGTGCTGGATATGCTTCAAAAACAATACAAAAAGAATGGTTTTAAGTAAATTCAAGTAATAAACAGGAGATAATAATAATTCTTTGCTCAGCTCTTTCCAGTAAACTGCTCTTGCAGAATTAAAGTTTCAGACACTAAAAAAGTGGCCATTTCACACACATAGAAAATTACTGCAGTGACCAAATACTCACAGTTCACACTGTCACAGGAGTCTATTATGCTTTAATTGCTGTCTCTGATCATAAACTGCTTAATTGTGTTGGTTTTGCCTTAAATTATTGGGTATTTTGCAGTCTGTGTATCATAAAAGCTGGGTCTTTAATGTTGCTTCCTAAATTCATTTGAGGGGCACTGTTTTAATTTAGTTTAAGCAAACAGTGATCACAGCAGTGGAAGCAGAAGTGCAGGATGTGCTCTGGTGTCTGCCCTGTGACAAGTGACCCGAAGAGATTGGTTAGCCAGTCACTGCACGTGTGCTGGGAAATGGGAGGGGGAAGGGGAACAAGAAATTAATTTTATGGCACTAAAAGGAGTTTTGTTCACAACTTTCTTTCCAGTTTTGGCTTTTAAGGCTGAGGTTTGTCAGAGCAGAGCAGGGGATGGTGAGCCTTGAGTCAGCTCCCTGCAATACAGAAAAAGATTCAAGTATTTGGAGCAACCTCTGCAGCTCCTCTTGTACTTAGGCACTTGTGTCTTTGTCTTCATGCTTCTAATAGTGCATGAAAATTGGCATTGACAACGCACAGTTATTAGCTTCCTAAGTTTCTATATTTCCTTAGTGTTTCTGAAGGTCACAGGAACTCAGCCAAACCTGAAACAGTCATTTTAATTCCCAGGCTTCTCATTTCACTACAGTGTAATTATATTATTGACTTTTCTGTAGACTTATTTACTGTTTTTCTTTTCCTATTGGGTAAGTGTACAATAACTAAACTAACTTGAATTAGGTAACTGTCACCAATAATTAAAACTTAATGACATTTTCAAAATTACATAAGTAATCCAAGCATAAAAATTATTCTTTATGATACCATTTCAGAACAGTGGCACCAAATCCTTATCATGCAATAACTCGTGCCTCAGAACCATTAAACACAAGCCATCATCACATTTTTCTTCTATCTCTGCTCCATATTCTTTTGTTTATATACTGTGTCATTTCTCTGTTTGGGCTAAAGCATCTTTAGGAGATACCAAATGGAATATTCAACATATTCATTTAGCCTCGATATATTAAATTATCTTCTTAGCTACACACATGTAATCTCTCTACACACTTCAGGAATCAGAATTCAGAGGTAGCTCTGTGTGTGCCTCACGTTTCCCCTCCAGACCTGCTGCTGCTATTTCAGAGATGATTCACTCTCAGAGGCCACCACCCCAAGAGGCTCAAGGCACTGTGACACAAAGATCTGCTTGAATTCAGGCACACATTTAAATCCAGTGTAAGCCTGTGTGCTTTGCAGTGTCAAGAGAGTCTTACAGATAAGCCCATGCCTAAATACTGCACTGAGCTGGGCCAGAAACAAGCTCTATCCTCAGAAGGAGCACATAACCCAGCACAGATTGATGATGCTCTGTGAAATTCAGCTTTGACTGCACCAGGAAGAGGAAAGTCTCCAGTAATAAAAGGGAAAATAAAGAATCAGCAAGGGCTGGAGACTGTAAGAGGCAGGGAAACTCTTCAGCTCTCAGCTTTAATAAAACCCAGCTTAACTGCTGTGCTCCAGTGGAGACTGCCTTTAACAGCATTGGCTTTCTGCTGAGGAGGAATGATGTCAGTTCTGGGAGAAGCCCACGGTACAACACTGCTCGTGGGAGATTGTTATCATTTCAATGAGAAAAACTTACTTGAAGGCATTGGCATCTCCATGGACCTTGTAGTTGTCTGCACTGATCCTGGAGATGACTCTTGTGACAGCAATGAGGATGCCAATGTTCACCTGAGAAGGAAAAGGAGCAAGGAGTGGTCAGGGCTGCCCTGGGGGGCTCTGACAAACCCAGCAGGGAAGGAGCAGCACACACACACAGCCTGGGCTGTCCTGGTGGGCCAAGAGAGCTCCCCAGGGCGGGGCTGGTGTGGTTTGTCAGGGATTTCCACCCCACAGAGGGAACCTCTGGCTGCTCTCCCTGCTCCAGAGCACCCCAGTGTGCCTGGGGAAAGCCTGGCTTGGTGCTTCACCTCCAGCCCAGGAGCTGGGACCCCCAGTGCCCAGGCAAACAGCCTGACTGGGAATAAACACCCTGATTGTGAATAAACAGCCTGACTGTGAATAAACAGCCTGACTGTGAATAAACAGCCTGACTGTGAATAAACAGCCTGATTGTGAATAAACAGCCTCAATGTGAATAAACAAACACCCTGACTGTGAATAAACACTCTCACTGTGAATAAACAGCCTGACTGTGAATAAACACCCTGATTGTGAATAAACACCCTGATTGTGAATAAACAGCCTGACTGGGAACAAACAGCCTGATTGTGAATAAACACCCTGACTGTGAATAAACACTCTCACTGTGAATAAACAGCCTGACTGTGAATAAACACCCTGATTGTGAATAAACAGCCTGACTGTGAATAAACAGCCTGATTGTGAATAAACAGCCTGATTGTGAATAAACAGCCTGACTGTGAATAAACACCCTGATTGTGAATAAACAGCCTGATTGTGAATAAACAGCCTGACTGAGAATAAACACCCTCACTGTGAATAAACACCCTCACTGTGAATAAACAGCCTGATTGTGAATAAACACCCTCACTGTGAATAAGCACCCTGACTGTGAATAAACACCCTGATTGTGAATAAACACCCTCACTGTGAATAAACAGCCTGACTGTGAATAAAAACCTCACTGTGAATAAACATCCTGATTGTGAATAAACACCCTCAGTGTGAATAAACACCCTCACTGTGAATAAACAGCCTGATTGTGAATAAACACCCTCACTGTGAATAAGCACCCTGACTGTGAATAAACACCCTCAAAGTGAATAAACAGCCTGACTGTGAATAAACACCCTCACTGTGAATAAACACCCTGACTATGAATAAACAGCCTCACTGTGAATAAACACCCTGATTGTGAATAAACAGCCTGACTGTGAATAAACACCTCACTGTGAATAAACACCCTGATTGTGAATAAACACCCTGACTGTGAATAAACACCCTCACTGTGAATAAACTGGGCAGTGCAGGAGCTTCCCCAGCAGGGCCACTCTCTGCCCTGCTCTGGTTTTGTGTCAGAGCTCAGAGCCCTGCTCAGGGTGCACAGCTCCTGCTCCTCACCAAAACCTGCTGCAATTTATCTACAGCTCTATTGGGAAGGAGCAATGAGAAAAACATGCTAAGCCTGAACTCTGCTCTTCAAAGGCTCCACTCCTTTTGATGTCAGGTCCGGCAGAAACATCAATAAAATGAAAAGAATTCCCAACAGAAAAGCAGGAAATCATGAAAAGACCAGCACTGAAAATGTTCAACAAAAGAAAGTTTGTGCTGGAGTCACAGGTGAGGGAAGAAGGAAATCTTCACCACTTAAAGGAAATGTGGCAAAGGCTCTCTTGCTGTGCAAAGACCTTGGGTTTAAAGAAAAAAAAGGGAAACAATGTGAAGGTGAAATTTCTCCCTTCCTGTCCAAAGTTGCACAAAGCATCGAGAACAAGGGTAGAAAAAACTACCCTGAATGACAGAACACAAGAAAGAGAAGACTTCAAACAAAGTGCTGCTCCTAACTCAGTAATCATCCTCCACTTTGGCATAAATATTCTAATTCTGACGATGAGAGGGTGAATCAAAGATGTTTAAATTTGATTATAATGATTTCCTTGGGGTTTTTTTTCAAATCTTCTGAGCCCTTTTTTAGTTTTAGCTTTCTAGGGGCAGATCATCACCCGCTGTAGAATCAGAGGATACCTGAAATAGTTCATTTTTGCCACAGCTCTCGAGTTTATCCAAAGGGAACCCTGTGGAACTGCCAGCTCCTCAGAAACAAGTGTACCTGTTCAGTGAGCTTTGCAGAGATAAGAGGTGAAATTCAGTGGTCTGGGGATAATTTTCCCTATTCCTACCAAACCATATTTTGTAAATAACTTCTATAAATCCTTTGAGGTGGTACCACCAGGAAAAATAACATTTTACAGGAAGGCAATGAGGCCTTGCAGGGCAGCCCAGCATCTCCACAGAACTCCTCAGAATTCCTTCATTCTGCCACAGCCATGGAAACACAGCAGGGCAGCAGATGGCTGAGAGCAAACAGAGCCTTCTGCCAGAAGTTTCAATGTCTTGTGTCAAAAATTCAGGTGCTTTGTCAAGTTGGGTTTTTTTGCACTGAAGACACGTCCCAGGGCAGCTTGGGCTGAGCTTAGATTGGTCTGCAAATTAATTGCAAGGATTTTCTGTGAAGCTGCTTTAAGAGGGTGATAGAGAGGCTGTGGTTTGGGTGTGGGGCAGAGGGATCTCAAAACCTTAGGATTTAGGTAGAAGCCAAAAGTCCTACACATAGAAGGAATTCTTTCCTTCCTCATATCTCACACCCCAGGGAAGGAGCTTGTTTGGTCTGGGAATGCATGCAGGGCTGGAGCTCTGTGAGTTACTGGAGGAGGAGGAGGATGGTGAGGGCTCTGCCCAGCTCCAATTCTGCAGGGCTGGGGCTCTGTGAGTTACTGGAGGAGGAGGAGGAGGATGGTGAGGGCTCTGCCCAGCTCCAATTCTGCAGGGCTGGGAGCTCTGTGAGTTACTGGAGGAGGAGGAGGATGGTGAGGGCTCTGTCCAGTTCTGCAGGGCTGGAGCTCTGTGAGTTACTGGAGGAGGAGGAGGAGGATGGTGAGGGTCTGCCCAGCTCCAGTCCTGCAGGGCTGGGGGCTCTGTGAGTTACTGGAGGAGGAGGAGGATGGTGAGGGCTCTGTCCCAGCTCCAGTTCTGCAGGGCTGGGGTCTCTGTGGGTTACTGGAGGAGGAGGAGGATGGTGAGGGCTCTGCCCAGCACACTCCTGCTCTGGGCTCTGTCCCAGCTCCAGTCCTGCAGGGCTGGGAGCTGGGCAGGATAAACTGGGCTGTGCCTGCCTTGTCCTGGGGCGTGGGAGCTGGAGGAGCAGTCCCCCTTTTTCCTCACAGCATAATCCCTTTTCTTGGCACAGGCACTGTGGATCAAACCAGGCAAAAACTGCTTTTTGAGAAGTATTTTCAGACTTAAGTGCTAGTTTGTGCAACTGGTGGCTGATTTGCTATGTAAAGAACACAGGCAGACATGCACACACACCAGGCAGTGTTTAGCCCTGTTATTTCCCTACAGGCACTCACACATTTTTCAGCTGCAATATCCAGTGCCCAGGGAGGTAATTTGTCAGCTCACTTGCTGCTATTTTGGGCAGAGCTGGGTTTAGACTATTTAACAAATTGCTCTACGTGGATCAGCCTTGTGAGCTCACTCTTTCTCTCTCTCAAAGTATTTGTATCCCTACAAGAACATAATTTCAGCTGCACAAATAGCAGTTATATATCATAAGTTAGAGCCAGACAATTAAACTCTTATTTCTCTGCCAAGCAGCTGCAAATTGTGCTTGCCCAGGCGAGGGAGCATTTCACTGCCTGCTGTGTTTTGGTTGCCACCATCCCTGGACAGCAAAGGAAAGTTTGGTGCCTCTGACTGCATCTCCTTCCCTCCTCTGGTGCTGAACAATGGCCAGAAAGCAAGTGCTGATGTCAGGAGGGGAATGTGAGTGTTAGATTTGAATTGCTCTCCAATCATCAACACCTTTGAATGTAAACTCACCCACTGAAGCTCAGGGTGCACCTTGGAGTATTACAGAATATGCACTGGTAAACACCAGTTATTTATGGATCTATTCCTCCCTCTGGCTTGTGAGCAGGATTGGGGGGGGATTTCTGTGAGATGAAATCTGGGCAAGCTTCTCTGTGCTTTTTTAAAAATGTCCATGCCTCTAAGAGTCTCATCAAGCTTTAAAGGTGACCTGGTTTCACTGGTCACTGAATCTATTGCATCTCCAGGCTCCCACTCTGACAGAAAACACTGCAGACAACCTGGTCAATGAGAGCATCACAGACAGAGCTGGGAGGTGCTGGCCTGGCACAGGTCTGTGCCAACACTCCTGGGAAATCACAGCTCACTGCAGTTTATTGTGTGAGCAGCAGGAGCTGCTCTGAATGCTTGTGCACCAATGCTGAGCCCTGACCTGCACCTTCCCTGGAAGGGTCATTGGAGCTGGAACCCAGAAAAGGCACCTGCACACCCCTGACTGACCAACCTGCTTCCATGAACCCAGCAAACTGACCTGAACATCCCTGACTGACCAACCTGCCCCAGCTGAACACAGCAAACTGACCTGCACACCCCTGACTGACCAACCTGCCCCCATCAACCCAGCAAACTGACCTGCACACCCCTGACCAGCCAATCTGCCCCAGCTGAACCCAGCAAACTGACCTGAACATCCCTGACCAGCCAACCTGCTCCAGCTGGAACCCAGAAAAGGCACCTGCACACCCCTGACCAGCCAACCTGCCCCAGCTGACACAAACTCCCCTGCACACCCCTGACTGACCAACCTGCCCCACCTGACACAAACTCACCTGTACACCCCTGACTGACCAACCTGCCCCAGCTGAACACAGCAAACTGACCTGCACACCCCTGACTGACCAACCTGCCCCACCTGAACCCAGCAAACTCACCTGCACACCCCTGACTGACCAACCTGCCCCAGCTGAACACAGCAAACTGACCTGAACAGCCCTGACTGACCAACCTGCCCCCATGAACCCAGAAAAGGCACCTGCACACCCCTGACCAGCCAACCTGCCCCAGCTGACACAAACTCACCTGAACATCCCTGACTGACCAACCTGCCCCACCTGAACCCAGCAAACTCCCCTGAACACCCCTGCCCTGTCCAGCCTGCCCCAGCTGACACAAACCAGAACCCAGGGGACAGGAGCAGGCTCCTGAGCACTGTGGGGACAGGGTGGGCACCCTGGAGGTGACAGCTCCCCCCTGCCCCAGCCCATCCCTGCTGCTGAGGTTGTACCTACCAGAATGACAAACATTGCTGGGGCCACAAAAGCCCAGATGGCTCCGTCCTCCAGGGAGAGCCAGCAGCTGCAGGGAGAATCAGAGTTGGTTCAGAGGAAAACAGTCATTTAATTAGAAATGTTACTGATCAAAAAACCCGACTTGTAAAACAACTAAAGCGGAGTGCAAGGAGACTGATGAATTCTGAAAGCAAGAGAGGTGAGAGCACATCAGGACAAAGCTCCCTCACCCTCACACAGGGGATCCAGGGTGGGATCTCACCTGGATTTGTCACAGCCAGTGACTCCTCTCTGCCCCAGCCCAGCTTCACAGGGGTGCAAAGAGAGGAAATGTTTGATTTGTAATTTTTTGTTTGGTATCCTGGGCCACAGGCAGTTTGTTTCAGTGCTGGAGCACTGTGAAATGTCTCATTGGAGTGAATTTGTCTCACTGACAAAGTGAGCTGCAGGTGGGAAGGGCTGGCAGACACAGCCAGCCCCACAGCCCTTCTTACAGCCCTGATGAGATGAACCAGTTTACCACAGGTGAAATTATTTTAGGTCTAAATCCTATGGTGTTCTTTCAGATATATTTGTTCTTCCTTTCCTAAATTAGAAAGAAAATTAATTTTCAAAGTTTTGGACATCATCCATTCCAGACTTCAGGTGTAACTGCAGTTTTCTTCAGAAGATTGAATATCTTTAATCAATGATTACTCTCTTCTTGGTGCAAATCTCCCCCCTGAGCAGGGAGCTCCCTGAGGAGCTCTTCAGTGAAAAGCAGGAAAAACATCTCAGGAGCTTTCTGTGCACCAGCTCTGTGAGAACCAGACTTGGGGCTCTGTGTTTGACAATATTCCTGCACAAGTCACTTTCTGCAGACTCCCCCTGCTCCTCAGGAGGGCTCGCAGCACCAGAGCCCAGTGACACATTCACAATTCCCTGCAGGTCAGACTCCCACCCCTGCTGCCCCTGCACCCCCGGACTCACTTGCTGCTCTCCCCGTAGCTGTCCAGGGACGAGGTGGCAGAGATGACACAGATCACCAGCGGGCAGCCTGCAGAGAGGCAGATGAAGGATCAGGAATGAGAGCACAGCTCCAGTAAGCACTGCCAGTGCTGCTGAATTTTGTATGAACAGAACAGCTCAGAGTCATTTTCAAACGAAGTCTAACTTGACATCCTCCTGCAGCTGTTTAATCCAACGTGTTTTAATCAACTGATGTCAGACAAACAAAATTACTTTTTAATAAAATACTAGTTTAACTGCTAAACTGAATCAGTGCTAATTTCCTTGGCAATCACAGTCCTCTTTTAGCCTGGGTTGGGCTGATGGACTTTCTGCCTCTGCTGTCCAAGCAGTCACAGCCTGTGAAGCAGCTTCAGCCTGGTTTTAACCCCTCTCCCAGGTAAATGCATTTAACCCCTCTCCCAGGTAAATGCATTTAACCCCTCTCCCAGGTAAATGCATTTAACCCCTCTCCCAGATAAATGCATCTAACCCCTCTCCCAGGTAAGTGCATTTAACCCCTCTCCCAGGTAAATGCATTTAACCCCTCTCCCAGGTAAGTGCATTTCTGCTCAAGAATTCAGAACTGAGACAGGAGAGCAGAGTCTCACATGAACAGCAGAGAGGACAGGAGTGGTGACACTGGGTTATCCACAGCACCACACCCAGCAGCTCAGACTGCCTCAGGTGCCCAGAAAAGGCTGATTTAACATAAATATGTCACAGGTCTGCAGATCTCTGTGTTTACAGGAAATTCTGTTCCCAGATGGTTTTGACTGGGGCAGAGGGCTGTGCCCTGGGAGGTGGAAAACATTCATGGATGGCCCAGGAATGACACAGGGGCAGGTCTGGTCCTGGTGACACAGGAATGACACAGGAACGACATAGGAATTACACAGGAACTACACAGGAATAGCACAGGAATGACACATGTCTGGTCCTGGTGACACAGGAACTACACAGGAATTACACAGGAATAACACAGGAACTACACAGGAATTACACAGGAATAACACAGGAATGACACAGGGGCAGGTCTGGTCCTGGTGACACAGGAGCTGCACATTTTAAACTCTGATTGCAGCCAGAGAAATTTGCATTTCCTCCAACAGACCCACTCTCAGGAAGGCAAACTGTGATCACAAGATGACAATTCCAAACAAGCTTCTGAATATTATCTTGTCCTGTACTGAGGAGACTTAAAGTAAGCAGCTACTAAATGCTTACCCCATCCAATTCCATAATAATATAAGTGCTTGCTTTCTTCTGACCCAAATACTTTGATCACCATGCTGTAGAGATGAAATCCTTCCACCAGCATCCATGCAAATGCACTCAGGAAGAAAAAATGAAGGAGAATGGCCAATATCTTGCAAGGCAGCTAAATTAGGAATAAAAATAAATACATTAGTTCTTTGTGATAAAGTCACATTGGTTTTCTTTTTTTTATATATATTTTTTTTATTTCTATAGACATTTACAGGCCAAATACTAAATCCCTGAAGTAACACTGTCTTAAAAAGAAAACAGACAATTACATTTTTTCTACTACATTTTCAGATAGCTTCAGAGTAACAAATCCTCTTACCTTAAAAAAATAATAATAATAAAAAATCCCTAACAACATTGCCAAATGTGATGTAGAAATCCAAATGTGCAATTTATTTATCACGGTAGGAGCTGTACTCCCACTACAAAATATTCAGGGAGTCAGAACTGGGTGCTGCATCTGGGTGTGAGCCTGGAGTAAAGACAGGAATTCCAAGGCAGGTACAAGTGTTATCCTGACCTGCTGCCTCTTCCCCTGGGCTGCTCCTCTCAGCACTCTGTGTGTTTTCCTCCAAGCCTCTGACCAGCCTGGCTCAGCAGAGCAGGAGAGGTGAATCCTCTCTCCTTCCCCAGCCTGGGTGCTCACCACTGCCTTTTCCTCACTCACTCACTGCTTTTCTCTAATTTTCACTCACTGCTTTCCCCTTTCCTCACTGACTGCTGTTCCCTAATTTTCACTCATTAATTCCCTTTGCAGTGTGAGCTGAGCTGAGCTGTGCTGGCATTTTATTCTTTATGTTGATGTTTTGGGGTTCTGCACTCCATGGACAATTAAAACATTGGGATTTGGTTGTGTAATGAAAATTGAGGCTTTCCTGTACAGACTCACTTGGACTTGTGCAAGGACATTCTAATGCAAACCCAATGGGACTACATGTATTCAAAAGCAATAAATTTGGGGTTAATTCATGTAAGTGAGGTCTGTGTGTGGTTTAGTATTTCACAAAGTTCAGTGACATATTATTAAACCAGATTAGCTTATTGACAAAAGCTCTAAGAGCCTTTCCAGTTAATTTTATCATAAGGCTATAAAATCCATTTTAATGCCTTTTGATTTCTACCAGAAGATTAGACCACAAAAATATAAATGCAACATAAAGCTGACTTACAGGCTAGTTCTGTCAAATGGATAATTTCCAACTTTTGAGTAGCCAAACAATCTGGATCACAAAGCAGCAGGAAAATAGCACACAGTGAAGCAGCAGGAGGTTGGTCTGTGTGTAATTTTCTGTAATACCTAGTTTCAGATTTGCACATAAAATCCACAGCAAAGTTGCTGCTCATTCTGGTGGGTTTTTTTTGCCTTAATTATTGCTTAGAAGTTACTCTTATATGGCAAAATTGCCCTGTATAAAAGCACTGAGAGGCTGAGCCTTTACACTCCAAACGTCTCCTCTGCACCATGAGAAACTCCCCACTTTCAGCAGAGCACTCTCAAAATGCAGATCTTGTTCCTGCTGCTCTTAGAGCTGACATCCAGAGAGCCCAGCCTGCAGCAAGGTCTCCTACTATTGATGAGAAACTAAAGCAGGATTTCAGAAAGGCCTCCCAGAAAATATTTGTCATTTTTTAAACTGAGGACAGTGTTAAAACAGAAAGGTAAATTTATAGAAACATCACAAACAAAAGCTCCTGGTTTCACCTCTCTGTTTGGAAGTTTCCATCAATGCCAGGCAGGAGTTGTGAGTGGGAATGAGATACAAACCCTGATCCAGAACTGCAGACAGTAGAGACATCGGATTTTCTGGCTGTGCTGGAAAAAACCCAGTGCTGTCCAACACCTTATGCTTCAATTTTCATTTTCCTGTGTCTAAATAATATTTCCATTTTCCCCACAAACACACTTAGGTGTTTGGAAGCTTTAGAAACCTGAAGAACTGTGGTTAATTGTTTTAATTGCACGCTGCACTTTGGGCTCCTGGTTTAAAATGATGCTCTCCACCCTAGAGCAGAGGGGTAACTAAGGCTGCAAACCTCAGGAGGAACAAATCTATTGCTGAAAGTCCAAGGGAAGTCACCAGAGGCCATGAGGACAGCAAAGGTATCTTAGGAACCGGGCAGCCTAGGAAAATCTGTGTGTACAAAGATATTTGATTTTCTGGATGGAAGACATCCTGGTTTCGGGAATAATTGCCTGCCTGGAACCTGCCAGGATCAGTTAAGAGCTATTGATGTACGTGTCAATGGCCAGCATTTTATAAGTAAATAAACTGGGTGTACTGGAAAGATTAAAGTCCTGATTGTGAAGATAGAGCTTTTTGTAAATGATCGTTTAGCACTCCAATTAAAGCTGCAATTAGAGGTGTTTAGGCACGGAGCAGGTAAGGACAGGAGAGCAATAAAAGGGTGAATCACACAGCCCCGATTCCCAGAGGACAAAGCATAAAAATAAAAGCCCAGCAGACAGTATTTACATCAACTTTAACATCTTTAGTGTTATCCCATACAACTACAGAGGAGGGACGGCTAAAACCCAGATTGTGTGACTCGCTGCTACCTGAGTGACCCTGCCCTCAGCCCTGTCCTTTAACAGGGCTTGCTCTCTGCTCCTAGAGGATTATTTTCATGCCTGGTTTCCACTGTCTCCAGTTCCATCTTCTGCTGCTCTCCAGTGTCTCCATTTCATTTTCCTTCCAGTACATTTTCTCATTTTCTCCCTTCACATTGCGTGACTCATTCGGGACCCACCCGGATGTTAAACAGCAAAAGAATACAAACTTAGTTTTCCAAAGTGCTTTTAGATCCTCAGGTAATGACTGCCTGTGCAAACCTGACATTACACTTCGTTATAAACTCAACAGAAATTCAATGGGTCCCATTTGAGCTGAGTATAAATTGTGGTAGCTGTTGTACTGGCAAAATGAACAATGTGCAAACCTGGTATTTACTCCTACTGAGACAAAACAGCACCACCACCCCCCCAAGAATAGAAACCACTGGCTGCTTCTGAAAAATTATGTGGAGAAACAGCTGGTCACAAAAGTGGCCAAGTTTTTACCAGCACAAACACAGAGCAGCCTGGCAGTTCACTGTAAAATCAGGTTTTGTTCCTGCTCTACAGGTGGAACTTTCCATCAAAGACCTTACGTTACTTTAAATTGCATTTTTTAAATTAAGAGTGGAAAGAAATTGGTTTTACTGGTCTGTGACAGCGTTAACTTGGCCTGTTTGTCCCAACCTAACCCAGCTGTTTTAGATGCCAGTTTGAGGGGTTGAGATCCTGGTTCTGCCTGAGGAACATTCCTGGGCATTTTTTGGCTCAGGCAGGTTGAGCACAGCTCTGCCATGGAAGAACCCTCCCAGGTGTGGCAGTGGCCATCCCCAGAGCCCCATCCCCGTGCACTCACCGTGGAGGGGCTGAGCTGGAAGCTGCTGAGCAGCAGCACCTGGGCCAGCAGCACAGCACAGGACAGGTTGGCGTGGATGTGGTACCGCTGGTTCCGGATGGTGCTCACGGACCTGCAGGACACGCACAGCTCAGCAACGGGCACGGGGCTGGGGTCAGCAGGGAATGAACTGGCTCTGGGCTTGGGGGGGTCAGCAGGGAATGAAGTGGCTCTGGGCTTTGGGGGCACCAGCAGGGAATGAACTGGCTCTGGGGGGTCAGCAAAGGGCTCCAAAGAGCACAGGGTTTGGGGGGGTCAGCAGGGAATGAACTGGCTCTGGGGATCAGCAAAGGGCTCCAAAGGGCACAGGGCTGGGGGGTCAGCAGGGAATGAACTGGCTCTGGGCTTGGGGGGGTCAGCAGGGAATGAACTGGCTCTGGGGGTCAGCAGGGAATGAACTGGCTCTGGGGGGTCAGCAAAGGGCTCCAAAGGGCACAGAGCTGGGGGTCAGCAGGCAATAAACTGGCTCTGGGCTTTGGGGGGTCAGCAGGGAATGAACTGGCTCTGGGGGGGACAGCAAAGGGCTCCAAAGGGCACAGGGTTTGGGGGCACCAGCAGGGAATAAACTGGCTCTGGGCTTTGGGGGGAACAGCAAACAGACACCCAGGGTTGGGGGGCACCAGCAGGGAATAAACTGTCTCTGGGCTTTGGTGGGGTCACCATGGTGGCCTCTGAGCCCTCCTGCCACCAGCACTGGGGTACCTGACTGGCTCCTTTAGCACCCAGCAGATGGATTGGCACATGGGCAAGTTGGTGACCAGTGACAGAATATCAATAAAGGGTTTGGTACATCAATAAATATTTGATATGACATCAATAAAGGTTTGATATAAGATCATTAATACATGATGATTAACATCAAATTGATACAATCTCAATAAAGGTTTGACACAACATCGATAAGGGTTTGATACAATCTCAATAAAGGTTTGATATATCATCAATAAAGGTTTGATATATCATCAATAAAGGTTTGACACAACATCAACAAGGGTTTGACCCTGAAGGGTGCTCTGTGCCAAGGGCTCACACCCACTCCTCACACCAAGCTTGTGGCACCTGGCACCACTCAGCCACGCCGTGCCAGAGTTCTGGGTTTGTTTTGTTGGTATTTGCCTGTATGGGACATCAGGGAATGTGAAAGACATTGGTTCCAATTCTGATTTATACAAATATAACTCCTGAGCACAGCTCCATATACAGATGGGCAGTGCCTGACCTGACAGGGACCTGACTGGGGTTTCAACATCATTTGAACATCTCTCTTGGCTTTTCAAAAACCAGCTGGAGATCTGACAAGAACAGGTTTTCCTGGAAGTCTGCTGACCTCGTGTTTCTGTTCTCATCCAGAAATAGGAAACAGAAAACAAAAACATTGATCTGAACATCTCAGGCCTTGCCTTTAACTCTGTTCTCATTGAAAAACAAACAGTCTGGTGATAACAGGTTCTGTTCCAATGCACCCTGCCTAGCCCTGCTCCATGAAGGGAATGAAGGGGGAGATGACAAAGGAGCATCCAGGTCCCACAAAATAACTCTGAGGATGCTGTGCCTGGTGCCAGCAGCTTTCTAACAGGGAGCTGCAGTGTCACAGCTGGGCAGTGTCACAGGCTGGACAGTGTCACAGGCTGGGCAGTGTCAGTGTCACAGCTGGGCAGTGTCACAGCTGGGCAGTGTCACAGCTGGGCAGTGTCACAGGCTGGGCAGTGTCACAGCTGGGCAGTGTCACAGGCTGGGCAGTGCCAGTGTCACAGCTGGGCAGTGTCACAGGCTGGGCAGTGTCACAGCTGGGCAGTGTCAGTGTCACAGGCTGGGCAGTGTCACAGGTGGGCAGTGTCAGTGTCACAGGCTGGGCAGTGTCACAGGTGGGCAGTGTCACAGGTGGGCAGTGTCAGTGTCACAGGCTGGGCAGTGTCAGTGTCACAGCTGGGCAGTGTCACAGCTGGGCAGTGTCACAGGCTGGGCAGTGTCAGTGTCACGGCTGGGCAGTGTCACAGCTGGGCAGTGTCACAGCTGGGCAGTGTCACAGCTGGGCAGTGTCAGTGTCACAGGCTGGGCAGTGTCACAGCTGGGCAGTGTCACAGCTGGGCAGTGTCACCAGAGGGGAGCAGGGCTCGCTGCCCTCCAGGAGGGGCTGCCACTGCCAGCACAGGGAGCAGCCAAGACCTTGCCAGATTCTTCTGCACTTATGTCACAGTCATCCAACACCACATTGCAAAATCCCACTTGAGCTGCTTAACGAGACCCTGCTCTCCAGTGGGAAGATAATCCAGTGCTCTGGAGCTGGCAGCTGGGAGGATGCTGTGGTAGGTGGGGTGCTAGCCCTGGGACACTCAGCTGGCTCCCAGCTCTCTCCAAGTTCTGTTTGCCTGCAGCCCCTTGAGGAGTTTTCAGCCCTGCTGCAGCAACACCTCCTCCCTTTGCTCCCTTCTCCTTTCTAAACACTCCAGCATCCAATTCTGCACTCAGACTAAAATGGAGCAGATCATTCCCCCCAGCCTAAACATGCCAACAGCACAATGCCAGATGGGCAGATGCTGGACTTATTTCGAGTGGATTTTGCCACACGTTATGCTCTTAATCCAAGTGTGACCCACACAGATCTCAGAACTTGGAAATAACACAGGGTCTGGAAAAAAACAAACATTGCAATCAGTTTACTGAGATTCAGCAAGTCCTTTTCCCTAGAAACTGGCCTCTTAACAGGATGTCCAAAATGCATGCTTAGGCACAGAAAACAAAAATCCAGCTCTTAAGTGGGAACAATCTGGTTTAGTGTGTGAAAGGAGACAAGAATCCCACTCCTTGCTGTGCTCCCAAAGTGCTGCACAACCTTGGACAAGCTGCTTCACCCTTAGTCAGGTTTTCTGCTTTTATTTAGACACAAACCTTTACAAAACCTTTTCTCCAGAAATGTTTGCATCAAGCCCAGCTGAGCCTCAAACTCCCTTGTCACAACAGGAGCACAAAGAGGAATAAAGGTCCTGAGTGCCCTGGGCAGAACCCCAGCACAGAGCCCTCGCTGGGCAGGAGGGTTTGGGACCACGACCAGGGAGTGAATCTCACTCTGCTCACAGTCCTTACCCCTCTGAACACAAGGGCACTGGACACGGGGCTCCTGAGAGGCAATTGTGGGCAAGCTGTGAAAATAAATCAGGCAGTGCTGACTGAGACTTCCTTACAGGGCATTCCTTCCCGAGCACTGCTGGCTGTGCTCCCAACAACCCAAAAATGTGGGCAGAGGGGTCCTGCAGTCCCTGGTCACGCTGCTCTGAGCCCAGAGCGAGACCTGCTCTAGCCTCTGTGCAAGATCCCTGAGCTATAGCAAAGCATGGACAGTTCAAAAAAATTAAAAATCGCCCATGGGATGGAAATAGCTTGCTATATAAAGACCATCCCTTTTCAGGAAATTAAAGTAATTTAGAAATAACCAACCAAGTGTTGCAAATACATGTGCAGAATCTAATTAAGGAAGGTTGTAGAATTAACAGCCTTTGTTTAATGCCGAGCAGCTGAAGGGATCCTGGAATGCTCTGCTGCCTTTCTGCTGCAGGTTGTTCAGGTCACTCAAATTACTCACGAGAGCACGGCGAATGTGACCAGCGTGATCGTCAGGCAGAAGATGGACAGAGCACAGCCGATGTAAGTGATGGAGGACAGGGCCACCTGGTGTTCCCTGCTCAGCTGCACAGGGAGAGAAACAGAGCAGTCAGTGTCACCCTTCAGTGAGCTGTGTCACCCTTCAGTGAGCTGTGTGTCACCCACACTGAGCTGTGTGTCACCCACACTGAGCTGTGTGTCACCTGCACTGAGCTGTGTCACCTGCACTGAGCTGTGTCACCTGCACTGAGCTGTGTCACCCTGCACTGAGCTCTGTCACCTGCACTGAGCTGTGTGTCACCCTGCACTGAGCTGTGTGTCACCTGCACTGAGCTGTGTCACCTGCACTGAGCTGTGTGTCACCCGCACTGAGCTGTGTGTCACCTGCAATGAGCTGTGTCACCTGCACTGAGCTGTGTCACCCTGCACTGAGCTGTGTGTCACCTGCAATGAGCTGTGTCACCTGCACTGAGCTGTGTCACCCTGCACTGAGCTCTGTCACCTGCACTGAGCTGTGTGTCACCCTGCACTGAGCTGTGTGTCACCCTGCACTGAGCTGTGTGTCACCTGCACTGAGCTGTGTCACCTGCACTGAGCTGTGTCACACTGCACTGAGCTGTGTGTCACCTGCAATGAGCTGTGTCACCTGCACTGAGCTGTGTCACCCTGCACTGAGCTCTGTCACCTGCACTGAGCTGTGTGTCACCCTGCACTGAGCTGTGTGTCACCCTGCACTGAGCTGTGTGTCACCTGCACTGAGCTGTGTCACTGCACTGAGCTGTGTGTCACCCGCACTGAGCTGTGTCACTGCACTGAGCTGTGTGTCACCCTGCACTGAGCTGTGTCACCCTGCACTGAGCTGTGTGTCACCCTGCACTGATCTGTGTGTCACCTGCACTGAGCTGTGTGTCACCCTGCACTGAGCTGTGTGTCACCTGCACTGAGCTGTGTGTCACCTGCACTGAGCTGTGTCACCTGCACTGAGCTGTGTGTCACCCGCACTGAGCTGTGTGTCACCTGCAATGAGCTGTGTCACCTGCACTGAGCTGTGTCACTGCACTGAGCTGTGTCACCTGCACTGAGCTGTGTCACCCTGCACTGAGCTGTGTGTCACCCACACTGAGCTGTGTGTCACCTGCACTGAGCTGTGTCACCCGCACTGAGCTGTGTGTCACCCACACTGAGCTGTGTCACCCACACTGAGCTGTGTGTCACCTGCACTGAGCTGTGTCACCCACACTGAGCTGTGTCACCCTGCACTGAGCTGTGTGTCACCCACACTGAGCTGTGTGTCACCTGCACTGAGCTGTGTCACCCGCACTGAGCTGTGTGTCACCTGCACTGAGCTGTGTCACCCTTCAGTGAGCTGTGTGTCACCTGCACTGAGCTGTGTCACCTGCACTGAGCTGTGTGTCACCCTGCACTGAGCTGTGTCACCTGCACTGAGCTGTGTCACCTGCACTGAGCTGTGTGTCACCTGCACTGAGCTGTGTGTCACCCGCACTGAGCTGTGTCACCTGCACTGAGTTGTGTGTCACCCTGCACTGAGCTGTGTGTCACCTGCACTGAGCTGTGTGTCACCTGCACTGAGCTGTGTCACCTGCACTGAGCTGTGTCACCTGCACTGAGCTGTGTGTCACCCTGCACTGAGCTGTGTCACCCTGCAGTTAGCTGTGTGTCACCTGCACTGAGCTGTGTCACCTGCACTGAGCTGTGTGTCACCCTGCACTGAGCTGTGTGTCACCTGCACTGAGCTGTGTGTCACTGCACTGAGCTGTGTGTCACCTGCAGTTAGCTGTGTGTCACCCTGCACTGAGCTGTGTGTCACCTGCACTGAGCTGTGTGTCACCTGCACTGAGCTGTGTGTCACCCTGCACTGAGCTGTGTGTCACCTGCACTGAGCTGTGTGTCACCTGCACTGAGCTGTGTCACCCTGCACTGAGCTGTGTGTCACCTGCACTGAGCTGTGTCACCCTGCACTGAGCTGTGTCACCCTTCAGTGAGCTGTGTCACCTGCACTGAGCTGTGTCACCTGCACTGAGCTGTGTCACCCTTCAGTGAGCTGTGTCACCTGCACTGAGCTGTGTCACCCTGCACTGAGCTGTGTCACCTGCACTGAGCTGTGTGTCACCTGCACTGAGCTGTGTGTCACCCTGTACTGAGCTGTGTGTCACCTGCACTGAGCTGTGTCACCCTGCAGTGAGCTGTGTCACCCTTCAGCGAGCTGTGTGTCACCCTGCAGGGACAGCACCACAGGGAACACCCAAACAGAGCAGTCACTCTGTGTCACCCTGCACTGAGCTGTGTCACTGCACTGAGCTGTGTGTCACCCTGCAGGGACAGCACCATACGGAACACCCAAACAGAGCGGTCACTCTGTGTCACCTGCACTGAGCTGTGTCACCCTGCAGGTTTGTGTAGATACACACCCAGAGCTGTGTTTGTGTAAATACACACACCCCCAGAGCTGTCTGCACACACTCAGTGCCCCACAGCAGTGCCAATCCCACAGCCCCATCCATCCCCAGCCATCCCCAGCCATTCCCAGCCATTCCATCCCCTTCTCTGCCCAGCTGGGCTGGCACCTCCAGCCTGGAGAGCCCCAGCGTGGGCAGGGCAAACCTCCTGTCCCAGCCTCTGCTTCCCCTACAGCACCTTCTGGAGAGTAATTCCATTTTTATCAACAGTTAACCTGCAGCTCCTCATGCTCCCCCAGGATCTGCGCTAAACCTGGACAGTCAGTGCAAGAGGGACACTGGGGTTTGGCCATTCCTCTGAAATTAATCAGTGTGGTTTAATTTTCCATGCAAGTTCTCATAAAAGAATGACAGAAAAGCCACACCCAACAAAGGGAGCCAGGCAGTATTAATATGTAATCAGTAGAACAGAGCCAGGCAGGAAAAACTTTCTCATCCTAGAAGAATTTTCAAACATTTTTCCTGACTTGATTTTGGATAGACTTGACATTTTCATAAACCAAAGGAAAAAAATATTAGTAATCAAAAAGTTCAAGTTTTGATGCTTGAAATACTGTGTTTCTATTTCAATCTCAATTCACTATTAATTAAATTCCAAGCTGAAAACAAACTCAAAATATTTATTTATTAAAAAAAAAATACTAAAAGGAATGATATCCTTTCCAAAACTTTTTTACAGCAAACTTTTCTAATAAAAACTAGTCCTTTCACATATGTTTGGGATTTTCTATTCTTTTCCACACGCACAATAAAGTTTCCCACCCAAATGAGGCATTTCATTAGAGATTATCAAACTGAAGCAGCTCTACCAATAAAGTCCCCATTAAAATTCCTTCAAGGGAGAGAAGTGAGTGCCATGTGGCTTTGAGGCAGACCCACAGCCCCAGAGCTGTGCTGTGAGAAGGTTTTCCTGTCATTCCCTCCAGCTGCAGCATCCCTCACGTGTGTGAGGTCACAGCAGGGCTCAGCACAATGAGACAAACCCTGAAACACAGCTGTTGCTATGGTGCTGCTGCTCCTAGGAAATATGATGCAGCTCTTGAGTATTTTTTCTTTTCCAGCTGAAGACACATTTCTGTTCCCTGGCTGGACAGCATCAATCACAGGAACAGAAGTTCTGTGCACTGGAACAGATTAAAAGCTCCAGGTAGTTCCTACAGCAGAGATCCTATTGCCCTCACCCCAAAGAAACCAGGTACAGGCATTCTTCTCAGAATATTCCTGCAACAGGAACACAATAATCTGTGTGCTAAATGGAGCAGGCTAGCAGTGACTTCCTCACAGGAATATTCATGTCCAAAATCATGGAATGGTTTCCAGGGAGTGCAGCCTCACTCCAGGGCTGTGCTGAAGGAGGGAAGGACCCTGGGTTCAGAGCTCCCAACCCAGCTGTCAGCACATCTGGATGAGGGGTAACATTTTTAGGGGTAACAGGAGCAATTTCATAGAAGCACCTGGGTTGTCAAAGCACTGGGCCTCGTTAATTAAGGAACAATTTCAGTAAACACCAATGCTCTGATAAGAGCTGATTTTGCCTTACCTCAGCTTGTCTTTTGGAAAGCTTACAGACTTCCTGCATGATGTGGAATATAAAACAGTAATTTGGGATGTTCTTGTAGTCAGCACAAAAACACTAATCAAGCTGTAATGCTATTATTAAAGAAAATGGCATTAAAAAGTACAAAATAAAACATTGAGCAGTCTGTGAAGTAATCCCATGAGCCTGATTCTCACACTTGTCCCAGTCTACATTAAATTATTCTTTTCTTCTGAAATGTTTTGCTTCCTTGGGTTTCTATGGTCATTCTTTTACTCTGAAAAGCCAGGAAAGGAGCTCATCCAGCAGTGAGTGTCAGCAGCCACAGCACCCAGAGACAGATGTTTGTTAGCTCCAGCTGTGACAGGGCAAAATCAAAACCCCTGCCTCAAACAAGGCAAAATCAGAAACCCCTGCCTCAAACAAGGCAAAATCAGAAACTCCTGCCTCAAGCAAGGCAAAATAAAAATTCCTACCTCAAACTTCCCTGTCTAAACTACTTTTGAAATCTCCTTTCTGAAAAACAATTAATCTTCCAGAAAAAAGCAAGTTCTTGAACCAAAACAGATTTTACAGCCTTAAAGAATGAGCCCTGCAAGCTGAGGATGATATCACACCTGTGATCTGTGTCTGATATCACACCCCTGATCTGTGTCTGATATCACACCTGTGATCTGTGTTTGATATCACACCCCTGATTGATGTCTGATATCACACCCCGATTGGTGTTTGATATCACACCCCTGATCCATGTTTGATATCACACCTGTGATCTGTGTTTGATATCCCACCCCTGATCTGTGTCTGATATCACACCTGTGATTTGTGTTTCATATCCCACCCCTGATCTCTGTCTGATATCACACCTGTGATCTGTGTCTGATATCACACCCCTGATCTGTGTCTGATATCACACCCCTGATCTGTGTTTGATATCCCACCCCTGATCTGTGTCTGATATCACATCCCTGATTGGTGTTTGTCTGATATCCCACCCCTGATCTCTGTCTGATATCACACCCCTGATCTGTGTCTGATATCACATCCCTGATTGGTGTTTGTCTGATATCCCACCCCTGATCTCTGTCTGATATCACACCTGTGATCTGTGTCTGATATCACACCCCTGATTGGTGTTTGTCTGATATCACACCCCTGATCTGTGTCTGATATCACACCCCTGATCTGTGTTTCAGTCCCAGTCCCTGGCACAGCAGCAGGAAATGTTTGCATGGTTTATCAGTGGACACATCCCATGAAACCCCAGCTATGTGTTCACTGCTGGAAATCCACGACCTCTGCATTTTGCCCCAAGTCCACACACAAGAGTTGGATTTCCATGTCCCTTTGGGTCAGCTTTCCATCTCACATTTCCACCTGACAGGAACATTCCCAGCACGAAGCTCCTGCAGTGAGGGATGATTTTTGTTTGTTGATCTGCACTAAAATCCACCCTCAGGCCCTTGTGCAAAGTCTGAGCATCCTCCAGGGAGAGATGCCCAGGGGGAGGGAGGGGCAGGGAGGTGGGGGAACAAATAAGGCTCAGCCAAATCTACTGAAGTTGTACCTTTAAAATGCCATCTGAATCCAATTAAGAAAGGGATGAATAATTTACTTTGGCAGCCTGAGTGTCTCAGAGACATTAAAACACTGGCCTTGGCTGATGAAGCTAATGGTTTTAATTGCCTCCAGAAAGGCTGCTGAAATCCAATTTCAGTCCAGGGAGGCCTTTATTTATATTTTAAATAATAATAACAATACAAATCTCTGTTTTCCTTCAGCTTGCCAAGAACTTTGTTAGGTACACAACATTCCAGTTTTTAAAAACTCACATCTGTGGAGAGTTCAGGAGGCTCAATCAGAGCCAGAGAGCCCAGGATGGGTTTTGGTGGGGCCATGCTCAGTGGCACTGTTCAATCACCACCACAGAAATGCCTGATTTGATGAACAAACTTACTTTCTCAAGCCACATCAGATACTGTGAATTTAAAGACAAAAAGGCCTCTGAGAGGCCTTCACAATGCAATCATCTTCACCAGCCATCTCCAGCAGAATTGTGTTTGAATTCCCCTTCTCCACAGCTCCAGCAATCTGCAATAAAGTGCTGCAGAGGGGCTCTCCAGGGTTACAGGCACGTTCTCCTCCAGCCACCCCAGCCTGGTGTTGCTTATTTAAAACTTTTCACTGTGACTCAAAAATATAGAGTTTTCCAAATATCTCTGCCAATATATTAATTAGTATTTTTTAATGCCCACATCATTTTTTAAAGTAATTCTGGGCACTGTGTCATCAAACAGTAGGGATTCTGCTCATTACAAATCTCTTAGTTCTTAGTTCAAATGAAGCTTGAAGGAATCATGGCAGGGAGGAAGGACTCAAGTCGTGAAGTGGAATAATTAGAACAAAGTTTGGGGACCAGAAAACCTGCTATTTTCAAGTGCTTCTGAAGCCTGTCAGTGCAGCACAGAGCTGGGTGTTTCTCCTGCTTTCCCTTCAAGGCTGCTGACCTTTCAGGTGTCTCGGGAAATGTCAGATCTGTGTTCACAGCACACTGTCCCCCTGGGCTCCAGGAGCTGCTCCTGCCATCCCCAGGGCTGGAACATCTGCTCAGCTCAGGCTCACCCTGGGCTCAAATCAACCCCAAATCCACTGGGGAGCAGCAGCACCAGGGGCAGAGCAGCAGGACCAGGAGCACAGCAGCAGGACCAGGGGCAGAGCAGCAGGACCAGGAGCACAGCAGCAGCACCAGGGGCACAGCAGCAGCACCAGGGGCAGAGCAGCAGGACCAGGGGCAGAGCAGCAGGAGCAGGAGCAGAGCAGCAGGACCAGGAGCAGAGCAGCAGGACCAGGGGCAGAGCAGCAGCACCAGGAGCAGAGCAGCAGGACCAGGGGCAGAGCAGCAGGACCAGGGGCACAGCAGCAGCACCAGGGGCAGAGCAGGAGCACCAGGGGCAGAGCAGGAGCACCAGGAGCAGAGCAGCAGGACCAGGGGCAAAGCAGCAGGACCAGGAGCAGGGCAGCAGGACCAGGGGCAGAGCAGCAGGAGCAGGAGCAGAGCAGCAGGAGCAGGAGCAGAGCAGCAGGAGCAGGGGCAGAGCAGCAGCACCAGGAGCAGAGCAGCAGGACCAGGGGCACAGCAGCAGGAGCAGGGGCAGAGCAGCAGCACCAGGAGCAGAGCAGCAGGACCAGGGGCACAGCAGCAGCACCAGAAGCAGAGCAGCAGCACCAGGAACACAGCAGCAGCACCAGGAGCAGAGCAGCAGCACCAGGGGCAGAGCAGCAGCACCAGGGGCACAGCAGCAGCACCAGGGGCAGAGCAGCAGCACCAGGGGCAGAGCAGCAGCACCAGGGGCAGAGCAGCAGGAGCAGGGGCAGAGCAGCAGGACCAGGGGCAGAGCAGCAGCACCAGGGGCAGAGCAGCAGGAGCAGGGGCAGAGCAGCAGGAGCAGGAGCAGAGCAGCAGCACCAGGAGCAGAGCAGCAGCACCAGGAGCAGAGCAGCAGGAGCAGGGGCAGAGCAGCAGGACCAGGGGCAGAGCAGCAGCACCAGGGGCAGAGCAGCAGGAGCAGGGGCAGAGCAGCAGGACCAGGGGCAGAGCAGCAGGACCAGGAGCAGAGCAGCAGGAGCAGGGGCAGAGCAGCAGAACCAGGGGCAGAGCAGCAGGACCAGGAGCAGAGCAGCAGGACCAGGAGCAGAGCAGCAGCACCAGGGGCACAGCAGCAGCACCAGGGGCACAGCAGCAGGACCAGGGGCAGAGCAGCAGGACCAGGAGCAGAGCAGCAGCACCAGGAGCAGAGCAGCAGGACCAGGGGCAGAGCAGCAGGACCAGGGGCAGAGCAGCAGGACCAGGAGCAGAGCAGCAGGACCAGGGGCAGAGCAGCAGCACCAGGAGCACAGCAGCAGGAGCAGGGGCAGAGCAGCAGCACCAGGGGCAGAGCAGCAGCATCAGCAGCTCTGAGGGACACTGAAAAGTCCCTGGCCAGGCTCTGAGATCTTTCAAAGCAGTGCAGAATAAAAATAAACTCAATAATAATAATACTGAACGCTGTTTCCCAGGTTTGGGCTTTGGTTCCCTTTGGGTTCAGGGCTGGCTCTGGGTTGGGTTTGTGCCCTGAGCCTGCCCAGCTTTGGGAGGGCACAGAAGGGACAGAGCAAACTCAGAGCACAGAGACAGACCAGAGAGGGAAGGGATGGTGAAGGGCCCTGCTCATCCCATTTTTATAAAGGGGAACCCTTCAGTCAGCAAGAGCTGGCTGCCAAGGGTTCAGTGCTTTCATTTCCACCACGGAAAGGAAGTCTGTGGTTTTTGTTGGGTATTCTGATTAAAATAGACTATCATGTTTCTCAAACAAAGGAGCTCTTTGGACAATTATAGCACTCTGAAATATTTGTGCTTTTCCAAAATAAAAAGTCATTTTTTGTTCTCCTCTGCTGAGTGAAATTCAGTAACTGCCAAGCAATTCTCCAAGGAATTTGAGGGGTTTAGTATCCAGCTTTTTGTAATTCCGTGGGATTAGGGACAACCAGCAATTCTCCGTTTTCTCCCACCAACACCAGCAGAGCTGGACTGGCACAGGAGTGGAGCAGCAAAGGAATGAGCAATGCTCTGAGTTAAAAATGCAGAGCAGGGCTCCATTTTCAGCAAGGATGAGCACATCAAGCTGCTGCTGCACAGCCCCTCTGTGGCACATCAGGGTTGGTGCTCCCCTGGGACAGCGACCACAACAAAACCAGGGCAGGGGAGGCAGAGCAGAGGAAGCAGGGCTGGAATAAACACCCAGGCTGATTTATCTCTCTGCACCTGAGGGCTCTCCCAACTGTCTGCAGAGATTTCAGCAGCACAAACTGGCAGTGCCAATAAACAAGGACCAAAAAATCACAATGCCTAGCCAATTTTTAAATATGCAACACAAAAGAAAAATTACTGGACTAAGGCATTTTTCTTTTTATTTTCCCAGCAATGAAAAGCATGCTGAGAAAAGTAATTATATAAAAATTACAAAACAGCAGAAATCTGAGAGTGCCACATTATTTCCATTTCATTGTCCTGTTAGAGCATGGAGCTGGCTGCAAATTTTAAGAGAAAAGCTTATGGTTTCAGACTGCTATTTTATTGCACCCAAAGTGCAGTGTTTGATTAATAACTGCAATATAAGATTTAGGAAACAATGCTCCAAACTGATAAATTACACACCAATCTCCCATATTTTTAAAGCATTTTGCAATATTAGGACTTTTTCAAAACACCCTTCTGAAGCACAAATTGATTCACCTTTTTCTCAGCCATAGGCCATCAAAACTCAGCTGTAACAGTGAAAAATAAAATAAAAACACATATTGCCTCAAGGAAAGAAATTTGGGATGACTCTCTTTTTTAAATAGAAGCTCACACATAAATACCCAAACCTTTTCAAAATCCTGGGCTCCCCAAAAATGCTGTGGGTTTTTCTACAGCTCCATCAAGGTCAGATGGTTTAAATATTTTCCCTGTATAAACACTTGTCTGCTTTCAAGCCCATTGCTGAAGTGCTTGAACTGTATTGATTGATGGTCTCTTCTGAATTGTGAACAGGCTACAAATGGGATAAAAACCAAAGTAATTTCCAGCTTTAGAAATGCAGAAAACGTGTTCAAAACCCCAGACCATTCCTACCACAGACTGTACAACACCATTACTGGGGATGTCCATCCCCATGTGAACTTCACAGGAGTTTTTGTACTCTCACAGTGGGAAAAGACAGCCAGAGGAAAGACAGGAAAAAAGAACAACGAAGAGAATGGTCTGGGAGACATAAATATTTAATCTGAGCCCTGCACTGGTGTCCTGGGGGAGGGAGACCCAAGCTCCAGGCTCTGTTTTTCTGGGGGAGAAAATGATTCCTCTTCCAAAGGGTTTTGAGCCCTGGGCCCCCAGGTGCCCAGCACCCCTCTGCTGCACTGACATTCAGGTGGCAGATGGTGCAAACAGCCTGGCATGCTCGGTGCTTGTTGGATCAGAATGAGGATAAAAGCTGCCAGCTGGCTGCCAAGTCTCTGGCAGGAGCACAGGGCTGGGCTGAGCGGGGAGCAGAGCTGCCCAAAGTGACAGAACAGCACCTGAATTCCCTGTGAGGCACTTTGGAACTGCAGCTCACCTGTGCTGGGTCGGGCTCTGCTCCAGGGCTGGCTCATCTCCCTCCCAGGACCTTCTCACCTTCTCTCTCTGTCTTTCTCTCTTTCTCTCCCTGCACTGTGGCTCCCCAGCTGCAGGTTCTGTGCTGGCTGCTCTGGATGGAGATGCTGAGCCCTGCTCTGAGCCCCAGCAATTCCCAAGGGGCAGCTGCAGCAGTGATTTGCTCTGATTTACCCTGCCCCAGGTGCTCCAGGAGCAGGAGTTGGGTCAGAGCAATCCTGAATGTCTGCACATCCCCTGGGTGTCCCAGTGCAGCTTTTGGGACTGTCCAGAGTTCCCAGCCCAGTCTCCAGGCTCTGATTGCCTGCTGACCTCCAGGACACAACCAAGACCTGAACATGTTCCTTCAGGAACACTCTGCCCATCTTCAGTCCCATTTACCCTCAATCAAGTTATTTATTTGTCTAAACCAGCTGATGATCCATACTCTCCAAAATTCAAAATCAATGTTACAGTGCTCCAGTGAAGGCCAACAAGATACACAAATCCCAGCAAGCAAGAATTCGGGCAGGGTGACAAAGCACAGAGAATTTCAGCAGTGCCAGGCTGAGCCCACAGGGCTGGGAGGTTTCCCAGGGAGGTTCTCTGTCCCTGCAATGAGCTGGAGGCACTGAACTGAGCTCTGCCCTTCCTCACTCTCACCCTGCTCCAGTGCCCTAAAGTGCTGCTGGAGCCAAAGCCAGATCTGCAGTGCTGTGGTTACATCTGCAATCCAAGCTCAGTTTTAGCTAATTCACAGAATTCAGTGTTCTTCCCATCCTGAACCCAGTGACAGTTCATTTTGTCACGTTTAAGTTAATATCCCAGCATTTCAAATTCTCCTTTGTGACTAGTCTCTTTCAATTTCTCTCTGTGAATATTAGAATAAAAATGATTTTTCATCTCAGCAGATTTCAGCCTTTGGAGATTACCTCCAGCTGGCATACAGTAGAACAGTGACTGAATTAATGTAACTTGTTTTGAGTAAAGATCAAGAGGAAAAATGGAGAACTCACAGCTTGTTCTCAAGAGCTTGTTCTCTTGCATTTCTGTTCTCCCCAGACATCAGACCCACCTGCCAGTCTGTGCCATAAATGTCTGACAATCCCCCCTCAGGGATGAGCATCCCTCATTCAGTATTGCAAGAGCTCAGGAGAGGCAAGGTACCCTGAAGTTTTGTTCCTATCAATGTCTCACTGAAGGAGAATGAAATCCTTGTGGGACACTGCAGGGACGGGATCCTGCTCTGCTCTGTGCCATGGGGAGAGGGGAGTGACACCTTCCACAGGAGAGGGGAAGCACAAAACACCCAGAGAACTCCCATGAAAAATGAACTCCCTTTTTTTTTTGGTACCAAAATACAGCTTGTGATGAAAAATTCTACAATTTTCAGCCAGTTCATTTCCAATAACTTATTTCTATTTTTTTAGGTAAGAATCTGTTGTTTTTCCCCAGAATCTAGAGAAAAATAAACATTCTGCAAAAACAGTGCTCATACAAAAAAAAAAAAAAAGATCCATTTCAATTTACTTGGCCCAGATGTATTATAGCTGTGCAAACAGAGCTGTTCACATGTGGGCAAATGCACACTCCCACCCTCTTCTACTTGTTTCACATTATCTGTGCACTCCATTTATGAAAGGAAGATTAAAACCCACAAAAGTTCAAGATCAGATATAACATCATTGCCACGATTTCTTACAGCACTGGCAGCCTGGTGTTCCAGGGGTGATTTAAATGGGCCCTCTCAACCTTGGCTCATGAATTTCTGAATGTGGTGAGCAAATAAATATGTGCTCAAAATCCACAGCATTTCAGCATTTGCTCAAGAGGGCTCCAAGGACACCTGAGTCTCCAGTTGTCACGTTGGTTCAGGCACAGCTCAGAGTCAGGAATTCTGCCCTGGCCTGGCCCTTCTCTTCATCCCAATTACACAATCAACACAACAATTCTTTTCACTAGTTAAACAAATTAATCCCACGAGATAATCCCAAATGGTCAATCTAAAGGATGTGTCTTGGATAAAGATTTGGGATGAGATTTTCCTTTTGTCATAAAGGGGAAAACAGAGCTATGGAAGAACATTCTGCACAAAGTCTGGTGGATGTAAATGCATCAGAGCAAACATGTGAGTATTGAAAATGGAACATTGGAGGGTTGGAAGGTCCATTCACACCAACCTCTCCTAGTTATGCATTTCAGACCTCTCAAGGAAAACTGGATTCCAGAGAATTCTGTATGAAATATCTTTGATCTCCAATTACTGATACTGCATAATACTAAAACTTATAGCAGCATGCCATTAATCATCACAATCCTAAATCTGTTCAGTCAGAACTATTCCCCAGTGGAGAATCAACCAATCTTTCAGTGGCATTTAATTGGTGGCTGTCCTGTTTAATCCTGGATAATTCCCTGTATGCTGCTCTTTAAGACAGGGTTAATAAGAGCACATTTCTCCCAAGACACTTCTGCCTCACAGGATGGGAGGTCTTGAGGCAAAGCTGCATTTTATTACCAGCCTGGAGAGTTCCTAGAAAAATTATACTGGGAAGCCACGGAGGTCATTAGGTGCTTTACAAGCAATAAAGATAATAATGGTGAGATAAAAACTGCGTGACCTGAGGAAGTGGCCAGGCTGACACACAGGGCTGGGGTAACAATTCAGCTCTGGATAACACAGCAGAAGCAAGAAATGGATCCAAGCTGGGCGTGAGTGAGCCCTGAGGTGATGTGAGGATACAACAGAGCCCTTGTGCCTCACTTTGAGCAGACAGCTCCAGTGCTCTGCTGGGTCTCACCTGCAAGGGAACCACCTGCATCAGGATGGCAAAGTTGGTGAGGTGGTTGCAGAGGCACAGGGAGTGGTTCAGGTCCCCGCTGAGACGGACACAGCCCTCGTTGGACCAGACCCCGGTTCCATTGCTGCAGGGCAAAAAGGACACAGAATCAGCACGGTCTGTGCCCCAGTGCCATTGCTGCAGGGCACAAAGGACACAAAATCAGCCTGGTCTGTGCCCCAGTGCCATTGCTGCAGGGCACAAAGGACACAGAATCAGCACGGTCTGTGCCCCAGTTCCATTGCTGCACTGTGCCCCAGTGCCATTGCTGCACTGTGCCCCAGTGCCATTGCTGCAGGGCACAAAGGACACAGAATCAGGGTGGTCTGTGCCCCAGTTCCATTGCTGCAGGGCACAAAGGACACAGAATCAGGGTGGTCTGTGCCCCTGTTCCATTGCTGCAGGGCACAAAGGACACAAAATCAGGGTGGTCTGTGCCCCAGTTCCATTGCTGCAGGGCACAAAGGACACAAAATCAGCATGGTCTGTGCCCCAGTGCCATTGCTGCAGGGCACAAAGGACACAAAATCAGCCTGGTCTGTGCCCCAGTTCCATTGCTGCACTGTGCCCCTGTTCCATTGCTGCAGGGCACAAAGGACACAAAATCAGCACAGTCTGTGCCCCAGTTCCATTGCTGCAGGGCACAAAGGACACAAAATCAGGGTGGTCTGTGCCCCGGTTCCATTGCTGCAGGACACAGAATCAGCACGGTCTGTGCCCCAGTTCCATTGCTGCACTGTGCCCCGGTTCCATTGCTGCAGGGCACAAAGGACACAAAATCAGCCTGGTCTGTGCCCCAGTGCCATTGCTGCAGGGCACAAGGGACACAAAATCAGCCTGGTCAGTGCCCCGGTGCCATTGCTGCAGGGCACAAAGGACACAAAATCAGCACGGTCTGTGCCCCAGTTCCATTGCTGCAGGGCACAAAGGACACAGAATCAGCCTGGTCTGTGCCCCAGTGCCATTGCTGCAGGTCAGTGGGACGTGCACTGGACTCCTCAGGGCTGGAGACCCCACAAGCACTGCCAGGCTCTTCCCAATTCCACCATGAAATCAGGGAAAATACTCACCAGGACAAGGCACAGCCCAGACCCCTCCATGAACGTCTCTGGAGATTTCTTCCCTGTTTTACAGCCAGTGAATGGTAACTACAGCATTTCCTTCCATGCTGCCCCTCACTGATGGCATTTCACCCAGACCCAGATTTCTCTATTCTGGGAACAGGTCAATAATCCTGCAAACCCCAGAGCAGTGTCTGTGCTGCCTGCCCTGCCCCAGGACACCCACCCTGCTGCAGGAGCTCAGGCTGAGCACAGCCCAGTGCCCATCCCAGCCAGGGCAGGACTGGGCTGGCACAGGACCCTCAGCTCTTGGCTTTTTTGGGCAGCTTTTAGCACGGGGATCCTCCTGAGTTTGCTTTTTCTTGGGGCCAGAATTGCCTGTGCTGTCCCAGGAGTGCAGTGGGGACACAAAGCCTCAGGCTCTTCATGAGCCCTGAAATAGGAATTCTTTATCTCTGATTCTTGTCTGAGTCCTGCAGATTGGCTGAGGGATGTGCACTCCTCTCAGGTTTGTTTTAAAGACAGGGATTACCTCAGACTGCTGCCCTTCAGGATCTCCCTGAGCTCTCAGAGGGAGCCTGGTATAGTCAGAAACTGAATTAACTGAATTAATGCTCTGGGGAATGATCCATCCTGGCACACGAGGCTCTTCTGCAAGGACAGATCTCACATTGGAGCTGTGTCCTCTCCCAGCCCCCAGGGCCCAGCCCCAGGGGAGAGCAGAATAGAACAATGCCCCAGCCACATTCATCTGCTTCACTAAAATCTGCTTCTAATTTATTGGAGTCTGACAACCTCAACAACGAGTATTGCAGCAGCTCAGCACCCATGAAACAAGAGTTCAGTGAAACCAGGGCAGGGAGCTTCCCTGATGGGCAGGAGGGGTCCCAGAGCACCAGCCAGGCTTACACTGCTCTGGCTGAAACCTGCTAATCCCCGTGAAATTAAAAATTCACTGTTTGTATTCTTTCTCAATTAATTCACTAAGAGCAGCGTATTTCAAAATTTAACAAGAAAATTAAATTTATTCAGTGCTAAAAAAAAAGAAATAAAACATACTGCTTTTCCACAGCTCTTATTTCCTGAGTGAGATCTGAGGTGATATTTACCCCCTTAATTGTAATTTGCACTCAGAGATATGATGTTTATGCACTGCATGCCTTGGCCAGAGTCCCCAGCTCTGAAATGCTGATCTCACACCGTGCTGTGGCTCAGCCAAACTGAGCCTGGGCTGGAGCTTTGCCACCCTGGGGCTCCCAAGCACCTCCCAAGGGACACCCACGGAACAGGACAAGCAGATTTCTATCAGTCTGCCCCTTTGATTACAAAATGCTTTCAGTTCCCAACTGCCCACCTAACCCAGGGCCTGGGTCTCCTGTTTATGGGAGAAGAAACAATCAGGTTGTCTTTTTTACAAGCCAGTGGTTCCATTTCTTTAACTATTTCCATGAATGAAAGGAAGCAAGGAGGATATAGATAATACACAGCATCACAAAGTGTAATTTAATAAAATCAAGTAAAAGTTAAATAAAATCAAGCAACATACCTGTAATCCAGAAATGCACAGTAAAGATGAACTCTGTTACTTTTATTTAGTGCTTGGCTGTATTGTCTGGGTGTCTGCAAGAAAAAACACAAACCCTGAAGGAACGTTTGAAACGGACTCAGTCCCACCATTCAGCTACTTCACATTCTCATTGCTACAATAAATTCAAGATTATTATAGATTAACACACCAGAACTGGCAGCAAAATTGTTCAGTCCTCACAGGCTCCAAACCTGCCAAACCTGGTATTCAGTCTTAATTTTCCACCCTGGGATTAAAGTTGTACCACTGTGAGAAATCTGTGTCCAGTTTAAGCAAGCAGCAAACCAGGATCACTGCTGTACATGAGTTAATTTCTGCAGGACTGGGACATCACTCCTCAGCACAGATTTGGCTTCTTTGGGTTTTGTTCATCGTTTGTTCTCACTGTGTAATAAAAATGTCCCTTTTTACGATTAATAACTCTGAAATATGTGCAGTACAATGACCAACTCCCAGACATTTCCCTTCCACAACAGCAGTTATTTTAAAACTTACATTCAAACTGAAAGAGCAATGCTGTAATTCAAAATTTTATTTTAGCACACCTCAGCATTATAATGACATAATTTCTATCTTCCATAAACAGCTCTAGCAACTAACTCAATCTCCTGGATTCCAGAGGCTTTGAGATCCCCCTTCTCCACTCAGTTACAGGAGCTTGATGACAAAATTATTCAAATTATATTGAAGTAATAGTTTGTTACAGGCAAAATATGCAAACTAGAGGATTTCCAGTGTTTGTTCAGCCCTTTCTAACACATAAATCCCTCAAGTCCACATTATGTGGACCCTGCCTTATGGCAATTTTTAAATTACAGGAGTTTTCACCATAAAAATTAATCACTGGTGAATAAACATTAGCTCTCAGATTATTGCAACACACTTCTGCTGTCAAGAGGAAAATCAAGTTTTGCTTTCCTTCTCTTGGGGAACGAAGGGAAAATCCCTCCCAGCCCACCCTGCTGAAACTCAACCAAGTACAAGAAGTTCCTGGTGCAACTCTCCGGTGTCCCGAGGGCAAGCAGGGTGTCAGGCACAGGGCAGCACAGTTCCCTGGAGCAGATAACCCAGATTTCTGCTCCCCCTGCACGGGCACACAGCTTAGCCCGTGCTGCAGATAAGGATTGCTGCCCAGCACAAATGGAATTTCTCCACTGCTCACCCCTGCCCAGCTGCCACTCCTGGCCTCAGCCTTTTCCCCCCAGCCTTCCCACAGAACAGCTGGGGTGCTGCAGGGCTCTGTGGGGAGCAGGGACTGTCACCCCTTCCCCTCTGCCTCTGGGGACATCCTGGAGCCCTTTCCATGGGGGACAGAGCAGCAGTGAAACCCCAGCCCCATAGTGTGCCACCCTGGGGCAGGGTCACATCCCAGTGCCACCCTGGGGCAGGGTCACATCCCAGTGCCACCCTGGCAGGGACAGTGGGGCAGAGTGACATCCCAGTGCCACCCTGGGGCAGGGTCACATCCCCAGTGCCACCCTGGGACACAGTCACATCCCCAGTGCCACCCTGGGGCAGGGTCACATCCCAGTGCCACATCCCCAGTGCCACCCTGGCAGGGACAGTGGGGCAGAGTGACATCCCAGTGCCACCCTGGGGCAGGGTCACATCCCAGTGCCACCCTGGCAGGGACAGTGGGGCAGAGTGACATCCCAGTGCCACCCTGGCAGGGACAGTGGGGCAGAGTGACATCCCAGTGCCACCCTGGCAGGGACAGTGGGGCAGAGTGACATCCCAGTGCCACCCTGGCAGGGACAGTGGGGCAGAGTGACATCCCAGTGCCACCCTGGCAGGGACAGTGGGGCAGAGTGACATCCCAGTGCCACCCTGGGGCAGGGTCACATCCCCAGTGCCACCTTGGCAGGGACAGTGGGGCAGAGTGACATCCCAGTGCCACCCTGGGGCAGGGTCACATCCCCAGTGCCACCCTGGGACACAGGCACATCCCCAGTGCCACCCTGGCAGGGACAGTGGGGCAGGGTCACCTCCCTCATCCTCAGGAACATCCCCCTGCTGCAACCCCCAGTGTGCCCAAGGCATTCTGGAATTTGGAGCTTTGGCAGAGCCTTGCTGTTCCACCAGCAGCAAGGCCACGTGCCAGCTGTGCCAGCTGTGCTGGAGGATGGTATGCCCCTCTCCATAGCTGTGCCAGCTGTTCCAGCTGTGCTGGAGGATGTTCTGTCCCTCATCCCCGCAGCTCTCCTGAAGTGAGTAACTGAAATAATCTACAGCTGCCTTCTATTCCAAATTATGTCACTTCTGGGACAGACAGTGACTAAAAACCCACAGAAAAGGAGAGAGCCCTGCTGCAGTAACAGCAAAGCTGGAACAGCAACTGCCATTCCTGATCTGTAAGATTTCTCCAGATAAATCTGGATTCTAATGCACTAAATGGAAAGGGCACCTCGGGGCCAGGTTGAAGAAGACATGGTGCTGCAGTCGTGTATCCCTTACACAAACAAATCCCAGATGAACATTTTACCCTCAATTAAATTTCTCTGGCAAGCACAAGTCGTTGTTTTTCTCCATCTTGACTCTCAACAGAGATGTCGCTCACTATGAACTGCCCCAGGTGAGGCCATACAGGCTCTGACCTGCCCAGAACTGTGTGAGTACTCAGATGGAGTAAGAATAAGTAAATAATAATGATAAATAGATTAAAGAATGGAAAAGAAGGGTCTATCCTAATTTACCTTCTTATTTCTCTTAAAGATTCTGTCCCATGTTTTATCACCCATGAGATAATCTCCACAAGGCTTTCCAGTGCCATTTGTGATAACTGCATGAAATACTCCTCTTCTGAGACTTCACTGGAGCTGTGCAGCAGAGCTGTCACTGGGAGAGAGAGCCCCAACCCATGAGAAACTGGCTGCAGAGGAATCAGCTCCCTCTGATCTCCAACAGCTCTACTTCAAAGTGTTCTCTAATCTATGGAAAAGGAGCTGACTGGACCTCAATATTGCACTTCTCAAGTTAAACTGTGTGTGACAGTTTATATGTGACTTGGATCCTGCAGAAGTGAGGATATTGATTTACTGCCATTGATAACAGAAAGCTTTAAATACAAGTAAGCTTTTACACGAAAATATTAAGTCACTTGAGTGTTATTAAAAGCGTGTGAAAGGACAGTTTATGAAGCTTTCAGGAGAGGGAAAGTAGAAGCACACACAGAAATCCAGGATCTGTGCATGTGCTGTCACTAATCCACACTCTTCAAATCACCCCTTCTGCAAGGAGAGGGCTGCACACAGCTCCTCCACAAAGAATTACTGGAATTGTGATTGTACAAAAAGAACTGCAAGGGGAAAGGACCCTCCTGGTACCAGAGAGAGGCGAAGTCAGAGCCTGTGTGATGGAGCCTGGACCTGCAGGGAGGCCTGGCTGGACCCAGCACCCCGAGGGTCTTTGCCAGCCTTGGTAACTCTGTGTGTGTCTGACACTGTGGGCTCACATCAGTGAGCACTGGCTCCCAGGGGGTCAGCCAAGCCAGCCCCAGAGAGCGAGGGGACAGTCCTGGGCATGTGCACAGGTGAGAGGGGGGACAGTCCTGGGGATGTGCACAGGTGAGAGGGGGGACAGTCCTGGGGATGTGCACAGATGTGAGAGGGGACAGTCCCAGGGATGTGCACAGGTGAGAGGGGGGACAGTCCTGGGGATGTGCACAGATGTGAGAGGGGACAGTCCCAGGGATGTGCACAGGTGAGAGGGGGGACAGTCCTGGGGATGTGCACAGATGTGAGAGAAGCATTCCCAGGGATGTGCACAGGTGTGAGAGGGGACAGTCCTGGGGATGTGCACAGGTGAGAGGGGACAGACCCGGGGATGTGCACAGGTGAGAGAGGGGACAGTCCCAGGGATGTGCACAGATGTGAGAGGGGACAGTCCTGGGGATGTGCACAGATTTGTAAGGGGGGACAGTCCTGGGGATGTGCACAGATGTGAGAGGGGACAGTCCTGGGGATGTGCACAGGTGTCACAGATGTGAGAGAGGCATTCCCAGGGGATGTGCACAGATGTGCACAGATGTGTGAGGGGACAGTCCCAGGGGATGTGCACAGATGTGCACAGATGTGAGATGGGATTTTCCCAGAGGATGTGCACAGGTGTGAGGGGATATTCCCAGGGGATGTGCACAGATGTGCACAGGTGTGAGGGGATATTCCCAGGGGATGTGCACAGATGTGCACAAGTGAGAGGGGACAGTCCCAGGGGATGTGCACAGATGTGAGATGGGATTTTCCCAGGGGATGTGCACAGGTGAAAGGGGACAGTCCCAGGAGATGTGCACAGATGTGAGGGGACAGCCCCGGGGGATGTGCACAGATGTGCACAGGTGAGAGGGGACAGTCCCGGGGATGTGCACAGATGTGCACAGGTGTGAGGGGCTATTCCCAGGGGATGTGCACAGATGTGCACAGATGTGAGATGGGACAGTCCCAGAGGATGTGCACAGATGTGAGAGGGGACAGTCCCAGGGATGTGCACAGATGTGCACAGGTGTGAGATGGGATTTTCCCAGGGGATGTGCACAGGTGAGAGGGGATATTCCCAGGGGATGTGCACAGATGTGACAGATGTGAGATGGGATCAGCACTGCTGGGAACCAGCAGAGCCTGCTGAGTGCAGCAGGGCCAGAGAAGGGGCTGGGGGCTGAAAGCACTGCTGGAAACCTTCAGGAAAGCCCACTGGCAGGAAATGTCAGGAACAGAACCGCAGAGGGAAAGCAGGAGCAGCTGCTGCTGGGAAGGCTTGCCAAGGAAGAGGAGCCAAGCAGAGGGTGGGGTGAACCTCCCTGAGATTAGCTGGTCTCTCTCTCCCCTCCCTTGGATTTCAAAAGCAAATATTCAGCCAGAGGGCAGTGGCACCAGGAGTGCAGGGTGTGCACCTCCACTCCCCAGGTGCAGAGGGGTGAACCTTTGGGCCAGGGCTGGCACTGACCCAGACTCAGCAGCTCCAAGCCCAGAGTGTTTGGCCCCTCTCATCCAAAGCAGCTGACAATTTACCCCACTGAGTTCAGTTTGGAGCCTGCTTGTCCCTGTTTGTAAAATACAGAATTTTGTCTAATTCAGAGATGTTTGAGCCTTGCTTTCCCAGCCTCCTAGAATACTATGGATTATTTTGAAGATGGCAAGAAAGGCACTGGACAAGCCTCTTGTCTGTGTGTTTGTGACTTTGAGCCATTCACAGCCTCACATATTCTTATGTGTGTATGAGTCAAAACAAATTCTGATTCTGGCTTATGGATTAAATCAGAGACTAAAATGATGTGTCTAATTTAAGGATTTCCTGTCCTCACAGTGACATCCTGACTATCAGTGTGACCTATTCAGGGACACATGGTTTATTGACTTTCCTTTCCACCTATTTCTCCTAATTACCTAGAAGATTAAAACTTTAGGGCACATTCATCTACTCAGCTACCTGGAAAAAGACAGACAGAAAGAGTAATCACCCATTCCTATGGTGGCATTGGCTGTTTTCTTCCAGGCTACGAGAAAAGTGCATTGCAACAGATTTTGGGCTTAGATCAGCCAACTATTTTAATTTAGAGTCCATTTGAATGATTCACCCTAAGATGTAACTAGCATATGTAATGAAAAAAAAATTGCAAATTGCACAAAAAGGAATGTAGGTTATGAATAGGGAATTAGAGTGTGCTGTGGATCAAAGCCAGACTTTCAGTGTTCCATTGTTGTGAGCAGAGCTGTGCCAGCACACACTTTCTGAAGCAGTGAACACAACATTCCCTGGGCCAGCAGGAAAGTTTGCTGGATGTATTTCCTAACGGGACAATCATACAGTTATAAAAACTGCATGAAACCACAAAGGGTGGGAAACTGTGGCAGACAGCAATATAAAGTTAAAAATGAGTTAAAAACAAAGTATCAGAGGTTATAAAGTCATCTGAAATGGGAGAAAGTTGCCACATGGATTGGGTTTGATTATTCCTCTGCCTGAGGCTAAAAATAGTTGACATATCAATTTCCTGCAAGACTAGTGTTAATCAAATGTTACACCAATATCCTTCCCCAGTTCTCAGAGTTGTCTATTTAACAGCTGCTGGATTGGGCAAGCAGTGTGAGAACAAAAAAGGAATGAAAAGACCCATGAGCACCAGACTGAGAAATATCTTGGCTGCTCTGCCAGACATCATTTCTATAAGAAAGAGAAAAAAGGAGGGAGTGGATGAGGAAATTGTCCTGGTGCTTTCTTCTGTAATTATGGCACACAGCAAAAAAAATTACTGCTTTCAAATATGTGGAGCATCAGAAGATCTTGCTATTTTTCTGCTATCGAGTCCACATCCATTTGAATAAAAATGCCATTCTCTGAACAGGATCCCATCTTTTTTACAGCATGAGCGAGGGGCTTCATGCACCAGCTGCCAAGGCAATGTCTGAGCCTGGCAGACAGCAGTGGGGCTGTCACACTCTGCTCTGTCACCTGCAGAAACTGTCCCTGGCTGTGGCAGTGGGGCTGTCACACACTGCTCTGTCACCTGCAGAAACTGTCCCTGGCTGCTGCTCCTGCTTCAGCTCGTTCCTTTGGTCCATGGCAGCCTCCTGCCCTTGGCACAGGTGAGCCCCTGGCACCTGGAGCTGTGGCTGCAAAGCCACACCACTGCTCAACACCATCAGCTGCATCAGCAACTGCAATCCTGGCCACAGAAACTGCCTGCAACCCTGGGCTAAAATCATAAACTCCCTGAACACACCAGCACAGCTCCAGGTGGCTTTTCTTTGGTTTCACAGCCACAGAACTCCCACCCTAGCAGAGAAACTCCACTCCTTACACCCCTGTGGCTCTGAGCACAGCTCCAGTGCTGAGCCCAGGGATCCTGAGCACAGAGTGCCTGGCTCAGCTCAGTGACCACCACACATCCTCTGGGCTGTGCCTTCACTCCTTCCTCATCTTCAAAGCCTCAGGTGTCTGCAGTGCAGGTCCCCTTTTCCATCCAAACACTCCTGACTGCAGCCTGCACTAACAACAACCACAATATTGTAAATTGTGCAGTCCCCAGCCATGCCAAACACCCCTGACTGCATCCTGCACTAACAACAATCACAATATTGTGAATTGTGCAGTCCTCAGCCATGCCAAGCACCCCTGACTGCAGCCTGCACTAACAACAACCACAATATTGTAAATCCTGCTGATGAAGGAGAGCACAGAGAGGTTACAAACCAGCTCCAGGAAGGAGCAGCTTCATTTCCATTAGAGATGCATGGAGCTGCCTGGAATGGAAGATGTGTGCAAACAGAAATTGCAGGATAAGGATCTTTGAAATTCAATTTGGGGAGCAACTGGGTTACATCAGTAAATATTTGATGTTTAAAAAATGTAAATGCCAGTCAGTGAGGAGCAGAGCTCGGCGTGGCAGCCTCTCCTCCTGTAAGCACCACCAGACACAGAGCTGAACTGATGATCTGTATGAAAAGCTGCCTCAATGCCAAAGTGAAAACATTCCTCATGTTCCTTTAAAGCACAGCTCTGTTAGAAAAAATGAAGAGGTGAAAATATCAATATTGTCTCTTGAGAAATTGTCTCATTTACATAATTAGCAATATAGCAGGCAGGGAGTTTTGGTTTTGTTGTGTCCTTACAGTTAAACAGTTATATCCTTATGTAAGAGAAAAATTAAATTTACAGAGCCATCTGAACCCCTGTTGAAGGATGGACTGAGGGCAAAGCCAAGCCTGCCACGGATGCAGCCTTGCTTTTTTACATTTTAGCAAGTCAATCAAGTGGGAGAGCAGGAGAGCTGCAGTTCCCTCCCTGGTGTTATTAACAGAATTGTTTCTGCAGAGCCACAGCCATCAAACCTGGGCTGGCACAGCCTCCACCCACAGGGGATTCCCTTTGCCCAGGGATGATTTTCCCTTTGCCCAGGGATGATTTTCCCTTTGCCCAGGAACATTTCCCTTTGCCCAGGGATGTTCTTCCCTTTGCCCAGGGATGATTTTCCCTTTGCCCAGGGATGATTTTCCCTTTGCCCAGGGATGATTTTCCCTTTGCCCAGGGATGTTTCCCTTCAGGAAACAAGAGCTGTGGCAGGGCCCTGAATGAGGCTAAACCAGAATCCCTTAAAGGGATGCACACAGCACAACCAGGTTTAAAAATACTTTTCCTGTTAGGCAGTATTTCCACAATTCTTAGTTTCCAAAACAGTGCCTGGACTTTTCCTCCTGATGGCTTGTTTTTATTTTTCCAAGAAGAGAACCATCCAAGACACTCAGCATTTCAGCTGTGGTTCCTGAGGCACAGAGAATTCCAGTGGGAAACAAGAAACCCAGAGGCACAGCACCCAGCATTGCCTGGAATTTGGATAACGAGATTTAGCAGCTCAGGTGGAGCTGGAACCCACAGAGCAGAGCTCTGCTCCTGCTGACAACAGGCTGCAGCAGCAGCAAGAGGTTGTGCTGAGCTCAAAATCCTAAAAACCCAACAGCAATGGCAAAGTCCCCAGCCCTCCTTGGTTCCAGCTGTACACACTTCTGTGCCAACCAGGAATGAAATCTGAGTTAGCAAACATCTGTTTCCTACAAGAGTGAGAGCCATAATTAAGAAGAATCAATCCATATTTTCTCATATTTATTATGGAGAAGGCTTTAGAGAGCTTCCAGGCAATTTTTCACACAACAGGCACATCACAGCTATCCCAAGATACACCTCCAGTGAAGAAACAGTCCCTACGACCTTTTCTAAACACATTTTTTAGAAGCACAAAGATGCCCTAATTTTCCTTCACAAAGACTGAACAAAATCTGAGCCCTTGTCTTTGAAGAGCACAAGGACTTTGGCAGCCTGGAGCAGTGAAACATTAAAATTTCACTTATTCTGCATGACAATGAGAGGAATAATGAATTGTTTATGGAATGTTTGGGAATAGAGCATTTATCTTCTCTACAAAGGCTGCAATGCCCTGCCCTTCACCTCCAGGGACAACGCTGGGGTCTGGGAACAGGGGACCTGGGACAGGAGGGGTCAGAGGTGGCCAAAGCCCTGCAGGAAGGTGGAATGAGAGCAGGAGGGCTGGGGAATGGGCTGGGGGCACCAGGGATGGGCAGGGGTGAGCAGGGGGTGAGCAGGAGGGCTGGGGAATGGGCTGGGGGCACCAGGGGATGGGCAGGGGGTGAGCAGGGGATGGGCAGGGGGTGAGCAGGGGGTGGGCAGGGGATGGGCAGGGGGTGAGCAGGGGGTGAGCAGGGGGTGAGCAGGGGATGGAGCAGGGGGTGAGCAGGGATGGGCAGGGGGTGAGCAGGGGGTGAGCAGGGGTGGAGCAGGGGATAGAGCAGGGGGTGAGCAGGGGATGGGCAGGGGATGAGCAGGGGGTGAGCAGGGGATGGGCAGGGGATGGGCAGGGGGTGAGCAGGGGATGGGCAGGGGATGGGCAGGGGGTGAGCAGGGGTGGAGCAGGGGGTGAGCAGGGGGTGAGCAGGGGATGGGCAGGGGATGAGCAGGGGGTGAGCAGGGGATGGGCAGGGGATGGGCAGGGGATGGGCAGGGGGTGAGCAGGGGATGGGCAGGGGATGGGCAGGGGATGAGCAGGGGGTGAGCAGGGGATGGGCAGGGGGTGAGCAGGGGGTGAGCAGGGGATAGAGCAGGGGGTGAGCAGGGGGTGGGCAGGGGATGAGCAGGGGGTGAGCAGGGGATGGGCAGGGGGTGAGCAGGGGGTGAGCAGGGGATAGAGCAGGGGGTGAGCAGGGGGTGAGCAGGGGATGGGCAGGGGATGAGCAGGGGGTGAGCAGGGGGTGAGCAGGGGTGGAGCAGGGGGTGAGCAGGGGGTGAGCAGGGGATGGGCAGGGGATGAGCAGGGGGTGAGCAGGGGATGGGCAGGGGGTGAGCAGGGGGTGAGCAGGGGATAGAGCAGGGGGTGAGCAGGGGGTGAGCAGGGGATGGGCAGGGGATGAGCAGGGGGTGAGCAGGGGGTGAGCAGGGGATGGGCAGGGGGTGAGCAGGGGGTGAGCAGGGGATGGGCAGGGGATGGGCAGGGGGTGAGCAGGGGATGGGCAGGGGATGGGCAGGGGGTGAGCAGGGGATGGGCAGGGGATGGGCAGGGGGTGAGCAGGGGATGGGCAGGGGATGGGCAGGGGGTGAGCAGGGGATGGGCAGGGGGTGAGCAGGGGGTGAGCAGGGGATAGAGCAGGGGGTGGGCAGGGGATGGGCAGGGGATGAGCAGGGGGTGAGCAGGGGGTGAGCAGGGGATGGGCAGGGGATGAGCAGGGGGTGAGCAGGGGATGCCCTGGGGATGCTCAGGGATGAGCAGGGGATGCTCAGGGGTGAGCAGGGGGTGGGCAGGGGGTGAGCAGCAGTACCACCCAAGGAATGAAGACTCCAGGGCACAAACCCCGTTTGTTCTGTGTGCACACACAGGATGGACCACAGGGTGCCCTGAATCCCCTGACAGGAGCTGGGCTGTGCTCCTGGAGGAAAGCTCCAGCTCCTCTGGAACCCCAGAGTCTGCTCAGGTTCCCCACCCAAGCTTTTCTCAGATGTTCCCCTGGTCTGCCCTCATCCATCTCCAGAGTAATTCCCTTCCAAACACAGGACCATGTTCTAAAGGGATTTTGGAGACATGATTTAATGAGAGCTTTAGGAAGAGTTTTAATAGTTCACGTCAAAAACAGAGTGCTAGGCTTAGTGGCAAAAATATTTACCAGTCAGTACATTTGTTGTTAATATATTTTTTAGGACTGGATTTATATGTTAGCATTTTCCATTCTCATTAAACCCTGGCTATGCTCTGAAAGGCAGTGCCTCACATTCTTTGTGAATTATACTGGCAGCCTTTGTTTTATATTGACCCTTTCAGCCCTTCCATGCCTTGGCTGGCTGCTGATCGTGGTTTATCCTTCCCCTGGCCCTGCTAATCTCTGGGATGGGCGGGCAATGGGAGCGATGGAGCTCAGATAAACCAGAGCACAGATAAACCAGAGCACTGAAAAACCAGAGCACAATAAACATTGGGGAGCAATGGAGCTCAGATAAACCAGAGCACAACAGACATTGGGGAGTGATGGAGCTCAAATAAACCACAGCACAGATAAACCAGAGCACAGATAAACTAGAGCACAACAGACATTGGGGAGTGATGGAGCTCAGATAAACCAGAGCACAGATAAACCAGAGCACAGATAAACTAGAGCACAATGATCATTGGGGAGTGATGGAGCTCAAATAAACCAGAGCACAGTTAAACCAGAGCGCAATAATCATTGGGGAGTGATGGAGCTCAAATAAACCAGAGCACAGATAAACCAGAGCTCAGATAAACCAGAGCACAGATAAACCAGAGCACAGACAAACCACAGCTCAGATAAACCAGAGCACAATGATCACTGGGGAGCGATGCCACAGCTCAGCAGAGGCTCCACAGCGAGCTCAGCCCTTCACCACAATGCTGCTATAACCTGACTGGAAATTATCACAAAAAACTTCTGCTTGCTTAAGTATATTCAGGCCTGCCAGGCGAGATAAGGGAGTGTTTATTTTGAGAAATCAGAAAGTCGCTTGGATTCAGGACATTCGGTTTTATTCCCCAATTCGCTTTTCCCGTGTGACTTTTCACAGGTGCTGTCCCCTCCCTGCTTCACATCCACTGTCCCCCCTGTTCACCCTGGAATGTCCCAGAATGAAACATTGATCCATGCCCTGTTCTGCACAGTGGGAGCCAGGAGTGGAGCAGAGAGCAGAGAGAGAGAGAACAGAGAGGAGACAGCAGAGAGAGAGAGCAAAGAGCAGAGAGGAGAGAGCAGAGAGAGCAGCCAGTGCCCTCACACCTGGGCTGGGATGAGCACAGGGGGATGGATGGGATGGATGGGATGGATGGGATGGATGGGATGAGCTCAATGGGATGAGCACAGTGGGATGTCTGGGATGGCTCTCACACCTGGCCTGGATGGCTGGGATGGCTCTGACACACCTGGACGGGATGGCTGGGATGGCTCTGATACACCTGGCCTGGATGGCTGGGATGGCTGTCCCAGTAAAGCTGAAGCTCCAGAGGTGCCCAGGGAACAGGAATTTCCCCGAGCCCCCTCCCCAGCTCTGGGTGGGCACACACACCCCCTCCCACTCCCCTCGCTCCAGTTCTAGCACACAGAGAGAAAATGATCCAAAACAGAAAGTTACCCCCACAAAAAAGCAACTTTCCTATCCTGTAATAAGTTACAGCTGCTGTCCTAAGCAGAGTCAACAAATAAAAGCAAGGAGCAGATCTGTGCAGATACAACACCCAGCCGGGCCGGAGTGAATCCTCCCGAGATAAAAACTCTCCTCCCAAAGCCTCATGAGCTGCAGAGATGGAACACACCCTCCTGCACGACTATTGCTCCGATCTTAGCACCTCATCAAGATACTGCACTCTCCTGACCAGATATTTCAAGGATTAAGCTGATGGGTTTCCATTACTGCTTTTTAAAAATTTTCTTTTTGCTGTGGGAAAAAAAACAACTTCTCTTGAGAACATTCACATTTTTTCCCTCTGATTTGAATCTTTTCTCCCACTCCTGCACGTTTGCCAAACATGAGTTGTCTTTCAGCCTGTTGCATGAATGGGGATGAATTCACCCAACTTTTTTGTGTCATTCTTCATTCACAGAAGGTCAGGGTGCCAGAACTATCTGATGTGTGCATCAACCACATCCAAGGAATTGAGAACCAGTCTGGAATTGGGCCTGGTGCATTAACCCCAGCTGTGGAGTGCAGCAATGAGACCAAGACATGAGCTGATTTTTCAGATGAGAAAAAGGAGTCAGTGAAGCTCGGTGCACAAATAGAGATGTGGCTGTTGGTACAGCAGGGGCAGAAAAACAACCAGGCTGCTCCCACTGCAGCTCAGCATCATCCCCAGCTCCCAAAACCCCAGAGCCTCCCCCAGCCCCTCACCGAGCACCAAGGCAGGGAGCAAACCCCAAACCTCTCCATGGGGATGGCAGGGATGGGAGCAAACCCCAAATCTGTCCATGGGGATGGCAGGGATGGGAACAAACCCCAAATCTCTCCATGGGGAGGGCAGGGAGTGCAGGGATGGGAGCAAACCCCAAACCCCTCCATGGGGATGGCAGGGAGCACAAACCCCAAATCTCTCCATGGGGATGGCAGGGAGCACAAACCCCAAACCTCTCCATGGGAATGGCAGGGATGGGAACAAACCCCAAACCCCTCCATGGGAATGGCAGGGATGGGAACAAACCCCAAACCTCTCCATGGGGATGGCAGGGAGCACAAACCCCAAATCTCCCCATGGGAATGGCAGGGAAATGTCTCTCAAGATCACCTGGAGGTTAGTTCATGGATTTTCAAGCACCTGCTCAGGGTGCAGGGGCCAGCAGTGATCCCCTGTACCCCAGTGTGACATTGCTGGGACTCAGCCACCCCACAGCACCCGGGGTCTCCTCTTGTCTCGCTGCTTCCTCAAGGAAAATGCATTACACAAAGGGTGGAAATGCTTTTGGATCTAACAAAGCCATAATGGAATGTACACAGAAATGGCTGAGTGCACAATTTAATCTGCTGGGATGATTGTACAGACCATCAGGGAAGTCACAAACCAGAATCCCAAAGCCTTGAGCCAGGGCTGCCTGCCAGGAGCTCCCTGGGCTGCTGAGCCCTCAGGGGTCCCAGGGGTCCCAGGGGTCCCAGGGGTGCCAGGCACAGTCCCTGCTGCCATCTGCACTGGGTAACAGCCACACCAAAGCCCTTTTCAGGAGCACAGCATCTCCCAGCACTGCACAACCCTCCAGTGTCAGCCCAGGGGGAGTCCAGGCTGTTTTACAGAGTGTGAACATCTCCTGCTTTTGCCAAACACGTTATTTTTGGAAACATTCCTGCTGGTGTTCATGGGAATATTTCCAATGGGACAACACTTCCAATTAAGACCTCTTTATAAATAATAAGTGGCTGACAGCCTAGAAAATAAATGTATTTTTTTTAATAGAGGGATGATGGTTAACCTGTCACAGAGTGATACACAGTCCAAATAAGTCAAGAGATCCCTTCCAGGCATGACTTACAACTTCAGAACCTTTTCAGTGCCCTCATAACCAAAAATGGCCCATGCTGTGCACATCTGCCCCATGCTGATACCACTGCTCAGTCAGAGTGACATAAAAGGTGCCCCAGGACAAAAATGCCATTTCTGGCACCCCTGAGAGGCTCTTCACAAACCTCGTGGTGAGTCATTCCCAATCAAGGGTTTCTAAAGTGGAACAAAGGGGAAAAGCCCTTCCCAGAGAGGTTTGGATGCTCTGCAGCAGCAGGACCAGGGGCACCAGGGCAGGCTCTGCGACCCTTGGGCTGCCCTGCACACCAGGGGCTTTGCTGCAGCTCCTGGGATCACACAGACCCCACAATCCTGCAATTCCTCTATTGGGGATCACACAGACCCCAAAATCCTGAAATTCCCTTTTGGGGATCACACAGACCCCACAATCCTGCAATTCCCTGTTGGGGATCACACAAACCCCACAATCCTGCAGTTCCCTTGGGGATCACACAGACCCCAAAATCCTGAAATTCCTCTATTGGGGATCACACAGACCCCAAAATCCTGCAATTCCTCTATTGGGGATCACACAAACCCCACAGTCCTGCAATTCCCTATTGGGGATCAGACAAACCCCACAGTCCTGCAATTCCCTATTGGGGATCACACAAACCCCAAAATCCTGCAATTCCTCTATTGGGGATCACACAAACCCCACAGTCCTGCAATTCCGTGGGATCACACAGACCCCACAATCCTGCAATTCCCTTGGGGATCACACAAACCCCACAATCCTGCAATTCCCTGGGGATCACACAGACCCACAATCCTGCAATTCCCCTATTGGGGATCACACAAACCCCACAATCCTGCAATTCCCCTATTGGGGATCACACAGACCCCAAAATCCTGCAATTCCCTTTTGGGGATCACACAAACCCCAAAATCCTGCAATTCCTCTACTGGGGATCACACAAACCCCACAATCCTGCAATTCCTCTATTGGGGATCACACAAACCCCAAAATCCTGCAGTTCCCTGGGGATCACACAAACCCCAAAATCCTGCAATTCCCCTATTGGGGATCACACAAACCCCAAAATCCTGCAATTCCTCTACTGGGGATCACACAGACCCCACAATCCTGCAATTCCCAATTGGGGATCACACAGACCCCACAATCCTGCAATTCCTCTACTGGGGATCACACAAACCCCACAATCCTGCAATTCCCTGTTGGGGATCACACAGACCTCACAATCCTGCAATTCCCTGGGGATCACACAGACCCCACAATCCTGCAATTCCCTGTTGGGGATCACACAAACCCCACAATCCTGCAGTTCCCTTGGGACAGGTCACTGCCAGGGACAGCCCAGGCTGTGCCCACCCATAAATCACAGACTGGGGTGAAACAGCCCTGAGCACCCATACAAAGAAAAGAAATATAATTTAAAGGCAATCTTCTGGTTTATGGCCAGCCTTTCATTATGGTCTCCTCAAGCTGCACAGAATTAGAAAGGAGAAGGGGCTGAGGAAGGGGCCAAGGAGCTGGGAAGGGAGAGAAGAGAAATTCCCCCCTGTCCTCTGGGACTCAGCCCTGCACACGAGCAGTCTCACCTTGGAGCACTGCAGAGAGAGATTCCAGGAATGAACGGAAATAAAACTTTCAAAAATAGCAAAACCCCATCTGAAGTGTCATTCACCAAGGGAGTTACCCCTGATGCCTGCTCAGATGTGTGGCACTGCCCCGGGGAGCTCTCTGGGGTGTGTTTAAACACCCAGAGCAGGGCAAACTGCAGCTCAGGAGCCCTCCCAGCACTTCCACCTCTTATTTCTTTTTTACACACTAATGCTTCATTCCTGCCTATTTCCCACCAGAAAAATATTGATCCCACCCAGCTTTTCCTGGAGTTTTGTTCCTGCTCCTCTTGCCTGGTTACCTTGGCCAAGCCCCCCAAATTCAGTGTGACAGAGCAGGGGGGGCAGAGCTGGTGCCCAGGTGAGCTCAGGGATGTGTCACCTCTGGTGTCCCTCTCCTGGGACAGCACCAGTGACAATTCACAGCTCCTCATGACTGCTGGCATCCCCTCAGCCCCTGGTGTGCCCTGCAGGGTGGGTGCAGCTGAAACTCAAACCTGGCTCTGTCTGTCCAGCTGAGCCTGTCAGCAGCTTCATTACAAAACTCGTGGCCTGCTCACAAACCCACTCCAGCCAGCCAGGCTTTCCCTGGATTTAAAGTTTTGGATCACTGTCTCAATCACAGAGCCAGCAAAATTCCTCATGAACACCCTCGGAGAGTTCAGACTCCCCAGGACTGCATTACTGGGAGGGGCTGCCAGCTCAAGGCTCTCAGCAAAAATCCCTTACAGCACGAAGGTGGGGTCCTCCACAACGCTGCATTTTGGGTTTTTTCCAGGTTACTCCATTTCCCAGTGCTTTGGTTCAGATTGACTCAGGTACAGATTTCCCAAATGCTCACAGATGTGAATTTCTGCGCTCAAAGGAGCAGGAGAGCAGGGGATGCTGAAAGAAAAGCAGCTGCTCTGTGCAGAGCCCTTCCCACCCCTGAGCCCCTGCCTTGGCTCAGCTGTGTCCCCTTCCCACAAGAGCTTTTCCATGAGCAGAGTTTGCAGTTTGCTGAGAACATTCCCAGCATCTGCACTGAGCTGAGCCCTGCACAGAGGAGCTGCACTGCTCCTGCCTCCAGCAAAGACAGGAGGTCAGTGAATGCCACCAAATTCTGAGAATAAAAATGCTGAAAAGCCTTAATTTCCCACGCCATTTCCCTGAAGAAATCACTGCATGGTCAAAAAGCTGTCCCCTAATTTTGAACAAAAGGACTGTGACATTTTCAAGACATTTTGGTGTTTCTCCTCTGGGTCACACTCCCTTGGGTTTAGCCTACAAGTGAAGGAAAGTGTTAAATTCAGGGTGCCAGGTGTTAAATACAGGGGTGCCAGGTGTTAAATTTGGGGTACAAGGTGTTAAATTTGGGGTGCCAGGAGTTAAATTCGGGGTGCCAGGTGTTAAATACAGGGGTGTCAGGTGTTAAATTCAGGGGTACCAGATGTTCAATTTGGGGTGCCAGGTGTTCAATTCAGGGTACCAGGTGTTAAATTCAGGGGTGCCAGGTGTTCAATTTGGGGTACCAGGTGTTCAATTTGGGGTGCCAAGTGCTCAATTCGGGGTGCCAGGTGTTAAATTTGGGGGTGCCAGGTGTTAAATTTGGGGGTGCCAGGTGTTAAATTCAGGGTGCCAGGTGTTAAATTTGGGGTGCCAGATGTTCAATTTGGGGTGCCAGGTGTTAAATTTGGGGTACCAGGTGTTAAATTTGGGGTGCCAGGTGTTCAGTTCAGGGTGTTAGGTGTTCAATTCACGGTGCCAGGTGTTCAATTCGGGGTACCAGGTGTTCAATTCGGGGTACCAGGTGTTAAATTTGGGGTGCCAGGAGTTAAATTTGGGGTGCCAGGTGTTAAATTCAGGGTGCCAGGTGTTCAATTCAGGGGTGCCAGGTGTTAAATTTGGGGTGCCAGGTGTTAAATTCAGGGTGCCAGGTGTTCAATTTGGGGTGCCAGGTGTTAAATTTGGGGTGCCAGATGTTCAATTTGGGATGCCAGGTGTTAAATTTGGGGTGCCAGGTGTTAAATTCGGGTTGCCAGGTGTTCAATTTGGGGTGCCAGGTGTTAAATTCGGGGTGCCAGGTGTTAAATTCGGGGTACCAGGTGTTAAATTTGGGGTACCAGGTGTTAAATTCGGGGTGCCAGGTGTTAAATTGGGGGTGCCAGGTGTTCAATTCGGGGTGCCAGGTGTTAAATTCGGGGTACCAGGTGTTAAATTTGGGGTACCAGGTGTTAAATTTGGGGTGCCAGGTGTTCAATTCGGGGCACTGTCCAGGGGTGTCCGCTGGTTCCTGCAGAACACAAACCCTGCAGGTGCTTTCACCTCCCACCTTTCCAAGGAAATGGCATTTGTCTTCTGCACATTTCCCCTGACAGAAATCAAGCAGCTCTCTCCTGCCTGGGATATGGAGCAGCAGCTCAGTGACTGCCCTGGTTTGCAGTTTGCTCCCCTTCTCTCACCCAAAACCAGCCCCATGCATGAGGCAGCTCCTGGGACCTTGCCTTTAGTGGGACCTGCTCAGATCCTCCTGGGAAGGTGGGGTGGGAATTGTTTGGGTTTTTAAAACACATGTGTTGGAAAAGGAAGACTTCTCAGAAACAACGTCATGAATTATCTACCAATAAATTCCAGCCAGCAGAGCAGTAACACATCCAGAACTCTGCTGCCCAGTCTGTGCCAGCACTGAGCACACTCAGCCCAGCTCTGGAGACAAGCAGCTCAACAGAACTGAGTGGTTAAGGACAGAAAAAGCTGAAAGATCCAACACACAGATGGTCAAACTGAATTATTATTGACTATTTCCCCTCTTGAGATAATTCACCACACTTCTTTGTGTCTGATCCCAGTGACCCAAGCACATTTAAAGAGCTTGCCCCAAGTTACAGAAGTAGATTATGCCAGATCCAGAACCTGGGTTTAGATATCAAAGGCTTGGTCAGTGTAAAATTATCATTTCACTTTCCTTTTGTGATCACAAACCCTCACTTTACACAGCTGCAGTTCACAAACATGCTGATCAAGGGAACCACAAAGCCCTGACTGAGGGACCACAGGGCAGCAAAAGCATGGGGTAAATATATGAAAATAACCTTCTTATGCAGATAGATTCATCTTAATATTCACCTTACAGAAAGCAGATTTACTTATTCAGCACTGCTATTAACAAAAGCAATTTATACTTGAATTCAGCAACACTCTTTAAAAACTGCAGTTAATGAATGGAAACGAGAGAACAGTGGCAGAGGAACGTCCCCACTTTGGTTCAGAGCTGGAACAGAGGCAGAGAGGCTGTGAGGAGCTCCCTGAACTATCCCCAGAGCAGCAGCACCTCCAGGTTCTGTGCCACAGAGTCCTGATGGCTCAGCTGGGTCCTGCTCAAAGCTGGAGCAGGGATATCACAGCAAAGGGACAGAAATGGAGAGTGGTGTACTGGCAGAGAGATGAGCTCTACCAAAACCAGATAATTTCCACTCTCCCTTCTTATTTTAGCTTCAGAAAGCTGAGGAAAGCGGGGCACGCCCCCGAAAGTGCAGGGTTTGCTGAGAGCACATCTGGCCCTGGCACACAGAGAATCCTGCCCAGACCCAGCCCAAAGCCTGGGCTCACAAACACCCCAGGGAATTCTGCACAGCCCAGACCAGCCCAGCACAGCACACTCCACACTCCCTGCCAGCTACAAGATCTTTGCAATTCCATGACAATGCAGGAGCTGTTTGGTTCAGAGCTTGAGCAAAGGTTTACACACTTTTCATTTTTATTAATTTTATTCCAATTTCCCATGCTCTTGCAGTGTCAGGACTGAAGAAATTGCCTTATTCCCCAAAACCTTCAGGGGTTTCTGGAAGAAATGGCTTTAAACTTCACCCTTACAATTTAACTTGCTGGCCAAATCTTTTGTTTGCTTTAGAGTTTTCTCTCCACACATTTTTCTGTCTCTCCCAGCTTTCCATAGAACAGCCGTTTGTCTGTCAGCTTTTTTCTGCTCTCAGTGTTCTGACCATACAATATGATTTTTCTCAGATTAAATACCTTGATTTAAACTGATACCTATTGTAGAGAGGTCTTGTACAGCATTAAGATTTCATAAAAATCACAATCAATCAGAAATTCAAAGGCCAGCTTGAAAAAAAAAAATAAAAAAAGAAAAAAATGAAAAGGGAAAGAAAGGAAAAAAATTTTATTTACAGGACTGAAAATAACCTTGTCTGGTCCTTTCTCCTGTGCAAGGGCAGCCTCAGGTGCTCCAGGCAGGGGCAGAACTGCTCAGGGCTCAGAGCAGCAGGGCCAAACCCTCCTGAAACCCAAACCCTCCTGAACTCAGATTTTTATGCAGTCTGCACCCAGGGAACCCCAACCCAGGGCAGTTCCCCTTTTCATCCCTCACCTGTCTCCAGAACAGCAAAAGAGGATTTGGGTAAAGGAATTTCTCACTGCCACAAAGAGGAGAAGGGGCCTGACAGGGACACTGAATGATTTATGTGTACATAATTGTACAGTGATTCCCCAGTTTGGGGACAAGACAAATCTCCCTGAGGAAAGGCCACAGGTGCTGGGAGTCATTTACACATCTCCAGCTCAACCCCAGCAGGAGAACCTAAAGCTGCAAACCCAACCCTGGGGTTTGTCAGAAGCTATTTCAGATTAGCCAAATTACATCCCATGATTAATTATTTTAAAAATACAGAATGTGAAATGAACGTCTCATTTTTTTTCTATTAAAAAAAAGAGCAGCTCCCTCTTTTCAATCAGTCTGGATCATTCAGTCTGCTTGAAAAGGCAAATTACAGCTTGATTGTAGGGTAATTATTCTGGTGGAGATCACTTGAATGACTGCACTGTACTCTTTGACAGGCAGTGTCTGTTATTTGAACACTGATGTGATTTAATTAAAGGATGAAAAATATCTCGGGTGCTGCACAACAAAAACTCATTGCCATGAATAAAAGAATATGAGTGCAGAGTTTATATTTTGAAAAATAAACTCTCTCATCCCAGAAATGTTGTATCTAAGGAAAAGCAATACAGAAGTCATTAGCACGAGCTCGTTATGCAGGCTGTGAGTGCTGCTCTGGGTTGTTATAATCTGATTAGTGCAATAATCTCTTTAATCCAGCTCCACGACAGTTCTGCACAGATTCTTTTGAATACTTCAGCTGGTTCTGCTAAACCCACTGAAAAGTTCTTCCAGTTGCACTGACTAGTGTTACCTTAGGATGAAAATGTTTACTGTGTTAAAAATAACCCTTTCAGCATTTAGGGAAAAAACCTCTATATTTATATTTTCATTCTTCACATTTTGAGTCACGTCTCAAGATCAACTAGAGAAGGCCTTATTGTGGTGCCAGTGATATAAATCCTTGGAGTTTATGCCAATACTTTTATTTGTCATATTTTATTGGAACTGACATTTTTCTGGACGCTGCTCACACAATGACTTACGAGTTTAATTTGGTTTCATTTGTTTTGCTGTTTAAAATAAACTAAGGCCGGGGCGTGGGGGATTTATTGTCCCTCATGCTCCTTATTCACTGATTTGCTGTTGTGCAACGTGAATTCAGCATTTCTGCTGCTCGGTTTTGCAGAATCTGGGCACAGCAGTGACATCTGGTGCTCTGCTACAACCCCAGGTCAGGAGTGAACTCCTCAAAGGGGGAACCGAGGGGAAAGCTCAGAATGATTGCCTGTGAAATAAGAGCCCACATGACAGATTCCTGATGAAGCAAACACTGATGGCAAGAAGATGCTGTTATTTTTCACAATCACACTGTCCTGTGCCATTGAGGCAAAGCTGGCTGTTGATTGAGCTCTGCTGAGAGGGAACACAAAGCAATTCTGTGCAGGAACAGCAGGGCACTCGGGGCAGCTGGTGACAGAGAAACCCCAGCACATTCTCAGCTGTATTTTGTTCTTTTAAATCTTCTCCAAAGCAGTTTATGAATCCATCTCCAGTATGGATCAGACAAAACCAACCTCAGGATAACATGTAAAAGAAACTGAATTAATTCCTAGGAAGTACTCCATCTCCAGTATGGATCAGACAAAACCAAACTCAGTATAATACTGTAAAAGAAACTGAATTAATCCCTAGGAAGTACCAGGTGCAGCATAACTTTGGCACAGGACTGCTGCCCAGCTCTGCATTTCTAAAGGAACATCCCCATCCCTCCCCTGCCCTGCTGGTCACCCTCTGACAGCCTCACTGATTTATTCCCATCTTCCCATCTGCCTGCTCCATCCCACAAACCCCTGCATTATTTTACTCCTCAAATAACCACTCCATCCTCACCCTTTTCTCGGTGCATTTGGTAAACAGCAAACTTTAAACTCCACCCTGGTGCCTCAGAACACCTCGGAGCTGCCTGGCAGCAGAGAGAGGACAGTAAATTGCTGTGTGCCCACCAAGGAAGGACAGGCACGCTCCAGCCTGACTGAGAGCTGCAGAACTGTGAAAATATCCAGAGCTGCAGCAGAAACATGGGCACTGATCAGTGCAGACACATTCACTGCTGGCCTCTGCACAGATTTCTCTTATTGAGTGGTTTCTCACAGAGCTTTGGCCTTGTGCAGCTGCTGTACCTTGCTGGGTCTCATTCTGCACTCTGTTATTCCTTCAGTCCTATCCATCTGGTAATTTTATACAGATGGCATTGAATAGATTGATTCATCTTGTAGTTCATCAACCCAGGGCTTGCCTAACAGCAGGGATTGGTTATAAAACCCCACTTCTCCTAAATTATCTTGCTCCCTTAGGTACTGCCCAAGATTTCTCCTGCCAGAGCTGCCTGTGCATCCCTGTGGCTCCTGCAGGGTCTGCCAGGACACAGCACAGGCTCAGGTCGTTTGTTGGCTCTCCAAGGGTGGAATCTCCTGGCTGGTGTCAAATCTGGTGTCAAACACACAAAAGGTGGCTGCACACAAATGCTACAAAACCCTTTGCTGAACTCCTTCAGCTTCCATTGGAATTCACAGAAAGGAACCAGATCCAAAATGCCACAGAGAGTACACAAAAATAATGTTAAAATATGCTGATTAAACTTGGGTGGGATGTCACAAACAAACCACACCCTGAAAACTCTGCTCTTGGGGAACTTTGTCAGCTGTCTGGCTTTTTGAAACACAGCACTAAAAACCTTCAGATTCAGTGTGTCACCTTAAAAGAAATAACCATTCCATGCTAAAGTGCCAAAATAAAAGGTTCCCATTTTAAAAATACTACACAGGTTTACAAATACTTTGTCAGAGCCATTGAACCTTTCAGCACAGCTGACTCCTGACTCAGCCCCTGCAGAGTTCTGAGTTTGGGTCACCAAAGGAGCAATTTGGGAAGACTCTGCTGAGGCATCTTAGCCCAGCCTCAGCAGAAACAGAGAAATGTAATTCTGGGAGATTTCTTCCAGTGTTTTGTGAAGGAATTCACCTTCCTGCCTCAGGGCACAGAGGGCAGAGAGGTGAGCACAGCACTGGGATGAGAACATCACCCTGCCTGGGTCTGGGCAGGGAGCCCCAGCAAACCCTGCCCTGGAACCCCAACAAACCCTGTCCTGGAACATCAACAAACCCTGCCCTGGAGCCCAGCAAACCCTGCCCTGAGCCCCAACAAACCCTGTCCTGGAACCCCAACAAATCCTGCCCTGCAGCCCCAACAAACCCTGCCCTGAGCCCCAGCAAACCCTGCCTTGAGCCCAACAAACCCTGCCCTGAGCCCAACAAACCCTGCCCTGGAACCCCAGCAAACCCTGCCCTGAGCCCCAGCAAACCCTGTCCTGGAACCCCATCAAACCCTGTCCTGAGCCCAGCAAACCCTGTCCTGGAACCCCAACAAACCCTGTCCTGAGCCCCAACAAACCCTGCCCTGGAACCCCCCAACAAACCCTGTCCTGAGCCCCCCAACAAACCCTGCCCTGGAACCCAACAAACCCTGCCCTGGAACCTCCCAACAAACCCTGCCCTGGAACCCCAACAAACCCTGCCCTGGAACCCCCCAACAAACCCTGTCCTGAGCCCCCCAACAAACCCTGCCCTGGAACCCAACAAACCCTGCCCTGGAACCTCCCAACAAACCCTGCCCTGGAACCCCAACAAACCCTGCCCTGGAACCCCAACAAACCCTGTCCTGGAGCCCCAACAAACCCTGTCCTGGAGCCCCAACAAACCCTGCCCTGAGCCCCAACAAACCCTGTCCTGGAGCCCCAACAAACCCTGTCCTGAGCCCCAACAAACCCTGTCCTGAACCCCAACAAACCCTGCCCTGGAACCCCAGCAAACCCTGCCCTGAGCCCCAGCAAACCCTGCCTTGAGCCCAACAAACCCTGCCCTGAGCCCAACAAACCCTGCCCTGGAACCCCAGCAAACCCTGCCCTGAGCCCCAGCAAACCCTGTCCTGGAACCCCATCAAACCCTGTCCTGAGCCCAGCAAACCCTGTCCTGGAACCCCAACAAACCCTGTCCTGAGCCCCAACAAACCCTGCCCTGGAACCCCCCAACAAACCCTGTCCTGAGCCCCCCAACAAACCCTGCCCTGGAACCCAACAAACCCTGCCCTGAGCCCAACAAACCCTGCCCTGGAACCCCAACAAACCCTGCCCTGGAACCCCCCAACAAACCCTGTCCTGAGCCCCCCAACAAACCCTGCCCTGGAACCCAACAAACCCTGCCCTGGAACCTCCCAACAAACCCTGCCCTGGAACCCCAACAAACCCTGCCCTGGAACCCCAACAAACCCTGCCCTGAGCCCCAGCAAACCCTGCCCTGAGCCCCAGCAAACCCTGTCCTGAGCCCCAACAAACCCTGTCCTGAGCCCCAACAAACCCTGCCCTGAGCCCAACAAACCCTGCCCTGAGCCCCAACAAACCCTGTCCTGGAACCCCCCAACAAACCCTGCCCTGAGCCCCAACAAACCCTGTCCTGGAACCCCAACAAACCCTGTCCTGAGCCCCAACAAACCCTGCCCTGAGCCCCAACAAACCCTGTCCTGGAACCCCAACAAACCCTGTCCTGAGCCCCAGCAAACCCTGCCCTGAGCCCAACAAACCCTGCCCTGGAGCCAAACAAACCCTGTCCTGAGCCCCAGCAAACCCTGCCCTGGAACCCCCCAACAAACCCTGCCCTGAGCCCCAACAAACCCTGCCCTGAGCCCCAACAAACCCTGCCCTGAGCCCCAACAAACCCTGCCCTGAGCCCCAACAAACCCTGCCCTGAGCCCCAGCAAACCCTGTCCTGAGCCCCAACAAACCCTGCCCTGAGCCCCAACAAACCCTGCCCTGGAACCCCAACAAACCCTGCCCTGAGCCCAGCAAACCCTGCCCTGGAACCCCAACAAACCCTGTCCTGGAACCCCAACAAACCCTGTCCTGGAACCCCAACAAACCCTGCCCTGGAGCCCCAGCAAACCCTGTCCTGGAGCTGCTCTGGGACCCTGGGAGCCCTGGACACCTTCCCTGAGCTCTGCAAGGGCTCAGCTGAGCTCACACTTCAGCCAGAGCTGGACTCTGACCAGCACCACTAACAGCTCTGGGTAATTGTTGTGGAAGCATTAAAGCACAATGCAATTTCTTAGAAAAACATCAGTCCACGTGAATGAAATGTGTGGCAATAATTCTGCTGAGTTGCTGCACAGTTTGTGCTGTGAACTGTGGGCTGGGAGGCAAACAGGTCCAGAGGGAATGCATCTCCCTGAGATTAAATAATCCTGCATTCCAAATCTGAACAGAGACAGAGGAACTCACCTGGACCAGAGCATTCCCCACTCTCAGATATTCTCCAGCTTACTTATGCCCAGGAAGGAATGGAAAAATAAACTTTGCTTTGCCTGGAGCAGAGACATGACCCGAATTCTCCACCTTGCACCAAAAAATGGATTTTCTGTGTGTATTAGCACAGACTAAACCCTGAGCAGGGTCAGACCAACACCTTGCTCCACGTGCCAGTGCAGAAATGTCACCATGAACCCCTGAGCTCCTCCTCGTGCCCCAGTGCAGCCAGGGCTGGGATCTGGGGAATGCCTGCCACAGCTGGCTGCATTCAGGGGGCTGAAACAGGAGGGGAGTGCTGGCTGTGCTGTGTCTGCAGGTGAACAATTCGGTGTTTGTGGGTAAATCAGTATTTGTGGGTAGATCAGTATTTGTGGATAAATAAATCAGAATTCATCTCTGCCCTGGCTGGGCTCCAGCAGCTCCAGCAGTGAAAGCAGAGGCTGGACAGGGCCAGGGAGAGCTCTGTGACATCCCAGCTGTGCTCCCTTCTCGTGGAAATGAAGAGTTCTCTCTCATTGCAAGGGCTGCAAAGACAGAACTGGGCCAGAAACGTTGCCCTGATTGTTTTTCTTCCTGGCCTGAAGGATGAGCAGAGGACAAAGAGAGGAGAACAGATGTTCCAGTGCCCGTTTGGAGAGGCAATCCCAGCCCCTGAGAGACCAAACCAGGACTGCAGCAGTTGTGATTCATCCTCCACACCACAGCCCAGGCTCCCTCCTCTTTTCCAGCTTTGTATTTGAGCACTCACCTCCCCTGTCCTTCCCAAACCAACAAAAAAACCTTACAGATTTTGTTGCCATCCCACATCCAACCAAGAGCCTCTGGGGACTGAACATCCTGGAAACATCCTGCAATGTCTGAACAACTGGAAATCTAAAATTCTTTGTACCTTGAGCTGATTTCTTGTTACAATTCAAACCATTGGGAAACAAAGAACAATATGGAATGGGTAATTATTTAAAATTCCATAATTATCAAGGGCCCTGTTTTTCCCAGATGTTTCAGTCCAGTCTGACTGCATTTCCTACACAGCACTGGAGAATCTGACTCTGGCCACGGAGGGTGGTCTGAGAGCCTTGTAAAACAGGCAGGATTCTGTCCCAGAGAGAAGGGATTTGTTTTACAGACTCACCCCAAGCAACCTCCTTGGAAACATCAAACTCTCTGCAACCCCTCCCCTGCTGAAATCCATGTAAGGAGACAGAAAAATCTTTCACTGACCCACCTCAGGTCACGATAAATTGGGGAAAATACATATTCACATGAAATGACACTGTGTCCATGTGAGGCACAGCCATTAATGGGCAGAACACAAGGTCTGAGCTGATCTCTTCTCCCAGCTGGGCAAACCTCCCGTGTTCAGAGCAGCTCAGAGGGGAGCTGAGCTGGGCTGGTGTGCCCTGCCCTGCGGCTCCATGGCAGTGCCAGCCTGGCCCAGTGTCCCCAGGAGGGAGCAGAGCCCAGCAGGGCTGGCCCAGAGCTGGGACAGAACATTCCTGGGAGGGATTTCCTCTCCTTTTGCAGCTCATACAGCTGCAGGGGTGTTTTTCTGGTTTAGCATCTGCGCTTCTTTCCTAAGCCAGGCTTTACAAGTCTCTGGTTTGTCCCCAGCAGCACTGCCAGGTTTGAGGAGGAGAGGCTCTGCATCTCACAGAGCTACAGAGCAAAGATCTTCAGCCACAACCAGACAAAATCTCCCTCTACCTTACTCCAGGACTCAGAGCCATTGGTTTTCTCACAGTTTTGGTCTAGCACAGAGCGTGGCTCACACTGCAGTGATCTTCACCTGGCTGTCCTGCAGGTGGGCTGAACCCCCCCTGACCCACAGCTGGATTGTCAGCCCAATTTCCACCTCTTCCATCCACAAATGTTAACTGCAGCACTCCAGACACCAGGAAATCGGACAAGTGTGGTTCCTACACCAGGTTTGGTTCCTGCACTGCTGCACTGGGGGCACTCAGTAAAAACTGCTGCTCATTTCTGCTCTCTGTTCAGGCAGAGCTCTCCTGCAGTCTGGTGTGAGCTGCCCCTGGGCTGCCAGGGCACAGTGATGAACAGTGTGATGGCTCAGCTGCCTTAGGGTGTGCTCAGCTCCCCAGCACCTCTACAAAAATACATTCTTTGCTTTTCAACTTGAACTTGTCTAAAAGAAATGTAATGCCACTAGTACTGGAATATGGAGATTTAATAAGAAATCAGAATTTTGTCTGCTTTGTCAATTTTTCCATTGCTAAGAGATTCCAACATAATGGCTGGTGAGTCCTGTGTCTATGGGTGAAAATAAAGGCATTCTAGAGCCACACACTTCTATTTCTTTCTGCCTTAACTTGAACTAAGCAATCATTCTCACTGGTGTCTGATAGTTGCTTTATGTTGATATTTTATCTGAAAAAAAATCCCCAAACTGCCACCTTAGATCTTCCTCCTGTGGAGAATTAGATGCATGTATCTTTAAACAGATGCTATTTCTATTTCAAATTAAACATCATGTATATCTTACTTGTGCTTGATTTTTAGGAAATAAAGGCTGCTTGAAGTTTAATTAAAGCCAAAGCACAGTCTATCACAAGCTTTTTCCCAGGACCATTCTGCTATTTCAAGTATCATTAACAGAGAGGAGATATTGCCCTGCCAAGGGACCTGTGTAATCTGTAATTACATTAACTGGGAGGAATTGACACATCCAGTAACAAAACAGGAGCTCCACTTGCATTATTTCAGTGTTGATTTACTCAAATGTCACTGCTAAAGTCCCTTCTTGGCTCCACAGTCCTTGATGGATTTTACAGTTAAATAGCAATTCTCCCTCATGGATCCATTCCCACGAGTTTCACAAACTGTGTCCACAATAACCTGAGCTAAATCAATCTGAGCCCACCCACCTCTGATCAAACACTACAGAAGGACTCCAGCTCAGTTCTGGAATGAAGATCATCACCTTCTAGCTGCAGGTTATGGAGCAGAAATGAAACTCAGGTATCTGCAGGTCCTTCAGCCAGAACCACAAACTCTGCCGTGTTCAGTTGTAGGAATGAGCACATCTGGTGCTGCAGTAACAATGCAATTGTTCAGACAGGAATCACTGAGAGAACCTTTGAACAAAGCTCACAGGTAGCTCAGAGATCACAGAATGAGCACAGGAGCAAACAGGAGTGACTGGGAATCTTCACTCCCTGCAAGAAACCCAAAGTTTTCCCCAACATCTTTGACTCTGCCACAGCAGGAAACAAAGAGGATTTCAGAAGAAACTTTCTGTTCACGGAGCAAAGCAAACCAGTGCCAAAGCTCAGCTGTGCCCGTGTGTTTTGCTGAGGTGATTTTCCCTCTGTGACCCTCCCAGAGCTGGCAGAGTCACCAGCTGTGGTACCTGGCTGTGCCCAGTTTGTTTAACACACATTCCCAGTGATAACAGAGCCCATCTCTGGAGCTCTCCACTGTGCATTCCTGGGCTGGCAGCTCCAGGCACTGCCCTGCTGGCAGGCACTGCTCATTGCTCACATTTCCCTCCACTCTGCACTCTCTGCAGCTGGCACAGCACAGAGTGAACCCTGGAAAACGCTCACACACACTGCACCGAAGGAATGCAGGGCAAGGATTAAATTATAAACACGAGTGACTCTAAATGAAATAACACAGCAGGTTGGGGGGTGGCTGGATGTGCTCCTGTGGGATCTGGCTGGCAGAGGAGAAAGGGGAACGAGGATATCCCGGGTGGGCTCTGCACTGCTCCTGCCCCCAGCTCCCTGAAAACCTGATCACCCCAAGGCAGGGCTGGCAGGGAGCAGGTCCCAGCCCTCAGTGACATCTGACAGCGATCACTGGGCTGCCCGCACTGCAGGAATGCTGCCCACACTGCAGGAATGCTCCCCACAGGAATAAGGAGTTTTGGGAGTGTTATAAAAAGTTCCTGGCACTACAACGTGTTATCAGAGGGGCAGAGATTGCTGATGTGCTGTCAGCCAGGGGCCAGCCAGGACAGAGCCAGGGGCACCTCCCTGCCCTGGCACAGCTCCCTGGGTCCCTTCAGCCCGGCCCAGCAGGGTCCAGCTCAGCAGGGACAGGCTCAGCCCAAAGGCAGAGCCCAGAGCTGCAGCAGCAGACGAGGCTTGGGTCCCTTTGTCCTCCTGCAATAAGATTTGCAGTGTGACACCAATTTCCATCCTTAGAGAACAGAGCTGCAGCTTTGCCCTGCTCTCAAATTAAATGGAGTGCACTAGAATACACTTATCTATATTTAGTCCCCAAAATATAAGTCTAAGTAGACTCTCATCAGACCGTATGTTTAAGCTGCACAGTTTTTTTCCTAGTGCTCTGAAATTTACCTTTATTTTTAGCTTATGTTTTCCTGGAGTTGGCAGAGGTTCTGCCACGGGAGATATTGTCACAAAACGTGAAATATTGCTCCTGTACTGAAATATTGCCTCAGAGTCCAGTGCTGGGCATGGTTGGGACACCTGGAAGGCTGAGCCAGCAGCAGCAGCACTGGGGATGGCACAGGGAGGTGGCACTGGCACAGGGGTGGCACAGAGGTGGCAGTGACACAGAGAAGTGGCACTGGCACAGGGAGGTGGCACAGGGAGGTGGCACAGAGGTGGCACAGGCACAGGGAGGTGGCACAGGCACAGGGATGGCACAGGCACAGGGATGGCACAGGGAGGTGGCACAGAGGTGGCACAGGGAGGTGGCACAGGGAGGTGGCACAGGGAGGTGGCACAGAGGTGGCAGTGGCACAGAGGTGGCAGTGGCACAGGGGGTGGCACAGAGGTGGCACAGGGAGGTGACAATGGCACAGAGGTGGCACAGAGGTGGCAGTGGCACAGAGAAGTGGCACTGGCACAGGGATGCTCCTTCCCTGCCCTCCACCCAGCCCTGCCCCAACTTTTGCAGTATCATTCCCTTTGAACTTTTCTTTCTCTGTTTTTCTAAATGCATTCCTTAGGCTTGAAAAACTGCACGCTGCAGAAAACCCAGGATGGGGCGAGCTCTCCTCAGCAACAATCCAATTTCTGTCGTGACAAATAGAAACCTCCACAGCTGATCTGTGCAGCCTTCCCACAGCACGAGCAGCACCTCTGGGTCCCCGAGCATCCCCACTGTGCCCCAGCTCCCAGCAGGAGCTCCCCTGGCAGGGAGGGGCTCAGCTGAGCAAACCCAGAGCTTCTGGCTCCAGGTTCCCTTATCAGTCCAGACAAACAGGAAAAACTCAGCCAAAACCTTTGAGAAATGCTGTGGTGTGAGAGGGAGCTGGGGTCTCCTCATGGCTGCTCAGGGATGTCACTGGGATGTCACTTCTCACTGAACCAAAGAAAATACAGAAACAGAGACACAGGAGCTTGGAAATCAATGATGAGGTCAGGCCCTACAAGACTTGCACAGCAGTAAAATCCAGGATGAAATGTGTGCAGCAGAAAGGGAGAGAAGCAGCCCTGGCACAGGGTCCTTGTGTGGGTTAATCACCTCTGAACATTTGATCACTGCAGTAATCCAGTTATCTCCAAGTGGGCTGACACATCCTCAGTGAACACAGTCAGGGAACTGTGTATAAAACATCCAAAAAATAGTAGATACCTAGGAAAAAAGGTCACAGCTTCCTTTTGGAGTCTGCCTTCCAGGAACAGCCTTCTGTAACCACTTAAAATTTGCTGCTCTGCTAAATATTCTTGCCAGTACATTTGTTTTCTGCTGGCTAGTTGATAGTTGCAGGAAGCAAACTCAAAATCTCTTTTTTTAATGGGTTTTCTTTTTTTTTTTTTTTTAAGTAGAAGAATATTTATGGGTTGGTTTTTTTTTAGACAATATTTACTGAGTTCTAGCTTTCCTCAAGAGAAAGAGAATGAGCTAAAATATGTAAATCTAGTTCTGGGATACACAGAATACTCAAGTGGAGGGAAGTAAGCAGCTAATCAACAGTCTGCAGACTGTGAAGAGTCAGAAGATACAATATAGAAATACACTGCAAACTGAAGTTCTGCTTTTGTTCCCTTGGGTACAGAATTTACCACAATAAAGCACTAAGCCTCTGCAAATTCTTTATAAATTTTTTATGGGAAATTCTTCTGTCATTCCTCAGGTTTTATGTTCAGGATATATTTGGGTCTGATGTTTGTGTGGCTCACTGTGAAATGCATGATTTGAAGTGACATCACACACTTCAAAGTGCTTAGATAAGAGTGAGGTTACTTGTTTCTTGAAATAAGTGATCAGTTTTAATAACACACTTGGGAGGAGCCTGTTCCCTCCACGCTGCCTTCAGAGGGTTTGTGGGACTTTGATACTGAGCTATTTGCACACAACTTCCCATTTCATCCCAGCTCAGCCCCTCTGAGCCCAGCCCAGCCCCTCTGAGCCCAGCTCAGCCCCACTGAGCCCAGCCCAGCCCCTCTGAGCCCAGCCCAGCATCACTGAGCCCAGCCCAGCCCCTCTGAGCCCAGCCCAACATCACTGAGCCCAGCCCAGCCCCACTGAGCCCAGCCCAGCCCCTCTGAGCCCAGCCCAGCATCACTGAGCCCAGCCCAGCCCCACTGAACCAGCCCAGCACCTCTGAGCCCAGCCCAGCACCACTGAGCCCAGCCCAGCATCACTGAGCCCAGCCCAGCCCCTCTGAGCCCAGCCCAGCACCACTGAACCCAGCCCAGCACCACTGAGCCCAGCCCAGCCCCTCTGAGCCCAGCCCAGCCCCTCTGAGCCCAGCTCAGCCCCACTGAGCCCAGCCCAGCACCACTGGGCCCAGCCCAGCATCACTGAGCCCAGCTCAGCCCCTCTGAGCCCAGCCCAGCCCCTCTGAGCCCAGCCTAGCCCAGCCCAGCGCCACTGAGCCCAGCCCAGCGCCACTGAGCCCAGCCCAGCACCACTGAGCCCAGCCCAGCACCACTGAGCCCAGCTCAGCCCCACTGAGCCCAGCCCAGCCCCACTGAGCCCAGCCCAGCACCACTGAGCCCAGCCCAGCCCATCTGAGCCCAGCCCAGCCCCTCTGAGCCCAGCCCAGCATCACTGAGCCCAGCTCAGCACCACTGAGCCCAGCCCAGCCTCCCTGAGCCCAGCCCAGCCCAGCCCCTCTGAGCCCAGCCCAGCCCCACTGAGCCCAACCCAGCACCACTAAGCCCAGCCCAGCACCACTGAGCCCAGCCCAGCATCTCTGAGCCCAGCCCAGCGCCACTGAGCCCAGCCCAGCATCACTGAGCCCAGCCCAGCCCCTCTGAGCCCAGCCCAGCATCACTGAGCCCAGCCCAGCCCCTCTGAGCCCAGCCCAGCACCACTGAGCCCAGCCCAGCATCACTGAGCCCAGCCCAGCACCACTGAGCCCAGCCCAGCACCACTGAACCCAGCCCAGCCCCTCTGAGCCCAGCCCAGCATCACTGAGCCCAGCCCAGCATCACTGAGCCCAGCCCAGCCCCTCTGAGCCCAGCCCAGCACCCCTGAGCCCAGCCCAGCCCCTCTGAGCCCAGCCCAGCCCCTCTGAGCCCAGCCCAGCCCCTCTGAGCCCAGCCCAGCACCACTGAGCCCAGCCCAGCCCCTCTGAGCCCAGCCCAGCACCACTGAGCCCAGCCCAGCACCACTGAGCCCAGCCCAGCATCACTGAGCCCAGCCCAGCCCCTCTGAGCCCAGCCCAGCATCACTGAGCGCAGCCCAGCACCACTGAGCCCAGCCCAGCACCACTGAGCCCAGCCCAGCACCACTGAGCCCAGCCCAGCATCACTGAGCCCAGCCCAGCCCCTCTGAGCCCAGCCCAGCATCACTGAGCGCAGCCCAGCACCACTGAGCCCAGCCCAGCGCCACTGAGCCCAGCCCAGCCCCTCTGAGCCCAGCCCCTCTGAACCCAGCCCAGCCCAGCCCCTCTGAGCCCAGCCCAGCCCCTCTGAGCCCAGCCCCTCTGAGCCCAGCCCAGCCCCTCTGAGCCCAGCCCAGCCCCTCTGAGCCCAGCCCAGCATCACTGAACTGAGCCCAGCCCAGCATCACTGAGCCCAGCTCAGCCCCTCTGAGCCCAGCCCAGCCCCTCTGAGCCCAGCCCAGCCCCTCTGAGCCCAGCCTCCCTGAGCCCAGCCCAGCCCCACTGAAAATAGATCTTGTCAATACAAACAGTTTCATGTATCAGAATCAATGCAAACCAGGACTTTAACTCTGAATAAACCGAGGGGAAAGCTTTCCTATGAATCACCAAACAACCATGACATAGAAGGTGAGACTGAGAAATCTGGGGTTAGAAGAAAAATTCAATACTGTCCCAGCCTTTTAATTAGTTGGAGTGCAAACTGATAGCATTACACTGCAAAGCTGACTTTCTTGATAAAGAAAAATCAATCCAGTTCTGAGTGCTTTTAAGCAGCACTCCTAAAAAATTACCATATGTCTGCCAAGTGCAAAAATCAAGAAAACTTATTTTTAGGTTGAGGTGGAAAAAAACCCACAAAGAAACAAACAACAAAGCTTTCTCCCAAATCTGAAATTCCAAAACTTCTTGAGGGTAGAATTGCCATCCCTAATAACAAATGGGAATCAGTAATATTTCATCAGTGTAGCTGAATAATTACAAAATCACTCAGGAAAACGAAATTCCCTGGTGTGTCTGGTGCATTCTCCAAACTTACTCTTCTGCTGGCTACTCCAGCTGTATTTGATGTCAATTATCATAGCAGACAAACAGGGAATGAAGAACACAGACAGTGCTGGCTCCTGGAGTTCTTGCTATTGAAATTATTTAAAACATCCTCAGGCAAATAAAAATCTCCTGTAAGAAACGCTGACAAAGAGCAGCATAACTCACAGTTTAATGTGAGCCCATCTCAAGTGCCACAGGACAGTTTTTCCTTGCAGATTCATTAATTAAATATCTCCTGGAGCAATCAGTTTGTGCTTTCCCTACCTGAGAGCCACGGGGGGAAGGGGGAAAAAGGGGGGAAAAGGGGGGAAAATGGGGAAAAAAAAGGGGGAAAAAAAAGGGGGAAAAAAAAGGGGGAAAAAAAAGGGGGAAAAAAAAGGGGGAAAAAAAAGGGGGAAAAAAAAGGGGGAAAAAAAAAGGGGGAAAAAAAAAGGGGGGAAAAAAAAAGGGGGGAAAAAAAGGGGGAAAAAAAAAGGGGGGAAAAAAAAGGGGGGAAAAAAAAGGGGGGAAAAAAAAGGGGGGAAAAAAAAGGGGGGAAAAAAAGGGGGGAAAAAAAGGGGGGAAAAAAAGGGGGGAAAAAAAGGGGGGAAAAAAAGGGGGGAAAAAAAGGGGGAAAAAAAGGGGGGAAAAAAAGGGGGAAAAAAAGGGGGAAAAAAAAGGGGGAAAAAAAAGGGGTGAAGAAAAAGGGGTGAAGAAAAAGGGGTGAAGAAAAAGGGGTGAAGAAAAAGGGGTGAAGAAAAAGGGGTGAAGAAAAAGGGGTGAAGAAAAAGGGGTGAAGAAAAAGGGGTGAAGAAAAAGGGGTGAAGAAAAAGGGGTGAAAAAAAAGGGGTGAAAAAAAAGGGGTGAAAAAAAAGGGGTGGAAAAAAAGGGGTGGAAAAAAGGGGTGGGAAAAAAAGGGGTGGGAAAAAAAGGGGTGGGAAAAAAAGGGGTGGGAAAAAAAGGGGTGGGAAAAAAAGGGGTGGGAAAAAAAGGGGTGGGAAAAAAAAGGTGGGAAAAAAAAGGTGGGAAAAAAAAGGTGGGAAAAAAAGGTGGGAAAAAAAAGGTGGAAAAAAAAGGTGGAAAAAAAAGGTGGAAAAAAAAGGTGGAAAAAAAAGGTGGAAAAAAAAAGGGGGAAAAAAAAAAGGGGGAAAAAAAAAGGGGGAAAAAGGCTGCAGTGCTGGGGCTGGGGCTCTGACATTCCCCTCTCACAGCAGATCATGCTCTCGTTTCCCTCTCAGTGGTCCAAGGCAACACTCCCAGCATCTTCCTGCACAAAGTGTGAATATTTCATGTGGGGAGGAGAAGAAATCAACTGACATTAAGCGGACTTGCGGAGTTTCCAAATCCTCCTCTTCCATGTGAAGCTGCCCACTGGTCCTGTATCAGCAGAACAGCACAGCTGAGCACAGCTCCTCAGCCCTCCTTGAGATAAATTAAACTTTGGGAGTTCCACAGAACCAGGCTGAGCTCCCCCATTCCATCTTTCATGTCCAGTGAGTCTGACATGCCAACAGCCAATTTCCAGATATCCTGCTCCAGTCCCCCCTAACTGAAAGCCAGCAGGGGAGTTCCACGTTCCAAAACTTCAATATTCTGTGACATAGAAATACAGACAAACTGATAAATTTCCTGTTACTACCCACACCCTGCTTACAAAGAAGTACTGAGGGCTGGTTTCATGATGAATGAGTGATAACACAGGCAAGGTTCTGTGTCTCCAGAGGTTTGACATGGAAATGAAACCTCCTGGGAATTACAGCTCATCACAAAGCAGTCCTGCTCCTTGGAGCAGCCCATCCTCAACGTGATTGACAAAAATCTCTATTTGTGTTAGTTCACCTTTCTCTTGGGGTGCCACGAGAAAATAAGTTCTGGGATGTTTCTGTTACTAACACTGACAACAGAAAACTCCTGCTGTGCTGCTGCTGCATTTCATCATCGTGGCTGCTGGGGTTTTAAATTGCCCAAAGCAAGAAAAGCATCTGCAGCTAAGTTCATTTCTCAGGTGAACTCCATGGAGTTCCTGTGTTCTTTATGCAGGATTTAACTTGAGTAACAAAGTGCCAAACTTGGCATTGATTTTAAAATCACAAGCTATCATTATTTTTTCTTTTTGCTTCATTGTGGTATGTTCTGCAAGAGTCACGGTTTTAATTGTATTTTAGTCAAGTTCTCTCAAAGTCCATCCTTTGTCCTGCAGATGTGGGCAAGATTCATTGCTTTTCCTCAATCAATAATATAAATTAGCCAACACTTAACTCTCCATAAAAATTAATTGACTCCACATTGATTTGTCTCTCTCATGGTAGCACTGATATTTGTGTACGTTCTTCCCTTATTTTATTTTCTTATCAGTAATGATGTTAAACAAACATCAGGTAATGCCCAGGTAGAAGAGGGATAAGGATGAGGTGTTTTGAAGGCAAAAGTCCCATTAAAAGTCTCATTAAAAATGAGGAAAAGAGCAAGAGACAAATGAGGAGCGCTTTGCTGTGAGCCAGGCAGAGTTCAGGGGGAGGGTTTGTGGTTCCTGCCCTGCAGCACCCCAGGGAATGAAGGAATGAAGGAATGAATGAATAAATAAATGAATAAATAAATGAATGTCCTGATGCTGTGCTGCTCCACAGCTCCTGCCCAGCAGGCTCAGGAGAGGCAGGAACAGAACAGGAGAGCAGGAGCTGCTAAAGGAGGGAGCTGAAAATCAGAGCAGAAGCTGATAACCTAAACAGAAACTGATAATCAGAGCAAAAACTGATAATCAGAACAGAAACTGATAATCAGAGCAAAAACTGATAATCAGAGCAGAAGCTGATAATCAGAAGCTGATAACCAGAAGTTGATGGAGCCCCACTGATGCAGGAAGGTCACAGCAGGTTCTGGTGGAAGCACTCTGTCTGTCTCTGCCTCTCTGTCTGTCTCTCTCTCTGTCCCTCTGTCTGTCTGTCCCTCTGCACAAAGAGCAGGAGCAGAGGCAGCCCCTCCAGAACGAGGAGAGGAGCAGCTGCTGAGTGATTCAGCACAAGAATTTGGTAGGAAAGGAGCACCTGAGGGTCAGGCAGGTCCCCAAGCAGTGTTTGCTGAGCAGAGGGCTGGGATGGAACAAGTCCTGATTTGCAGTATCTTGGTAAAAAATGCCTTTTCCCAAAATCAAATGACTCCTTGAAGTGGCACTGCCCCAAACTACATCTGAGGGGAAAACAGCTGCACTAAGAATTCCCAGTTTGCCTCTAATCTTCATGTGAGGACTCTGACAGAAGGTGCAGCAGCCAGGAGCTCACAACTCTCCAAGGCTGCAGCTGCACACGTTCCCTTCTGCAAGGAGAAAATGAAGCCCTGGGGAGAACTCAGAGAGTGTCAGAGTGGAACCTCAGCGTGGGCAGAAGTGAGGTTATGCTGTGTATCCATATGGGTTTCACAAAATGCTGCTGCCTTTTGACACAATTCCCTCCTCTGACTCTTTGCAGAGCACACTGTGCTGCATTTCAGCCCTGACACTCATCTCTCCTGAATTTCTGCCCTGTGCTGTCATTTCTTGGATCACAGAAGTGAAATGTTAGTTCTTCTCTAGTTGCTCCTGCTATGAAAAACATCTTGCTGGAAACAGAACTCTTCTCAGATAATAATCATTTTACAGAATGTGCTGTTGCCTCACTACAGAACATCTGGACAGCTCCAGAGCAGGCTGTGTCCAGCCCAAACCCCATCAGTGCTCACATCCCCCCAGCCCTGCAGGTGTCAGTGGGTTCTGTCAATTCTGAGTGGGTTTCTGTCAATTCCTGAGTGGGTTCTGTCAATTCTGAGTGGGTTCTGTCAGTTCTGAGTGGGTTCTGTCAATTCCTGAGTGGGCTTCTGTGAATTCCTGAGTGGGTTCTGTCAATTCCTGAGTGGGTTCTGTCAATTCCTGAGTGGGTTCTGTCAATTCCTGAGTGGGTTCTGTCAATTCCTGAGTGGGTTTCTGTCAATTCCTGGGTGGGTTCTGTCAATTCCTGAGTGGGTTCTCTCAATTCCTGAGTGGGTTTCTGTCAATTCTGAGTGGGTTCTGTCAATTCTGAGTGGGTTCTGTCAATTCTGAGTGGGTTCTGTCAATTCCTGAGATCTGTTCTGCTGGACACAATAGTTCATCCAGGTTGGTGAAGAACAGAGCATCACAACTTTTTACATCTGACCAAAAAATGTCTGTGTGTCCCTGAAGTGCTGCTGAAAAACAACTGCCTATTGCAATCCATTCCCTGTATCCTTCCCCCATTTATTGATAAATCATGTATAGATATTCCCTGTATTCTTTTCCCATTTATTGATAAATCATGTACAGATATTCCCTGTATCCTTCCCCCATTTATTGATAAATCATGTACAGATATTCCCTGTATCCTTCCCCCATTTATTGATAAATCATGTACAGATATTCCCTGTATCCTTCTCTCATTTATTGATAAATCATGTACAGATATTCCCTGTGTCCTTCCCCCATTTATTGATAAATCAGGTACAGATATTCCCTGTGTCAGTCCCTCATTTATTGATAAATCATGTTCAGATATTCCCTGTGTCCTTCCCCCATTTATTAATAAATCATTCCCCCATTTATTGATAAATCATGTACAGATATTCCCTGTATTCTTTTCCCATTTATTGATAAATCATGTACAGATATTCCCTGTGTCCTTCCTCCATTTATTGATAAATCAGGTACAGATATTCCCTGTGTCAGTCCCTCATTTATTGATAAATCATGTTCAGATATTCCCTGTGTCCTTCCCCCATTTATTAATAAATCATTCCCCCATTTATTGATAAATCATGTACAGATATTCCCTGTATCCTTCCCCCATTTATTGATAAATCATGTACAGATATTCCCTGTGTCCTTCCCCCATTTATTGATAAATCATGTTCAGATATTCCCTGTATCATTCCCCCATTTATTGATAAATCATGTACAGATATTCCCTGTGTCCTTCCCCCATTGATTTGATATTAGTCCCAGTTTGGAACCTCGTGCTCCAAAATGAGAGAGAAACTCCCTCAGCTCAGCAGCTGGTGTGAGAAATGCAGAGAACTCCAGAGAAAGCCCTGCCCGAGGGGAGGCTGAACTCGGCAGGAGCTCAGCTGTGGGGTGATAAATGCTCTGTGGAGTTTTGTTTCAAGGGGTGATATTCAGTTCACAGGCATTCTCTTTGTCACTATTTCCTAAAATAGACTTGGTTTATTCCAGCTTCCTTTTGTTTTCTGTTGCTCAGTGATTGGCATTTTCCCTACACACATTAGAAGGAGAGGAATTAAGAAGTCAGACTCAAACTCTAATAAGGAAAAGCTATTTGTTTGCACTCAGTATTTTTTACTTTTTCTTGTTACACTTTCCTCTGTTAAACTGAGAGGATTATGTTGAACAAACAAACAGCTGTAAGAATGAAATTGTCTCCACTTCCAATGTTTCCCCCATTACTGCAGTGTTTTAGTGAATTAAACAGGTTTCTAAGCCTGCTTTTGTGCTCTCAGTTTAAGCACATTATTCAGTCACAAGCTCAGATAAACAGCTTGGCTGTTCCTCTTTGAAGCACCTACTCCAACACAGTGATCCTGCAGCCAGAACTTCTTCTACATTTTGAATTCTATTTTAATCCACGAGGAGCCCTACTCAAGCAAAGGAAAGCTGTTCAGAGTGAGGTAACACCAGACAGGATCTGTGCTGCAGTCAGCTGAAGGCTTCCAGGGACCTGGGGCCATTTCCCAACCTCCTCAAGTAAATTCCCTTGAATTTACTTCTGTAAACTCGCTTGAGTCATCTCCTTAACTCAATTTACAGTTGTCTGTATTGTACAAATTACTGCACAGAATTCATGGGAGGCACAGCAGAGTACAGGAGAACAGTTTGGAATAATCTATTCACCCATTCCTCAGGGTTAAACTGAACCATTAATTAAAAGCCAAATGAGCAATTGCATCCTGAAAGGGAGAGGTGTCAGAGGCAGAGCAATCACAGTGCCCTGTGACTGCCCTGCCACTGAGCCAGAAGGGCTCTGACACAAACAGATAAACCAGATTAACCAAACTGGCACCAAACTGACCCCAAACTGGCACCAAACTGGCACCAAACTGGCACCAAACTGGCACCAAACTGGCACCAAACTGGCACCAAACTGACCCCAAAATGACCCCAAACTGGCACCAAACTGGCACCAAACTGACCCCCAAACTGACCCCAAACTGGCACCAAACTGGCACCAAACTGGCACCAAACTGACCCCAAACTGGCACCAAACTGGCACCAAACTGACCCCAAACTGGCACCAAACTGGCACCAAACTGGCACCAAACTGGCACCAAACTGGCACCAAACGGGCACCAAACTGGCACCAAACTGGCACCAAACGGGCACCAAACTGGCACCAAACTGACCCCAAACTGGCACCAAACTGACCCCAAACTGGCACCAAACTGGCCCCAAACTGGCACCAAACTGGCACCAAACTGACCCCAAACTGGCACCAAACTGGCCCCAAACTGGCACCAAACTGGCACCAAACTGACCCCAAACTGGCACCAAACTGACCCCAAACTGGCACCAAACTGGCACCAAACTGACCCCAAACTGGCACCAAACTGGCCCCAAACTGGCACCAAACTGGCACCAAACTGACCCCAAACTGGCACCAAACTGGCACCAAACTGGCACCAAACTGGCACCAAACTGACCCCAAACTGGCACCAAACTGGCCCCAAACTGGCACCAAACTGGCACCAAACTGGCACCAAACTGACCCCAAACTGGCCCCAAACTGGCACCAAACTGACCCCAAACTGGCACCAAACTGGCACCAAACTGACCCCAAGCTGGCCCCAAACTGGCACCAAACTGGAACCAAACTGCACCAAAATGGCACCAAAATGGCACCAAACTGACCCCAAACTGGCACCAAACTGGCACCAAACTGGCACCAAACTGACCCCAAACTGACCCCAAACTGACCCCAAACTGACCCCCAAACTGGCACCAAACTGACCCCAAACTGGCACCAAACTGGTACCAAACTGACCCCAAACTGGCCCCAAACTGGCACCAAACTGGCACCAAACTGGCACCAAACTGGCACCAAACTGGCACCAAACTGACCCCCAAACTGACCCCAAACTGACCCCCAAACTGACCCCCAAACTGACCCCAAACTGGCACCAAACTGACCCCAAACTGACCCCAAACTGACCCCAAACTGACCCCAAACTGGCACCAAACTGGCACCAAACTGGCACCAAACTGACCCCCAAACTGACCCCAAACTGACCCCCAAACTGACCCCCAAACTGACCCCAAACTGACCCCAAACTGGCACCAAACTGGCCCCAAACTGACCCCAAACTGACCCCAAACTGGCACCAAACTGACCCCAAACTGACCCCAGCCTGGTCTGGGCAGGGTCTGAGCCTCCCAACCCTGGAGCTGCAGGACAGGAGCAATCCCAGCCACACTCACAGAGGAAAAGGAGAACAATGCCACATTCCCAAGGTTTGTCTGATTTAAATCATCACAACCAAGCTGCACCACTCACCACTGGGCTGATAAAGCAAAGAGCATTTTGTGAATGGTCTGCACAGAATTCACTCTGCACAAGCTCCCACCTCTAAGAGGGCTCAGTCTGAAAAACTCAGCAAAACCACACACTTCACCCCTGGCCCCCAGGCATTCGTGTGGCTTACTCCAGCTTTATCAAAAGCCCCCCAGAAAGAAGATAAACTGGCTTGAAAACAGCTTTAAAAGCAAAATATGATAAAATATTCAGAAGAAGATCTAAGAGATGTATTCCAGGAAATATTTACACATTTAAATCTTTCCCTGCCATTGCCACTCAGGGCTGTAAGTGGGTCAGAGCTGCTGCAATGCTCCCCTCAGAGCCTGAACTGCTCCATTCCACCATCAAACCACAACCCTCAGCCATCTCAGCAGATCAAAAACAAAAACCACAAGTGAATTCTGGCTGTTGAACACTCAGTGAGGAAGCAGCGTTCACCCCAGAGTCTGCAGGCTGCACAAACACCCAGAGCACACAAAGGGCTCAAACTGCACCAGTCACTTCTGCTGCCTTTTACAGTGATGGAAAAGGAGCCACAATGCTGGGAAAAACGTAATGCTATAGCCACAAATGGCAGCTGAACTGCTGCTAAAAATGCCCACAAAATCATGGGAAAAACCAGATAAATCATGGGAGAAATCCAGATAAATCATGGGAGAAATCAAAATAAATAATGGGAGAAATCCAGATAAATCATGGGAGAAATTCACATAAATAATGGGGAAAATCCAGATAAATAATTTGAGAAATCCAGATAAATAATGGGAGAAATCCAGATAAATCATGGGAAAAATCCAGATAAATAATTTGAGAAATCCAGATAAATAATGGGAGAAATCCAGATAAATCATGGGGGAAAATCCAGATAAATCATGGGGGAAATCCAGATAAATAATTTGAGAAATCCAGATAAATAATGGGAGAAATCCAGATAAATCATGAGATAAATCCATATAAATCATGGGAGAAATCCAGATAAATCATGGCAGAAATCCATATAAACATGGCAGAAATCCAGATAAATCATGGCAGAAATCCAGATAAATCACTGTAAAAATCCAGATAAATCATGGCAGGCCCCCAGGCTGCAGAGCCCAAAGCAGAATGCCCATCTGACTCACCAGTCTGTGGCTGAGCTGGATGCTGAGCACAGGAGACCCGGACAGGTTGTAGGAGAGCTGGGGCAGAGGCTCCACTTTGATGGAGATGAGGTAGCTGCTGGCTGAGATCATGCAGTCCTTGTAGGCAGCAGCCTCAGCAATCCTTGGGAAGAAGTAAATGTATTAAGGAACAACAACAAGTGATTTTTTAGTTCAGCAAAGGAACACAGCACCCCTTTTTCTGTTCCTCTAGGGCAGCAAGATCTGGCCCCAAAGGATCCCAGAGCCCAGGAGTCACACCTGTAAATTATAGGGAACTGATAGCAAAGGTTCTCCTCCACCCTGCTCCTCCTTGTAAAGGTTTGCAAACCCTGCTGGAAGTGTTGGGGGGAATTAGAGAATCCTGTGAAGGGATCCAAACAACTCCCCTGAGTGAGAGGAAGCTTGCAGGGGGTTTCAGAGATAAGAGATAAATCAGTGTGTGAGACAGACACAAAGGCACACAAAGGCTGGAAGGTGTTTAGAAGTGATTTACAGCTTTACCTTGAAAAAGAGATGATGTCCAGTTAGATTTGTCAGAGGGAAAGACAGGTCACAATGCAAACACTGAACTTGCCTAAATAGCTGATTAGTGCAGGAAATGCAGTAATTCTAGTGGGAAGTAATTTTGCAGTACAGAAGAACCCTTATTTTAAAGTAAAACTTACGAGTTTGGCATTTTCACACATTTAGGAGTAACTGGGATGGTTTCAGGGCAGGATTTTTACACTCCCAGTGCCAGACTGGGCAGGATTCAGTGACTGCTGTCACCTGGCTCTGGAGCAGGTGGATCAATGGGTTTTACCACAAGAAATTTGAGTCCTGGTGAATTAACACCAGCTTGGGTTTCCAAACATAGCCCAGCACTGGAAAGAGCAGTTTGAAAGCAAATTAAAAACCACCTTGTTTGCATCCAGCACCTGTCTGCAGTGCTTCCTTATTTTCATTTCAGAAAAGAAAAAAAAACCAAAAAGAAAAAAAAACCCAAAAAACCTGCTGCAGACATTCAAAAGCTTCACTTGGCAGGGTCACAGAACAGAACTCATCCAGCAGAACCCCTGAGTTCTGACCTTGGAAAACCCACCAGGATCAGAGATTACTTCTGCTCCCAGACACCAGCACGTGAATGGAACTCGTCCATCTGGAGGCAGAATTTACTACTCTGATAAATAATAAATAATAATAATAATAATATACACTCTGATGTGACAATTTGAGTTTGGATAAGGACTCATCCTCAGTTTGAGCTTTCTCCTACACAGATAAAGAGCAAGGACGCTTTTCCCACACCCCTTATCAGCTTGTTTTAAATTTAAATTGAATTTGGTGGATTTGAAGCGTGCCAGGTCCTCATCAGAAGCAGGGGATGGTGTTTCTGTGCTGCACAAGCCTCTCTTCCCCTTGCCCTGGGTGTCAGGTCCACATCCACACACCCTGCTCTGAGCAGGGCTCAGAACATTGCTGGGTTTCGTTTTCTTTGGGTAAAGCATCAAAAGTTGCTCCCCTTAGAAACTGGTATTTATGTAGTCTGAAAATAGAAATAATCTGTCTGTACAGCACAAAAGCTCCAAGAGTTTTGGTTTTGGTTTTCCACCACAAAAAAAGAAAAGTTCAGGTTTCAAATTACAGGTGTTTAAATAGCCCAGTGGTAGAAGGAACACAAAAGAAATCCTTTAAAACAAACTACTCTGAGAAAAAAATTATTCTACTGAAAAGTAAGCAGAAAAGTTATGATAGTAGGGCACAAAAAAGAACAGCAAGCAGAAGAGAAGTGCACAGTTATTTTTAAAGCGTCTTTGAGTACCTGGGGTTTGGTTCCACAGAGGAAAAATTGCTAAGGCAGCATTCCCTGCATTATTGCCTGTTTGGATGCTGCTCTGGGCAGACCTGCATCCACACTTTTACAGACATCAGCTTGTAGTGCATTGCACACTCAACATTTCCAGCAGGTTGAGTAAATTGAGTTAAATCCAGGAGCCTTTTCCTCCCCTGTGTCTCTGCTGGACACTGTGACAGGGCAGAGCTTCACTCTCAGGAGTCTGAGAACAAACAGCCCAGGGGAGCAGGGATGATCTCCAGCTTGTCCTGCCCAGATTCCAGGGAATGCACTCAAATATTGCATTTCTGTTTCATCTGCTGTACCAGGGCCTGTGACAGTGCCTTGGAACACAGAGCTTTGAAATGCAGCAGCTTTAATCTGGAGTTTGCTAACTCACACCTAAGTCAGGATCACTTTCATTCTCTTTCTCCCTTTGAAAAATTGAGATTACATCCTATTACCTTAATAAATTGCATTGATTATCCTCTTTGAAAAACATAAGCTCTCCTAAGTTATTGCCTCAATTTCTTCATGTGATACAAAATATTGCAGTGATGGCAAAGCTGCCTTCAGCCACCTGCTGTGTCCTTTCCTCGAGAGCAGGGCAGGCAGCAGCACAGCTGGAAATGTCACTGAGGAATCCCTGTGTGATTATCTCAGTGTGATCAATCTGCATCGAGCTCCAGGCTGGGTCAGCCCAGCAGGGGGGTTCTTCACCCCCAGGGTCACAAAGGAGAGCTCAGGAACTGGGGCAGGGAAGGAGAAAATCCCTGGGGTGGGAAGGGAAAAAATCCCTGGGCAGGGAGGGAAGAGAGAAAATCCCTGGGCTGGGAAGGAGAAAATCCCTGGGCAGAGAGGGAAGAGAGAAAATTCCTGGGCTGGGAGAAAATCTCTGGGCAGGGAAGGAAGAAAATCCCTGGGCAGGGAAGGGAAAAAAATCCCTGGGCAGGGAAGGGAAAAAAATCCCTGGGCTGGGAAGGAAGAGAGAAAATCCCTGGGCAGGAATGGGACAATCCCTAGGCTGGGATGGGACAATCCTTGGGGCAGGAATGGGACAGTCCCTGGGGCAGGAATGGGACAATCCCTGGGGCAGGAATGGGACAGTCCCTGGGGCAGGAATGGGACAGTCCCTGGGCTGGGATGGGACAATCCCTGGGGCAGGAATGGGACAGTCCCTGGGGCAGGAATGGGACAATCCCTGGGCTGGGATGGGACAATCCCTGGGCTGGGATGGGACAGTCCCTGGGCTGGGATGGGACAATCCCTGGGCTGGAATGGGACAGTCCCTGGGGCAGGAATGGGACAGTCCCTGGGCTGGGATGGGACAATCCCTGGGGCAGGAATGGGACAGTCCCTGGGGCAGGAAGGGACAGTCCCTGGGCAGGAAGGGACAATCCCTGGCACCCCCAGGAGCTGGGTGCTGCTCCTTTCCTGCTGGCAGGAAGAACCCAGCAGAGCTCCGAGTGGGAAGGACTGACAGTGTAAACTGATCCTCACAGCCAGGGAAAACCAGATGGAAAGAGTCACACATTTGCTTAAAAGGGCTGTAATGGTGTGCATGAGTGGCCTTGCAGAAATCCCCTGGGAGCTGTGCTGCTCAGGGTTATACAGCTCTGCATTTGCTTTATCTTATCTGCTAATGATTCACTGATGTGGCACATAAAGCAAAAGGTCTTTAAAGAATTGCTGGTCTCCTGTTATAAAACTGCCTTATGGGTTTCCAGGGTTAGGACTCAGGTTTTGTCTAAAGAGGGATGTTATGTTTTCTTACTTATTTCATTAAGTGCAAGCTTTATCTTCATATGTGCTAGGAGGGAAAAAAAAAGCAATTTCCTTTTATGAGACAGATTAAATTATGAAATTCTAGCAGCAGATCTGATGAATGGAAGGAGAAGACAAAGAAAGACAAACATGTCGCTATGGGAATCTATTTTATTGCCACCTAAAATAAAACACAGTGTAAACTGCAGTGTCTCTAGTTAATGGCTGCACTGCAGGGCCAGGGCTGTGCCTTGTCATTTGTTTGCAGCTGATAAAAACACGAGTGCTGCTGGTATCAGCAGGGAATGAACAGCCTGCCAGCTGGGGGGGCACACTCACCTGGTGTCTGCAGGGTTGATGTTGTGGAAGAAATAATGCATGTTGTGGTAGAGCAGGCCCACGATGGTGATCCAGGCTGGGGAGAGGGAGAGGGTTATTCCTCTGAGCAGAGCCAGGCAGAGAGCTCTGTCCTGGAGCTGGAACTCTGAGTTAATCCCAGCCTCACACAGACCTGCACACCCTGCCTGCAGAGCTGTGGCTGCTCTGTTCAGTGAAAAGCTGAGAGCACACAGCACAGACACCCCAAGGGAAACAGGGATGCACCCCAAGGGAAACAGGGATGCACCCCAGACTCAGCTGGAGAACCCTCAGCTGTTCCTGGCACACTCAGAGCCCAGGGCAGAACGGGGCAGGGGCAGCAGGGCCAGCCCAGCCTGGAACTGGAGCTCAGAGCAGCAATCAGCCCCAGCCCCTGCCCACACCCCAGCACATTCTGGGCTCTGAGTGAAGGCACAGATGAGTATTTCCTCAGTGAGCCACACTGGTGGATTTTGCTATCCCTTTTGTTGGGTTCCAAGTATTTACAGTGTCAGCTGTGCAAGGTGAAATAACAGATTTTTTAGGCTAGCTCATCTGGACAGTGCAGAAGTGTGGCCTGAAGGCTGAAATTGCTCAGAAGTGAGCTTCAGCTGGAAAAGAGTAAAACATTTAATGCCTTGGATCATTTCAGGATACCAAGCATGACAATGTTCTGGAAAATCAAAGAAAATCTGCGTGGTGAGGAACTGTACGAGTGGGAAAGGAAAACAACTCCTCTGATGCTATTTTTGGCATTACTAGTTGGTTGGCAATTACAGTTATTCCAGGCTGGGAGGATTTGCAGTCTCCAGCCAGAGCCTGGCAGTGCACAGAAACACAGCTGTCAGCAGCAGCCAGGCAGACAGGTCGGTGGCTAGCAGGGGATTTCTCGCTGCAGGCTGTTTGCACTTTGTGCAGGGAGGGACCATCCCTGCAGAGCTGCCTGCAGAAAGGGCTCGGGGTGGGTCAGGCTGTGGGCTGGCATTCAGGGCTCATCAATCACATTTTAAAGGTTTGAGGAGGGAGGTGGATGTTTTTGTAAACGGGCTCCTTCGATCTCTGAGTAAAGCACAGATAATTAACCTCAAATTTTGTTATTTTAGAGTTGATGAAAGGTGCGGATTTTACCATGCTTCTTTTTGAGATTTTAAAAATTTTGGCATAGGTGTGGATTTCTGAGTTCTGCCTTCTGCCATGAGTTTGTTTTTCATCTGCATTCTGTTCCTGTGGCTGCTACTGCCTAAACCTGTCATTTTATAGTTTCATTTTATACAAAAGAGCAATTTTGCATTAGGGGATAGTTAATACCTGATCTGACATCCTGGAATTCCTTAAGAATAGTCAGTTCAGACAATTAAAGAAAATAATTATGAAATTATGTCTCCTCTGATGTAACAATGTGTCAGAATTAAATGAGTCTCTGTTGCTCAGCTCCATTATTCAATATTAATTCAGCTGGTATGAAACTCCACCACATTAATTGCTCATTAGTATGACAGGACCACTGCTGCTTGCTCTGACCCAGTGCAATCCACAGGGATCAAACCAATTACTTGGAAAAATAAAGTGAACCAAAACCTGCTCTAAAGCAAAATAATTTTCAGGTACCTGTGCACACTTCTCTCTTTCATCTTTTCCTTACCTTTGCCATGGAAAGCTTCACTGGGAATGGAAATGTAGCTGAGCCCTCGGGATGGAAATCGATAGTGGGACACGTTGAGGGTCTGAGGGTGCATTCTGACCACAGCATAATCTGTGGGAGAGCCAAACAAACACATCAGCAATCAGTGGCCCTGCACCCAGCCTGTCCAGCCTGGCTCCAGGAGCTGCTGCACCTCTTCACTCACTCCCAGAGTCTGCAGACAAGGGGCCAAAACCCCAAATGCAGCACTGCCCTTCCTACCTGCCTGCTCTGGGGCTTGGGGCACTCTGCTGCAGCAGCTGGGCAGAGCAGAGCAGCAGGACTGACACTGACACTGCAGCAGATCTGACACTGCAGGATTGACACTGCAGGATTGACTGCAGGATTGACACTGCAGCAGCTCTGACACTGCAGGACTGACTGCAGGATTGACACTGCAAGATTGACTGCAGGACTGACACTGCAGGACTGACACTGACACTGCAGGACTGACACTGACACTGCAGCAGATCTGACACTGCAGCTCTGACACTGCAGCAGCTCTGACACTGACACTGCAGCTCTGACACTGCAGGACTGACACTGCAGCAGCTCTGACACTGACACTGCAGGATTGACTGCAGGACTGACACTGCAGCTCTGACACTGCAGCAGCTCTGACACTGCAGGATTGACTGCAGGACTGACACTGCAGCAGCTCTGACACTGCAGCTCTGACACTGCAGGACTGACACTGCAGGACTGACACTGCAGCTCTGACACTGCAGCAGCTCTGACACTGCAGGACTGACACTGCAGCAGCTCTGACACTGCAGCTCTGACACTGACACTGCAGCACTGACAATGCAGCAGCACTGACACTGACACTGCAGCACTGACAATGCAGCACTGACACTGCAGCTCTGACACTGACACTGCAGCAGGATTGCACTGACACTGCAGCAGGATTGCAGGGACACGGGAGGGGTTGGGGCTGCTCAGCTCATCCACCCCTCACAGGTGAACCCCTACAAAGCAAAGCAGCAGCCAGAACAGAGAAATAAAACTCTTGGATCCCTGCAGCATCCAGAGATGCAGATGAAAACAGAGTGCCAACACGCTAGCCAGCAGTAAAATAAAATTCTCCAAAAAGGTCACAACTATCTATATTATTTTCAGTCTCTTGGAAAACCCTTGCAAAGATTAAGGTTTTCCAGCACCAAAACCACTCCACGGGCTGCATTTGAGCTCTAGGCCCTCTAACTCTATTAGCACAGCATTACTCAATCCTTCACACTTAATACTTACTCTGAATTCCTCCCCAAATAACCTGAGGGGAGCTCAGGCACAGCCAGAGCCATCACCTGCAGCCTGACTGCACAGACATCTCTCTACAAATAAAAACCAGTTTTATTTTATATTCCCTCCCCAAGAGGGAAATGATGGGATTTGCTTTCCCCTGTGTGCTGGCACAGGATGGGACAAACCCAGGAGGGTTTGGGACACAGAGCAGAGGGAGGGACAAACCCAGGAGGGTTTGGGACACAGAGCAGAGGAGGGGACAAACCCAGGAGGGTTTGGGACACACAGAGCAAAGAAAGGGACAAACCCAGGAGGGTTTGGGACACAGAGCAGAGGATGGGGGGAGCACAGGAGGGTTTGGGACACAGAGCAAAGAAAGGGACAAACCCAGGAGGGTTTGGGACACAGAGCAGAGGAAGGGACAAACCCAGGAGGGTTTGGGACACAGAGCAAAGAAAGGGACAAACCCAGGAGGGTTTGGGACACAGAGCAGAGGAAGGGACAAACCCAGGAGGGTTTGGGGCACAGAGCAGAGGATGGGACAAACCCAGGAGGATTTGGGACACACAGAGTAGAGGAGGGGACAAACCCAGGACACAGAGCAGAGGAGGGGACAAACCCAGGAGGGTTTGGGACACAGAGCAAAGAAAGGGACAAACCCAGGAGGGTTTGGGACACAGAGCAAAGAAAGGGACAAACCCAGGAGGGTTTGGGACACAGAGGGAGGGACAAACCCAGGACACAGAGCAGAGGATGGGACAAACCCAGGAGGGTTTGGGACACAGAGCAAAGAAAGGGACAAACCCAGGAGGGTTTGGGACACAGAGCAGAGGATGGGACAAACCCAGGAGGATTTGGGACACAGAGGATGGGACAGACCCAGGAGGGTTTGGGACACAGAGCAGAGGGAGGGACAAACCCAGGAGGGTTTGGGACACAGAGCAGAGGGAGGGACAGACCCAGGAGGGTTTGGGACACAGAGGGAAGGACAAACCCAGGAGGGTCTGGGACACAGAGGATGGGGACAGCACAGGAGGGTTTAGGACACAGAGCAGAGCTCCCAGCCCTGCCCAGCCCCACCTGCCACCGTGGAGGAGCCCTCGAGGGTCAGGGAGCTGCCGTGCAGGTTGAGGGACAGGTGAGCCATCACGGTGTCGATGGTGTGGATCAGGCTGCCGAACACCTCGGGGGTCTGGGGAGGAGACAGGGCTGTGAGTGCCACAGCTGGGCACAGCTGGACTGTCACACAAATGGATTTCACACTTCCCAAAATGCAGCTTTATAGACCAGCTCCACACAGCTGCTGCTCCAGCCTCTGACAGCCAGGTATGCTCAGAATGAGGCCAAGAACTGTGCAGAAATATTCTGGCAATACATAAAGATTGGTAGCAGATCTTTCTTGGAACACGAGCTGAGACATTACAGTTTGACCTTCCTTTCATCTTTATTCAAATGCTCCTCGGTGTAAAAGCTACTTAAACCCTCCAGGTTGAAACTGGTTTCATAAAGTCTCAGAGTTAATGCATGTTTCAGTAAAAAGGAAATCTGTTTTATCTGAAATCCATTTACAGCAGAGATGATCAAGGATTTGATGCTAAGAACTTAAATCAATTAGACATCCTCTGTCTTAAAAGCATTTTAGGCTCCAATGAGACCTCCCTGTGCTTTAGCTTCTCCTTCCCTCAGTTTAAAAGCTCTCTCTTCTGAAATCTGTGCTTTCTTAAGATTCAAGCAAAAAACTGAGGAAATTTCTGGATTCACCCTGCAGGTATTTCATCAGTGACAGATGATAAAATAAGTCATGGTGCTAAAACAGCAAACAGAGTAATTCTGACACCAGTTCTGTTCCCATCCCAGTGAATTTGTGCAGCTGAAGGAAATCCCATCCGAGGCCACTTGCTTACCTCTGGTCCATCAATCCAGTCAGACATCAACATAAAGTCTTCAACAGCTTTTAAAAATGCCTAAAAAACAAATAAAATTAAATTATTTATTTTAATGGTCAGGTGCATCTCCTGGGCAGGACCCAGGGCAGTCCCTGCTGGGATTTTCCTCAGGTTTATGCCAAGATGTCAAACCCACTTCAATTCCATCCCAGGCACAGATCCACCTCCCCCTGCAGCACCCAGCTCTGTGACTTCCCAAAGCGACTTCATTTCATTGAGTTATTTAGTGAATTATTTTATTGGAAGTGAATTATTTTATTGGGAGTCCCAGCCCTGTGTGGGTGCAGTCAACCCTGGGGCTGACACTCTCCAGTTTTACCTAAACCCACACCACACCTGTAGCATCACAGAGGGGTTTGTGTTGGAAGGGACCTTAAAAATGATCTCTGAGCCCTGCTAAGCCTGGCCTGGGACACTGCCCAGCCCTGGGCAGCCCTGCTGCTTGCACTCAGAGGGGGAAGAGGGAGCACAGAAAATTGCACTGAGAAGTAAAAGAAAAAACCCCACATTTCCAGCTTAAACTCGTGTATTAAAAAGCCTTCAGGGAATGAATATAGTGAAGTTCCACTGTGAAATGTGAAGGCAAACATAACAAACCCCAAGTCAGATTTGTCAGAAGCAATTCATTAAAACGTGTGTCAGTAATCAGGAAGTTTATTGCACATCACTTAAATCAAATTTCCCTGCCAATCAGGCAGAGACAACCACAAACAATCCCTGCAGCTCAGGCCTTGCACAGAATGAGCTGCAGACAATGCAGGGCTCTCCATCCATCAGCAAACCACAGGCTGGATGGGCAGGACTCGTATTTACATCCCAAAATAGCTCTGCTGCAGATAATCATGTCCCACATTTGTCTGCAGATAATCATGTCCCCCATTTGTCTGCAGATCACTGTCAGGGCACACAAAGCAGCATCAGACAGCACCGAGCACGCTGGGGTGATGTGGGAGCCAGCTCTGGTGTCTGGCAGGATGGCTTCCATTGCAATGTACAGCCCACACCAAATTTTCAGCAAAACAAAGGAAACAAGGCATTAAAGCTTTTTAGAAGGGCTTTTGCTGCACATTAAAGCATGATCCGTGAAATCCAGGCTTTGGAGTCTGCAAACACTGAGCTTTTACCACAGTGTCTCAATTGCTGTCCCTGTCATTTTCAGAAGGTTTATTTGTATTTTTTGTGTGAGTAAAGCCCTTGTCAGTCTGGAATTGCCCCGAGGCTCAGGGAACAATCAGAGCTGATCCCTGCAGAGTGGCTCAGACAGGAACTGGTGCCCATCACCTCCCACAGCCCCAGCTCTCAGCTCCCAGGCACACAGACCTGCTCGCTGTCCCTCCTGGGTTAGCCTGCACAAAATAAATTCCTTGGCCCCGTTTCAGTGGGGACAGTGATGTCCCCTCCCCTGGCAGGCTGCTCCAGAGCTCCACAGCCCTTTCAGGGAAGAACTTCTCCAAGATCCAACCTGAGCCTCCCCTGGCTGCCCCTGAGGCTCTTTGTTCTTGTCCTCGTTATTTGGGAGGAGACCCAGCCCCTCCATGTCCTTGGTGGATGGGTCCAAAGGCATGAAGTGATATTTTTAGGGACTAGTGAGACATTTCAACTCTTTTCTCTGCTTGCTGCTCAGCTGCTGCTGCTCCCCAAAGCAGCCACTGCTTTTTCCTTGGTGGTGTCTGCAGGGAGGCAGAGCTCTGCACTCACCTCAGCCAGGCTCTGGGCAGTCTGCTCCGACAGGGATTTGTTGGGCAGGCTCAGGGACACGTTCTGCAGGTGCCCCAGCAGGGAACTGGGGCCCTGGGAGCTCCTCCAGTCCTGGCTCAGGGTGCTGATGATGGGCTGGTAGGCGTTGGTGGGGAGCTGCAGAGACAGGATCCAGCAAAAATATCCCAAATTATCCATACAGCCACCAGGAGAGACAGGACCAGCACAACACATCCCAAATTATCCATACAGCCACCAGCAGAGACAGGACCAGCACAAAACATCCCAAATTATCCATACAGCCACCAGGAGAGACAGGACCAGCATAAAACATCCCAAATTATCCATACAGCCACCAGGAGAGGCAGGACCAGCACAACACATCCCAAATTATCCATACAGCCACCAGGAGAGGCAGGACCAGCACAAAATATCCCAAATTATCCCCATGGCCACCAGGAGAGACAGGACCAGCACAACACATCCCAAATTATCCACACAGCCACCAGGAGAGACAGGACCAGCACAAATATCCCAAATTATCCACACAGCCACCAGGAGAGACAGGACCAGCACAAAACATCCCAAATTATCCATACAGCCACCAGGAGAGACAGGACCAGCACAAAACATCCCAAATTATCCATATGAACAACAGGAGAGACAGGACCAGCACAACACATCCCAAATTATCCATATAGCCACCAGGAGAGACAGGGCCAGCACAAAATATCCCAAATTATCCTTATGGCCACCAGCAGAGACAGGACCAGCACAACACATCCCAAATTATCCATACAGCCACCAGGAGAGACAGGGCCAGCACAAAATATCCCAAATTATCCTTATGGCCACCAGCAGAGACAGGACCAGCACAAAACATCCCAAATTATTCTCATGGCCACCAGGAGAGACAGGACCAGCACAAAACATCCCAAATTATCCATACAGCCACCAGCAGAGACAGGACCAGCACAAAATATCCCAAATTATCCCCATGGCCACCAGTACTTGGGAGCCCAAGAGGGGAGAAGGAAAGAAAGGAAAGGAAGGAAAGGAAGGAAGGGAAGGAAGGGAAGGAAAGGAAGAAGAGGATGGAAAGGAAGGAAAAATTATCAAAATGGTTTTTAGCCTCCTATGTTTTCAAAGTTAACAGTAATATTTCAGAAGTTGCTACTTTTTTTTTTTTCTTTTAAATAAAGTAAATATTTTCTTTCTCAATGAATTTCCTTTGTGTTCCCATCTTCCCACATCAGCTGGAACTCCTGCCTATGCACACCCAAAGCATTTCTAATTGAGGTGTGAAAATAAATGCCCTTAAGGGAATGGAGCAGGGAGGAGGGTCTGGGACTGGGAATTAGGGAGGGTCTGGGACTGGGATTTAGGGAGGGTCTGGGACTGGGATTTAGGGAGGGGTCTGGGACTGGGATTTAGGGAGGGGTCTGGGACTGGGATTTAGGGAGGGGTCTGGGACTGGGATTTAGGGTTCTGCTGTGATGGGAGGAGTTCTGAGCACTGTCCTACCACGGGCTTGGTAGTGGTTGTCATCAGGGACCATGGAAGAGTTGAAGAAAGCAGAACTTGCACACCTGGGGAAATACAAATACCAAACAGAGTGTTAACAAATCTGAATTTTTTATATCAGATACATAATTTTATATATATATATACACATATGTATGTATGGATATATGTGTGTATATATATATATTTATGTATATATATGTGTGTATATATGTATATATATATATATTTATTTATATTCCTCCTTCAGGCTGAATCAGCTCTAACTGAAAGCAACAGATTTGCTGTTCTGTGGACTTTATTTATTTGCAGTACTGTAGCCACACAGCCTTGTTTAAAAAAAAATTTAATTTTCTGATTCTCTCATCAGTTTTATTCCATCATTTTATTACAGATGAGCATTGCAGTAGTTGAAGCCTTACACACCTAAATATTTGTTTGCAAACAGGAGATTTCAAGTGTCAGATCTCAATAAAAAAGGTCAATGTACAGTGACAGCACTGACATCCATCTTTCTCCTGCAGCTCCTTCCCCAACATTTACAGAAATTCTTTAGGGTTTGGGGTTGTTTAATGAGCAATGAATAATGATCTGTGGGCAGTTTTATGGAAGATCTTGTTCCATTTCTGTGCAGGGATGTTGGGGCTCTGCAGAAATGATTCCAGTCCCAGCTCCCTCCCCAGGGCTCCCTCACATCCTGGGTCTGAATTGTCCCAGATCCAATCACACCCACCAGGGCCAGCTCAGCAAGGCTCTTCCACACCAGGAAATCTGCACTATTTAAATATCTGAAAAACGTTCAGAGCCCGTGGAAACAAAGCTGAGGAGCTGGGAGGGAAGGGCAGGGTGCAAATGGTGCCCTGCAGTGCCATGTGAGCACGGCAGGAATGCCTTGGCAAGACAGAAAAATAAACTCCATCCTGGATGGCTTCCAGCTGCTCCATTTTAAAAATATTGATTCCTTTCTGTGCAAAGCAATTTATTAGTCATTTGTGATAGAGAAATAAATTTTTCTTCCAATCTACATCTTACCAAGAGTTATTATTTGCCAGCAGCACGGAATTTCAGTGCAACCCAGCCCTGGTTGCATAGACAGGAGCCATTTCTCTCACAGATCCAAAAGGAACACGAACATTCATTCAATTCAAAACCAAGGTGTCCTATTTTCTTGTGTCAAAGCACATTACCCTGCTCCAACCCTGCTAGAAATCCTCCAAAATCAATAAATAGGTGCATTAACCTTTCTTTACTATGTTAATTACTATTGTAATGTCCATCACTTCCTCTGACAATATTCTAATTTCATACATTAACTGGGAAATTTTATGAAATCTGATTAGTCTATTATTTTGATGAGGAAAGCCAAAATTAATTTGCCACATTTCTCAAGTGCTCCAAAACAGCTGATCACATTAAAACAATGTTTTAATGGAATTCTTCTGACTAATCAAACAAATGTATACCTGGCATCCCTTTACATTTGAATTCCTGAGCCCCTGGAAAATACCCATCCAGCTTCACTTTCAATTCAGAGGCTATACATTCATTTTTCACAGCATTCTGACATTTCTGATATTTTCCACAGCGTTCTGATATTTCACAACACTGCAAAACCAGTGAAGAGTTCAGGAAAACACCATGAATGCCATGCTGTGAGCTCACAGACCCTCAGAGCACGAACAGCTCGAGGAATTAATCCAGGACCTTGCCCCTCAGCCCCTAAAACCCAGCAGGGATTTGGGGCTGCACTGGGAGCCCCAAGGCTCAGCACAGAGCGGGGAGCTGGAGCCTGGGCTGGGATTGCTCCAGGGGAGCAAAATCCTCCTCACAGGGCTGCTGAATCTGGGCATGCAGGGGTTAAAAAGAGCTCTCTGCATTTATTCACCTCCCTGGCAGGGAGCAGGGCACACATATTGATGAACTGGGGCAATTTCAAAATGTGCTGCTCCTGAGTTTAGCAGCAGAACATTCCTGTGGAGCTGCATTAATCACAGAGTGTGATTAACGAGCTGGGCAGTGTTATAGTAACCCTCCATTGTTGTCGAAGATACAGCAGCCAAATACAAAAGCATTTTTTCCACCATGACCAGAGCATTATAAACTTTTCAAATATTTTAAAGTTATTTCCTGTATCAAATTACTACCAAATGAGTACTGTTCAATTAGAAGTTTTGACAACTTTTTCATGGGAAAAATATTTTTAAATTTAAAAAACCTTAAGCAAAATTCCTACAATTTTTTGTGACAAATCAAATAATTTCATTATGTTCCCATAGGTGGAGGGTTTTCTTTTTCAGTGACTTCAATTCTACATAAACTAGCTTATACTTTAATTTTTTATTTAAAAAATTATGTATTTGATTGGTGTAATCAAACCTGGAAGTACAAACAGTGATATTCTCATTTCCAGGCAGGCACCAGGAATTCTGTGGTAAGATGGTTCTGGGTTTAAAAGCACCACAGCTATGGGGTAATGCCTTAGCTGCTGGAAACCCTGTAAGAACAAATGGAAGTAAGAACTGCCAGGGCAGCAGGATGTTCTGGTGCCCCATGGCTTTGTTCCAGCTGGATTTCTGATTGCTGCTCACACCTCACACCTGCCCTGCAGTGCCAGGTGATTGTGCAGAGCCAGAGGGGCACTGGCAGCGTTTGCTGGCCTGGCTTTTATCCTGATTCTCTGCTTTTTCTGTTGCATTTCAGCCAAGCAAACCTGAGTCCACGTCCTTGTCCCTGCAGGTGAGGGAAGAAGCCCAAGGACAGGAGTGTTCAGTGACACTCACCCTGACTCCTTCTGCCTCTGGAGTGAGTCCAGCAGCCAAGAGATGCAAACCAGAACAGGTCCTGCACCCTGTGACCTGTGACTGTAAATTGTAATCCTGCACCTGTAACCTGTAAACTGTAACCTTGAAACCCTGTAACCTGTACCCTTGTGACCTGTAACCCTATAACCTGTAACCTATAACACTATAACCTGTAACCCTATAACATGTAACCTATAACCCATAAACTATAACCCTATAACCTGTAACCTATAACGCTATAACCTGTAACCCTATAACCTGTAACCCTATAACCTGTAACCTGTAACCTATAATGCTATAGTCTGTAACCCTATAACCCTGTAACCCTATAACCTATAACCTGTAACCTATAACCCATAACCTGTAACCCAGCACATCTGTACCCTGTACTCCAGAGCTGCTGGACCATGGCTGTGGCAGACTGGAACACTCACTGATGGCTCAGGGCAGTTCCAGACCCCAGAACACTCACCGATGGCAGCAGTGACAGACCCTGGAACACTCACCAATGGCTCAGGGCAGTTCCAGACTCTAGAACACTCACCAATGGCAGCAGTGAAGTACTGCTGGACCTCGCGGGGGCTCAGGGCAGTGACAGACCCTAGAACACTCACTGATGGCAGCAGTGACAGACCCTGGAACACTCACCAATGGCAGCAGTGACAGACCCTGGAACACTCACCAATGGCAGCAGCGACAGACCCTGGAACACTCACCGACGGCAGCAGTGACAGACCCTAGAACACTCACCGATGGCAGCAGTGAAGTACTGCTGGACCTCGTGGGGCTCAGGGCAGTGACAGACCCTAGAACACTCACCGATGGCAGCAGTGACAGACCCCAGAACACTCACCGATGGCAGCAGTGAAGTACTGCTGGACCTCGCGGGGGCTCAGGGCAGTGACAGACCCTGGAACACTCACCGATGGCAGCAGTGACAGACCCTAGAACACTCATCAATGGCAGCAGTGCAGTACTGCTGGACCCCGTGGGGGCTCAGGGCAGTGACAGACCCTGGAACACTCACCAATGGCAGCAGTGACAGACCCTGGAACACTCACTGATGGCAGCAGTGACAGACCCTGGAACACTCACCGACGGCAGCAGTGAAGTACTGCTGGACCTCGTGGGGCTCAGGGCAGTCTCAGACCCTGGAACACTCACCAATGGCTCAGGGCAGTCTCAGACCCCAGAACACTCACCGATGGCAGCAGTGAAGTACTGCTGGACCTCGTGGGGCTCAGGGCAGTCTCAGACCCTGGAACACTCACCAATGGCAGCAGTGAAGTACTGCTGGACCTCGCGGGGGCTCAGGGCCCTCTCCCAGATGATGAACTCGTCGAAGGCGCCGTTGACGAAGCGCTTGGCCGGCTCCCCCTCGGTGCCCGTCAGGAGGTTGGCGCTGGCGTCGCCGTAGTCGTAGAACACTTTGCCAGCAGGGTCCGTGGTGTTCAGGGTGCCGTTGACATAGACCTTGAGCCCTTCCCTGGACTGCCAGGTGAACAGGATGTGAGTCCAGTAGGGACCTGCAGGGACAGCACGACCTGGGCAGCTCCAGCCAGAGCTCTCCTGCTCAGCTCTGACCTGGGCCAGTGCTGGAGCTGAGCTGTGGATGAGGATGCTGTGCCCATTGATCTTTAACCCCTGGGCAAGCCCTGCCTTGGCAGGCTGCCTGTCAGCTTTGTCTGAGCCTGGCCCCACTGCAGCTCCATAAATTCCACTGGACAAGATCTGAGGTCTCCTCCTGCTGCCTCAAAGCTCAGCTCAGCAAGAGTGGCACAGAGACTGCAAGAGCTGGAGAACAAGCAAATAAACCTCTCAGAAGTTCTCACAGATTCCCTGTCATGCCTGAGAGGCTGAAAACACAATATTAATTTTCACTTGGACTGGATAATCCACAAGTGTGTGCATTATTCTTGCCACTTGCAGCTTTTCTCTTAAAATAAGATTTCTAAACTGATTCATTAAGGTTTATGAACTGCTACCAGGAGTCCTATTTTAACAACAAATAGGTAGTCAAATGAGGGCAAGAAAGTATTTATTGAATGCCATTTGCGTTACTAGAAGACCAGCATTTGTTGCAGTCAGTAGATATTAGTGCTCCCAGCAACACAGTTTAGATAGAGCAGTGAGATACGTGATATGCCAAATGTTCATTAATGCTATGGCTTGGCATAGAAAACCCGACAGAAACTGAACAGAAAACAGAATCATGAAAGCACCAAACAGCAGCTGGGAGTTACCAAATAAAGCCTTGATTGAGCAGGCAGCAGAGAGCAGCCCACCAGCTCTGGGATCCGCTGCATTCCCTGCTCTGTTCCCATCCAAACTGCAGGAGCTGCAGGGATTCACTGCATTCCCTGCACTGTTCCCATCCAAACTGCAGGAGCTGGCAGGGATTCACTGCATTCCCTGCACTGTTCCCATGCAAACTGCAGGAGCTGGCAGGGACTCACTGCATTCCCTGCACTGTTCCCATCCAAACTGCAGGAGCTGGCAGGGATTCACTGCATTCCCTGCTCCTGTCCCATCCAAACTGCAGGAGCTGGCAGGGATTCACTGCATTCCCTGCTCCTGCTCCCATCTAAACCTGCAGGAGCTGGCAGGGATTCACTGCATTCCCTGCTCTGTTCCCATCCAAACTGCAGGAGCTGGCAGGGATCCACTGCATTCCCTGCTCTGTTCCCATCCAAACTGCAGGAGCTGGCAGGGATCCACTGCATTCCCTGCTCCTGTCCCATCCAAACTGCAGGAGCTGGCAGGGATTCACTGCATTCCCTGCTCCTGTCCCATCCAAACTGCAGGAGCTGGCAGGGATCCACTGCATTCCCTGCTCCTGTCCCATCCAAACTGCAGGAGCTGCAGGGATTCACTGCATTCCCTGCACTGTTCCCATCCAAACTGCAGGAGCTGGCAGGGATTCACTGCATTCCCTGCTCCTGTCCCATCCAAACTGCAGGAGCTGGCAGGGATCCACTGCATTCCCTGCTCTGTTCCCATCCAAACTGCAGGAGCTGCAGGGATTCACTGCATTCCCTGCTCTGTTCCCATCCAAACTGCAGGAGCTGGCAGGGATTCACTGCATTCCCTGCTCCTGTCCCATCCAAACTGCAGGAGCTGGCAGGGATTCACTGCATTCCCTGCTCCTGTCCCATCCAAACTGCAGGAGCTGCAGGGATTCACTGCATTCCCTGCTCTGTTCCCATCCAAACTGCAGGAGCTGGCAGGGATTCACTGCATTCCCTGCACTGTTCCCATCCAAACTGCAGGAGCTGGCAGGGATTCACTGCATTCCCTGCACTGTTCCCATCCAAACCTGCAGGAGCCCTCTGAAGCCACAGGGACCCCACTGCAGCTGCCCAGGAGCTGTTAGTGAGTGGCAAATGTTCTATAATCCATCACAGCTCTGCAGTTTGCATTTCACCTCTCCCTCCCCACACCCAGAGAATTCTTAAGCACAGAGGTCTGCAGCTATTTTTATTCTCTTTCCTGAAGCTGTGCTCTTCTCACACTACCTCTGGCTGCAAGAATAGAGGCAAAGTTACAAAGAAATCGCTTTTTAAAATCTGTATAAACTTTACCTGGTGGACTAAAGCTTGCTTTCCACTTCATCATTGCATTCCCACGGGTGTAAAACTCCACAGAGCCTTCACCCTCGTTTGAGCAGATTTTGAAGCCACTGGAAATGACTCGTCCACCAGAGGCAGGGAGAAGCTTGGCCTGCTGGTCTTGGGTCTTCCAGAAAAAGGAAAATGTTACTCCTGGGGAAAGCAAGGGAGAGGAGCTTGAATGAAAAAAACGAGTGCAATTAAAAATTTCCAGTGTGTAGAATACAGACAGTGGGAATGCTTTTGAGGACAGCTCATCTTCTGGCACAAACCAGGAGAGCATTTCTAAAGTCAACAATGCTGCAGCAGCTCCAATAAACCCAATAAACAATCCCTCCCTGAGCCTTGCACAGCCAGGACACAGCAGCCACCACTGTGTCTGAGCAGCTCCTCTGCTGAAAACCAAAGTTGTTGCTCTCCAGAAGGCACCCACACCTCGTTTGTGTTCCCCAGAGCAGGCAGATGGAGCAGAGATCCCTCCTGAGCCCACAGCCCTGCTGACACTGGGGCTCCTCAGCCTGTTCCTGGGGTGCTGTCACCCCTCTGTCACCAGGGCATGGCTGGACAGAGCCACAGACACAACCCTGAGGTGCCAACCCATACAAAAGTAAAATAATTATCCCAAAAATCAACAGTCCTGAGTGCACACGTGAATAACTGCCCACAAACAATCCTGTCAGCTCACAGTAAATGTCACTGTTGTCTGAAAATGGATTCGATTTCATTCCAAGGACGAAAGGAACAATGACTACTGAAAAACATAATTAGGCAGCAGAGGAAAAGTCAATCAGAATTAATGAATTTCTCACCTTCAGGCCCACAAGCCTCTGGGTTACTGATGCAGGAATTTCGATAGCTCCCGAAGAAGAGGAAGGTGACTCCTTTCTTCTCAGTGACATAAATTCCTTTGTTCACCATCCCTTCCACAATGTCTAAAGCAAAGGCAAACTCCAGTTTAACATTCACATCACAAAACGTCCTGGAAACAGGACTTTAACAGACTGCCATAGCTCAGATGTTTATCCTGTTCCAGCTGTATGGTTTTATTACTTTTAGTGTTTGCTTTTCTTTTTTGTTCCAGTTTGTTGTTGTATTTTTGAAGACCACAGGGATGCCTCTTTTATTTCAAGTTTGTAAATATTACACTCATATCCACTCAGCTCTGTGGTTAACTGAGACTGTAAAACAGAACCTGTACACCCAAAAATGATCATTTTCAAGCAATCTGAGTAAACTTTATGTTTTCCAGAGTTTTGAATGCCAGACACTTCCTAGAGGGCTCTTACTGACAGTGTTTCTTTTTTTATTTTTTTTTTAAGGGAAGGTTGGTGATCAAACCCCCATTTCCACTAAAAAACACCTCTGGAATATCCCTGGCAGGAGGGGATGGGAGCTGCTCTCCTTTGCCCTGGCTGATTTCAGCCATGGACACGGTGGGGAATCCCAATAAAACCCAGCCCAGGACTGTGCTGGGTTAGAGGGATTTCAGCCATGGACACAACAAGAAATCCCAATAAAACCCCAGCCCAGGCATCCTGCACCCCACAGAACAGGGATGTTGGAATCCTGAGCTCTGTGTTTCTGGGGATGTTGGAATCCTGAGCTCTGTGTTCCTGGGGATGTTGGAGTCCTGAGCTCTGTGTTCCTGGGGATGTTGGAGTCCTGAGCTCTGTGTTTCTGGGGATGTTGGAATCCTGAGCTCTGTGTTTCTGGGGATGTTGGAATCCTGAGCTCTGTGTTCCTGGGGATGTTGGAGTCCTGAGCTCTGTGTTTCTGGGGATGTTGGAATCCTGAGCTCTGTGTTTCTGGCACACAGAACACTCAGTGCTCAGTGCAGGATTTCCTGTCACCACCTTTGTTTGGGGTGGCATTTCTGCAATCTCTGAGATCCAGAACGTGGTTTTAGGACCCCTCTTTGTAATTCCTTCTGGAAAAATGAGAGGAGCAGCTCTGAGGGAGCTCCAGCAGTGAGAAGACATTTTCCTTTTCTGAATTAACACTGTGAATGCAAGTTTCAATGCCCTCTTAGTTCATCCCAAACCCTTATTTAAATACCAGTTCTCAGGTATCTTCCCCTCCCTTTGAGGAAAAAAACAAGTCCTGCCTCTAACTGAGAGACAATTTAGTTTCTTTTAAGAATGTGAGTAAATCCAGCTAAGTTCTTCTCAAGGCACCTGAGTTATAAATTCATCTCTCCAGGAAAATTGCCATAAGGTGACACATTTCTGTCCCCACAGCACTTCCTCTCCATTGGTGTCACCCTCTATACTGCTCACACTGAACACATTTTATGATGTGAGAACTATGCAGATGGTCTATAAAGCAGATAAGAGAGGACTGAAAGGAACTGGGGTCATTTGAAGTTCATCATTAATAGAGTTCCCATTTGCCAGCACACTTCTGTTAGACAGTAAAACTCGTGGGCTTAGTGTTCCAGTATAAAATTGTTACTCTCTGAGCAGCCAAGTGACAGTTTTACCATTTCCAGCCTTCTTAGGTCAGGTTTGCTGAGTTTTCTGTGAGTTACAGCCTGAGGTGAGGTGGGCACGGGGTCCTGTTCCAGCTGCACTCACAGCACAAATGCAATTGCTGCAATCAGGAGCTGCTGCAGCTGCTCCCAGGCTGCCTGGGACTCTCATTTCTGTTCCTCCTTTGGCCTCCCAGTGTGTGCATGGTAAAAAAATAATTACAGGACATATACAGACAGATTTGCTTCTCATTTAAAAAATAACCCAAAAAATGACCAAACAAAAAAGCCCAAAATAAATCATCACATTAACCAAAGCTGTCATGACTGACAACATCTCTCTTCCAGGCTTTGCAAATCTGCTTGCATCTGTCTTTCTTGACATGTCCTCTAAAAACTGTTATAATCCAGTGAAAAACAGAGGGCTTCTCCATTTTAGCCTTGAAAGACCAGAAAAAAATTAAATTGTCATGTGTTTATTCTCGTATGTTCCTCTGAAACACCATCTCTGTTTCCTTTAAGCATAATTGAAATTTTTTAGGTTTTGGAGGATCCCTGGGGCCCATCCCATGAATTTCAGCAATCTGCAGGGGGGCCTTTCCCAATAATGTGTGACAAGGCAATAATAATAATAATAATAATAATAATAATAATAATAATAATAATAACAACTTTTACCACACGAGCTCCTGAACCAAAAGTGAGAGTTAACTCTGAATACAAGAACCATCCACGCCTGACAAATGCAGAACAAAAAAACGAGGAAATCTCACCTACAGTTGCAGAGAAGTTAGAGTAGGCAGAGTCATTGGTATTTACAAAGGTAGAGTTATGGGAAGGAAGCACAGTGAAGTTGTGGATTCTTAGAGCTGGGTGGAACAACAAAAGAAAATAAGCAAATAAGCAAAACAATGAATAAACACAATCAGTAATGAATTGGCCAGTTCATATCTCTCAGCACAGCACAGATCAGGTTTGTTGATGTTAAATTTACCCCACAAGCATTTCTCAAGTTCTGGGCTTCACCTGCACAGGGAAATGCAGTGGCACTAACAGAATTATTTCTTCACAGTTACTGAGAAGAAAAATCTGTAAAAAATGTGGGTGCAGATGAAGCCCCATGGGCAGGAGAGCTCAGAGAGCTGGGCTGGGAGCTCAGGGGTTTGATCAAAGTGTAAAAATCCTCAGCTGGAGATGGAAAGTGCCAGGCTCTCCTTGTTTGTACCCAGCAAACACACCGGGGCAATGGGCACTAATCAAAACACAAGAAACTGCATCCAAATATAAGAAAAAAAATCCAACTTTTTTATGTCTGATAATAAAGTTTTATTCTGTAATCTTTTTTTTCTGATTTTGAAAATGTAGCAGTATCTTGCACACTGTAATTGTTTATTCTGGGCAGGCAAATAAAGCCTGATGAAAACCCCTGAAAGTAGATGGAGAAACATTGATTTGGGATTTAGACCAAGTGAGCTCACAGAACAAAAAGACAAATGCTCTTAGGAAAAGAAAAACACCCACCAAAAGCTCCAGCTAAAAACGCCTGGAAAGGCAGGGGTCAGATGAAAGACCTGAGCACGGCCACTCTCTTTTTATTTGCTGTGTTTTGAGCTGATTGTTTCCCTGCCATTGCCTCCAGTGCTGAGATTTCCAAAACATTAATTTGCTGCCACACTCTCACCACATGAATGCTTTGAGAGAGATAAATCTGATATAAATTGGAGAGATATAAATCTGGCCTCACACACAATGACTTCAACAAATAAAATGGATTAACGTGACGGACAGATTATGATGCTTCAAGGATTTAAGAGGAGAAACATGGAATGAAAATAATTGCATGATGTGATGAGTGGAAAAACAAGAAAGATTCTGCAATAAACAGAAGAGTTGTGCAATCAGAATGGAACCACAACCAAGCAAATTGTCACCTGGAGTAGATTACAACAATAAAGAACACTTTTCTTGTATATCAAAGTGAAATATCAGATACATAAACCTCTGCTGGAGGCAGCTGAAATAATATCTGTGTCTGATAAGGCACAAAATCAACAACTGAGGGGAATTGGAGCCATCCAGTGCAGAGAGAATTCAGCACTGTTAGAACTGCACTGCAGAGACAGAGACCTCTGGCTACTGACATCCCCTGCAAGACAAAAACCACCCAATTTTCTCAGCAAAGTCCTGCAGCTGGCTCATTTATAAATTTCTTTAGCACCATGTCATAATGGGAGTCAAGAGCTTGCTCCTGTGAGCCAGTCCCTTTCCTGGAAGTGAAGGTTTGTAGCATCAGGAACTGCTCTGCTTTCCCTCTTCCAAGACACTAAAGATATTTCTGAATTTTGCTGAAATAAAATGAAACAATATTTGAAAACCAATCTACCATCAACTGTCCTTCTCCAAGAGCTGTATTTTATATATCTCACTTTCCAGCCCTTTCAGAAGAACTTTGTTGTAACGTGATTGCCAGAGCAGTGCTGGGTACAGAGCACTCCTCTCCTTCTGAAACCAGGTCCAGGGTCAGAAAATTACTTTAACACACTTTTAGAGAACTTATGTGGCAACTTCTGTAAGCCAAATTATTATTCTGTTGAAGTCAGTAGGAATGCTGCCATCAGCTCCTAATGGAAGCAGAATATTGCCCAGATTTATTTCTGCTCAGGCAATTTCATTCCTTTCAGAAATTTTGTGGAAAGAGAGGTCAAAGTTCAGGCTTAAAATACTTGAACACCTCTACCCACTAATAAAGGGATTTAGATATTTATAGCTCTTTTTCCCCACTTAGAGCAGGGATGGATATTGCCATTTTTGGCACCCAGGTACACTGGGAATGCACATCAGCACCACCTGGAACTGGCCAAGGTGTGAGCAGGGACAGAACAGCTCCTGTGGAGACTCCTGGGGCAGCGCTGGGTCTGGGAGGGAGGCAGAGCCCAGCTGAACTTTCCAGCTGGAAGGAGCAGCCAGAAATCCGGGGCGACACAGGGGTGAGGGGGAGCTCCTGAGGTCACCAGCCAGCCCTGGATCAGCCCTGGGATCAGCCTTGGGATCAGCCAGCCCTGGGATCAGCCCTGGATCAGCTCTGGGATCAGCTTTGGGATCAGCCCTGGGATCAGCTTTGGGATCAGCCCTGCATCAGCCAGCCCTGGAATCAGCTTTGGGATCAGCCCTGGGATCAGCCAGCCCTGGAATCAGCTTTGGGATCAGCCCTGGAATCAGCTTTGGGATCAGCCCTGCACCAGCTTTGGGATCAGCTCTGGGATCAGCCCTGGATCAGCTTTGGGATCAGCCCTGGGATCAGCCTTGGGATCAGCTCTGGGATCAGCTCTGGGATCAGCCCTGGATCAGCTTTGGGATCAGCCCTGGGATCAGCTCTGGGATCAGCCCTGGGATCAGCTCTGGGATGTCATTTTAACTCTGGGACCCCACTGGGATTGTCACCTCTCTAGGATTGTCATTCCTTCTGGAACTCCAGTGGAATTGTCACCCCTCTGGGACTGTCATTCCCTCTGGGACTGTCATTCCCTCGGGGACCCTGGCACACCAGGGAGGTTTGGCCCCAGCAAATCTCTGCTGATTGTGCCCAGCTGGAAAAAGAACTGAATTAATACGAACTCGTGCTGCAGCACTGCTCCTAAAGAAATACCCAAAGAGATCAAAACGAGTGAGAGGCATCCAGGTGAGAGCTCACACTTCTCTCCTGCAGACACCACACTCCAAGCTCAGAGCTCAGGAGGAACCTGGGCATTTAACCCCTTCAGGATCAGAAGGGAGCAGAGCAGAGCTCTCAGCCCCGAGCATGCTGTGCATGCACCAAACAGCCCATAACAGCGACTGCAATGAGTCCTGCACCATAAACCTTTTCTCTTTATAACCCCAGCAATGCACAGACAGCCCATAAAACCTGGGAGAATACTCCATAAAAACCAGCTCACAAATACAGCATCATTTGGGTACTGGAGCCCTGCAAACACATTAGCTGGGGGAGATCTCATTCTCTGAGCCACAAACATTAACCCTTCCCTGTCTCCTGCTGCCCTCCCCAGCCGGGCAGGCACGGGCTGTGTCCTGCCAGGGAATGCTGTGTCTACCTCCGTTTGTGTCCCGGAACTCGTGAATTCCATCCACATCTTCCAGGGGCCAGTAATGGGAAGCTGATGCCAGGACTTTGAACCCTTCCAAGAAACACAGGTGAAAAGATTATTAAATAAAAGGCCAACAAGGTATGTGACAAGTCTCCACTGAAAATAACCATAAAAGAGGTCAAAAGGTTAAATAAACCGAAATATTTTATGTAAATCAAGCGTGGCACACAAGCAAGATCATAAATCAAAGCAGCAGAGTAGATTAAAGCTGTACCACTGATTAACCACTGCAGAAAACCTGCTTCCAAATCCCAGCTGATTTTCATTTTAATTGCACTTAAAACGTGTAACAATCTCTGACTAAATCTCTGCTGGTGTATCTGAGGCATTCACTGCAGGAACTGCTGAGCAATTTCCAGGTTTTTCAGACACATTTCCAGATTTTTCAAGAGACATTTCCAGATTTTTCAAGAGACATTTCCAGATTTTTCAAGAGACATTTCCAGATTGTTCTGGGATTTCCAGCACGTGGTGGACAGCCCAAAGCACTGGGATGGGGATGTTCAGGCTCTGCAGAAAATGCTCCTGCTCCCCCAGAGGTACCCAAGAGTTTGAGGCTCCCACAGAAGGTTCCAGAATCTGGAGCAGCAGCTGGAGGAGCTCCCAGCCCCATCCCCATCCCAGGAGCAGAGCAGCCCTCTGGGGCTGATGGAAACCTTCTGCTCCCCTTAGCACAGGGGCCAGGCTGACCAGGCAAACACCTGCAGGTTTCCTCTGGTTTTGTGTCTGGTCTGACTGAGCAGAGCTCACACAAGTCCTGGGACGTGGGCTCACGCCATCAGGAGCAGGCTGCTCAGAACAACCACGTTTTCTGTTGAGATAACGATTCTATTTTAAGGGTCGAGCATTAACAGCGTAGAAAAACACGAATTGTAATTTCCTACTATCTTGCTAGCTGCAAGGAACCCTTTATTTTCAAAGCAATTAATTTAATCAGATGTGATGAAATAAATTCAGCATGTCCTGCAGCTAAGGAAGTTTGGGCAAGCTGACACAGATACACACAAGATTTTCCATGCGTGCACCATCACAGAAAATGGTCCTGCAGGGCTGAGCTCCTGCTCCTGGGGGACAGGAGGGGACAAAGCAGGGTTTGTGTCAGTCCCCAGCTCTGGTTCTGTGCCCTGCACTCACTGCTCCTTCCCAGACCCTCAGCTGTGGAGCTGACAGAGCAAAGTTTGTTAAACCCCACCTGGGTCCAACACCACAGAATCCCCCCACACCTCGTGTGCAGAGTGCCCCGAGTCAGGAGCTGGCTCCTCTGAGTTCATCCCAACCTCTCTGCCCTTCTGAGATCACAGAGTTTCCCTGTTTGACACTCCTCTGCCACTCTGATGTCCTGGACACACACCACGTTCTTGTTCCAGGGTATGAAGGTGCAAAGCCCCTCCTGAAGTGCCTCATGCCCACCCTGGAGAGCTCTGGTGCCTCCATCCCACGGTGCAGCTTCTGAGCTGGGACACACAGGGGATCCGATTTTTTTTTTTATTTTGAAAACTTTGCAAACTTAATAAAACTGCTAAACTTCACGACAAGCAATTGCAGACCTGAGGAAACAGAACTCCAAGTTCTGTGTCTTGGGAGGATACAAGAACTGCTCAGCCTTGCTTCCAAAGTCAACTATACCAGAGATATCTAACAAATGATTCACAATTGAATTCATTAATTCAGGATCTATTCTTAGCCCACCTAGCTAAATGTTTGCCGTTGTCATAGAGGTTTTCCCTCAAGGAGGGAGCAGCACAAGCAGAGAAGATGGGGCTGTCTCATGGACAGGGGGGCTCTGGGCACGGCTGTCCCTGCAGGGCACAGACCCCCAAACCCCACACCCCAACATCTGCTGGGAATTCCAGCACCCCAAACCCAAATAACACCTCTGGAACCAGCTGCAAAATCCTTCCCCAGGGCAGGACCCCACCAGAACAGAGCCCAGGGCTTGGGGCAGCATCCACACAGGGATGGCCACAAACCCACACAGGGACCCCCCAAACCCACACAGGGATCCACCTAAAACCACACAGGGACCCCCCAAACCCACACAGGGATCCACCTAAAACCACACAGGGATCCCCCCAAACCCACACAGGGATCCACCTAAATCCACACAGGGATCCCCCCAAACCCACACAGGGATCCACCTAAATCCACACAGGGATCCCCCCAAATCCACACAGGGATCCCCCCAAACACACACAGGGATCCCCCAAATCCACACAGGGATTTCCCCCAAACCCTCACAGGGATCCCCCCAAACCCACACAGGGATCCCCCCAAATCCTCACAGGGATCCCCCCAAACCCACACAGGGATTTCCCCCAAACCCACATAGGGATCCACCTAAAATCCACACAGGGATCCCCCCAAACACACACAGGGATCCACCTAAAACCCACACAGGGATCCACATAAAATCCACACAGGGATCCCCCCAAACACACACAGGGATCCCCCAAATCCACACAGGGATGTCCCCAAACCCTCACAGGGATCCACCTAAAATGACACAGGGATCCCCCCAAATCCACTCAGGGATCCACCCAAATCCACACAGGGATTTCCCCCAAATCCTCACAGGGATTTCCCCCAAACCCCCACAGGGGTCCCCCCACACCCTGCAGCCCAAACCCAGCCTGGGGAGCTCCCCCACTGATGGCAGGAGGGTTCCTCCTCCTGTCCCATCACCAGAAGCCTGAGACCCTCGTTTTTTAGGGAACAGGATTCTTTTTCCTGGCTGTGAGCAGAGGAGGAGCAGGAACAATTAGCCAGGCTGAAGCTGCTCCTTTCCCCACGGCTGTTTTACACCTGAATAATTACACGTGGTTCAGTCTGAGCAGCACAAAGCAATCCCTGGAGTGCAAAGCAGTAAAACTGTGCTTGCACACCACCATGAGGCTCGAGGTTAAACTATTGCTATAAACAGAAGAGTTCTGCAGTCACACACACAAACCCTCTGAGCTCTGAGTTTTACACTGGACACAGGTGAGAACCCCGAGCTGCTCTGTGACTGAACCAGGTGAGGCTGGCAGGAGCAGAGAGGATGGAGCACCCAGAGCCCTGCCCAGGCTGGCTGCAGATCCAGGGTTAAATAAAAATCTGAGCAGAGATGGGATCCAGAGAGCATCACTCCAGGAAAGCCATGCCAAACAAGCGTGTGTGGGGCTTTTCCACACACCAGCCACGAGCCATGGCCTCCAAAGGTGTTTCCATCGGAACTCTGAGTGCAGGGCACTGAATTCACACTCTGACACTTTGCACTATTGCATCTCAGTACAGAGCTCATGACACGTTCAAACGGGGGCTCGGCTTCTTTGGGGTACTTAGGGAATAGAAAAATACAGGCAGCAAAAAAGCAATTAATGTTTGAGCACGTTGTCACAAAATGCAACCAGAGCGCTCCTTACCTGGGTGCTTGGGCAGCTGGGAGTCGTTGGCACACACCTGCACAGAAAAGAGCAGAGTGAGACACAGTGAGACAGAAAAGAGCACAGAGTGAGACACAGAAAAGAGCACAGAGTGATTGAGACACAGCGAAGAGCACAGAGTGAGACACAGAGTGAGGGACAGAAAAGAGCAGAGTGAGGCACAGAGTGAAACGGAAAAGAGCACAGAGTGAGGCACAGAGTGATTGAGGCACAGAGTTGGGCACAAAGTGATTGAGACACAGAAAAGAGCAGAGATTGAGGCACAGAGTGATTGAGACACAGAAAAGAGCCCAGATTTGGGCACAGAGTGAGTGAGGCACAGAAAAGTGCACAGAGTGACTGAGGCACAGGAAGGAGCACAGAGTGACTGAGGGATAGAGTGAGTGAGGCACAGAGTGAGGCACAGAGTGAGGCACAGAAAAGAGCCCAGAGTTGGGCACAGAGTGAGGCACAGAGTGAGGCACAGAGTGATTGAGGCACAGGAAAGAGCAGAGATTGAGGCACAGAGTGATCGAGGCACAGAGTGAGTGAGGCACAGAAAAGAGCACAGAGTTGGGCACAGAGTGAGTGAGGCACAGAAAATTGCACAGAATAAGGCACAGAGTGACTGAGACACAGAAAAAGGCACAGAGTGAGGCACAAAGTGAGTGAGGGACAGAAAACAGCACTGAGTGAAGCACAGAAAAGAGCCCAGAGCTGGGCACAAAGTGAGATACAGGATAGAGCCCGGAGTTGGGCACAGAGTGAGTGAGGCACAGAAAAGTGCACAGAGCTGGGCACAGAGTGAGGGACAGAATAAGGCACAGAGTGATTGAGGCACAGAGTGAGGCAGAGAGTGATTGAGGCACAGGAAAGAGCACAGAGTTGGGTACAGAGTGATGGAGGCACAGAGTGAGGCACAGAGTTGAGCACAGAGTGAGGCACAGGATAGAGCCCAGAGCTGGGCACAGAGTGAGGCACAGAATAAGGCACAGAGTGATTGAGGCACAGAGTAATTGAGGCACAGAAAAGTGCACAGAGCTGGGCACAGAGTGGGGCACAGGAAAGAGCCCAGAGCTGGGCACAGAGTGATGGAGGCACAGGATAGAGCCCAGAGCTGGGCACAGTGATGGAGGCACAGGATAGAGCCCAGAGCTGGGCACAGAGTGATGGAGGCACAGGATAGAGCCCAGAGCTGGGCACAGTGATGGAGGCACAGGATAGAGCCCAGAGCTGGGCACAGTGATGGAGGCACAGAAAAGAGCCCAGAGCTGGGCACAGAGTGATGGAGGCACAGGATAGAGCCCAGAGCTGGGCACAGTGATGGAGGCACAGAAAAGAGCCCAGAGCTGGGCACAGAGTGGGGCACAGAAAAGAGCCCAGAGCTGGGCACAGAGTGGGGCACAGAAAAGAGCCCAGAGCTGGGCACAGACTGAGGCACAGGATAGAGCCCAGAGTTGGGCACAGAGTGAAGCACAGAATAAGGCACAGAGCTGGGCACAGGATAGAGCCCAGAGCTGGGCACAGAGTGAGGCACAGGATAGAGCCCAGAGCTGGGCACAGAGTGAGGCACAGGATAGAGCCCAGAGCTGGGCACAGAGTGATTGAGGCACAGGATAGAGCCCAGAGCTGGGCACAGAGTGAGGCACAGGATAGAGCCCAGAGCTGGGCACAGTGATGGAGGCACAGAAAAGAGCCCAGAGCTGGGCACAGAGTGAGGCACAGAATAAGGCACAGAGCTGGGCACAGAGTGGGCTCTCAGAACCGGCCGGGATCAGCCCGGGCACTGCCCAGCACTCGGACATTACCTGGTGTTTGTGGAGCAGGAGCAGCAGGGAGCAGTGCCAGCAGAGCAGGGCCAGCACCCTCTCCATGCTGTGCGGGGCTCAGAGCGCAGCCGGACCCGACTCGGGCAGATTCCTACCGCCAGCTCTCCTCGGGGACTCCTGCTGCTAAAATGAACATTTTCCAGGCGGGTTCACACGGTGCGTTCCTGCAGGGGGGACAGGATTCCCTTCCCGAGCTCCGAGCGGTGTTTCCGAGCCTTCATCGAGCCGGGATCAGCGCCGGGACTGCGCGATCCGGAGCGGCTCCTGCGCCCCAGCGCTGCCAAAGCCCAGCCCAAAGCTCTGCCTGCCCTGCCAAAGCCCAGCCCAAAGCTCTGCCTGCCCCGCCGAGCTCTGCCTGCCCTCCCCCGGAGCTGGAACTGCCGGCTGAGCTGGGCTGAGCTTGGCTGAGCCGAGTCTAGCTGAGCCGAGCCCCGCCGGCGGGTCCCGCCCGTCCCAGAGCCGCTGATGTCACCTCTGCTCCTGCCCGGACAGCCCGACCCTGCACTCCATCCACAGCTGGGCCTTTCTGGTCCTACTTATTTCTACTCATAGCGATTTGTTTCTATTTCTCTTTATTTCTATCCATTTATTTCTATTAATATTTATTTATTTTCACTAGTATTTGTTTATTTATTTATATCTACTTATTTCTATTAATATTTATTTGTTTCTATTTATTTCCATTTGTTTCTATTTATATCCATTTTTTCTATTTATATCCATTTATTTCTATTTATATCCATTTATATCAATTTATTTCTATTTGTATCCATTTCTTTCTATTTCTTTCTCTTTCTATCCATTTATTTTCATTTATTTCTATTTATTTCCATTTTTTTCTATTTATTTCCGTTAATTTCTATTTATATCCATTTTTTCCATTTATTTATATTTATTGCTATTTATATCCTTCATATCCATTTATTTCTATTTATATCCTTTATATCCATTTATTTCTATTTGTATCTATTTATTTCTATTTATTTCTCTTTCTATTCATGTATTTCTATTTATATGCATTTTCCCATTTATTTCTATTTCTATCCTTTCTATCCATTTATTTCTATTTATATCCATTTATATCCATTTATTTCTATTTTTATCTATTTATTTCTATTTATTTCTTTTTATTTCTCTTTCTATCCATGTATTTCTATTTATTTCTATTTGTACCCATTTATTTCTATTTATTTCTGTTTCTATCCATTTCCACCCCCCTGCTGTTCCTGGGACCAGCCCCAGCTCCCCAAATTCCACCTGGGGAGGGCCCAAAGAGCTCAGGAACACCAGAGAGACTTCCCAAGGGAAGTTACATCTGTTAATTAAAAAAGCACAGCTTGTGTCTGTGTCTGAGGAAAGTTCAACCCCACTGATCCAAATCACATTCCGCTCCGAGGGATTGCTTTTATTTTTATTTGTCTGTGCCAAGAGGGGGAAACTGAGGCATTTCCTATTCCACCAGTTTCCTCAGAGCTGCACAAACCTCGAAAAAACTTCTGTAGTTTCTAATTCCTATTTTAATGAAAATAATTCCCTGTAAGTGTTTTCGTGAGAGTCTCCCAGTTGCACTCACTGGCACAAATTCTGATCAGCATTCTACATGTAAAGGGAGCTGGCTGACAGAACTAGCTGATACTCTTCATTTCCCGAGTTTTCCTGTGATAAAATCTTGTTTTCAGGCAGACAGCTGGACATGGATGGGGCTGCAGGGCCGGGAGATCCAAACTGGGTTTGGAAACCCCGAGACACTCGAGTGCACGGATGCTCCGAGGTTACCGAGCTCAGAGTTACGAAATTTCAGTGCTGAAATAAAATCTGAGCTTCGTTTGGAACCCTGATTTAGGACCCATGAAAGAAGAGTTTTTTGAATTTTGAATTTCTACAAAACTGTAGGGTGAACCAGTCTGGCTTCTGCTCATTTCCCTCCAGTTTTTTTGAGACTTCCTCCTCATTACTGCCAGCCACAATCTCAGTATCCTGAAGGAAGGGCAGGAATTCTGTGCAAACCTACAAACTCTGCCTCACACAGAGACAAGCAGAGCCATTCTTAGAAATAACAGCGAGCTGCAGCTAAAAATCCTGAGAAAAAAAACCGAAAATGTGAAAAGAGAAAGGCAGGAATTTGAAATATTTGCCAAGAGGGGCCTGTCAGGGGAAAGAACACGCTCACCAAAACAATTGTGAGAATCCAAGCAAACAAGTTCAGCGCCAGAAATTTCTGTGGAAACAGCAAATTGCAAGCAGACACTGGAGATGATTTGCAGAAACAAATTCTGAATTTATTCCTGTGATGCTCTGGAAACACGACCTGAAAAGCCCCAGCCTGGGGCAGCACTGGGGGGGCAAACTGGGGTCACTGGTCCGGGGTGGCCAAAGGGGGGCTGGGGGGCCCAGGGTGGAACTGAGGTCACTGGGAGTCCTGGCAGGTCACAGAAAGTCCTGGCAGGTCACTGGGAGTCCTGGCAGGTCACTGGGAATCCTTGCAGGTCGCTGAAGGTCCCTGCAGGTCCCTGAAGGTCCTGGCAGGTCCCTGAAGGTCCTGGCAGGTCCCTGGGGGCACCAAGGACAGGGGCTGGAACAAGCCCAGAGTTTCTGTCCCTCCTGGCAGGGAAGGGCTGGGCAGGGAGGGTCTGCAGGGGACAGGGCAAAGGGAAAAGGAGGAAAAAAAAAGGAGGAAAAAAAAAAGGAGGAAAAAAAAAGGAGGAAAAAAAAAGGAGGAAAAAAAAAGGAGGAAAAAAAAAGGAGGAAAAAAAAAGGAGGAAAAAAAAAGGAGGAAAAAAAAAGGAGGAAAAAAAAAGGAGGAAAAAAAAAAAGGAGGAAAAAAAAAGGAGGAAAAAAAAAGGAGGAAAAAAAAAGGAGGAAAAAAAAAGGAGGAAAAAAAAGGAGGAAAAAAAAAGGAGGAAAAAAAAAAGGAGGAAAAAAAAGGAGGAAAAAAAAAGGAGGAAAAAAAAAAGGAGGAAAAAAAAAAGGAGGAAAAAAAAAGGAGGAAAAAAAAAAAGGAGGAAAAAAAAAAGGAGGAAAAAAAAAGGAGGGAAAAAAAAAAGGAGGAAAAAAAAAGGAGGAAAAAAAAAGGAGGAAAAAAAAAGGAGGAAAAAAAAGGAGGAAAAAAAAAAGGAGGAAAAAAAAAGGAGGAAAAAAAAAGGAGGAAAAAAAAAAGGAGGAAAAAAAAAAGGAGGAAAAAAAAAGGAGGAAAAAAAAAAGGAGGAAAAAAAAAGGAGGAAAAAAAAAGGAGGAAAAAAAAAAGGAGGAAAAAAAAAAAGGAGGAAAAAAAAAAGGAGGAAAAAAAAAGGAGGAAAAAAAAAGGAGGAAAAAAAAAGGAGGAAAAAAAAAAAGGAGGAAAAAAAAAAAGGAGGAAAAAAAAAAGGAGGAAAAAAAAAAGGAGGAAAAAAAAAAGGAGGAAAAAAAAAGGAGGAAAAAAAAAGGAGGAAAAAAAAAAGGAGGAAAAAAAAAAGGAGGAAAAAAAAAGGAGGAAAAAAAAAGGAGGAAAAAAAAGGAGGAAAAAAAAAAGGAGGAAAAAAAAAGGATGGAAAAAAAAAGGAGGAAAAAAAAAGGAGGAAAAAAAAAGGAGGAAAAAAAAAGGAGGAAAAAAAAAAAGGAGGAAAAAAAAAAGGAGGAAAAAAAAAAAGGAGGAAAAAAAAAGGAGGGAAAAAAAAAGGAGGAAAAAAAAAGGAGGAAAAAAAAAGGAGGAAAAAAAAAGGAGGAAAAAAAAGGAGGAAAAAAAAAAGGAGGAAAAAAAAAAAGGAGGGGCAGTGTGCTTGTGTCCCTGGCTCCAGGTGAGTGGGCCCAGCAGGTGGGACCAGTCCAGCACCCCCTGCTCACCCAGGTGGGAGCAGAGCTGGAACAGAAACTGCAAAAGCTGCGGCTGGAATTCAGGAGAGGACACAGAGCCCCAGGGGAAGAACCTCAGCAAACACCAAATACCTCCCTGAGCGTGCCTGACCCTGCAGAACTCACATTTGTCATTGCTGGTGTCCACTGGAATCACCAATTTAACCAGGGAGGGATTGAATATCCCAGCAAACATCTTCGAAAGGAGCCTGACAAGAACCAGAGGGTTTGTAAAACTTCTCTCACTCACAATCCCGACCAACACATCAGTAAATACCCAGGGCTGCAGTGCTCTGCTCAGATGTTTGCTGCCATCAGCAGGGGCTGCCAAGCAGTGATTGCAGCTGATAAATCAGCACTCAGCCCTCCCATCTCACTGGGAGCTCCTGTGGTAGCGCACATCCCCGTGCTGCAGCAGGGATTTCATTTAACTCACTCGCACAATCACCCCACAGCTGTGTAAACTCATTCGTCTGTCCTTTGCTCCAGGGAGCTGCTCCGATCTGCTTAGGTGCAATTGGGTTAATTTGCGCTTTAAAAAATCATTTGCCAGCTGCACCACCTTCAAAGAGACTGAAGAATGTTCCTTTCTGTTCTTCCTCGGTGCGTTACAATCAAACCATGGCAATGGCAGCGCTAATTGCCAGCGCTAATTAGAGGTTTGCTGGAGGAGCAGCAGCTCCGGAGCTCCCTGGTTCCACAGGAAAGCAGAGAAACACAAACCCCACTCAGAACCAGAAAATCTCAGCTTTGAAAAGGCACAAAATCAATTATTCAAAATGATATCATCATGTGGATCTGTACTGGGGTAGAGGATGGGATGAGTCAGAAAAGGCTGGGTTGGGATTTTCCTTCCAGATCCCAGCACAGGTTCTGATCCCTGGGGGAAGAGCTCTGGAAAACCTGCAAAGTCCTGGAAGTGCTGGAAAATCTGCAAAGTTCTGGAAGAGCTGGAAAACCTGCAAAGGTCCTGGAAGAGCTGGAGAACCTTCAGAGGTCCTGGAAGTGCTGGAGAACCTGTAAAGGTCCTGGAAGTGCTGGAGAACCTGCAAAGTTCTGGAAGAGCTGGAGAACCTGCACAGGTCCTGGAAGAGCTGGAGAACCTGTAAAGGTCCTGGAAGTGCTGGAGAACCTGCAGAGGTCCTGGAAGTGCTGGAGAACCTGCAGAGGTCCTGGAAGTGCTGGAGAACCTGCAAAGGTCCTGGAAGTGCTGGAAAACCTGCAATGTCCTGGAAGTGCTGGAAAACCTGAAAAGTCCTGGAAGTGCTGGAGAACCTGCAGAGGTCCTGGAAGTGCTGGAAAACCTGCACAGGTCCTGGAAGAGCTGGAGAACCTGCAAAGTCCTGGAAGTGCTGGAAAACCTGCAAAGTCCTGGAAGAGCTGGAGAACCTGCAGAGGTCCTGGAAGTGCTGGAAAACCTGCACAGGTCCTGGAAGTGCTGGAAAACCCTCAGAGGCAGCTGCAGTTGGAGTTTTACAGCTCTCACCTGCACAGCAGCCTCTGAAATAGCAGCTAAATACCCTGAATACCCCAGCACCCTCCAAAACTCCCTAAATACCCTCTGATTGCCCCTAAACACCCTGAATACCCTCTGAGTGCCCCTAAACACCCTAAATACCCTGTGAATGCCCCCAAAACCCCCAAATCACCCCAACTCAGGGCATCAAAGGGCACTGTGAAAAACACGTTTTATTGTTTTGGTAAAATTTAAAAGGTTTAATAAAAAGATAATAGGATATATATATATATCTATAAAGTAAAGGGTTAAAATGGTTGGGTGGTTGGTAAGTTGTACAGCTCCACTCGCCAGGATTAATCAATTAATTAATTAAGTAATTAAGTAATTATTGAGGTTTTGGTCAAATTCCTCAGGCAGGGACCTCACTCACGAGAGCATCCCAAGAAATCTTTGAGCTGCAGGGCTGGGAAGGACAAACTGAGCAGCTCAGGCTGCAGAAAAGGAAAACAAACACAAATCCTGGAGCGAATTCAACAAGGCTAACGCTATCATGGAAAAATATTTTTCTAATTAAGAATATGAGAAGTTGCTGGTTGATGCCAGAAAACAAAATGCAGCGTTTTGGCAATAAAATTTAGGCCTAATCAAGTGAAAATACTTTTATTGTGCAACATGTGCACTATTAAGCTGATTATATATACTTTATATATATAAATGTATATATGTATATATATTCCTTATGGAAACATTGAGGCACTGATGATTCACAGCCCAATTAAGCAGGTAGATAAAACCATGCAATAAATTGTACATTTCAAGTTCCCCTAAATGAGCTCCCAGTTATTGCATTAGCCCTTTTATTTTCTAATTTCTGTTCACTGGACATTTTTTGCATCTTGAATTGCATTGAACCTCTTGCTCCATGCACTGAAGAAAACATCAGATTTTTGTGAAGCAGTTTAGGATTTTGTGCTAATCCCAAAGATTTAATTTAATCAAATATTTGATTATCTGAGCCTTAATGTCCAGCTTAGGTAAAATTGGATAATTGTATAAACAAAATATTTTACAAATCCTTTTTTTATGTGATTAAGCCAAATCCTTTTTGCCTGAAGCCTCTGCCTGTATCTGGGTGTGCTTTGGGATCATTCAGGTAGTCAGATCTCCTCAATTACACGAATATTACAGTAATATTTCTGATATAATTTGATAATAGTGGGTAATCCCTAAGCCATGATAAATGTTGTCTGTAGGATTTGTGCCAGATTTTCCCTCCCAGTGTTGAGCTTTGCCTCCTGCTCCCTGAGGGTTTGGGTGCTGCTCTGAGAGCTCAGCCAGCAGTGGAAATGAGTTCCAGCAGGAGCTGGGATTCTCAGACACTGCTCAGGGATCTCCATCAGAGCTCAGCTCTGCTCTTGTCCTTCCCTGCTTTAGATCAAAGTGGCAAAAGCAGGGAGAGGCTGGGGCAGGGACCAGAGCTGGCAGGAGCTCCCAAATCTGCACTCATTAAAACCTGAGCAGTCATCAGAGCCCATTAATTAATTCAGAGCGTGCAAGCAGAGCCCCAGGACAAGTCCCAGTGTCAGGGCTGAGTCCTGGCTCTGGTCTAGCCCAGCCCCAGCCCAAATCCAGCCCAAATCCAGCCCAGACCCAGCCCAGACCCAGCCCAGACCCAGCCCAAACTCAGCCCAGACCCAGCCCAGACCCAGCCCAAACCCAGCCCAGACCCAGCCCAGACCCAGCCCAAATCCAGCCCAAACCCAGCCCAGACCCAGCCCAAACCCAGCCCAGACCCAGCCCAAATCCAGCCCAGACCCAGCCCTAACCCAGCCCAGACCCAGCCCAAACCCAGCCCAGACCCAGCCCAAACCCAGCCCAAACCCAGCCCAGACCCAGCCCAAACCCAGCCCAGACCCAGCCCAAACCCAGCTCAGACCCAGCTCAGACCCAGCCCAAACCCAGCCCAGACCCAGCCCAAATCCAGCCCAGACCCAGCCCAAACCCAGCCCAGACCCAGCGCAAACCCAGCCCAGACCCAGCCCAAATCCAGCCCAGACCCAGCCCAGACCCAGCCCAAATCCAGCCCAAGTCCAGCCCAAACCCAGCCCACACCCAGCCCAGACCCAGCCCAGACCCAGCCCAGACCCAGCCCAAATCCAGCCCAAACCCAGCCCAGACCCAGCCCAAACCCAGCCCAGACCCAGCCCAAACCCAGCCCAAACCCAGCCCAGACCCAGCCCAGACCCAGCCCAAATCCAGCCCAAACCCAGCCCAGACCCAGCCCAAATCCAGCCCAAACCCAGCTCAGACCCAGCTCAGACCCAGCCCAAATCCAGCCCAAACCCAGCCCAAACCCAGCCCAGACCCAGCCCAGACCCAGCCCAAATCCAGCCCAAACCCAGCCCAGACCCAGCCCAGACCCAGCCCAAACCCAGCCCAAACCCAGCTCAGACCCAGCTCAGACCCAGCCCAAATCCAGCCCAGACCCAGCCCAGACCCAGCGCAAACCCAGCCCAGACCCAGCCCAAATCCAGCCCAGACCCAGCCCAAACCCAGCCCAGACCCAGCGCAAACCCAGCCCAGACCCAGCCCAAATCCAGCCCAGACCCAGCCCAGACCCAGCCCAAATCCAGCCCAAGTCCAGCCCAAACCCAGCCCAGACCCAGCCCAAACCCAGCCCACACCCAGCCCAGACCCAGCCCAGACCCAGCCCAGACCCAGCCCAAATCCAGCCCAAACCCAGCCCAGACCCAGCCCAAACCCAGCCCAGACCCAGCCCAAACCCAGCCCAAACCCAGCCCAGACCCAGCCCAGACCCAGCCCAAATCCAGCCCAAACCCAGCCCAGACCCAGCCAAATCCAGCCCAAACCCAGCTCAGACCCAGCTCAGACCCAGCCCAAATCCAGCCCAAACCCAGCCCAAACCCAGCCCAGACCCAGCCCAGACCCAGCCCAAATCCAGCCCAAACCCAGCCCAGACCCAGCCCAAATCCAGCCCAAACCCAGCCCAAACCCAGCCCAGACCCAGCCCAAATCCAGCCCAAACCCAGCCCAGACCCAGCCCAAACCCAGCCCAAACCCAGCTCAGACCCAGCTCAGACCCAGCCCAAACCCAGCCCAGACCCAGCCCAGACCCAGCCCAAATCCAGCCCAGACCCAGCCCAGACCCAGCGCAAACCCAGCCCAGACCCAGCCCAAATCCAGCCCAGACCCAGCCCAAACCCAGCCCAGACCCAGCCCAAACCCAGCCCAGACCCAGCCCAGACTCAGCCCAAACCCAGCCCAGACCCAGCCCAAATCCAGCCCAAGTCCAGCCCAAACCCAGCCCAGACCCAACCCAAATCCAGCCCAAACCCAGCCCAGACCCAGCCCAAACCCAGCCCAGACCCAGCCCAGACCCAGCCCAAACCCAGCCCAGACCCAGCCCAAATCCAGCCCAAACCCAGCCCAGACCCAGCCCAAACCCAGCCCAAACCCAGCCCAGGCTCTCCCGTGGCCTCTCCTCATCCATCCCCTCTGCTGCAGCTCTTCATCACCTGAGCAATCCCCACCCCTGGCTGGAAGAGCACCCCAAACATCCCAAAACCACAGGGCACACCCTGGGGTCGTGGAACTGCCTGGAAACTCGTTTTCAAAACAATACAGGAAAAGGAAAACAAAAATTCAAAACGTTTGTGTCTGCCACTGTTGTTAATGCACACCACAGGAAAGTAAACTGGAAGGAAATCAAGCATTCAAAATGTGATTTTTGACTATGAAAATGGATATGATGTGGAGATCAGAGAAATCCCCTTTCTTTGTCTGGAGGATTTGTCAATCTCTCAGTGATTTTCACAGGCTCCTTAAGGAAATTCCATTTTCAGATGTCATTGCAGCTAAGGACGATGGATGCAGCCTGATTCCCATCCCTTTGGATTAGTTAGATATTCTGATTTTCCAAGAGATTCGTGTTTCCCTTTTGGGCTCTGAGACTTTTTTGGCATATTCAAAGTCAGCAGGGATGAAGAGCAGGGGATGGAAACATCAGGGAATGCCCAGCACATCGGTCAGTAAAGTTAAATGTGAAACAGCTCTGTGGTGAGGCCAGCACCTGTGGAAATGGCATTACAGAGCTCAGCATGTCAGATTTGCAGCTGCCAGGGAGAGATGCCGTGTGTTTAGGAGCAGGATTTTTTACTCAGAGAGAATAAAACCATTAATCCTCTGCTAGCAGTGAAGCACTGGAGCCACTCTGCACCCCATAGATGGAATTGAAACACAAACAAGCCTGGAAAATGTGATTAACCAAAGCAGAGGGCAGTGTGTGCTCCAGAATTAAATCTGCTGTGTTTTTCTGCTGTGCCAGCCCAGCTCCAGGTACAGTCACAGCCAGGGCCCTGCTGGGAGGGGCTGCACTCACAGGGCAAAACTCAGCTGAAAGGATCCTGTGATAAATGAGAAACACAGTGTGGATATCCAGCACAACTCAGATTGCTTTATTTTGTACAGACAGAGCAGAGCAGAGCAGTGCTGGGGACTGAGAGGGGTCACTGCCCACTCCAGGCTCTGTGGAACCTTGGTTTGCAGCTCCTTACAGCACGGTCTCTTGTGGTAATCAATAACTTTTGTTTTCTTGCTGTCATAATTTTGCCAGGCAAGAAGTGGTGGTCCAATAAACATTTGTATGAAGTGTCTGGGAGGATCAGCCCAGGAGTGCCATGGGAGCAGTGCCCAGGTGTGAGCATGGGTCACTTTTTCCCCAGGGGAAGCCAGATTTTGGTGCAGTGTCAGTTGTCAGTTCAGTGTAAGTTCCATGTAGTTTTGTGTTGGCTCTCTTCGTGTAGTAAGCTCTGACTGTGACAGTTCTTCCAGGTAACTGGGATGAGGTGTGGGAGGGATGATGGTGCTGCCCACGCTTTGCTGTGCTAACAGCGCTGGGATGGAGAAATCCACCTGCACTGCTCGGTCAGGGTGTTCCACACTTCTGATGGATTTCACCTCTAAAAATGTAAAAACCAAATAGACGTAAAAACCAAATAGATGTAAAAATCGACGTACAAATCCAATCGATGTACATATAAATCGATGTACAAATCCAATCGCTGTACAATCAAGATAAAAATAGAATTTCTGTACAAATCAATAATAAAACAAAATCGCTGTCCAAATCCATTTCCGAAGGGACCGGGAGCCGCTGGGCGGGCGGCGGCCGCCACCGTGTGGCCGGAACAGGAACTGCAGCGGGGTCCGGGATCGACCCCAAATTAGCCTGAGATCAACCCAAAAATCAGCCCCAAATCAGCCGGGGATCACCCCAGAAATCAGCCTGGGATCAGCCCCAAATCAGCCCGGGATCACCCCAAAACAAAATGTTCTGTCCCAGCTGGTCCGTAAGTACCGCGTGCTGCCCACGGACAGGGAGCCGGGGGAGACGCTGCACTCGGGAATCCCCATCCCAGCCGGGCGGTGCCCATCGCCTTCCAGCCTCGGGCAGGGCGGTGCAGCCGCTGCGGGACCCGCTCGGGGGTTTCTGTTCTTAGGGGGAGTGCAAGACAACAAACACGCGTTCATCTGCTCTTGGCTCTCGCCGTGGGTCTGCAGCAGCGACCGGGACACGCGGGGGGGGAGGGAAGGGGGGGGGGGTGTGTCACCGGGGTGCCACGCGACTGACACGCGACTGGCACGCGACCGGCACGCGACCGGCACGCGACCGGCACGCGACTGCCACGCGACCGGCACGCGACCGGCACGCGACTGCCACGCGACCGGCACGCGACCGGCACGCGACCGGCACGCGACCGGCACGCGACAGGCACGCGAGTGCCACGCGACCGGCACGCGACCGACACGCGACCGGCACGCGACCGGCACGCGACCGCCACGCGACCGCCACGCGACCGGCACGCGACCGGCACGCGACCGACACGCGACCGACACGCGACCGGCACGCGACCGACACGCGACCGACACGCGACCGACACGCGAATGCCACGCGACTGCCACGCGACCGGCACGCGACCGGCACGCGACTGCCACGCGACCGCCACGCGACCGCCACGCGACCGGCACGCGACCCCCCCACGCGTGTTTTTTTTCCACGCGAGTTTTTTCCACGCGAGATTTTTCCACGCGTGTTTTTCCACGCGAGTTTTTCCATGTGTGTTTTTTCCACCCGATTTTTTTTCCGCGCGAGTTTTTCCACGCGAGTTTTTTCCACGCGTGTTTTTTCCACGCGAGTTTTTTCCACGCGAGTTTTTTCCACGCGTGTTTTTTTCCACGCGTGTTTTTTCCACGCGTGTTTTTTTCCACGCGAGTTTTTTTCCACGCGTGTTTTTTCCACGCGAGTTTTTTTCCACGCGTGTTTTTTCCACGCGTGTTTTTCCACGCGAGTTTTTTCCACGCGAGTTTTTCCACGCGTGTTTTTTCCACGCGAGTTTTTTCCACGCGAGTTTTTTTCCACGCAAGTTTTTTTTCATGCGTGTTTTTTTCCATGCGTTTTCCACGTGAGATTTTTCCACGTGATTTTTCCACGCGTGTTTTTTCCAAGCGAGTTTTTTCCACGTGAGTTTTTTCCACGCGTGTTTTTTCCACGCGAGATTTTTCCACCCCTGTTTTTATACGCGTTTTTTTCCACGCGTGTTTTTTTTCCAGGCGAGTTTTTCCACGCGTTTTTTTCCACGCAAGTTTTTTCCACGCGTTTTTTTCCACGTGAGTTTTTTTTCCACGCGTTTTTTCCACGTGAGATTTTTCCACGCATTTTTTCCACGCGTGATTTTTCCACGTGAGATTTTTCCAAGCGTGATTTTTCCACGCGAGATTTTTCCCATGCGTGTTTTTTTCCACGCGAGGTTTTTCCACGCGTTGTTTCCACGCCAGATTTTTCCACACGTGATTTTTCCACGCGTGTTTTTTTCCACGCGAGGTTTTTTCCACGCGTTTTTTCCTCACGTGATTTTTCCACGCGTGTTTTTTCCATGCGAGTTTTTTCCACACGAGATTTCTCCACGTGAGATTTTTCCACCCGTGTTTTTTATACGCGTTTTTTTCCACGCGTGTTTTTTTCCACACGTGATTTTTTCCACGCATGTTTTTTCCACGCGAGTTTTTTCCACCCGTGTTTTTTCCACGCGAGTTTTTTCCACCCGTGTTTTTTCCACGCGAGTTTTTTCCACCCGTGTTTTTTCCACGCGAGATTTTTCCATGTGAGTTTTTTCCACGTGAGTTTTTTCCACCCGTGTTTTTTATACGCATTTTTTCCACCCGTGTTTTTTATACGCATTTTTTCCACGCGTGTTTTTTCCACGCGTGTTTTTTCCACGCGAGATTTTTCCACGCGAGATTTGGGAGATGCACTGACCACCACAAAGCGCCCCAGCTGGCGCAGTCCTGCCCCTGCAGGAAGCACAGCAAGGCCTGCAGCACTGCAGAGCTGTGACACCACACACCTCAGCCCCGCTGCTGCTCCCTGCCTTCCCCGAGGGCCAGCCCTGCACAACTGCACAAGTTACCGTGCTGTGGTGGCAGCAGCTGCTCCCAGCACTGAGAGCTCCAAGACAAAAGCCCCACAGCACAGCAGTGAAGCAGCAGCCAAGCCAGCAGCACTAACCAGGAGCTGCACAGGGAATTAGTGACATTACAGCAACAGCCTGAACAGAAGTTAGAGCAGGGTTATGCAGCAAGTCAATAAACATTAAGTGGGAGTCTGTCCCTTTACAAACACCAAGGGTACAACTCATTTTCATCCAGGAGCTTCAAGCCTTCAACACACAACGCAGCTGAGTAGCCAAAAAACCAACCCTCCAAGAATTCCCAAACTGAACTAACATAGAAATGACTCCTTTACAGCAATATAGCACAATAATCATAGCCCAGTTTTTGCTACGGGGTAGTTGTTGAATAGTGAAGTAATTTATGTACACAAACATGCAAGTTAAAAGGCATAAATGAAATGCTCCACTTTATTAAGAAACCAAAAATACAAAACTGAAGAGTTCAAGACTTCATGTACTCCAACACTACTGAAAAAAAAAAAATCCTAAACTTAGGTTTTGCTTACTAGCAGTACTAATATTGACCAAGATTCATGTCTACAAGGTAGTGTTAAAAGTTGACATTTTCCACCATTTGTGCTGTAATAAGCCAGTTTCAAATTAAGAACTTGGTGCAGTTACAGTTAAGTCTAGATGTTTAAATCACTGTGGTTTCAGTTATACACCACGGGGTAGGCAGGAGCATGTCAGCCCAAGCCAGGGCTGCTGTTGGTTGGTTTGAAGACGCTCAGGATTGGTTCAAGCAGCTATAGCTCTACTGCTGTTCATGCAGACACAGCTGAAGGCAGCGCCAGGCCTGGGGCCCTTGGCTTCTGGCTGCTACAAGCACAGAGCTGCAGGGTGCTGTGGGCAGGAGCTGAGGCTGTGTCTGAGTGCAGCGCAGCAGGCACAGCCCAGCCTGTGCTCAGGGCTGGGCTCTGCCTGCAGCTCAGCTCACTCAGGCCTCAGCTGCAGCTCCAGCAAAAAGGAGAGAACTGTTAGCTCTGAATTAGCAAGAGGAGCATAGTATGAGAAGCAGGAAGGAAAACAGAATGAGAAATGCAGTAGCAGACAATCAAGTATTACCCTTAAATGAAGAACAGAAGACACTTTGAACAGTTTTCCTAACAATGCATGAAAGTTCACTTGCTTGGAGATACTTGAAATACAACTTTATTACCTAAACAAAAGAATGGGAATGACAGAAACAAGATTTTCCACTTAACACTCTGATGTGACTGCAGCAGTCTTATATTTGAAACTCAAAAGGGGAAGTAATTGCAGTCCAAAAAACAGCTAAATATGCAGGTCCAAAATATGAAGGTTTTTTTGTTTTGTTTTTTTTTCATTTTGTTTTGTTTTTTTTTTTTTAAACTGCCACATTCACTCCGAAGCCCATTCATCTCTTTCAGCATCCCAAAGATTAAGCACATGTTCTGCTCAGCTAGATAATAAAGTGGCAAACACGCTGCACCACTGACATCACAGGACAGTTGCCTATAAAACTAGACTTCTGACGCTGGGCTCCAGCTTCATCCCTCACAGGTCATCATCTTCATCTGGCAGTGCAGTGGTCTGAGCAATCTGCAACAGAGAAGTCACACTTGAGAACTGTTCTGCAGCTCCTTGTGCCCTGCCTGTGACACCAGGCCCCAGGCTGCTGCTGTCCCCTGTGCCCTCTGCCACTGACCTGTAAGTCCTGCTCATACTGTGCTGCCAGTGCTGGGTCCATAACGACTTCAGGGGGTGCAAGCGCAGGCATGGCAACAAACTCCAGGTTGGGATCTCCAATTAGCTTCCTAGCAAGCCACAGGAAAGGCTTCTCAAAGTTGTAGTTACTCTTGGCTGAAATGTCATAATACTGAAAAAAAGTACATATTGGACATTATTTTAAAGACCATCCAGTATTTGGGACATACCAAGATCAACACAGAATCAACTCTCACTTTGTTTTGACTGCATGGCTTTTGTTTGCCTATTCATAAGCAGTTATGATTTAAGTGTTTATAAACAAACAGTTTCAGGCAGAAACTACGAACTGGAACGTTCTCAAATCTCATCAAGGATAAAGCTCTCAGGAGGCAACAGTGCATGTGATGTGATTTACTGCAGTCCCAGTGCTGCCATGGGATGAGATCCTGAGCTCTTAAAGCCAAATGCACAGAAGTTCTTTAAGAACTTAGCACATCTTCTGCTCCAGGCAGCAATGACCATCCTTGCCATCATCACTTCCCCCACTGCTGAATTTTGGTCTGAAGAGCCAACAGATGTGAGGGTGCCCACAATGAGTCAGAGCACACAATTCCCATCCAAACCCCAGCTGCACTCAGCTGAATCCAACCAACTGGACTCCTGACTCACCTGGAGATTCTTCTTCCTATGGAACACAATGGATTTTGCCTTGACTTTTCTGTCCTTAATATCCACTTTGTTGCCACACAACACTATGGGGATATTTTCACATACTCGTACCAGATCTCTATGCCAATTGGGTACATTCTTGTAAGTAACTCTTGATGTTACATCAAACATGATGATGGCACACTGAGCTGCAAGAGGAGGAAAGCCAAGTTACCCCAGGAGTACCAGCACCTGCTTGCAACAGGGATGGAGAAGAGGAACCCAGAGATATCCCACAGCAGGGTGAAGCTCCTGCAGTAGCTCTTCCCTCCCAGCACCAGAGTTCTGACAGCTCCTGCTCTGTTCACAAGGGCAGGGCACGAGTGCCCATGGCTGTGCCACCCCACACCTGTGCTCTTTTACTAACCACACACCAGCTCTGTCACTGACTCAGCTCCAGCACTGAGCAACATGGTGTTGCACCATGAGAATACACAAGACTACAGAAGCCAGCTTGGGTTTGCCCAGGCATTTGGCAGAATCAGTTAACACCCATTGAACTCATCTCAGACACTCTGCTGAGGCTTCCAGGCAGGCTGAGAGCCCGTGGTCCACATCTCGGGACAACCTTGTCCAGAGCAGTTTCTCAAGAATGCTTTACAAAAATAAAATATAATAAAGATATGCAGGTGAGTGAAGCAGCACAGGACAGATCTTTGCCAAGCAGAAGAAGGAACACTTGTGCACGTTTTCAGAAAGACAAATGGAGGTGTCCAACTTCCTCATGGTGCTGCAAATCTTGAGAGTGTGCTGCAAGCCTGTGCACAGCAATACAGACAAAAACCTGCACTTACTGAAGCACACATTCTCCCCTCCTTAACCCCCAAATGCCACCAGCAGTACCTGGTCACTGGGGGTGCACCACTGCCATTAATGCAAGGCCCACACTGACACCCTGAAACCTCACCCTGTTCCCACGTGAGCACACGCTGGCTGACAAAGGACATTACCCTCTCTACATGGGGAGTGTGAAGCCTTCTATGGCAGCCCCTCACTGCAGCTGCACTGACAGCTTCCAGCGTGGCCCACACGAGCAGAATGAAGCTCTGAGCTCTAAGGGGTGCAGAGCTGTCCCCCACAGGCCTTACCTTGGATGTAGTAGCCATCACGCAGGCCACCAAACTTCTCCTGGCCAGCTGTGTCCCATACATTAAATTTAATAGGGCCTCTGTTAGTATGGAAGACCAGAGGATGAACTTCAACACCCAGCGTTGCTAGGGAAATAAAGAGCAGTGCATTTAGCAAGTCATGGATTGTACTGCCATTTGTAAGGTATTGGAATTCGTGTTTCTTCACACATACCTACATACTTCTTTTCAAATTCACCAGTCAAGTGACGCTTTACAAATGTTGTTTTACCAGTGCCACCATCACCAACCAGAACAAGCTGCAGACACATAAAGGGAAAGAGTCAGAGCAATGCATGTTGAGACATTATCAGTGATCCTAGATACTATTTATTACTATAAAGAGTTTGGTTCCTGCAAAGACAGAACTCCCCATGAAGCAGCTCCCTGTGCTGGGAGCCAATTTCTAAAACTCATCATGCTGTAACTGTGCTCAGTCTTACCCAGTCCTTGCAGGTAAAAACTGCACTGCACTGTGAACATGGCTCTGCTAAACTACTGCAGGAGACTGAAGGAAGGATGTTTAGGGATTTCAACCTGAAGGTGGCCAGATTTGGAGAGGAAATGACTAAAACATCCACTGGAGAAATCTATTGTTATTTTACAATTAAAAAACCCACCAAAACCAAAAACCCACCAACATTTGGACCATGAACTGGAATATGCTAGCCAAGCATTGCAGAAATATAAGTAACAAGAAGGAGTCTTCAGGACTTCTGGCTGTTAGGATAACAAAAAGCACTACCAACCCAGCAGCCACACAAAACACCAGAAAATTATCTCATTAAACATTTGAACAGTTAGCACACAACAGAATCAGGCTATTCTAATTCATTCCAAGCACCTTCTACATGGCACTTCAGTTCATAAATTTAAAAATCATTCTGTAAGCAAAGACTCATTGAAATTTATTAGACTAAACTGCAAATAGAACAGATCGACACACTTTAAGGTTCTTTTCGTGTAAATTGCATGCAATAAATTACCCAATTAAGCAAAGACCAGCACTTCGAAACCAAACCCACCATCCACGTCGGCACTCCAGAGTCGCTCGTGCCACTTTTCCTAGCAAAGGAAGAAAAAAAAAAAAAACCCGCAACCCGAAGCTGCGAGCCACTCCCTTACCTTAAACTGCACTTGGGGCTCTCCTTGGGCGGCCATGCTGGGTCTGCGGGGGAAATGGCAGCAGCGTGAGCGCAGCGTGAGCGCAGCGCGGGCCGGGCCCGCCGGAAGGCGCCGATCGCAGCCGGGCCCGGCCCGCGCCTCCCGCCGCGTGTGGCGGCACCGCGCGCGGTAATGGCGGCGGCTCCGCCCGCCCGGCCCCCCGCGCCTGGGCCCGGCTCCGCTCCGAGCCGCGCACAGCCCGCCCAGCGCGGCATCCCGGCCTCAGCGGGAGCCGCTGCTCGAGAGGGAGAGCCCGCGGCCGGTCCTGCGGGGCTGCCGAGAGGGGCCCGCCCCGGCCGGGCCTCCCCGCGCACCGGGCCGGGCGCGCTCCCCGCCATGAGGCACCATGACTGAGCAGCGCCGCCTCCCCCCCGGCTCGGGCCGCGCGAGCCCCGCTCGCTGCCCCTCGCGGCCCGCCCGCCCTTCCACCGCGGCCGGAGCCGTGCGCAGCCCCGGCCCTTCCACCGCCCCGCTCCCGGGGGCGAAAAACCGCCACGCGCCTCGGCTCCCGCAGCCGCAACGCTCCCTCGGGCGCAGCCTCCCCGCCGCCCAGCCCAGCCGGCCCATCCCAGCCGCGAGCTAACGGTGACCGCCGCCCCGCCGGCGGCGCTCTGCAGAGCGGCCCCGCGTGCCCCGGTGCGGCCGGGCCCGGGCCGGTACCTCAGCCGAGGCTCTCCCGCTCGCTCGCTCCGTGCCGGGCGCAGGGAAAATGGCGGAAGCGCCGTTCAAATACCCGGACGGCGACGGCGCGCGGCCGCGGGCGGGGGCGGGGCCGGGCGTCACGTGGGGCGCGGCGCGCGGGAGGCGGCGGGAGGCGGGGCCGGGCCGCGGCCATGAGGGAGCGCGGCGGGCACGGCCCTGGGCACCGGCGGTGGGCACCGGGCACCGGGACCGGGCACGGCCCTGGGCACCGGCGGTGGGCACCGAGCACCGGGCACTGGGACCGGGCGCGGCCCCGGGCACCGGCGGTGGGCACCGAGCACCGGGCACTGGGACCGGGCGCGGCCCCGGGCACCGGCGGTGGGCACCGAGCACCGGGCACTGGGACCGGGCGCGGCCCCGGGCACCGGCGGTGGGCACCGAGCACCGGGACCGGGCACGGCCCTGGGCACCGGCGGTGGGCACCGAGCACGGCCCTGGGCACCGGCGGTGGGCACCGAGCACCGGGCACTGGGACCGGGCACGGCCCTGGGCACCGGCGGTGGGCACCGAGCACGGCCCTGGGCACCGGCGGTGGGCACCGAGCACCGGGCACTGGGGACCGGGCACGGCCCTGGGCACCGGCGGTGGGCACCGGGCACAACCCTGGGAGACGGCCTCCGAAATCGCAGCGCCATATCCTTGTCAGGACCTCAGGGATGGTTGCTCCATCACCTCGCTGGGCATCCTCTTCCCATGCTGACCGCCCGAACGTGGAATAAACCTCGACTGTCCGAACTGAACGTGGCCCTGAGGCGCTTTGCTGTGGTGCTGTGGCTGCAGGCACGGCAGGAAGGCTGGAGCAGGAGGTGCCCCTGAGCCCCAGCGCCCTCAGCTCCCCCGGCCGCTCCCGCAGGATGCGCTTTCCACACCTCTGAAAGGCCCTGCTGGCCTTTGCTGGGCACCTGCAGCACCTCCATGGCCCGTGTAAAGCGACGGGCCCAGCCTGGAGGCAGCGCTCAGGGGGCAGGTGGTCACTGTGGGTCACTGCCCAGGCCGGGCACTGCCCAGGGTCACTGGTGGGCACCGGTGGTCACTGCCCAGGGTCACTGGTGGGCACTGGTGGTCACTGCCCAGGCCGGGCACTGCCCAGTGTCACTGGTGGTCACTGCCCAGGGTCACTGGTGGGCACCGGTGGTCACTGCCCAGGGTCACTGGTGGGCACTGGTGGTCACTGCCCAGGGTCACTGCCCAGGCTGGGCACTGCCCAGTGTCACTGGTGGTCACTGCCCAGGGTCACTGGTGGTCACTGCCCAGGCCAGGCCCTGCCCTGGGTCACTGCCCAGTGTCACTGGTGGTCACTAGTGGTCACTGCCCAGGCTGGGCACTGCCCAGGGTCACTGGTGGTCACTGGTGGTCACTGCCCAGGGTCACTGGTGGTCACTGCCCAGGCTGGGCCCTGCCCAGGGTCACTGGTGGGCACTGGTGGTCACTGCCCAGGCTGGGCACTGCCCAGTGTCACTGGTGGTCACTGCCCAGGCCGGGCCCTGCCGAAGGGAGCAGCCCCTCGGTGCTGTGGCAGCCGTGGGCACTCCGAGCTGTCCCGCTGTGGGTGACACAGCCGGTGCCAGGCTCAGGCACCCCGGCAGCCTCCCCGTGTGTCAGTAAAACCCCACGAGATGCTGCCAGCTCTCTCTGCAGACAAAGCGAGAAAAAGGCACGTAGTTACTCAGAAAAACTGCTCGAGTGCCTCCAGCGTGGGTTAATAAAGAGGTTTTTAACAGCAGGAGGGTTTGATTGAACAGCTCTCAGGTGTGATGGGCTGTGGTCAAAGGGGCTTTCCTTAAATGTGCCTCATGACTGATTTTCCATTTTTCATACAGCTTGAGCAACATTCACTGCAGAGTGCAGTAATGAAAGCAAAAGCTGTTTTGTAAGCCTTGGATTTAGAATAGTTCTCTATGATCTCAAAACTCTGTCCAAACATCAGTGGAAAAAGACTTTGCAAACTGACTTTTGAAGAACATACGAGTTTTGCATATGTCTATAAATACCAAGTTCGTGGGCTTGCACTCAAATTACTTTTCTTTGTTGCTGTCCCATGATGTAGAGTAAATAAATGCTACGTTTTTACATCTATCTGAATGAATGAAATGGACAAGGAGAGTGCTTCCTGGCAGGTGATACATACAGACATGGTTTATTTCTCCTTCATTTCCTCTGACGTGGTCACAAAACATACACAAAGCTTTACAAGAGTGGCTGCAGCGTGCTGTAATTTTTGCTTATTTGATAGAGTAATCCAAATGTTGCGAGATTTTATTGGAAAAATCACTGGCATGTTGAATTTGCCTTCCCTTTTTGAGATGAGTTGGATTTGTGTGGTTTTTAGCGTTTTTGCTGAGTGCCTCTAGGTGTCAGGATTATTTTTTCAGAATATGTAACTCATCTTTTATTTTTCCCAGCACAATGCTATTCTGGTAAAACCCTTGTGAATTCCACCTGTCCTTTTGACAAACAGGAATGTGTTTATAACAGGAGACCATCACATTAGTGTAGTTTGGCAGTTTTAAACAATATGAACACGGGGGGAAAGCAATCTGTAACCGTGTATATAATACTCACTGTGCTTTAGTTATCTCTTAATATTGTAACGAATTCATTAGCAAACTACTTTTTCCCTGCAAATTACCTAGCACTTTAACGTGGAATAAATAAAAATTCCATTATCATAGCATTTGAGCTCCTGGCAAACACTTGTTTCATTGTTAAAAAGACAAATTACCATGTGGAATGTAGTTTTTAGCATCTGTTTTATCAGCATGGATAATTAAGTGTTCAGTTAACACAGGGCCGTGCCTGCTGTGCCCCGGTCAGCAGGGCCGAGTTCGCTGTGTCCCGTTCAGCAGAGCCGGGCCCGCTCCCCGTGCCCCGTTCAGCAGGGCAGGGTTCGCTGTGCCCCGGTCAGCAGGGCCGTGTCCGCTCCCTGTGCCCCCTCCCTGTGCCCCGGTCAGCAGAGCCGTGCCCGTTCCCCGTGCCCGCTGTGCCCCGTTCAGCAGGGCCGTGCCCGTTCCCCGTGCCCGCTGTGTCCCGTTCAGCAGGGCCGTGCCCGTTCCCCGTGCCCGCTGTGCCCCGGTCAGCAGAGCCGGGCCCGCTCCCTGTGCCCGCTGTGCCCCGGTCAGGAGAGCCGGGCCCGCTCCCTGTGCCCACTGTGCCCCGTTCAGCAGAGCCGGGCCTGCTCCCTGTGCCCCGTTCAGCAGGGCCGGGCCCGCTCCCTGTGCCCGCTGTGCCCCGTTCAGCAGAGCCGGGCCTGCTCCCTGTGCCCCGTTCAGCAGGGCCGGGCCCGCTCCCTGTGCCCCGTTCAGCAGGGCCGTGCCCGCTCCCCGTGCCCGCTGTGCCCCGGTCAGCAGGGCCGGGCCCGCTCCCCGTGTCCGCTCCCCGTGCCCGCTGTGCCCCATTCAGCAGGGCCGTGCCCGCTCCCTGTGCCCGCTGTGCCCCGGTCAGGAGAGCCGGGCCCGCTCCCTGTGCCCGCTGTGCCCCGTTCAGCAGGGCCGGGCCCGCTCCCCGTGCCCGCTCCCCGGTCCCCGGTCCCGCTGTGCCCCGGTCCGCAGGGCCGTGCCCGCTCCCCGTGCCCCGGCCAGCCCCGCCCGTCACGGCGCCGGGCGGGGCCCTGAGGCCATGGCCGCCGCCGCCGGGCCCGCCCGCCGCCCGGCCGAGCGTGCGCGGTGCTGCGGGCGGGCGGGCCCCGCGGAAGCAGCGCGGAGGGCGGCGGGCAGCGCGGGCCCGCGGGGGCCGCCGCGGGGATGAAGGACCGGCTGGCGGACCTGGCGGAGGTGCGGGGCGCGGCGGGGCCGGGAGCGGAGTGGGCAGCGCGGGGCTGGGGGCCGGCAGGGCTCGGGGTCCCGGGGGTTCCACCCTGTGCGGCTCCTACAGCGCCGTGCTCCGCTGCTCCGGCCCCTGCGAGCGGCCTGGGCGGCACCGGGTGCCGTTCGGTTCCCGGTAATTCCTGCCGTGGGCAGCACTGGATTCCGTTCAGTGTCCCGGTAATTCCGTGATTTGGAGGGCTGTGAATTCCGTTTAGTGTCCCGGTAATTGCTGCTATGGGCAGCACTGGATTCCGTTCAGTGTCCCGGTAATTCCGTGATTTGGGCGGCACTGGATTCCGTTCAGTTCCCGGTAATTCCGTGATTTGAGGGCTCTCAATTCCGTTCGGTCCCCGGTAATTCCGTGATTTGAGCATCGTTGAATTCCGTCCGGTCCCCGGTAATTCCTTTATTTGGAGGGCTCTGAATTCCGTTCGGTCCCCGGTAATTCCGTGGTTTGGGCATCATTGAATTCCGTTCGGTTCCCGGTAATTCCGGGATTTCAGGGCTCCCCATTCCGTGCGGGCTGGGCTGGGCTCGTCCGCCCGAGCTCCCGGCCGTGGTGCGGCAGGAAAGCTCTGCGAGCCCGATTCTCCGCGTGTTTACAAAATGGTAGCTGCCTCTGTTTATCCGCTCCTTTCCTTATTTGTGCCTTGGAAACTGTATCCTAAAAAAGACAGGCGAGTTGGGGAGAGGCACCATCAGTCTGTCGGCAGCAGGATATGGTTGGGTAAAATAAAAGGATTTTGTTTGGGGTTTGTTTTGGTTTTTTCCTGAAAAGAAATGGAAATGGAGAACGCACAGGAGTTCCTGTGATAGTTCCAATGCTCCACGGATAAGTTGGGCTGTGCTGAGCTGCATTCAAGTCTGGGGCTCTTTCACCTTCTGGATCATAAAATCCATTTTGGAAGCTCCATCTGTAGTGATGGAATTACCAGTCTCTTTGTCTTCCTCTCTGAAAGGATGAATTGGCATCAGGAATGTTTTAGGATTATTAAATTACAGTTTCTCTACCGGAATTGGATGTTTTGGAGCCGTGCCAAAAAAGCAGTGTCATTTCTTTCAGGTATTCTTACTCCCTCTGCCTGTTTCTGGACATGTCCAGGTTGTGGGGACACGTGCCAAATTTCGGTGCTGCTGCACACATTCCATGTAGAGGAAGCAGCCAACAGTGATCCAAATTTGCTTTCTATTTATAGCTGTACCTGTAGACGTAATCCTGTTCTGAGTCTCTGTAAATGGAAGGAACCAGCTCCACGCCCTGACACACCCCCCATTGACAGGGTTAAAAGTGTTTCGTGCAGCTGTACCGAGGAATTTTTAAGCCAGTTTTAGTGTTTGGCATCTGAAAACATTACTGCACTGGGCTGGGCTGCTTTTTAAATCTATATTGACCAGTATTGCTGAAGTGCTTTGTATGTTCATCAGCAACATTTTCACTGCCTGCAGAATTAATAAATAGCTTAGAGACTTAAAAATTTTTCTTCTAATGAAGAAAATGTTTAAACATGAAATGCAGGTAAAAGTTACCGAAGAGCTGTTCTGTATTTCATTGCAATTATAAGTGTGTAGCTGACCTGAAGTTTTGTAAAGTTGCATATCCAAGGGAAATGGATATTCCCATTTCCACAGGAAACTCTCTGAGGTAGCAGCTTCCTTCTTACATCTTTAGCTGAAATCTCAAAAATAGAATGATTTTTGAGGTGGTTTTCCTTTCACAGAATGAATGCTCTGAGCAGAGTGAATCTGAAGGAATAATGTGTTCACACTTGTTTGCCTGTTTTCCAAAGGGCTTGGGTTTATTCATGTCATTCCATTGTGTTTCATTTGGCTAAATCATTAAGAGTAGAACACAGACATTGTGGTTTTCAAACAGGCCTAGGCCTGCAAAGTTCAGCAATAACTGTACTTTTCTCTTCTTTAACATGAGGATTTCATTGTGTTCCTGTGGCCCCAGCTCACCTGGCAGCTCCCTCCAGCCATCTCCCCCCAGAACTGCTGTGCTGCACAAGGACTTGGAAAGATCCCAGCCTGCACTGAGCTGTTTGCACTGAGCACTCCATTGCCTGCAGCAGAAATGCTAATTTCCTGTGTCCTCCTTTGTGTGTTCCTGGATTTTGCTGGGCAGCAAGCAAAATATTTTGTCATGAGTTTTTCCCAGATTATTACAAAAAAGAGAGAGAAATGCTGCCTATCAATGTTTGTGGTTCATTAACACAACATTACCATAACTGACAGATACTGTTGTTAATACACTGTGTTTAGGCTGTTAAACAGTTATTGGAGAAAGAAGTGGTTGATGACATGCAGATTGTACAGCCTTCAGATAATGCTGCTTCCTCGTTTTCTTAGCTTGAAGAACTTCTGTAAAGTATGTGCTTTATCAGAAGGCAGCAACCATAATTGAATTCGTTCGACTTTAGGGGGTTATTTCAATGTCATTTCTAAATTATTCTTAAGCAGGCCCAAATGAACTTCTTTATGCTGTTTCAATTGTCTTTTAATACAATGGATAGGACAATTGAGCAAATCCCAGGCTGGTTTTAGTTATTTTGAGCACAAGTAAGTGTAAGATTAAAAGGTTCTCTGATCCAATGCACTGTTTTCAGCAGTGGTTTATAGTAGGTGTTTAGGGAAGAAGAAAATGAGTAGTACATAGCTATGATTGCAAAATGTGCTGCCAGCCTTCAGTGGTTTGCTGTTCACAGCACAGGTCCATGTGAAACACTCTACAGAGCTGTAAATCTGTGTTCAGGCATTTAACTAACTTCAGGTATTACTAACATGTCCTTTTAAAGGTCTGGTAATAAAACTTACTCATACTTTCTTTTTGTTGTTCAGGCATTTCAGAACAAGGTTAGATAACCCTCTGCCCAAGCAGAGTGCTGGTTTAGATCTCAGGTTTGGGGTGCACTGTGGCTCCCAAATTTCTCCCTTGTGATGCTGAAGTGCATGCAGACCTGTCTACTGCAATCCATTTTTTATGCTTGATTGGTGAATCATTTTAAATACTTGGTTTTTATGTTTCTTTACTTGAGAGTGTTGATGAAGATCTGTTACAGATAATCTTTAAAAAATGAGTAGAACATAGCAATCTGTACGTTCATATTTTTAAGCCAGGACCTGTAAGTGGAACAAAACTGCATTGATTTTTTTCTGAACAGTTTCTTGGGCAGTCAGTCGGTGCCCCCAGAGCTGCTGAGGAGCAGTGAAGTGCAGAGGTTAGGATTGCTGGGGTTGGGTGGCACGGAAACGAGCCCAGAAGAGGCTTTGCAGCAGCAGGAAAACACGGCTGTTGTTTTCCTCTGAGTCAGGCTGTGACGTGGGCTGGCTCAGGGATTGCTGAGGATGAGGATGAGCTGTGCCTTCGTGCCGTGGCACTGTCAGCTCATTTATGGCAGGGGGCTCACAGTGGCGTGGCTGCTGCTGGATCTGTTAATGATCGACCTGCCCCGGCTCTCCTGGCCCCTGCACACCCTGCTGGGATGGGCTCCTGGCCGCAGGGATGCTGTGAGGAGGAGCTGAAGGCTCTGTGCTGAGCTCTCAGGCTGATTCCCTGGATGGTGACCCATGGTCCCTGCAGCTGCCAGAGGAGTGCATGTGATCTGCACTGAGCTGACCTTGAGGGCAAGGACAAGCAATAGGCACGTTTTTCACTCAAAAGCTGTTTCCAGTTTCAAAGGTCAGTAATTGCTAAGATATCTCCAACCTGACTTACTTCTGCAGTTCTGTTAGGTAGTGGAAGTGACAGAAGTTTCATAAACCTTCAGGATAGCTTCTGCCTGGAGCTGAGAAATGGTGCTGTGAGAATCTCTGCTGTTTGGGAGATTAAACCTGTTTAACCCTGCTGGCAGCAAGAGCAGCTGCTCCCTCAGTCACCCTGCTGGGATGGGGCAGAATTCCAGAAGGGAGAAAAATCATGGGCTGAGAATAAAGGCAGTTCAGTTGGCAAAGCAAGAACTGCACTCAAGCAAAGCAGAAAAGGGAATTCCTTCCTGCTTCCAGTGTGCAGGCAGAAATTAATCCATCCCCAGGAAAGCTGTCCCACCTAACAGTGACTTGAGGAGACAAAATGCCCAAAAGGTGCCCCCTTCCTCCTTGCTTCAGCCTCATGCACTGAGCACGATGCCATGTGTGTCCCTTGGGTCACCTGGGGACAGCTGCTCCCTGTGTGGCCCTGCCCCTGTCGGTGCTGTGACCCAAACATCCCCGTGTCACCAGCACAAACCCCAAACACAACCCTGCCAGCTGCTGGCACAGTCAGCTCTGGCCCAGCCACAGCAGCACAAACTCCTGCCCAGGGGGCTGGATGGATTTTATAGGGCCCTGAATGTTTATGGAGCTCTGTGTCCCAGGCTGTGAGTCCCAAGGTCAAGGTATGAGCTGCAAACAGACTTTATTAGATTGCTCTTGGCATTGACGTGAAACCTTTTATCAACTCCTTGTGATACTGCTCGTGCTGGGCAGCCGAGGGCCAGGCAGAGCAGTATGCTCTGCTGAACTCTGATAAAAGTCAGTTCTTGGTCAGCTCTGTGCTCGTCTCAAGAGGCACAAAAGCACATCAGTTGAAGAGTCAGAAAATGAGCTGTATTTTAGGTAAGAGAAGATTTAAGAGTACAGAGAACAGAGGCTGATGAACTTCTCAGGTGTCTCAAGTGCTGGTGACTGAGGCAGGCTGTCCATAAATCCTTCAGCAAATTGTAGAGAGCAAATCGGTGTGTCATGTATCATTGCAGCCAAGTAGGAAAGTGGAACTGATGGCACAGGCTGTGGGCTGGGCAGCCATGGTCAGCTGCTGAGCAGCTGAGCGGCTCCAGACATTTCTGAGTCACATTTCTGCTTTCATTCATTCAGGATTCACTCAAGAGTTACCTTTTGCTAAGATCTGATCAAACTAAAAGCCGACATTCTGAATCTCTTAGGAGGTGCTATTTCCATTATTTTTAGTTCAAATAACTGAATACAGGATGCAGTTATGAACTAGCAGAAAAATTATTCTTACTCAGTAAATATAAACAGAAAGTGTCCTTTGGCATAGAAAATGAAATTAAATGTCTTTGAAATTTAGCTTCTTCCTAGATATTAACTTAGAACTTGTGGCGTGGTAGCAGTCTTGGGAATGGTGAAGTTTTGGGTGACTCCCTTGGGGCACAAACTTCCTCCCTTACTTGTGTTGAGCAAGACAGTTAATTGATGGCAATCTGTGAGGACAGATAATTCGAGTTCTGGTGTTATCTCCCCTGAAATGAGTGGTTTGTCGAGTCCTGCTGCCAGCCAGGCTGAGAGGTTGCTCCAGAGGGCAGTGACATCTCATTTGCTGTTTCTCTCGGGGCATCCTTTTGCCTGAGCACAGAACCCAACGGTTCCTGCCCCAGGAGCTGCCCCAGGGCTGTGTGCCCTCATCCCCTGGGTGTGCAGGAGGGGAGCTGCCCCCAGCTCTGTCACCTCTGCCTCAAGGTGGGGGCACTCGGATGGATGCACAGGTCTCAATTTATAGGATAACAGCAGTGTTTGACACTGGGTTAAATTGCAGAATTGTCATGCAAACAATGCATATCTCATGTAATTTAATAAAACCAGAACCAAACTCCTTGGGTAATAGGATCAGAGGTTAGGAGCAGAAAGTGGGTGTTAGAAGATCAGATGGCTTTGTAAGAAAAAAAAGGTGTCTTGAGATGAAAATCCCTTAACAATTACCTTGTAGCTTGTTTTTTTATGACAGATATCATGTTGGCTGCATGTTAAGGGCAATATTTTGTTTAATTTTGATTCAATGCACTTCAAACAGCCTGTGCTCCATAGAGGGAATTAAAGAAGACAAGCTGGAACTCTTTGCCTTCATATAATGCATGTTAATTGTGTCTTTTCCCATGATAAAAACTGAGATCCATGGATGCCCTGGCTGGGGAGGTGTGACTGGGGAATGTGCAGGGTGCGTGGCAGAGGCTCTGAGGGTTTATCCAGTCTGGAATAAAGGATTTCAGTTTGGTGGAGCTGCTTGGGGCAGGCCTGGTGTGGACGGTGCCCTGGCAGTGCCCAGGCCAGAGCAGCAGCTGTGGGGGGGTTTTGTTGGGGCTGCAGAGCTCACAGGAGCTGCCAGCACCTGTGCATTGCTCCCAGCACCTCTGCATTGCTCCCAGCACCTCTGCAGCACTCACTGCATTGCCCCCAGCACCTCTGCAGCACTCACTGCATTGCTCCCAGCACCTCTGCATTGCTCCCAGCACCTCTGCAGCACTCACTGCATTGCTCCCAGCACCTGTGCATTGCTCTCACTGCTCTGCAGCACTCACTGCATGCTCCCAGCATCTCTGCATTGCTCCCAGCACCTCTGCAGCACTCACTGCATGCTCCCAGCACCTGTGCATTGCTCCCAACACCTCTGCAGCACTCACTGCATTGCTCCCAGCACCTGTGCATTGCTCCCAGCACCTCTGCAGCACTCACTGCATTGCTCCCAGCACCTCTGCATTGCTCTCACTGCTCTGCAGCACTCACTGCATGCTCCCAGCATCTCTGCATTGCTCTCACTGCTCTGCAGCACTCACTGCATTGCCCCAGCACCTCTGCAGCACTCACTGCATGCTCCCAGCACCTCTGCATTGCTCCCAGCACCTCTACAGCACTCACTGCATTGCTCCCAGCACCTTTACAGCACTCACTGCACGCTCCCAGCACCTCTGCATTGCTCCCAGCACCTCTGCAGCACTCACTGCATGCTCCCAGCACCTGTGCATTGCTCCCAGCACCTCTGCATTGCTCCCAGCACCTCTGCAGCACTCACTGCATTGCCCCCAGCACCTCTGCAGCACTCACTGCATGCTCCCAGCACCTCTGCAGCACTCACTGCATGCTCCCAGCACCTCTGCAGCACTCACTGCATGCTCCCAGCACTCACTGCATTGCTCCCAGCTCCTGTGCAGAACTCACGGCATTGCTCCCAGCACCTCTGCAGCACTCACTGCATGCTCCCAGCACCTCTGCATTGCTCCCAGCACCTCTGCATTGCTCCCAGCACCTCTGCATTGCTCCCAGCACCTCTGCAGCACTCACTGCATGCTCCCAGCACCTGTGCATTGCTCCCAGCTCCTGTGCAGCACTCACTGCATTGCTCTCACTGCTCTGCAGCACTCACTGCATTGCTCCCAGCTCCTGTGCAGCACTCACTGCATTGCTCCCAGCTCCTGTGCAGCACTCACTGCATTGCTCTCACTGCTCTGCAGCACTCACTGCATTGCTCCCAGCTCCTGTGCAGCACTCACTGCATTGCTCTCACTGCTCTGCAGCACTCACTGCATTGCTCCCAGCTCCTGTGCAGCACTCACTGCATTGCTCTCACTGCTCTGCAGCACTCACTGCATTGCTCCCAGCTCCTGTGCAGCACTCACTGCATTGCTCTCACTGCTCTGCAGCACTCACTGCATTGCTCCCAGCTCCTGTGCAGCACTCACTGCATTGCTCTCACTGCTCTGCAGCACTCACTGCTCTGCAGCACTGACTGCATGCAGAAGTTGGAGTTTTTCAGAGCAGTGACCTGGGGTGGATTTCACAGATTTGTGTTTGTTGTGTTTGCAGTATAAAGGAAATGAAGATGGAGAGACAGTTATCATTGAAAAAGACCATTTTATGGATGACTTCTTCCAGCAGGTAAAGTTACTCTTTTCACCATGGATTAAAGACTGACTTTGCTCTCTGTGCCTTTTCGTTCCAGCAATGAGGTTTAACAATTCACCAGTGTGGTTTGTAATTGTAAATAAATGTTGGTAATGCCTTATTAATTTATTTCAGAGTATTTTCTGTATTTATTGCAGAGAAATGTTTCTAATTCCCTGTCAACAAGAAATTTGATAATATAATTTTAAGATAGTAGTTTATTAGGAATGTTAGCACTTAAGTTTTTGGCCATTCAGAATATATTTGCTATTAACAATACCAGGTTTTAATTTTTAAAAAAGAATTCCAGACTGTTTAAATGTTGGCATTTCTGCTGGGATTTCTTTCTCTGCTACCTACAGATGAAATAGTTTGGGTTTTATTAGCAGGGGTTTTTTTCTTTTTAAAAAATATTGCCCCTAAATTAATATATTGTCTTCTTTGCCATATTTCTCTTCCTCTAGGTTGAGGAAATTAGAAATAATATAGCAAAAATAGCACAAAATGTGGAAGAGGTGAAGAAGCAACACAGCATTATCCTGTCAGCACCAAATCCTGAAGGAAGTGAGTAATAATTGTTAAGATGTCACATAACTGTGGCTAGATATTCTGAAATATTGTTTGTTTTAGGAATAGAACTAAAGGTGTTCAGGATGCAAAATGTAACACTAAGTAAACATTTTCATTTTTAATATTTAATTAATACTTTTATTTGTTTCTTTTGACCTTTTTAAACTCTCATATAAAAAAAAAGTGTATTCAGAATATCTCCTGCATCATCCAAACCATTCCTAGACCAAAACTCAGTTTAATATAGGTTTTTCCCTTCAGAAATGGAGAGGTTACTTATGTTTCTTCTAATTTGTGGAAGTGCTGTAGTCAGCTGCAGCTTGTGCTGTCAGTTCTTCTCTTTCTTCCTCAGCAGGGGCAGGGTCTGTGTGACACCAGCTGCTGCTGCAGTGCTCCAGCTCCTATTTTTAGAGTTTGACCCCAAAGCTGGAAGCTGTGCTTGCCCAGCAGAGAACTCAAAGTTCAGGGAACTTGCCCAGGGCCATGGAACCTTCCCTGTTCTGAGCCCCTGGCTCCAGCATGGCTGTGCTCTTGGGCAGGGCTCAAAGAAAAGGGAAGAAAAGATGCTGAGATGTTTTTTGTTTGAATGTTGCAATGCTGGCTTAACATTTATCTTGTTATTTCATCTTGGTGGAAACTGAATTTGGGGCGTTATTCTATCCTGTTCCCCTGTTCTTGGTGTGTGTTTGTGTTCCTGCAGCTGCTTTTTGTGGCTCTCAGGGTGGATCAGGGCTCTGCTGAGTGTTGAGGTGACAGTTCCTGTGAGCAGGGTGTTCCTGTGAATGTGGATCTCAGATTAACTCAGGGCTCCCCTGGATGTTGAGGTGACAGTTCCTGAGGCTGTTCCTGTGAGCAGGGGGTGTTCCTGTGGATCTCAGGTTAATTCAGGGTTCTGCTGAGTGTTGAGGTGACAGTTCCTGTGAGCAGGGGCTGTTCCTGTGAGCCAGGGCTGTTCCTGTGAGCAGGGGGGTGTTCTGTGGATGTGGATCTCAGATTAACTCAGGGTTCCCCTGGATGTTGAGGTGACAGTTCCTGTGAGCAGGGTGTCCCTGTGAATGTGGATCTCAGGTTAATTCAGGGTTCCCCTGGATGCTGAGGTGACAGTTCCTGTGAGCAGGGACTGTTCCTGTGAGCAGGATGTCCCTGTGGATGTGGATCTCAGGTTAATTCAGGGCTCCCCTGGGTGTTGAGGTGACAGTTCCTGTGAGCAGGGGGTGTTCTCCTGTGAGCAGGGGGTGTTCTCCTGTGAGCAGGGGGTGTTCTCCTGTGAGCAGGGGGTGTTCTCCTGTGAGCAGGGGGTGTTCTCCTGTGAGCAGGGGGTGTTCTCCTGTGAGCAGGGTGTTCTGTGGATCTCAGGTTAACTCAGGGCTCCCCTGGATGTTGAGGTGACAGTTCCTGAGGCTGTTCCTGTGAGCAGGGGCTGTTCTTGTGGATCTCAGGTTAATTCAGGGTTCCCCTGGGTGTTGAGGTGGCAGTTCCTGTGAGCAGGGGCTGTTCCTGTGAGCAGGGACTGTTCCTGTGAGCAGGGTGTTCCTGTGGATGTGGATCTCAGATTAACTCAGGGCTCCCCTGGATGTTGAGGTGACAGTTCCTGTGAGCAGGGAGTGTTCCTGTGGATCTCAGGTTAATTCAGGGTTTCCCTGGATGCTGAGGTGACAGTTCCTGTGAGCAGGGGGTGTTCTCCTATGAGCAGGGTGTTCTGTGGATCTCAGGTTAACTCAGGACTCCCCTGGATGTTGAGGTGACAGTTCCTGTGAGCAGGGTGTTCCTGTGAGCAGGGTGTTCCTGTGAATGTGGATCTCAGGTTAATTCAGGGTTCCCCTGGATGTTGAGGTGACAGTTCCTGTGAACAGGGGCTGTTCCTGTGAGCCAGGGCTGTTCCTGTGAGCAGGGGTTCCTGTGGATGAGGATCTCAGATTAACTCAGGGCTCCCCTGGATGTTGAGGTGACAGTTCCTGTGAGCAGGGTGTTCCTGTGGATGTGGATCTCAGGTTAACTCAGGGCTCCCCTGGATGTTGAGGTGACAGTTCCTGTGAGCAGGGTGTCCCTGTGAGCAGGGGCTGTTCCTGTGAGCAGGGGGTGTTCCTGTGGATCTCAGGTTAATTCAGGGCTCTGCTGAGTGTTGAGGTGACAGTTCCTGTGAGCAGGGTGTTCTGTGGATGTGGATCTCAGATTAACTCAGGGCTCCCCTGGATGTTGAGGTGACAGTTCCTGTGAGCAGGGGCTGTTCCTGTGAGCAGTGGGTGTTCCTGTGAGCAGGGTGTTCCTGTGAGCAGTGGGTGTTCCTGTGGATCTCAGGTTAATTCAGGGTTCCCCTGGGTGTTGAGGTGACAGTTCCTGTGAGCAGGGGGCTGTTCCTGTGAGCCAGGGCTGTTCCTGTGAGCAGGGTGTCCCTGTGAGCAGGGTGTTCTGTGGGTGTGGATCTCAGGTTAATTCAGGGTTCCCCTGGATGTTGAGGTGACAGTCCCTGTGAGCAGGGGCTGTTCCTGTGAGCAGGGTGTCCCTGTGGATGTGGATCTCAGATTAACTCAGGGCTCCCCTGGGTGTTGAGGTGACAGTTCCTGTGAGCAGGGAGTGTTCCTGTGAGCAGGGGCTGTTCCTGTGAGTAGGGGTTCCTGTGAGCAGGGTGTCCCTGTGAGCAGTGGGTGTTCCTGTGGATCTCAGGTTAATTCAGGGTTCCCCTGGATGTTGAGGTGACAGTCCCTGTGAGCAGGGGCTGTTCCTGTGAGCAGGGTGTCCCTGTGAGCAGGGTGTTCTGTGGGTGTGGTGCCCTGGCTGTGACAGGGATGTGGCACAGCTGTGCCCCAGTGCTGGGCTGGGATCCCCCAGGATGTCACAGATGTGTCAGGGGTTGAAGCAATGCACACGTGTGCCCAGCACACTGACAGAAGGGGACAGAAACAGTGACAGAAATCTCTCACCTGCACTGACAACTGAGTGCACTGAACTTCTGACTAGCAGATTAGCATCCCTGAAAGTCTCAAAAGAGCTGTTTATCCCTGGTTTAGTTCAGATTTGATAATAATAACGTTTCCCAGGTGTAAGCCTGTCAGAAGAAGCAAGAACCTGATGGTTGTTGTTATAAAAACAGTGTTTAAAGTACTTAGGAGGATAATAATCTTCAACTCTGCATGGTTGTACTGAATAAATTTCTGGCATTGCAAGGTAGATTTGTAGACTCTTGCTGACTTACTGTTACCAATCATTAACAGTTCAAAAATATATTTTTTAAAGGAACAAAGGAAGAACTTGAAGAACTAAATGAGGAGATAAAGAAGATTGCTAATAAAATCCGGGCCAGGCTAAAGGGTAGGTGGTGAGGACAAATAGAACTCCATGCTTTCAGAAATAACCTAGAAAATGACCATGCAAAGTAATTCCTCCATATAGAAATGGCTTCTGCAACTGAAGTGCTTTTTTGGGGGGTGATATTTTGGAAGAAGATTAACTGCAAAATGATACCTTTTAATTTTTTTCCAGTGTAATAGACAGTAGTGTGACTCTGTTAAGAGTGATTGAAGCTGTTATTGTGTTTAAAGATTATCAAAAATATTTTAATTTTTTTTTATTTATCACTGCCACCTCTCTCCCCTGAAATGTTACACATGTCTCTGGGGAACTCGTACCTTTAAAAAGTAATAATAATGTTTACAAAGTAATTGAGCTGTTAAATATCTGCCACTGACTCAGTACTCTCGTGTTGTTCTCAGCTATTGAGCAGAGTTTTGATCAGGGTGAGAATGCCAATCGTACATCCGTGGATCTCAGGATCAGGAAAACACAGGTAGGATCCTTCAGCTCAGAGAAAACCTGTGGGTTCTGTGGAGAATGAGTTTAAATGTTCTGAGCTCAATTCAGAACTCCTGGGGTGCTTTGCCACTGGGAGCTGTAGTGCAGAGCTGTTGCTGTGTGACAGAAATGGCCCTGTCTGATGTCCCTCTCTGTCCCCCTGTCTGTCCCTCTCTGCTGCCCTGTGTCCCCCTGTCTGTCCCTCTCTGCTGCCCTGTGTCCCCATGTCTGACCCTCTCTGCTGCTCCTGTGTCTGTGTCCTGTCCCCTTGTCTGTGCCCTGTCCCCTGTCTGTCCCTCTGTGCTGCCCCTGTGCCCTGTCCCTGTCTGTGCCCTGTCCCTGTCTGTCCCTTTCCCCTGTCTGTCCCTGGCCCCTGTCTGTCTGTCCCTGTGCCCTGTCTGTCCCTGTCCCTTGTCTCTCTCTTCCTGTCCCTGGCCCCTGTCTGTCCCTGTCTGTCCCTGTGCCCTATCCCCTGTCTGTCTCTGTCTCTCTGTCCCTGTCCCCTGTCTGTCCCCGTCTCTCTGTCCCTGTCCCCTGTCTGTCTGTCCCTGTCGCCTGTCTCTCTGTCCCTGTGCCCTGTCTGTCCCTGTCCCTTGTCTCTCTGTCTGTCCCTGTCCCCTGTCTGTCCCTGTGCCCTGTCTCTCTGTCCCTGTGCCCTGTCCCTTGTCTCTCTGTTCCTGTCCCCTGTCTGTCCCTGTGCCCCATCTCTCTGTCCCTGTCCCCTGTCTGTCTGTCTGTCCCTGTGCCCTGTCTCTCTGTCCCTGTGCCCTGTCTCTCTGTCCCTGTCCCCTGTCTGTCCCTGTCCCCTGTCTCTCTGTCCCTGTGCCCTGTCTCTCTGTCCCTGTCCCCTGTCTGTCTGTCTGTCCCTGTCCCCTGTCTCTCTGTCCCTGTCCCCTGTCTCTCTGACCCTGTCCCCTGTCTGTCCCTCTCTGTTCCTGTCCCCTGTCTGTCCCCGTGCCCTGTCTCTCTGTCCCTGTGCCCTGTCTGTCCCTGTCCCCTGTCTCTCTGACCCTGTCCCCTGTCTGTCCCTCTCTGTTCCTGTCCCCTGTCTGTCCCCGTGCCCTGTCTCTCTGTCCCTGTGCCCTGTCTGTCCCTGTCCCCTGTCTCTCTGACCCTGTCCCCTGTCTGTCCCTCTCTGTTCCTGTCCCCTGTCTCCCTGTCCCTGTCCCCTGTCTCTCTGTCCCTGTCCCCTGTCTGTCTGTCTGTGCCTGTCCCAGCACTCAGTCCTGGCACACAAGTTTGTGGAGGTGATGACCGAGTACAACGAGACGCAGACGCTGTTCCGGGAGCGCAGCAAGGGCCGGATCCAGAGGCAGCTGGAGATCAGTGAGTGCCCCCAGAGTGCCTCTGAACCTCAGTCAGCATCCTGGTGCTAGTGCCTCCCTTGTTTCTTACTCATTAAACATGGTACAAAGCATCACAGGTCTTGGACAGCACCTCAGGGTATGAGAGAACAGAAACAATTTTACTGCATGGCACAAACTCCTTGGTATTGCTCTTCTTAAGACAGCTGCAAAGAAAAGAGAAAAACTCAGTCATTTCCTTTAGATTGAAAATTATTAAAGAAATTATTTTTTCCTTTGCTTCATTTATTTCCAATGTTGCAACTTTAAATGAAGCATCAAGAAAAGCTGCATTCTGAAACAGCAAGTGCTATTAAAAGCCATTCCAAAATAACATGCCTAACAGGATAACAACTCTTTTTATGTGGTCCCATTTTTGTCTACAAGGACACTTGGTAAATCCATCTGGCATAAAATCAGTGCTACTGTTATATGTGCTTTAATCATTTGTTGACTGACTCAGATATGACTTATTTCCAATTCATTATTAGGAGTATTTAGAAAGGTTCCTGACTTTATTTTGAAGTACAGAATCTACCTTGGGAGGTGTCTAAAAAGTGCCTAAAATTAGTCTGGTGGCTGAACAGTACAGGGTTTTACCCTGCAAAATCTCATTGCAAGAATTGTCTTTGTCATCCCTCTGGATGGTGAAATGTTCTGTTCAGCACTGAGTAAGTGATGTTATGTGAAGTGCTGTTGTTTGAATTCCAGCTGGAAAGACCACCACAGACGAGGAGCTGGAAGAGATGCTGGAGAGTGGCAATCCTTCCATTTTCACTTCTGATGTAAGTGTTGCTGTGTCTGCTGTGTCCTGCTGCTTTCCCAGGGTGCTGCACTCAGGTGTGTGTCTGTTCTCAGATCATCTCAGACTCCCAGATCACCAGGCAGGCCCTGAACGAGATCGAGTCCCGCCACAAGGACATCATGAAGCTGGAGTCCAGCATCAGGGAGCTGCACGAGATGTTCATGGACATGGCCATGTTTGTGGAGACTCAGGTGAGCCAGCCACGCACACACTTCTGGCTGGGGGTTTTGCTCACTCTCTTTGCAACGTGCAGAGCGTGATTGTGTTCAGATTTGGGTGAGTCTGGGCTGTGGCTGGAACATATGGAAGTTAATCACAGAGGTTTTTAATTTTTTTGTGGACAGATTGACCATCTCAATGTCCTTATGCTTTCAGTAACTCACCACAGACCTGTCTTCCAGCCAATGTGTTTAATATTTTCTTCACTATGATTAATTGCAATGTGCTGGAACATCTTTGTGCATGTTTTAGTAAGAACAGCTGTCTAGTGTTAATACCTGGGGGTTTTGGATTCTCACCACAGTGGGTAACAGGTGTGTCAGCAGGGCTCTGTGCACCTTGCACTCCTGCACAAGGCAATTCTGTGTTCAGCAGTGGGAATGGGAAGGGCTTGGCAAGTCCAGCTCTTCTCTTTATTCATAAGCTTTGTCTTGACATGTACATAAATCTGTTCTGGTTTTAGTCTTCAAAACCAATTATCCAGTAAAAGTGTTTTTAACTTTGGTCTTAAAATGGTTTGACTTCTGCAGGAAAATGGAAAGAATAGAGTTAGAAGAGAAACTTGCCTGGTTATTGGTAATGGGTAATTGGTCATTTGGTAATTGGGTTTTGTTCTAGAAGGCCTTTGTTGCTTTGATATTAAATAGACAGCCAGGAGAAATTGGTAGCAGGTTTCTTTTGAATTAGACATGAACAGAAGTTACTTGTGCATCATTCTGTAATGCTTTGCTGTTTACTGCTGCTGATTATTTCTGCTGATGGACAGACACACAGGTAACAGACTTACTGTCATTTTTCACCAGCCCTCCATTCCATTGCCAGATGTCATTCCTGGTCATTAATGTGAATTGTTGTCACTGACATCCCTGAGCTCTGAGGAGCTCCATGTGTGTGGTTATTTCCTAGACTGCTGTTGGAAATAATCAGGATCCTTTCCCCCTGAGACACACCAGGGATTTCTGCTCTGGGAGTGTCACTCAGCTCAAGCATCCCTCCCACCCAGGGGTGTTTGCAGCTGGGCACTTCTTGTTCCTGCCCAGGGGAGAAGTTGTGCCCTGCTCATGAGCATTCCTTGGTGGGTGCAGCTGGGAGCCCTTGCTTCTCATTCCATCTTCCTTTACCTGCCAAAGCAGAAAAAATGGCATCCCCAGTGTGTGCACCATTGATTTGTGAACTCTTGGTGTTCTAGAGCCTTTCTTTAGATCCATGCATTCCATTAATGTGCTTTTCCTTCAAAATTTCGTTCTAAGGGTGAAATGATCAACAACATAGAGAAGAACGTGATGAACGCGACAGATTATGTGGAACATGCAAAGGAGGAGACAAAAAAGGCAGTGAAATACCAGAGCAAAGCACGCAGGGTATGTTGTCTTGCTCTAATTGTGCCAGGCACTATTGTCATTTAGCACAGGAAATTTATTTTGCTGTAGTTAATATTGGAAATCTGTAATACCAGCAGAGCACAGCTCAGCAGTTCATGCACAGCTGAGGCTGTGTTCACAATTTTCCACTCAGAGCTGCCATTACAGAGTGTAAAAACCCCAAAAGAAGAATTAATGTATTATTCCAGTGGATAAATTCACATGGTTTTCTTACCAGCTTTCACAATGTTATAACAACAATATCTTAAATTACTCAAATTTTAAATAACCTTAAAACTTTTTGGCTGTTTATCACAAGTAAATTTACCTGGGTTTAAAGCTATAAAATCTATTTGGTAGCAGGAAAAATAACAGTGCTTTTGCTGAAATAGGCTTTTTAAAAAAAATTCTGCTTGTAATTTTTAGCTTCACAGATAAATTAGGGGATCTTCCCTCTGGAAAGGGTGAAGGATTGTGCCATGGCACTGAGTTTGTGGAGGACTGGAGTTCAAAGGAATGTTCCAGCACTTTCCATGGCACTTGCTTTGTTTGGGTATCTTTCTTCCCATCAGACACCAAATAATATATTCTGATATCAGACTACCAAGTAGTTTATTTTTACATTCCAATTTCCCCTTTTGATGTGCTGTGCAATTCAGTGAGGCTCGTTTTGGTGAGCTGGATTTGAGGGAATAATTCATTTTCTACAGATAGAGATCTACATGGAGATAACAGGCTGATCCTTGACAAAAGATCTTTTCAGAAGTGTTCAAAGAGCCCACTCAGTGTGGATGTAAATGGTGCTTATATCATCTCTGATAACTGTACAGGCATCAATCACATCAGTTTAGTTTAAAAATGTTCATGCTTGCATTTGCAAGATCACACAGGTGCATTTATCTCAATTTAAGAATACAGGAGGCTTTAATGAAAGTACTTGAAGAATTGAAAATAAATGCAAGTGTTAATGTGCTTAATATTAACCATGCCTTGTTTTTTGACAGAAAATGTGGATAATTATCATTGTGTCAGTGGTGTTGATTGCCATAGTAGCTCTAATTATTGGTTTGTCTGTGGGTATTCGGTGATGCTTGGATAACCTCAGCATGCATGGCTTCCTGCCACTGTGGCAGTAAGTAACTAATCAACTAATTAATTGGGCTCCTTGTCTCTGTCCTGTCCTGCTAACCCTCTGCTGCCCTGGGGAGGGCTCAGAGCCACGGCCCTGCAGGACCTGGGGCAGGTCCTGTGTGTGCACAGCCTGGGACTGCAGTGACCCTGCTGGGGACAGCCCAGGCACACAGAGCAGGGCAGCAGGGCAGCCAACAGCCAGGGCTGCCTCCCAGCTCCTGCAATTACTGTTTCCATGGACAAACTCTTGGAATTGGTGTTTCCATGGAAAAACTCTTGGAATTGGTGTTTCCATGGAAAAACTCTTGGAATTGGTGTTTCCATGCTGCAAGTTCACATCAGCAGACAGTATGGAATACTGAGTGCACCTGGGACTTTATCCCCTGGGGCTTTCTGTGGGTGTCAGTAGAGTTTTCAAAGAAGGAGATGTCTGCAGCCATGTGGTTGGAGAACATTATGGCTTGGAGAACATCTTCAATCTCTTCCTTTGAAACTGTTTATTAATGCTAGATGAAATGAGGTAGTGGGAGATGACAGTGTGTTCAGGACATGAGATTTGTTCCAGGGTTCATGCTTTTGCTGCAGTGAAGTGCCATTTCTTGTGCAGGTAATGCTAAGCAGGCAGTGGCTGTTAACTCCTCTGGGTGCAGCAGAAATGCAGATTTTAACATCAGAGTCCCCCAGCTGTGCTCAGAGCACCAGAGCAGGTGCCAGTTCAGAAATTCCCATTTCTGTACTAACTCTCCTTTAATCTCAGCTTTGTTTGGTGTTGGGGTTGCTCTGAGCTCTGGACTGTGGCAGGGAGCAGAATCACTGTGCCACTGCTGCAGTCAGAAGTGCCTGGCCCAGTCCCACCCTGATTTGCTCAGAGCCAGCTCTCCTGTTTAACCCCTGCAGCCCCTCTGAGCTGTCACCTGCCCAGTGTTCTCACTGACCTTGGGTGGATTCCAGGCTGCAGATGTAAAGTGCTGCAAATATTTATCCAAGGAGGGTGGCAGGTCCTTAGACTTACCTGCATCTGTTCCTAATGGTGTTTGCAGAAGTTGGGCATGAGTAATAACCACGATTCTGTGCAGGAAGATAGAGAGATGCTGCACAGATGGCTCTGCCTTGTGACCACGGCTCCATGGATGTTAGAGAGGGAACTGCAGGAAATCATTGCAGTGATTGCTCCTCAGAAAGAGAACCCCAGCACTCAGCCTGCTGTCAGTGTCTCTGTGCCTCTGAATGTGTTTGTTCTCTGACAGAGTATTTCAATCTTAACTGTTCTCTCTTTTCCCTGCAGAAATTGATGTTCATAATAATCTGTGTAACTGTATTGCTTCTGATACTTGGAATTATCCTGGCAACAACTCTGTCCTAGCAAGCACATTCCAAGATCAACCTTCAGGAACTCCAAAGCACCTGCAGTAGAACCAAACCTTTCTACAGAGGATGCCTGGCACTGCCCCACCGTGACCACCTGGCGCTAATGGCTCAAAGTGAAAGCAAAATCACTCAATGTTTACTCATAAATGAAGATCAGAATGTATTAGGGTGTGGATGGATTTTACATCATAAACTAAACACTTGTGAGACTGAAAGTTTGCTCTGAACTCAAGTAACTTAGGGTTTTTTCACATCTCAGTGTTACAGTTGAAGTAGGGAGTTGGAGATGATTGAGTTTGGACTGTTTGCCTTTTTTCCTATTGCTAACCTGACTCTAATCATGACTTTACCTTGCCAGTGCTGCCTTTGTTAGCACTCTTGTGAATATTTTTATGAGATGTAGCCTTGTGTTTAAGTGTATTAATTATTTAGTCACCTTAACCTATTTAAACTTTATGCTTTTTCTCCAACAAGTGCTAAAATATTTTATCCTGAAAAGACTACTCATTTAACTGCCTAGTGCATTACACTTGAGAAGAAAAAATGAAAAAAAGCTTTTTTACACTTGCCAGTTTTTTTATTTTTTCTTTCAAGTTAATTGCTTTAAATACTTCTTTCATGGTTAATAAAGAGTTAGTTGCAACATTTCTGGTAAAAGCATACAACCCTGAAATGCTGAATTTGCACCTGAGCAGGTAATTTTCCAGGATCAGTTTAGCCTTATTGCTTCTATGGATATGACAAAAATGACTTCATGAAGCCAAATCAAGTTCTGTTGTTCTGGAGTTTGCTGATGTTGATGTGTGAACACAGCACATACACAGAAATCCAAACTGAGACACTGATGTGTTATGAAATCTGTGTGGTCTAACATGGATGAAGTGTTTTGGTGTACCCATGCCTGTTGTGATGCCAGCTTGAAAGCTTCCAAGAGTTCAGAAGTACCCAAATAACTGCATTTAGTGTTACAGGTTATTTTTGTATTTTTGTGTGTAAAGTATTTGTACCTTGGGTTTGTGACTCCTCCCTGTTCAAGCATATCCATGTAGATATGTAGATACATTTACACTCAGAAATAGAGGAGAGGATAATTTGTGCCTTTTTAAACATAGTCTAAAAGATACTTATCAATGTTTTCAGATATTCAGCTCTCAGTTGACTGCAGTAACTCAGTCCTACAAGTTTAGAATCCTTAACTTAGGTTTTGTTGGAAGTGTCTGAGATCAAAGTTACTCAGTAAGTGAGAATTCAGACTTCATAAAATTCAGCAAAGTTTACAATTTCTATTGCATGTATGAATTTTCCTGCTTTGCTGTCCAGGTGTACTGTGAATATGCTGGAGCTATTCAGATGTCAAAGATGTTTCCAAAAGAAAGCAAATTTTCTTGTTGTTATCATTGGTCTCTTTCCAAGTCAGCCACAGAGAAGTCGCTTGAGAAATTCGGCTTCAACCATGAACAAATTTCTGTCACCTCTGAGTCCAGAATCTCACTGGTGTTTGTGAGCAAGTTTACATGCAAAGTGAGGAAGGATTGGTTGCCTTAATGCTCATTCTAAGTAAATATTTTTTATTCTGTAGTTTTCTAGATTTTTACCAGTAAATATTATTTATACAGATATGCAAGCTAGATGGGGGAGTGGCTCCTGCTGGTTACCAGCTGGCTGTGAGAACTGACCCTCAGATCCTGTCCTGGTGAACTTTTTCCTCTGTAATGCAGTAATGTGCCCATCAAGACCAGAAATTTGAATAGGCTACTCCACAGTTTTTACTTCTTGTTGAACAGCTGCCTCAGAGAGTTTGTTTTAAAGCAAAACAGACCTTTTCACATGAACCTCTTGTCTGGAGGTTGGAGGGGAGTAAATCTCTAACCTATGCACTAATAAACTCATCCAAGCCAACTCCTGTGTCTGCTTGTGTCCATGGGTCCCTGTGGCCCTGGGGGGATTCCCTGGAACAGCCCTGGCACTCTGGGGATAGCCCTGACAGCCTGGGGATAGCCCTGGCACCTCTGGGAATAGCCCTGACACCCTGGGGATAGCCCTGACACCCTGGGGATAGCCCTGGCACCCTGGGGATAGCCCTGGCACCTTTAGAATAGCCCTGACACCTCTGGGGATAGCCCTGGCACCCTGGGGATAGCCCTGGCACCTCTGGGGATAGCCCTGGCACCTCTGGGAATAGCCCTGGCACCCTGGGAATAGCCCTGGCACCTCTGGAATAGCCCTGGCACCTCTGGGGATAGCGCTGGCACCTCTAGAATAGCCCTGGCACCCTGGGGATAGCCCTGGCACCTCTGGGGATAGCCCTGGCACCTCTGAGAATAGCCCTGGCACCTCTGGGGATAGCCCTGGCACCTCTAGAATAGCCCTGGCACCCCTGGGGATAGCCCTGACACCCTGGGGATAGCCCTGACACCTCTGAGAATAGCCCTGGCACCCCTGGGGATAGCCCTGACACCCTGGGGATAGCCCTGGCACCCTGGGGATAGCCCTGGCACCTTTAGAATAGCCCTGACACCCTGGGGATAGCCCTGGCACCTCTGGGGATAGCCCTGGCACTCTGGGGATAGCCCTGACACCCTGAGAATAGCCCTGGCACTTCTAGAATAGCCCTGGCACCTCTGGAATAGCCCCTGACACCCTGTGAGTAGCCCTGGCCCCCTGTGAGTAGCCCACTTGTGCAGGAAAGGATTTCCCAAAGGGAACACGGGACTGGTGAGTGCTGGCAGAATCCCTGGGCTGTGGGGAACCACGGCTGTGTTTGCTTTTAATGCATTTTGCTGAAATTGGGGAGAGAAGGATTGGAATTGTTGGGAGTGAATGGTGCTAGAAAATGGGTGAGTTATGATACAAATAGCTGCAAGATGGAGCTCTGAGCAGGGAGAAGAGCTGGGTTATTCTGCATACAAATTTATATTTTCTGTGTCTGTGCTCCTGGGAGAGCGTGGGTCAGGCTGTGCTGTCCACTGAGGGTAAATTGAGCTGAGTTTGTGACAGCTGGGGCTGTGACCAGGCTCAGGTGCTGTCCATGCAGCAACTCCCTGCATTGTCCCTCCCTGTGCTGTTTGCAGGGGCAGCTGCAGTGGTGCTGGACAGGAAATTTGGTTAGTGCTGCACAAACCTCTGCTGCTCCTCTGCTTCCAGGGGGTTTGGGTTTCTGAGCCTTGTATAACCTCAGCCATCAGGGATTTCTCATTCCTGCCATCAGGGGACTCTGTTGGTTTTATGCAGTCGGTTTCCTGATCTCAGTCAGCATTTCTCCCTGCCAAGGCTCCAGAGGGTTTTCCAGGAGCGTTTCCCACACGCCCCAGGAGTTTGGCCCCGGTGCAGAGGATGTGCCTTGGCCAGAGCCTGGCTGGGCAGGCTGGCTCCTTCAGTCCCTGACCCAAACCAGGCTGGGCAGGGGGTGCTGCTCTTAAAGGCACCACTAAAGCATAACACAAACACCAAAAAAACCCAAAAAACCACACCAAAAAATTTATTAATTCTCACAAAACATGCCTCAGTTCTCCCTAGACTTCGTGGTTGCTGCTGACCTCCCTTTTTAAGGTGTCAGTGATCATTTCTGTGCAGATTAATTCCCTTCTGAGAGTTTCAAATGCTGCTGATTTTTTCTGCTGTGCCCTTTCCCACTCAGGGTTGGGTGCCTGGCTCTGCAGAGTTTTTCTTTTCCCCTTGCTACTTCATTTTTTTGATTAACTTCTGGTAAAAGCCCTTTAAAATCCCAGGGCTGGTCAGCCTCAGCCTTCTGCAGTGCTCCAGAGTGACTTGGGAGCTGCTCAGGAAAATATTTGTCACTTTTTGAGCCATTACTTTAATTACTGGCAGTGCTGACAGAATGCTCTTGGACAAAGATCCTTCTCCAAATGCACCCTCAGCTCTTGAGCCACCTCATTGTAGCTCTTGGATTTTCTGCCCATTTCTCATCTTGCCCTGGCTTTCCTTTTGTTTAGGCTGTGGCTTTTAGAGTGTAATTTCTTTTAATACTGCATTGCTCCCTGATGTTTGAGTGAAGAAAAAGGCAGGGGGTGGTTTCTGAGGAGGGGCAGCCACAGTGATAAAATCTGATCTGGGCTCTGTGCTGCCAGGCTCTGGGTGGGTGAATGCAGCAAGGGAGCCTGGCTGCAGCTGAAGAGGGAAAAAATGCATTAAAAATCCAAACAAACGGCTTTTAACCATCTGAAAATCTGCAAAAAACCCATTTCAAAGCATCCTGGGTTTGAGTCAGCTCCTACAAGCACACACTGCATTTCCAGCTCACATGCTTGCTCTGCTTTTGATTTTCCCTTTTGGCAATTTATTCAGAGTCGAGTTGGTGGGTAGAATCTCTGAGGAGAATAAAAGCCAGTGTTTTGAGAACTAATGAAGTAATTATCTAAAGCATTATTTACAATGATTATTTAGAAGATAATGAGACCCTTTAATTCTGTTTGTTCTGCATAGCTAGCCGTTCAATAATTCAGGGTGTTGCCATACAATTTTCTCTATGTTTACTTTGCACATTTTTTGTTTGGGAAAGCGTCACATTTTTGTGCTGTGTGTAAAGCACAGACCTGGGCCCCCTTCTGGGCACTGTGTGTCAGATGGAAATGACCTGGCTGGAGCAGGGATTTGGGGCTCAGCTCCTCCTGATGTGCAAAGAGGAATTGCTGGGGTGAAGCTGCCCCTGCTAAAGCTGCTCTGGCTCTGTTCCTGCAAGGGCACTGCTGCAATATTTCTGTGCCTTGATGTTCACTGATGCTCCTGTCAGCATTCCTCTCACCGGAGCTTGGCTTGCAGTTTATTTTCATTTTGGGAGCCGTGATGGTGATGTTTCAAATGCAAGGTTTTTTTTAAAGAGCTCATTTGTGTAGGAGAAATTCAGAGCATCATTAACATTTCAGTAGCTAATAAAAATTTCACTGAGAGCTGCTAAAATAAACAATTGTGCTCAGTGCCTCAGGGGTGGGGGCTCCCTGGGGAGATGCAGCTTGTGAGAATTCCTCCTGCAGCAGGGCAGTGTCCTCTGCTGGGCTGAGGGTGCAGAAACCAGGAGGAAACATCTCTGGGGCTCAGGGCTGCAGCTCCCAGGGCTGCCCATTCATTTAGGGTCAAAGCAGAATTTTATTTAGGGCCAAATCAACCCCCCAGGAGTCTCCCCACTGCCTGCAGGAGATGCTGCAGAGGGTTCTGATCTCCTCCCTGCTCCTGCTCCCCTGAGCAAACAGCACAGGAGGAGAACAGATTTATTTTACTGAGTGTATTAAACACACAACCAAGGGCCCTTCTGGAGTCCCATAAAAGTTAAAAGTTCAAGAGGCTTACCGAGCAATACACTGTTGGGTTTCACATGGCTGCTATGCAAAAACATCAAAAAAAATTAATTTAAATGGTCAACCTGCAGTTAATTATGAATAAAGTGAGATTCTGGATTGCAGCACAGTGACCTAAACCCGAGTCCCACAGCCTGGGAGAGAGCTGGAAAAGGGGAGATGCTTTCTGAAACAAAGAGTGGCCAACAAGCAGGATCAGGATCAGAATCCCCCTGAGATCCCCAGAGCCCCAGCCTGACCCAGCTGCTGTGGCTGCAGAGCTGCAGCGTCTGGGGATGTGGAGCTGGGATCCCTGTGCCAGCTCCAGCTCTGGAAATCACTCCAGGGCTGTGGGGATGTGGAGCTGGGATCCCTGTGCCAGATCCAGCTCTGGAAATCACTCCAGGGCTGTGGGGATGTGGAGCTTGGATCTCTGTGCCAGATCCTGCTCTGGAAATCCCTCCAGGGCTGTGGGATGTGGTGCTGGGATCCCTGACCAGATCCAGCTCTGGAAATCCCTCCAGGGCTGTGGGATGTGGAGCTGGGATCACAGTGCCAGATCCTGCTCTGGAAATCCCTCCAGGGCTGTGGGGATGTGGTGCTGGGATCCCTGACCAGATCCTGCTCTGGAAATCCCTCCAGGGCTGTGGGATGTGCTGCTGGGATCCCTGACCAGATCCTGCTCTGGAAATCCCTCCAGGGTTATGGGGATGTGAGCTGGGATCCCTGACCAGATCCAGCTCTGGAAATCCCTCCAGGGTTATGGGGATGTGAGCTGGGATCCCTGACCAGATCCAGCTCTGGAAATCACTCCAGGGCTGTTGGATGTGGAGCTGGGATCCCTGTGCCAGATCCAGCTCTGGAAATCCCTCCAGGGCTGTGGGGATGTGGAGCTGGGATCACAGTGCCAGATCCAGCTCTGGAAATCACTCCAGGGCTGTGGGATGTGCTGCTGGGATCCCTGACCAGATCCTGCTCTGGAAATCACTCCAGGGCTGTGGGATGTGCTGCTGGGATCCCTGACCAGATCCTGCTCTGGAAATCCCTCCAGGGCTGTGGGGATGTGTGCTGGGATCCCTGTGCCAGATCCTGCTCTGGAAATCCCTCCAGGGCTGTGGGGATGTGTGCTGGGATCCCTGTGCCAGATCCTGCTCTGGAAATCCCTCCAGGGCTGTGGGATATGGTGCTGGGATCACAGTGCCAGATCCTGCTCTGGAAATCCCTCCAGGGCTGTGGGGATGTGTGCTGTGATCCCTGTGCCAGATCCTGCTCTGGAAATCACTCCAAGGCTGTGGGATGTGGAGCTGGGATCCCTGTGCCAGATCCAGCTCTGGAAATCACTCCAGGGCTGTGGGGATGTGGAGCTGTGATCCCTGACCAGATCCAGCTCTGGAAATCACTCCAGGGCTGTGGGATGTGGAGCTGTGATCCCTGTGCCAGATCCTGCTCTGGAAATCCCTCCAGGGCTGTGGGATGTGGGTTTGCTGCCTTCGGGGTCCTGTGGGGCTGAGCTCAGCTCGGAGGCAGGTTTGGAAAGATGTTCATCCCACAACAAACAATGCACAATAAGGATTCCAGTTGAACATTTGTCTCTCTCCAGGATTTCCCAAAGCCTTGCCTGCTCTGTCCTTGTGTCCCCACACCTGCCATCATTTCTGATGTCACTGTCCCGGTGCAAACATTCTGAACACTCATTGTTCCAAACCTTGGCACTCCTCGTGTTCCCACAGCCCAACCCAGCCCCTGCCCACCGAGTCTGCACTGACCTTAAATCAGTTCATTTCCATGTGTGGAAGGTAATTTGCACTACTGCAGTACAGAGCCATTGCTCACTGCTCATTACACAGCTCCTCAGCAGTCACTGATGGCAGGATTTTAAAAAGTTCCCCTAAAATGAGGGTCAGAAGCACAGAGGCTCTCAGAGAGAGAGGGCAGCTCTGGCTCAGGCTGGGGGGCCTTTTTGGGGTAATTCCAGGGTGCAGCAACCCTGGAGACTCCATCCAGCCCCAGGGCCAGCTCTGGGCTCTGCCCTGCCTGGGCTGACAGCTGGGCACTCTCCTCTCCCTTGGCTCTGACACTATTTATAGACAGATTTTGTCAGAGTTCCCAGTTCTACAGTTCCCCCTAATGGGTTCTTGGGCAGGGTTTTCCTTCCAATATGAGGCAAACAAAACCGTGGAACAAATCAGTCTTAGAAACAACACACAAATTCACAGCACAATTAAATTCAGTGCTGACGTGCTTTAAATCACAGCTAATATATTTATTTTTTAATCCCTAAAATAACAGAAATCACTACAAACTTCAGGTGGGTTTGAAGACAATAAAGGCAAAATCTCAGTTTCCCTGCAATCCAGCCAGATTCCCATGTCCCTACACAAGAGCTGGGTTTGGGTTACATTTCTGCTTTCTATGTTTTCCTCCTCAAAGCTGGGTCATTGCTAAGGCAAGCATGTGCTGAGCAGTGACTCAGCCCTGTGGGCCAGGATGCTTTTCTTGGGTTTCCACTGAGCATTCCTTTCATCCTACACAGACAGAAATAAGTGCCCTTGGTGACTTTATGCTAGGAAAGTAAATGTGGTGTTATTTTAATTGCATTAAAATATCTTTGCTTAAAAGGGGAACGGTTTCATCAATATCTGTCACAGCTTTAGAAGTTCTGCTCACACCCTGCCACCCCCAGTGCCACAGCACAGGGCAGTGATGCACAGGGATGGGATGGAATGGGATGGAATGGGATGGAATGGGATGGGATGGGATGGAATGGGATGGGATGGGATGGGATGGGATGGGATGGGATGGGATGGGATGGGATGGAATGGGATGGAATGGAATGAGAATAGAATAGAATAGAATAGAATAGAATAGAATAGAATAGAATAGAATAGAATAGAATAGAATAGAATAGAAATAGGAATAGAATAGAATAGAATAGAATAGAATAGAATAGAATAGAATAGAATAGAATAGAATAGAATAGAATAGAATAGAAATTAGAATAGAATAGAATAGAATAGAATAGAATAGAATAGAATAGAATAGAATAGAATAGAATAGAATAGAATAGAATAGAATAGAATAGAATAGAATGGAATGGAATGGAATGGAATGGAATGGAATGGAATAGAATAGAAATTAGAATAGAATAGAATAGAATAGAATAGAATAGAATAGAATAGAATAGAATAGAATAGAATAGAATAGAATAGAATAGAATAGAATAGAATAGAATGGAATGGAATGGAATGGAATGGAATGGAATGGGATGGGATGGAATGGAATGGAATGGAATGGAATAGAATAGAATAGAATAGAATAGAATAGAATAGAATAGAATAGAATAGAATAGAATAGAATAGAATAGAATAGAATAGAATAGAATAGAATAGAATAGAATAGAATCTCTGCTTTTCATTCCTGTGTGTTATCCCTCTTTACCTGTGATTGATCAAGTAGGATTGTCTCTCCCTCACTCACAGCTTGAATGAAATGAGGAAGAAAGCTTTCAAATAAAGCATTTATGCTATGATTTTTGTGAGAATTTGAATTAAATTCTTTCCCTCAGACAAAGCTTTAGCAAGAATGACATGAAAAATGTATTTTCTCCTTCCTGGGCTGTCAACCCTTCAAGTGCATTGACACTGTCATCCAATAGCACTGCTGTCATCACAAACACAACCACAGAACGCTGCCTCCAAACACACTCTGTCAATGCTGAGGCTCAACACCTGCAGAATACCAACAAACAATCCCAAAGCACAAAAGATCTGGGGATCCAACTGCTGCAAGGGGAGTGTGAAGAGCTCCCAAATCAGCTGAGAGTAGGTAAAAATTCAGTTCTCGATATCAAACTGTGCTGGGAAACTTTTACAGAGCTGGGGGTGCTGTGAGGGATGATTTGGGGCAGAGCATCACTGGGGCAGACACAAACAGGGACCTGCAGGAGAGCAGAGCCTGGGCAGAGGATGGGCTGGCCTGGTTCAGTCAGATCCAGCTGGGGCAGCTCCTGTGCCACTGTGTCCCTGTGTCCCTGTGTCATTGTCCCTGTGTCCCTGTGTCACTGTGTCCCTGTGTCCCTGTGTCCCTCACTGTCCCTGTATCCCTGTCCCTGTGTCCCCGTGTCACTGTCCCTGTGTCCCCGTGTCCCTGTGTCCTGTGTCACTCTGTCCCTGTGTCACTGTGTCCCCGTGTCCCTGTGTCCTGTGTCACTCTGTCCCTGTGTCCCTGTGTCCCTGTGTCACTGTGTCACTGTCACTGTCCCTGTATCCCTGTGTCCTGTGTCACTCTGTCCCTGTGTCCCTGTGTCCCTGTGTCACTGTGTCACTGTCACTGTCCCTGTATCCCTGTATCCCTCTGTCCCTGTGTCCCTGTGTCACTGTGTCCCTGTGTCCCTGTGTCCCTATGTCCCTGTGTCCCTGTGTCCCTGTGTCCCTGTGTCACTGTCCCTGTGTCCCTCTGTCCCTGTGTCCCTATGCCCCTGTGTCCCTGTGTCCCTGTCCCCTGTGTCCCGGTGTCACTGTGCCCTGTGTCATTGTGTCCCTGTGTCACTGTGTCCCTGTGTCACCATGTCCCTGTGTCCCTGTGTCCCTCTGTCCCTCTGTCCCCATGTCCCTGTGCCCCTGTGTCCCTGTCCCCGTGTCCCTGTGTCACTGTATCCCTGTGTCACCATGTCCCTCTGTCCCTGTGTCCCTGTGTCCCTGTGTCACTGTCACTGTGTCCCTGTGTCCCTGTGTCACTCTGTCCCTGTGTCACTGTCCCTGTGTCCCTCACTGTCCCTGTGTCCCCGTGTCCCTGTGTCCCTGTGTCCCTGTGTCCCCGTGTCCCCTGTGTCACTGTCACTCTGTCCCTGTGTCACCATGTCCCCTGTGTCCCTGTGCCCGTGTTTGGCAGGACAGAAATGCAGGATTGCAGAGGGGACACGGAGGAGCTGTGGGGCAGTGGCAGCAGGAGCTCTGTGGCTCCTGTCCTTGCTCCCTGGCAGCAGCACAGCTGAGCTCCTCTCCTGCCTTTCCACCCCAAAAGGGAGCTGGGAAGGGGAGAATTTGTCACCCTTTGTTCATTGGAACAGCCCTGCAGGGCTGGCCTTTCACACTGAGGGCAGGGAAACTCATCTGAGGATGTATTTTAAATAATTGTCTCATGTAATTCAGAGGGACTGGAAAGAACATGGAATTCACGACAGCCTGTGAAAAGTGACATGGTTAACAAGGTTTGTCACAGGCCCTTACAGCTGCAGGAAGATGGATTTTGTTCTCTCTCTTTCTCTAAAGGGAAGGGTCATTCTTTGGGGGTTGTTATTCTGGGGGATTCCATGGCACAGAGCTGTAATTCCCTTTTTTCTCTCAGCAAAACTGTTCTGTATGTTACATATATTCTTACATGCCAGTAGCCCATCAACAGCACAACTGCAGCCAGAAAAAATTATTATCAAGCTATATACTTAATGCTGGTATTTGGCCACACAAACTAGCAAATTAATAATAAGATGTTTATGATAATAAATCCTAACATCTTACAGTTCCAGTAAAATGTCAGTTCTCGTCTGCTGTGGCATAACAAGTTGCATATGTCAAATTTTTTATGACTCAAATTGCTAAACATGTTCTTGAGATAAAGAATATGTTTTAGAGCCTTCATAGCAGTGAGTTTAAAAAACCTAGTTGCTATTTTACTTTCAGAGTGACTTAATCAAATCTATTCATATAATTTTCCGTATTTTTAAAAGAAGGCTTTCAGAAAGTTGGTGATAATTTGCATGTTTTATCCACGTGTGTACCCACACACCCCACGTACAGACACACTTTTAAACCCTCCCATGACAGGGAATGAGAGGAGCTGGTTTGGCTCAGAGGAACATGTTAATAATGCCATTTTACAGAGGTCTGACAGATTTCCAACTGCCAGGCCTGGCAGCCTTTGGTCTGTTTGTGCAAATGCACACCAGGGAGCAGTCACGTTCCTCCAGGCTGGACAGACAGATCCCCAAAACATTCCCTGGAATGTCTGGGGCACTCTGCTGCAGGTCCAGCCGGGGCTGCAGCTCCGTGTGGTGAATGCTGCTGCGGCCACGAGGAACACTGGGGTCCTGACTTGCCAAAATTAGACTTTAAAAAAGAGAGAGAAAGCCATTTATGCCACAAACTGGTTATAGAAGTAAGAGTGCCTTGCCTGATGATCAGAGCCATCATCCAGTCTGGGAATGAACATGTGAACCTGGCTGGGAACAGCTTTTCCTTCTGAAAACGCCAGGGTTTTGTGGTTCCTGCTGCAGCCATGAGTGATCTCAGGGAAGGTCATTGGGGGCTGAGATCTGCACAGCAGAGAGGTCTTGGGCACCTTGTTTTTAGATTTTGGACTTCTCATTGAGAAAATTCCAGTCCTCCAGACTGTGCAGATCTTCAGGGCAGGAAGCACAGGCTGTCTGTAACCCCTCTCCTCATCTGTTCCTGCAATCCCTCGTCACCAGGGCTCAGATCTGGATGTTCCATCCGTGTAGCAAGGACAGATTTCTCAGAGGCTTTGCAGATCCCCCTGTGATCCGTTCCAAAGCTCTGCAGGGAAATGTGCTCCGTGTGGGAGGGTGGCTCGGTGCTGGGAGCTCGGGGTGCTCCTGGGGGAGCCTGGGGTGCCCCAGAAATGCAGAGCAGGCCAGGCTGGGCTGGCCAGGGGCTCACACCGAGCCCCAGCTGCACATCCAGATGGGCAAAACTGGAGGGATCATCTGGCAAACCCCTCCTGCACGGCTCCCATTCCTGCCAGAGCATCAGGTACTGCCCTGGACTTCATAAAGAACCACTGGGCTGGAGGGGAAATCTGCCTTCTTTTGGTAATGCCAAACTTTCCCGAAAATTCTCCTGCTCTTCCTCATTGTGCCTGTGGGTAAAACCATGGGAGGAAGGCTGGGGTCTGAAAGGAACTGGAGGAAAGACATTATTGAATTGAGGGATGTATTTCTCTAGATACTTTAACAGAATTCAATACAATAGTGCCATGAGAGTGCAACATTTCCTTCCCCTGTAAAATACTGAAAGGAAAATACAGAAATAGCACTCAGTATAATTCAGATGTTTTCTCCATGATTTAACCTTCACCAGCCTGGAGAATTCAGTACTGTTGTAGTGAAAGCACTCCCAAACTGATCAGATCTCTGCTCAGGAGAAACCAGGAGCAAAAAACAACCAGAAAACGACTGAAGCTGCGTTTCTAGAATTTGATTTATTCCAAACGTTTCCTGTATCCCCTTGCAGGGTCTCCCCTGCCTGCTGGGGATGCGGCAGCCCCTCGGCAGCTCCGGGATCGCATCGCCCCCGGTTCGCCGGGCAGCGGCGCGCAGGGTGGGAGGGATGCTCCAGGTAATCTGCCTTAATTCCCTTCTGCATCGGCGCTCCTGCGCCTTCCATTGGGCAGGAGGAGAAAAAAAACCTGCGGCTCCGGTTCCCAGCTCATTGGCTGTGGCAGCAGGCCGGAGCTGACCCGGCCGGCGCATCCTGCGGCAGCCGCGCTCCGAGGAGCCGCGGCCGCGATCCCCGGCCCGGGGCGATGTGAGCGGGCAGGGCCGGCACAGGAGCGCAGAGAGCAGAGCAGAGAGGCAGAAAGCCATCTTGGGGCGGCTGCGACAGCCCTGCCGCCGCTCAGGCTCCCGCTGGCTCCCAGCACCGCGATGATGCTCGCCGGGCTCCCCGCCCGCCCCTGAGCCCAGCCAGGCTGCCCCGGGCCGGCCCCGCTCCGAGAGCCCCTCCGAGCCCCTCCGAGCCCGCAATGAGCCCGCAGTGACCCGCAGGGAACCCGCAGGGAGCCCGCAGGGAGCCCACAGAGAGCCCCATCGCCCTCCGCACCGCCTGAGCGCAGGTACGAGGGGATGCGCCCCAAAACCGGCGGGATTGAACCGCAGAACTGGGGGGATTGAACCCCAGAACCGGGGGGATTGAACCCCAGAACCGGGGGGATTGAACCGCAGAACCGGGGGGATTGAACCGCAGAACTGGGGGGCATTGAACCCCAGAACCGGGGGGATTGAACCCCAGAACTGGGGGGGATTGAACCCCAGAACTGCCGGGGGGGATTGAACCGCAGAACTGGGGAGATTGAACCCCAGAACTGGGGGGATTGAACCCCAGAATTGGGGGAGATTGAACCCCAGAACTGGGGGGGATTGAACCGCAGAACAGCCGGGGGGGATTGAACCGCAGAACCGGCGGGATTGAACCGCAGAACTGGGGGGCATTGAACCCCAGAACCGGGGGGATTGAACCCCAGAACTGCCGGGGGGGATTGTACCCCAGAACCGCCGGGATTGAACCCCAAAACTGGGGGGATTGAAATCCTAGAACCGCCGGGCATTGCACCCCAGAACCGGCGGGATTGAACCGCAGAACTGCCGGGGGGATTGAAACCCAAAACCGGGGGGGATTGAACCGCAGAACTGCCGGGGGGATTGAAACCCAAAACCGGGGGGGATTGAACCGCAGAACCGGGGGGATTGAACCGCAGAACCGAGGAGACTGAAATCCTAGAACCGCCGGGCATTGCACCCCAGAACCGGCGGGATTGAACCGCAGAACCGGCGGGGATTTAACCGCAGAACTGGGGAGATTGAACCCCAGAACTGGGGGGGATTGAAATCCTAGAACCGCCGGGCATTGCACGCCAGAACCGCCGGGGATGGGATGGGGATGGGGATGGGGATGGGGATGGGAACGGGATCCGGATGGGAACTGGAACCGGGAACGGGATCCGGCTGGGGCTGGGGATGCGTGTGCGGGGGCAGGGTCCCCCTCTGGCACGGCCAACTCCGATGGCAGGCAGGCAAACTTTATCATTCCGCAGCGATTCGGTGATGCCCTTCACTGAATATTCCCTCCCGGGTGCTGCTCGGAATAATAAAATGTGCTGCTCGGAATAATAAAATGTGCATCGTGCACGAGCACTAGGTAAAGGGATTAAACCCTTGCTAGATTATTCCATCCTCCCTCCGACTGATGTTTAATCTGATGTCATTTCCCAGTCACTTTTAGGGTTTCCGACGAAACAAAAGCCATTTTGGCAGGTTTGGTGGCTGTGTTTCTGCCCCGGGCTGCCTGCGGGCAAAGCCGGCGGTGCCGTGGCTGTGGCCGCCCCCAGCCCGAGCGTGGTGCATCCCATGGATGTGTTTGCCTTGCAAATGTGCGTTGTGGTGTCACGGCAAAGTCACCACTGCCTGCACGGTGCATCCCATGGATGTGTTTGCCTTGCAAATGTGCGTTGTGGTGTCACGGCAAAGTCACCACTGCCTGCGTGGTGCATCCCATGGATGTGTTTGCCTTGCAAATGTGCGTTGTGGTGTCACGGCAAAGTCACCACTGCCCGCTCCTCCACTGCCTGGCCCCGCAAATCGCGGCATTTGTCGGGCAGCTAATGCTCAATTCCCCCAGCTGCAAGTAAATAAATAGCCCATCCCTTCAGCCCAGAACGGCGAGATTTGCAGGTACAGGTACAGGTACAGATATACAGGTACAGGTACAGATACAGGTACAGATATACAGATACAGGTACAGATACAAATACAAATATAGATACAGGTACAGATACAGATATAGATACAGATACAAATACAGATATACAGATACAGATACAGGTACAGATACAGGTACAGATACAGATACAGATACAGATACAGATACAGATACAGATACAGATACAGATACAGATACAGATACAGATACAGATACAGATACAAATATAGATACAGATATACAGATAGAGATACAGGTACAGGTACAGGTACAGATACAGATACAGATACAGATACAGATACAGATACAGGTACAGGTACAGATACAGATACAGATACAGATACAGGTACAGATACAGATCCAGATCCAGATCTAGATCCAGATCCAGATCCAGGTACAGATGCAGATATAGATATAGATATAGATAGAGATAGAGATAGAGATAGAGATAGAGATAGAGATAGAGATAGAGATACAGATATAGATACAGGTACAGATACAGATATAGATGTACAGGTACAGATCCAGATCCAGGTCCAGATACAGATCCAGGTCCAGATACAGATCCAGGTACAGATACAGATACAGGTACAGATGCAGATATAGATATAGATAGAGATAGAGATACAGATACAGATACAGATACAGATACAGGTATAGATACAGGTACAGATACAGATATAGGTGTACAGGTACAGGTACAGATACAGATACAGGTACAGATCCAGATCCAGGTCCAGATCCAGATCTAGATCCAGATCCAGATACAGGTACAGATGCAGATATAGATATAGATAGAGATATAGATAGAGATAGAGATAGAGATACAGATACAGGTACAGATCCAGATCCAGATGCTCGTGTGTGTGTACACTGCAGATGGCAGGACTGGGGGATGCTCTGCACAACAGAACAATAACATTTCTATTGCCCACTGCCGTCAGTGCCGGTGAATCAGCGAGTGCCAGTGAGCTGTGCTCGCTGTGACAGGGATGCTGCGGGGTTTTTGAAGCTCTCTCAGACCTGGCTGGCTCTGGTGCCGCTGCCAGGGGGGTGTGTCTTTCCCAGGGATGTGATGCTCGAATCGACATCACAGCTGGGCATGGGCTCCGAGCAGCTGCGGCTCAGGAGAGCCTCAGGGCACCTGGAGGCTTTGGGGTTCTTGCTGGAGCTGCTGTGCCTGTTCTGTGAGTGGTAAAACTGTTCTGGCCTCTGCAGGTAGGGATGCAGGGTTTTTACATAAAATAACTCAGCAGAATAACTTCTCAGTGAGTCTTGACAGTGCATGTGGTAAATGCAGAGTCTGCTTCTTAAGGGGCTGGGTGCATTTTGAAGAAATATCTAAATTCAAAGCCATTGGTTGTAACATTAGGAATTGCACCAAGTATTCTGTGACGGGGGAAGAATACCATGATTGTTATCAGCCAAATAAAAATAAGGATTATTGCTTGGCGAGACAGAAGAGCTGCCTTAAGAAAACAGCATAAAATGCTGAAAAAATACTGAAACACAGGCCAAGCAGGAGAGGGGAAGTTACAGCATCCCCACCAAGTGAATATGATAAAAAATAGCAGTATATGGCACTGATATGAAAGTTGCTGCAGTCGCTTTGTATTTTGGTGGTTTTGATCAGGGGGTGTTACATTTTTATTTTTACTTGAGGAGGGCTTTTAGGTCTTCCAGCTGACAAACAAAGAAGGTAATTCAGATGAAATATTACAGATGTCAGCCAGGACTCACCACTCTAGACAGCCTTTGAAATCCATATGTGCTAATTCTAGTATCTTAAAGGAGGTTGGGGCTTTTTTAGGTTATTTATCTTTGTTATTCCTTTTTGATCTGATGGCCCTGGCCAGTGGCTTTGTGCAGGTTGTTTTCTTTTAACAGGGAAAAGGCTGACTCCAAATGAAAGCAGTGAAGTGATCACGCTGTGTGCAGACTGGAGAGCAGCTCTGATTTTCCCTACTTACATAGAGATACAGATGATATGGATATAGATATAATATAGATGATATAGATATAGATATAATATAGATATACTTACAAACCTGAATAGTTCCAGCCTGCTAAAATACAGCATGACTGAACAGAGGGCACTGCTATTGCAGCTTCACATGTTTGTCTCTACCTGGAGCACCTTTCTGAGAAAGGCAGTGTGCTGAGATTTCTAGAATTAAAACCAAGTTACAGCTCTAAAGCACATGTGGGTTTTAGGGGTAGGAAAAGTGAGATGGAATAAAATATGGGGCAGTGCAGTGCCAGATTTCTGCATGAAAAGGGTCTGGACAGCTGCTAAATGCTGGTTTATTTAACTGGCAATTGCAGGCTCAGAAATCAGAAATATCTCTCTATAGATGAGACAATCCCATACCTGTAGAAGCTGTACATGAATTCTGCACCTGCACAAACTGATCTCCTGGGATGTCTCTGGTTCAGGTTTGAGTTAGGTGTGCACACACTCTGTGGGTAAGCACTGCTGTGTGATCCTGAGCATGAAATGGAAATACCAGCACAAAGCTCTGAACCCTGCTGGGCTGTGACCCCTGGCAATTCACATCCTCTGGTGTCAGGGGGTTTCCTTCTCGTGTGCCAAATGCCCCCCCAGATCAAAGTTAAATATCCAAAATCACACTGACTTTACTCTGTGGTGAGGAACTGGCTGCCCTGCACCAGTGTCCTGTCCTTCCAATATTTATGCTGGGTGAAGCATGGTGTGGCAGTCAGGGCTGTTTGTCATTTCCCTGAGTGTTTCAGGCTCTCATCACTGCTGTGGAATATGTCACACCAGCTGAAATGTCTGTTAGTCACGACTTCTTTCCTGGGACTTATTTTTGGGTTATTATTCAGCAAAAGGTTCTGACTAAACTGGAGTTCTGTGTGAATCTTTTGTTTCCCCCTTTCACAGCCTGTATATCCTATTCTGATAGGATGTCAAGCTGCACAGATAATTCCTCTGCATTGTTGAAAAGTCTCTCTGTGCACAGGACCAAGGAGCTGGAACCCATTTCAGATTTCTGGAAAGCTCCTGGTGCCCCTGGTGATCACCTGTGCTGATGTTCTGTGTGAGATGCCTGGCCACCACAGATGGGGATGGCCATGGAGTGCTGCTGACAGGAGCATTTCCTCTGTTAGAACAGCAAGAATTGAAAAATACATCCCAATATCCTGGATAAAACCAGAACTGGGGAGTAGGTCAGCTCTGGGCAGACACAGCTTCTCCCCAGCCCTGTGCCAAGGAGCCAGCTTGTGCTCAGGGCTGGAGAAAAGGGCTCTGGCCAGGCTGTGCTCAGGGAAGGAGAAAAGGGCTCTGGCCAGGCTGTGCTCAGGGAAGGAGAAAAGGGCTCTGGCCAGGCTGTGTGCTCAGGGCTGGAGAAAAGGGCTCTGGCCAGGCTGTGTGCCCAGGGAAGGAGAAAAGGGCTCTGGCCAGGCTGTGCCCAGGGAAGGAGAAAAGGGCTCTGGCCAGGCTGTGCCCAGGGAAGGAGAAAAGGGCTCTGGCCAGGCTGTGTGCTCAGGGAAGGAGAAAAGGGCTCTGGCCAGGCTGTGCTCAGGGAAGGAGAAAAGGGCTCTGGCCAGGCTGTGTGCTCCCAGGGAAGGAGAAAAGGGCTCTGGCCAGGCTGTGCTCAGAGAAGGAGGAAAGGGCTCTGGCCAGGCTGTGTGCTCAGGGAAGGAGAAAAGGGCTCTGGCCAGGCTGTGTGAGAAAAGGGCTCTGGCCAGGCTGTGGTCAGGGCACAGGGAAGGGGCAGGGGCTCTGAGAGCAGCTCAGGTCCTGCAGCAGCTGGGAATTGCAGCTCAGTGCTCACTGGGGGCTCCTCTGCAGCTGAACCATCCTGGTAAAGGACGTGTTGGAGCCCTGTCCACTCTGAACATGGTGACTGTAAAGCCTGTGAGGTTTGGTGAGGAAATCAGAGGGGTCTGAGGGCTTGGCCTCCACACTTTGGCCTTGAATGTTCAGGAAATCAGAGTGGGGCTCCCAGCTCTGCCACAGGTTCTGTGAATAGCTCTGAGCAAAGCATTCAGTATCTCTTGGGCTCTGTTCTCCTTCTGTAAATGGGAATAATAATGAACTCTTTCCACTACATTCTATTTATTTTATCTGCTTAGGAAATGAGATTTTCAGACCAAATACTGTTTTTTCCATCAGGATGCTGAATCCCAGCAGAGGCTTCTAGATGCTACTTATAAATCACTTGACAGCCTGCACTGTGTGCTGTTGATCTATAGAAGGATATTGCTGAGTGCCAGAAGAATTTGGATTTGTTCTGAGCTTTCTGGAATAGCATTTAATGAGCTGAATTCTCTGTTGAGCCCATGGCTGTGTCCAGGTGGGGGTGCAGAGCCCATTCCCTGCTGGTGGCAGTGGTTTGGAAGGAACATTTACAGAGCAGGGGTCACCCAGAGGGAACGGGGCTGTGGGCCTGATTCTTGATTTTATATAAATATATATATCTATAATTGTCATGGAGTTTTCCATTTTCTGCTCCAACCAGGTTTGGTTTCTAGAGCAGGAGGCATTGCTGAGCCCAGGGCTGGCTGGCCAGCAGCACAGGGTGTTCCTGTGAACAGGAAAGGGGAAGGCAGGGAGAATGAAACAGCATGGCACAGATTCTCTCCATGACAATTAGAAACCCTCTTCCATTTTTCCTTCAGAGATCCTCCTACAGCAGCTCCCCTTCCTCAAGGCCTGGGGTGAGCACAGGGAGCTGGTGGGCATCACATGCACCTCCTTCCTTGCATGTGATTTATTTTCCTTCACTGAGGACCATAAATCACTTTTATAGACAGCCTCATCAAGATTCTACACTGGATGTGTGATGGAAAAAATTACAATAATACTCCCTCTTGCCATCTTAGGAAGGAGAACGAGCCTTTCTTGAGGCAGGTTAACTTGTTTAGGGCTGGCTTAGAAAAACCCTAAATCAAGGCTAAATCGCTGCAGAACAGGGAATTTATTTTAGGATTTTAACTTTCCAGCTCTTGCTGAATATTCCTGTGCCTCCTTTTTACAGAATCTCTGTGTTCTGCTGTGTGCAGTGCCTTGGTGCCCTTTCAGTGTGGGCAGTGATCTGCAGGGAGAGCCCTGCCCGTCACTGGGAGGGTTCTGATTTAATCAGCGAGGATTTGCAGGGCTCTGAGCCAGCCCGAGCCGGGGTGGCACTGCAGGGTCCCTGGAGTGTGCTGCTGCTGAGCTGGGCTCAGGGCTCTGGGCTGGACCCGCTCCCTGGGCTGGACCCGCTCCCTGGGCTGGACCCGCTCCCTGCGCTGCTCCTCCCTCTGTGACACCCAGAGCCTGACCCTGGGCAGAGCCCTGGGCTGGACCCGCTCCCTGCGCTGCTCCTCCCTCTGTGACACCCAGAGCCTGGCCCTGGGCAGAGCCTGGCCTCTGCTCCAGCACTCCTGCAGAGCCCACAGCCTGGGAGTGCTGGAATATTTATTTACAGCCTGGGAGTGCTGGAATATTTATTTACAGCCTGGGAGCGGTGGAATATTTATTTACAACCTGGGAATGTTGGAATATTTATTTACAGCCTGGGAATAGTGGGATATTTATGTAGAACCTTGGGAAAATCAGAATATTTAGAACCCTGGGAATATTGGAATACTTATTTAGAACCCCAGGAATACTGGAATATTTAGAACACTGGGGAAATCTGAATGTTTAGAACCCTGGAAATATTGGAATATTTATGTAGAACCCTGGGAAAATCGGAATATTTAGAACACTGGGAATATTGGAATATTTATTTAGAACCCTGGGAATGTTGGAATATTTAGAACACTGGGAAAATCAGAATATTTAGAGCCCTGGGAATATTGGAATACTTATTTAGAACCTGGGAATACTGGAATATTGAGAACCCTGGGAAAATCGGAATATTTAGAACCCTGGAAATATTGGAATATTGAGAACCCTGGGAAAATTTGAATATTTAGAACACTGGAAATATTGAAATATTGATTTAGAACCTGGGAATATTGGAATATTTATTTAGAACCCCAGGAATATTGGAATATTTAGAACCATGGGAATATTGGAATTTTTAGAACCCTGGGAAAATTCCGAGTATTTAGAACCCTGGGAATATTGAAATATTTATTTAGAACCCTGGGAATATCAGAATACTTATTTAGAACCTGGGGATAGTGGAATATTGAGAACACTGGGAAAATCAGAATATTTAGAACCCTGGAAATATTGAAATATTTATTTAGAACCTGGGAATATTGGGATATTTATTTAGAACCCCAGGAATATTGGAATATTTAGAACCATGGGAATATTGGAATTTTTAGAACTGTGGGAAAATTCGAGTATTTAGAACCCTGGGAATATTGGAATATTTATTTAGAACCCTGGGAATATTGGAATATTTATTTAGAACCCTAGGAATATTGGAATATTTAGAACCCTGGGAAAATTCAAATATTTAGAACCCTGAATATTGGAATACTTATTTAGAACCCTGGGAAAATCGGAATATTGAGGACCCTGGGAATATCCCCTGCCAGCTACAGGAGTGCATTTCTCCCCTTCTCTCTTGTTTACTGCTTGCTAATTAAATTTTGTAGGTGGCAGTTTGAAATCTTAGTGGGCCATGTCATGTGGCTGCTAATGCTCTGCAGATCTCTATTACATAACCTTTAAGTAGTTGGGGAAAATGTGCTTGTGTCATACTGGGCCTGCCATAAGGCTCTGTCTGAAGCCAGCAGCCTGATCAGGATTTTTGTGTAGGATGACTGCAGAAATCTTGTGGATGGTTGGTTCTGGCACAGGATTTGTACCCTGGGCTGTCAGGTCGGTTGTGTTCCCTGCTCTGCAGCCAGCTCTGCTCCCCTGCAGGAGGGGCTGCAGTTAAACACTCAAAAATGCCATTTAAACACTAAAAAATGCCATTTAAACACCAAAAAATGCCATTTAAACACTCAAAAATGCCATTTAAACACTCAAAAATGCCATTTAAACACCAAATAAATGTCATTTAGACACTCAAAAATGCCATTTAAACACCAAAAAATGCCATTTAAACACCAAAAAATGCCATTTAAACACTCAGAAATGCCATTTAAACATGCCAGCTGCCAGCAAATCAGCCTCCAGTGCCTGAGCCCTGCTCTCCAGGGCTCTGCTCTTCCACTTTTGGGGTGAGCCCAGCTCAGAGCTCACCCAGCAAACCTCAGCCCTTCCCTCCCACTGCTCCTCACTGGGCTCTGTGCTCTGTGCAAAATGAAAACATCAATCGATGCAGGTTAAAAACGCTGTGTAGGGACGATGAATTTTTAATGCTTGCTAATTCATTAGGTCCTGGTTTGCTGGGGGAGCACTTTTATAAATGACAGCAACGTTCCACACACAGTGAGAGCTCCTCTGCCTTCTGCAGCCACAGCCAGCCCTGCTCATTGCTGGGTGCAAGGGCTCTACAGGCTGTGTACATCTTTGTACAACTTTGTACATATTTGTAAATCTTTGTACATCTTTGTACAACTTTGTACATCTTTGTACATCTTTGTATATCTTTGTACATCTTTGTATATCTTTGTAAATCTTTGTATATCTTTGTTCTTCATTGTATATCTTTGTACATCTTTGTAATCATTGTACATCTTTATACATCTTTGTACATCTTTATACATTTTTGTACATCTTGGTACATCTTTATACATTTTTGTACATCTTTATACATTTTTGTACATCTTTGTATATCTTTGTAATCATTGTACTTCTTTGTACATCTTTGTACATCTTTGTAAACATTGTTCATCTTTGTACTTCTTTGTACATCTTTATAATCTTTGTACAACTTTGTACATCTTTATACATTTTTGTTCATCTTTGTACATCTTTGTAATCATTGTTCATCTTTGTACATCTTTATACATCTTTATACATCTTTGTATATCTTTGTAATCATTGTACTTCTTTGTACATCTTTATACATCTTTATAATCTTTGTTCATCTTTGTACATCTATCTTTGTACATCTATCTTTGCACATCTATCTTTATTCATCTTTACACATCTATTTTTATACTCTATCTTTATCCATCTTCATGCACTATCCAGTGCAGCTGAAGCTCTCCATGCAAGGCCAGCCTGGAGGAAATAAATCCCAGTTTGGTTTCCTTGGAGGCTGAGCCCTGTCTGTGGCTCTGGCTGTGCTCTGATAAACCCCAGGAGATTTCTGCCTCACTTTCTTTCTCTGCTGGGCAGGCTCAGTGAGATGCTGGGGTCTTGCAGTGAAAGCTGTAAATAGGAGTGAGGAAGAACTGGGTGAAATTTTGGGTGTTTTTTAAAGGATGTCAGACTCACAGGTTTCTAATCTCCTATTGAAATCTAATTGTGTGAACCTGCACTTTGTCTGGAAGCCCTCAGTGTGCAATAGCACTTTTCAGTGGTTTGATGTCATTCTGTCCGTTTTGCTGGTGAGAGGTTTTCAATGTGCTTCAGGTTTATTTGCCCAAGACCATTCAGCAGGGTCAATGGAAATCATGGGTGTTGTTTGCAGGACCTGGTCTAACATTTATCCATTTTATTGCTTCTCTTAATTAAATGTATAAGAAAGGAGGGAGGGAAGTATTGATCTTCTCAAACCAGACCTTTTTTTTTTTTTTTTGCTTCATTTTAAATTAACTGGCCATATGCTACTCATGGTAATGAGTCTGCAAATGTATTAATCTTTAAAAAAAATTACTGCTTCCATAAATCAGGGTGGCCACAGTCAGTCTGTGCATTCTGGGGGCTGCCTGCTTGGCTGCTGGGTGTGCTGGGGCAGGAATGGATGTGTGGATGTTGTAAAATTCAGAGTAATGTGCTGTACAGACACTGCTGAGGGGAGGGGCAGTGGGGGAGGGTTTAACCCTTTGTGCCACACAGGGTCACAGCTCAGAGCAGCCTCAGCTCAGCTCAGCCCCTGCAGGGTGGGAGCTCCCAGCCCCTCCTCAGCTCCCAAGGGAGCATCCCCAGCTCAGGGACTGCAGAGACTGACCCCAGCTGCTGGATCCAAGGGACACTTTGGCACCTTGGGTATTGAGATTTCTAATTTTCATGAACCCCAAACCTCGTGCTCAGCTCAGCTTCCCTTTGGAAAAAAGTCTGTTTAATTTCTGCAGATACTGCTACGAGGAAATGAAGTGTATAAAGCTCCAAGCTGCTGATATTTTTATAACAAAATGATACAAGTTTTGTAAATACACAGCTTTTTCTTGTCTTAAAATAAGACAGAAAAATTTAGAACAGGAGAGGAAGACCAGCTGTCCATGGCGATGAGAGCTCAAAGAACCAAGCAGTGAGCCCAGCTTAGGACCAGGCTTTGAGCCCAGCTCAGGATCAGGCTGTGAGCCCAGCTCAGAATCAGGCTTTGAGCTCAGCTCAGGACCAGGCTGTGAGCCAAGCTCAGGACAGGCTTTGAGCCCAGCTCAGGACAGGCTTTGAGCACAGCTCAGGAACAGCACTGAGCCCAGCTCAGGATCAGGCTGTGAGCCCAGCTCAGACCAGGCTTTGAGCCCAGCTCATACCAGGCTGTGAGCCCAGCTAAGACCAGGCTTTGAGCCCAGCTCAGGGCACAGCTCAGGACAGGCTGTGAGCCCAGCTCAGGATCAGGTTTTGAGCCTAGCTCAGACCAGACTTTGAGCCCAGCTCAGAGCAGGCTTTGAGCCCAGCTCAGACCAGGCTTTGAGCACAGCTCAGACCAGGCTTTGAGCCCAGCTCAGAGCAGGCTTTGAGCCCAGCTCAGACCAGGCTTTGAGCACAGCTCAGACCAGGCTGTGAGCCCAGCTCAGGACACAGCTCAGACCAGGCTGTGAGCCCAGCTCAGACCAGGCTTTGAGCCCAGCTCAGACCAGGCTTTGAGCCCAGCTCAGGACCAGACTTTGAGCCCAGCTCAGACCAGGCTTTGAGCCCAGCTCAGGACCAGCACTGAGCCCAGCTCAGAGCAGTCTCTGGGCTCTCCCAGGCACTGCCAGCCCAAATCTCCAGCTGGACACAGCAGAGGGATTCAGCAACCGAGGGAGCACAAAGGAAAATCCTTCTCCTTCCTCCTTACCCACATTTCCTTCCTCCTTACCCCAGTTTTAGCCCCTTCCAGATGTGCTGTCTTCCCCCCACTGAGCTTTGTGGAACTAGAATTTACTCTGTTACACAAACCCCCAGAACCTTCAGCCAAGCCATGGGATCTCTGGGTTTAACAGCGTTTCAGGGCCCGTGCTGCTGTGAGAAGGATGTGTTCTCACTCTGATTTGCTGTAACCAAGTAACAGGAAATTCTCCCTAATGCAGCTGGGTTATGTGTGGATGGAAATGGCTGTAGAGAATTGGAAATTATTATTTCAGAGAAGGTCTTTTACACCAGGAAAGGTGTCTGGAGCAAAGTGTCCACCTGCACTGTGCTCTCTTTGGGATGGACCAGCCTGGTTTGCCCCTGCAGCTCTGTGCTGCTTCCCAAAGTCAGATCAGATCCTGTGGGATTTGCCAGGCTGCTGAATGAGGAAGGAAGAAATGGAGAGGCTTAAAACACACCCAGTGACAAGGTGGAGTGGCAAACAAAGATTTAAAGGTGGCATCTGTTTATTTTCCCTGTGTGTGAAGGGATTCTGCTGCTGTCTGTCTGGACTTACATCTGAAAATCATTTGGTGATTGTGAGTTCAGAAGTGCTCTCTGTGAAACACTGATGAGTTTTACTAATTAGTTTTACCAATTCCTTGTCTTTGGTCCTGGCTGTGTCCTCAGTAATCCATCACAATTTAGCTTTTCACAGGATTGTCTTTGTGGACTATTCCCCTTCCAGACTAAAACTCCCATGAGAGCAAACAGGGACTGTCCTTGACAGCACCTCTGCCTCCAGGGGAAAAATGAGATTTCCTTTGTGGTGTGCAGCAATTGCCAAGACCACAGACTCTCCATAGCAGTCGTGGCTGCTGGGAAAATGCAGATTTGAGGCATGAGGCACCATTCACTTGTTGTGCCCTGCAACATCCACTAAAAGCAGAATTGCTGGCAGAGTAATGCCTGTGAGCTGCAGTGCTTTAAAAGGCCCAGGGCATCCCTGTTACCAGGATTTCTAATTTATTGGAATATCTTCAGGGCTGAAATGGGTTTCTTTCATATCCTGGTCAGATATGAGGTAAATCTCACGTGTGTGAGTGCCAGTGCTGCAGTCCTGTACAAGGAAAAATGCATTTGGATTTTTATTCTTCCATCAAGCCTGCTTTAGGGATGGAGCCCCACAGGAACGTTTAACTATCACCATCCATCATTGCTGGACTGATAATAAACCACTATTACATAAATAATAAAAGCAGCAAGTAAATACTTGAGGGGAAACATCACAATATCTCACTTGGTGTTCCTTGTCTCTTCAAATTGCTGAGCACATTGGGAAGGGCAGGGGAGGAGTGGGAGAAACCAGCCCCATTATTCCCATCATCCACAATTAAAACCATTTACAAAGAGCTTGGAATACCTGAAACACATCTGAAAGCTTTGGCTTTTTGTGTCAGTGTGGGATTTGTGCTCAGGAAGGATGAGCTGGAACTGGAAGAAGCCACAAGAAAGGGCTGCATGAATAACCCAGGAATTTGGGGAGCTTATGTTCTGAAACACTAAAAGAGCTTATTCCTGCAGTCTGGCAGTGACAGAATGACAGGGTGGGGCTGATTCCATCACTGGTTCTGACTCAAGCACAGACTTGGTGCTGAGTGCTCCAGTTCAAGCACCAGAGACTGCCAAGGAGGTGCAAGTGCTCAGAAATGCCAAAAGCTGCTCAGCCTTGGTGGAACTTTTCCACAGCCTCTGTCTGAGCTTTAACCCAGCTTGGTTCATACCCTAAGTGCTCCCTGGGCTGGTTCTCTTCTGAATTCAGTGGTTCTCAATGAACCCTTTCTCTGAGTGCTGCATGAATGTTATTTACGTAAAAAACCTTTTTACTTTTGCAGTCTTTACATGGGGCCTCTGGTACTTTTTTTAGGGTAGGTGGCTGAATATTTTTAAATTCAGAAACCAGGCTCTATCTGTGTTCTCTCATGGACACACAGACCAAGTTTTATTTGTGTTCTAGGCATGGACACACAGACCAGGTTTTATTTGTGTTCTACCTATGGACACACAGACCAGGCTCTATCTGTGTTCTAGCTATGGACACACAGACCAGGCTCTATTTGTGTTTTATTTGTGTTCTCTCATGGACACACAGACCAGGTTTTATTTGTGTTTTATTTGTGTTCTGTCATGGACACACAAACCAGGCTCTGTCTGTGTTTTATTTGTGTTCTCTCATGGACACACAGACCAGGCTCTATTTGTGTTTTATTTGTGTTCTAGGCATGGACACACAGACCAGGCTCTGTTTGTGTTTTATTTATGTTTTATGTGTGTTTTATTTGTGTTCTCTCATGGACACACAGACCAGGCTCTATTTGTGTTTTATTTGTGTTTCATTTGTGTTTTATTTGTGTTCTCTCATGGACACACAGACCAGGTTTTATTTGTGTTCTGTCATGGACACACAGACCAGGTTTTATTTGTGTTCTGTCATGGACACACAGACCAGGCTCTGTTTGTGTTTTATTTGTGTTCTCTCATGGACACACAGACCAGGCTCTATTTGTGGTTTATTTGTGTTTTATTTGTGTTCTCTCGTGGAGCTGCTCTGCACACAGCCTGTTTGTCTCCAGGCAGTGCTGTCTGACACTGGTGCTGTCCAATATTCCTCAGGGAGGTGAAGGAAGGTTTGCAGGCACAGAGTGCACAGCTGTGGTTGGCCTCTGCTCTCTCTGCCAGCTCTGGGTGCAGATTCTGCCTTCCACAGGCACGGGATGAAGGGTTCAGAAGGGTTCCATGCACTGAAGGTGTGGAAATGCATGATTCCATACATGCATTATTTCGTGTTTCATGGATTCATGTGAGGCACTGTGCCTTTCATCCTGGGATTTCCAAGCCCTTCCAGACATGAATTAACTCAGTCTCAGTGCACATCTCCTGGGTAAGGGGGATCATTATCCCCATTTTGTTCAGAGGGACACAGGATTTCAGCAGATCTCTGCCATGAGTCAGTGCAGAGCTGGGAATCAAACCTGGAAGTGCTGCCCACACCAGAGCTCTGCTGCACTCAGTAAACTCCCCAGGAGATGTGTAGGTTTCTGTACAATGTACATGAGACATTTTCAGTCATTTCCTGATGCATAAATTAAAAACAAATTAACAAGCAAAAAGGAAAAGAGTCCAGCAGTTGTGCACTGGCAGGTGAGGTGATGGAAGAACATTTTGTGCAGAAGACACCAAAACTTTAATTTACTTTTATTTACTTTAATTTACTTTAATTGAGGGCTGGAGGAGCTGGTGCTTCCCTGCAGGAAGGTGTGTGGCTCACTTTGCAAATCCTCTTTTTGTCTTGATCATTTTTTTTAAGACAAACTTGGACTTTGTGCAGTCTGAGCACTTTGGGTGGACTGACCTGAAGATTTCTGCTCTCACCTGCTCCTCTCTGGTTATAAATCACTGCTGATGATTATTCCCTTAGCCTGGGTAGTGCAGGTGAATGCTTTTGACCTGAAGGTCTCCAAGCTAATTTCTGGGGATGTTATGACTGGGATCTGGGTTATGCAGACCTGTGATGGGTGATGGAGAGGGATGTTAGATCTACTGCTGCCACCTAAAAAATAAAGAAAAAACTCTTTCTTCAGCTGAGAGGGAATTCTCCTGGTCCTAAAAATCCTGCTGAGAATCAAGAGGTTGCTGGAGGTTTCTGAGGAAGGGTTCTTTCAGAGGAAATCAGGCCAGGGTTTGCCTTTTTTTTTTTTTCCTAGAGTTCAGAAGAGAAAGTGTATTTAAAGACATTTAAAGACATCCATTCTCTTCTTCCATGAACAGTGGCTTGAATTTAGCATGCTGTGGAAGTTTATTAATGTCATCACTCAGCTGCAGAGGGTTCAAGCACTGAAGGAATCAGGCTGGCAGGGAGCCCAAGGCACAGCCCAGCAGAATGAGCCTGTCCCTTCTGGAGCTGTCCTGTCTGCTGCAGGGCTGGGGGGGGCTGGGATGGGATGGGATGGGCTGGGATGGGCTGAGCTGGGCTGAGCTGGGCTAGGCTAGGCTGGGCTGGGCTGGGCTGGGCTGGGCTGCAGGATGTGCAAGGCAAGCCCTGCCAGGGCAGGCTGGGCTTTCCCTGAGTCAGGCCAGCCCAAGGATGCAGTCCTGTGTCTGCACTGCTGCTCTTCTGAGAGCTGGGCTGGAGCTGCCAGGCTGTGCCCTGAGCAGAGGGGCTGGGGCCAGGGAGGGCTGGGGGAGAGATCAGAGATGTGGGCTGGCATCAGAGATCTGAGCTGGGATCAGAGATCTGGGCTGGGATCAGGGATCTGGGCTGGGGTCAGGGATCAGAGATCAGGGATCTGGGCTGGGATCAGAGATCTGGGGTCAGAGATCTGGGCTGGGATCAGAGATGTGGGCTGGGCTCAGGGATCAGAGATCAGAGATCTGGGCTGGGATCAGAGATCAGAGATCTGGGCTGGGATCAGAGATCTGGGCTGGGCTCAGGGATCAGAGATCAGAGATCTGGGCTGGGATCAGAGATCAGAGATCTGGGCTGGGATCAGAGATCTGGGCTGGGCTCAGGGATCAGAGATCAGAGATCTGGGCTGGGATCAGAGATCAGAGATCTGGGCTGGGATCAGAGATCTGGGCTGGGCTCAGAGATCAGGGCTGGGATCAGAGATCTGGGCTGGGATCAGAGATCAGAGATCAGAGATCAGGGATCTGGGCTGGGATCAGAGATCAGAGATCTGGGCTGGGATCAGAGATCTGGGCTGGGATCAGAGATCAGAGATCAGGGATGTGGGCTGGGATCAGGGATCAAAGATCAGAGATCTGGGCTGGGATCAGAGATCTGGGCTGGGCTCAGGGATCAGAGATCAGGGATCTGGGCTGGGATGAGAGATCTGGGCTGGGATGAGAGATCTGGGCTGGGATGAGAGATCTGGGCTGGGATCAGAGATCAGAGATCAGAGATCTGGGCTGGGATCAGAGATCTGGGCTGGGATCAGAGATCAGAGATCAGGGATGTGGGCTGGGATAAGGGATCAAAGATCAGAGATCTGGGCTGGGATCAGAGATCTGGGCTGGGATCAGAGATCAGAGATCAGAGTTCTGAGCCGGGATCATGCTCAGGGCTCAGTGCCCCTGCTCAGGGCTCAGTGGCCAGGCTGCTCATGCTCAGGGCTCAGTGGCAGGTCTGCTCTCCCTGGAATGGTTTTTGGCTGTCAGTGCAGGCACGGATCCAGCAGGGTTTGTGTCCCAGGCTTGCCCTGTCTGTCTCTGCAGGTGCAGTTTCAGTTTTGGCAGCTCCGTTAATCGCGGTCCTGGCCTCGTTCACAGCTCCAGCAGGGCTCAGGGCTGGGGATTCAGAGCAGCTCTGCCCTGGTGCTGCCCAGAGGATGCTCAGGGGATTCAGAGCAGCTCTCTGCCCTGGTGCTGCCCAGAGGATGCTCAGGGGATTCAGAGCAGCTCTGTGCCCTGGTGCTGCCCAAGGGATGCCCAGGGGATTCAGAGCAGCTCTGCCCTGGTGCTGCCCAGCAGGGTTCAGGGCATTCAGAGCAGCTCTCTGCCCTGGTGCTGCCCAGAGGATGCTCAGGGGATTCAGAGCAGCTCTCTGCCCTGGTGCTGCCCAGCAGGGCTCAGGGGATTCAGAGCAGCTCTGCCCTGGTCCAGCCCAGCAGGGCTCAGGGGATTCAGAGCAGCTCTCTGCCCTGGTGCTGCCCAGAGGATGCTCAGGGGATTCAGAGCAGCTCCCTGCCCTGGTCCAGCCCAGCAGGGCTCAGGGGATTCAGAGCAGCTCTGCCCTGGTCCAGCCCAGCAGGGCTCAGGGGATCCAGAGCAGCTCTCTGCCCTGGTGCTGCCCAGAGGATGCTCAGGGGATTCAGAGCAGCTCTCTGCCCTGGTGCTGCCCAGAGGATGCTCAGGGGATTCAGAGCAGCTCTCTGCCCTGGTGCTGCCCAGCAGGGCTCAGGGGATTCAGAGCAGCTCTGCCCTGGTGCTGCCCAGAGGATGCTCAGGGGATTCAGAGCAGCTCTCTGCCCTGGTGCTGCCCAAGGGATGCTCAGGGCTGAGGATTCAGAGCAGCTCTCTGCCCTGGTGCTGCCCAAGGGATGCTCAGGGGATTCAGAGCAGCTCTCTGCCCTGGTCCAGCCCAGCAGGGCTCAGGGGATTCAGAGCAGCTCTCTGCCCTGGTCCAGCCCAGAGGATGCTCAGGGGATTCAGAGCAGCTCTCTGCCCTGGTCCAGCCCAGAGGATGCTCAGGGGATTCAGAGCAGCTCCCTGCCCTGGTCCAGCCCAGAGGATGCTCAGGGGATTCAGAGCAGCTCTCTGCCCTGGTGCTGCCCAAGGGATGCTCAGGGCATTCAGAGCAGCTCTGCCCTGGTGCTGCCCAAGGGATGCTCAGGGCATTCAGAGCAGCTCTGCCCTGGTGCTGCCCAGCAGGGCTCAGGGCTGCAGGCAGGCTCAGGAGTGTTTGCCCCGTGCTGTTCCTGCCCGAAGGAGCTTTGGCTGCTGCCAGGGTGGGGCTGCAGAGCAGGGTTTGGCACTGACAGGAACCAGCAGATCAGCTCTGGCTGCTCTCTGGGTTTCACATTTCTCCAGACATGAATCTCCAGCTCTTGCCCTGTTGTTTGTGTCAGAGGCACTCAGACTTCTCCTGACTGTCATTTTCCCATAAAAAGCCACCTCAAATCCTTTTTAAAGGATTTACATTTTATGTTGATAATACTTGGGGCTTACAGGCCTGATTCTCCTTAGACTTGTGGTAATATCACTGTGGGATAATTCCAGTGAGAAATATATTAGTTACATGTGTGAAATGAAAGAATTGGTCTGGCTGATACATAATTCATTTAAATAAAAATCAACACCCCATGGAAAAGATAGGTTTTATATCTGTTAGTGTGGAGCTCCTGCAGAGAGATGCAGGTTTGTTGATACATGCTGCTAAAAACTGAGATGTAAAAGCTTTGCTGAATGGGGCTGTGGCAGCTCTGACATGTGCACATCCTCTGTATTTTATGAAACCTGAATGTGGAGTCTGTGTTAATGTATGAGATGTTGTGAATTTTGCTGTTAAAAAGAAAATTCCAGAAGATTGAATATTAATGGATAGCTGGTGTTCATCAGGATTTCTTTTCTTAGCAGGAGATTTGTCCAGGTTTGAGTTGAGTTCATGCAAAGCTTCCCTGCAGTGTGCAGAATGGTTCTGTGCCCTGTGAGCACAGCAGGGATTCCTCACCCCACTTTTCCACATTTGCAGCATGAACAAAAGGGAGAAATCAGCCACCCTTCTGCTCAATCACCTTTTCCTCATTTGTAAATTAGGTAAATTATTTGATACTTTATGAAAGAAATACTCAGTAGTATAGAAATGTCTCCTGCCTCTTTATCTTAGTTTATCCTTGTAAGTTTATTAGCAGAGTGTTGAAGAGCAATAAATAAAGCAATTATTCCATCTAGATGGCCAGATTTGTGTTTTTCCCAAGAAGCTCCTTTCTTGCTCTGGCCACAGGATTTACTGGCTCGTTCTGCTTTTTCAGACTCCAGCTAGCAGTGGTTTTCAGATTAACACAGCACCATGAGTCATTGGCATCAGAGCTTCCTGCCCAGAAGGCACCAAAGGCTCTGAATTCATCACGAAAACTTTGACAGCAGACTCTCACTTTGAATTTAGGGTAGATTTCTGCAGATAGGTGTTTAACTAATTAAATTCAGAGCAATTTGGCACAGTAGCTAAAAATATGGGAGCCCTGCAGCCTGCAGTGCTGGGAGAATTGGTGTCAGTACAGCAAGAGGCATTGTGGAAATCAGAGTGATTGGGAAATTGCACAGCTGGGAGGGCAGGCCAATGTGAGATGGGCTGCACGAAAAAGGAAAATGAGGGGCAGGGAATGAGGAGTGGGAAGAGGCTCCTGCAAGCAGGAGTTTGCCCAGGGCAGCTCCCACCAGAGATTTGTGAAGTTTCATTGATGCAGGAAAGGTTTTGTGCCAAGGAGAGCACAGAGCCACGGTGATCTTAGCTGGGAAAATGTGGAAAACTGTGGAAAAGTATTTAATAGCTTATAGGGTAATATGGTTGCTGAAGATTTTATTGTTCCATTTAGAAAAAGAAAAAAAAGAAAAGCCCAGTCCTGAGCTGATTTTTGTTCCTTCATTTGGAAGGAAGCATTTCACTTTGCCACACAGTTCACTTACCAAATCAAAGTCAGTAACAGCTTTCCTGCAGTGTTTTCCATTGGCTGCTGTGAGCTTTTTATTGCTTACCAGGGTTTTTTCTTGTCAACTTGCATTCATTTTATGATTCTGGTGATGCAGGCTCTGGTGTTCCTGTTCCAGTGCTGGGACAGAGCCTGGACAGCCTCCAGGGTTCCCATTGTTCTTCCTTGCTTTGAGCTGCGAGTGACAAGTGAGCTCTAATTTTTAAATTTATTTATTAAATATCGAATCAACAACCTTCCCATTCACAACCAAGATCACCATTCACCCAAAGCTAGATCTGTGTAATTAGCCACAAGCTAAACTTTGCGTTTTCAGTCGTGTTTCCTCTCTGCTGTCTGGTGGGAATTGTTCAGCCTGGCTGATATTGGAAGGGTGTTTGAACAGAGAGATGAGGATTTTTGTGTCTGATGATAATCAGGTCTTACTCATTTATTCTTGATCCTGTGAAGGAGCTGACAGCCCCAGAGCAGTTTCACTGGCAGCCCAAACTGGTGTGGGAAGCAGGATTATTGAGGGCAGCAACCTTCCCCAAATGTGTGTGTCTGCACTCCCAGCTCCAGGTTTGTGTCTGTCACCCAGCCCAGGGCCAGCAGGAACAAGGGGGTTTAATTTTAGCTGCAATAACAGGTTCAGGCTGCCAGCTCCTCAGGAAATCCAGGTCACTGCTGTGCCCCCAGTTGTGACTCAGCTCGGTGGTGGCTCCCTGCCACCTCCAGCGCAGGGCAGGCAAGGAATGAAATGCAGGGATGGCCTTGAGCAGAGCAGAGAGGGCTGGCAGAGAGCAGCCCAGAGCCCCAGGGAGCACTGACGTCTGTCTGTCTGTCTGTGTGTCTGTGTGTCTGTATATGTGTGTCTGTGTGTATATGTGTGTGTCTGTGTGTGTGTGTGTCTGTGTGTGTGTGTGTGTCTGTCTGTCTGTCTCTGTATGTGTGTGTGTCTGTGTGTTTGAGTGTTTGTCTGTGTGTGTGTCTGTGTGTCTGTCTGTGTGTGTGTCTGTGTGTCTGTGTGTTTGTGTGTGTGTGTGTCTGTGTGTGTGTGTGTGTGTCTGTGTGTCTGTGTGTTTGAGTGTTTGTCTGTGTGTGTGTGTGTGTCTGTGTGTGTGTGTGTCTGTGTGTGTGTGTGTCTGTGTGTGTGTCTGTGTGTGTGTGTGTGTGTGTGTGTGTGTGTGTGTGTCTGTGTGTGTGTCTGTGTGTGTGTCTGTGTGTGTGTGTGTGTGTGTGTGTGTGTGTCTGTGTGTGTGTCTGTGTGTGTGTGTGTGTGTGTGTGTGTGTGTCTGTGTGTGTGTGTGTGTGTGTGTGTGTCTGTGTGTGTGTGTGTCTGTGTGTGTGTCTGTGTGTGTGTGTGTGTCTGTGTGTGTGTGTGTGTCTGTGTGTGTGTGTGTGTGTGTCTGTGTGTGTGTGTGTGTGTGTGTGTGTGTGTCTGTGTGTGTGTGTGTGTGTGTGTGTCTGTCTGTGTGTGTCTGTCTGTCTGTGTGTCTGTGTGTGTCTGTCTGTCTGTGTGTCTGTGTGTGTCTGTCTGTCTGTGTGTCTGTGTGTGTCTGTATGTCTGTCTGTCTGTGTGTGTCTGTCTGTCTGTGTCTGTGTGTGTGTCTGTGTGTCTGTGTGTGTGTGTGTGTGTGTGTGTGTGTCTGTCTGTCTGTGTGTGTCTGTCTGTCTGTGTGTCTGTGTGTGTCTGTATGTCTGTCTGTCTGTGTGTGTCTGTCTGTCTGTCTGTGTGTGTGTGTGTGTCTGTCTGTGTGTGTGTGTGTGTGTGTGTCTGTCTGTGTGTCTGTGTGTTTGTCTATGTGTCTGTGTGTCTGTCTGTGTGTGTCTGTATGTCTGTCTGTCTGTGTGTCTGTCTGTCCACGTCACCCAGCAGGGGCTGTGCCACCACACCACTCATCCCCTGAGACCCTGCCCAACCAGGGGGGTTATGTGCAGAGCATGGCAGTGTGAATTCTGAGTTTTGGGATGCCCTGTGCAGAGCAGGGACAGTGAATTCTGAGTTTGGGGTGCCCTGTGCAATACAGGAGCAGTGTGAATTCTGAGTTTTGGGGTGCCCTGTGCAGAATAAGGACAGTGTGAAGTCTGAGTTTTGGGGTGCCCTGTGCCCTGCAGTCAGTGTGAATTCTGAGTTTTGGGGTGCCCTGTGTTGTGCAGTGCAAGGGCAGTGTGAATTCTGAGTTTTGAGGTGCTCTGTGCAGAGCAGAGCAGGGGCAGTGTGAATTCTGAGTTTTGGATGCTCTGTGCAGAGCAGGGGCAGTGTGAATTCTGAGTTTTGGGGTGCCCTGTGCAGTACAGGGGCAGTGTGAATTCTGAGTTTTGGGGTGCTCTGTGTAATGCAGGGGCAGTGTGAATTCTGAGTTTTGGGGTGCCCTGTGCAATAGAGGGGCAGTGTGAATTCTGAGTTTTGGGGTGCCCTGTGCCCTGCAGTCAGTGTGTGCTCCCTGTTCGGGGTGGGGGCTCCAGCCTGGGGGCTGCAGGGCAAACTTCAAACACTGCAGAGCCCCAGAGGGACACAAACCCTGCCAGGACACAAACCCCGAGCAGGATAATGGGGGTTCAGACCCTGGGATTCCAAACTGACACAAACCCTGAGCAGAGCACAAACCCTGCCAGGACAATTGTGTTCAGACCCTGGGGTTCCAGTGAGCAGTGCACAGCTGCAGGGATGGTGCTGGCATGAAAGGACCGTGGTGCAGATCACTGAAAAACTCCCAATTAATCCAGAGAACACTCCCATGGCCCATTGTGTGCAGTCTGAAATGAGTTCAGGGAACTGTGCAACTCCACCAGGTGTCATCAGTGGAGTATTTTGGGATGTTGCCTTGTCTAACCAATCAGCATATTTTGTCACATGCTTCCACAAATCATTTAACACGAAGTTGTGGCTCTTTTGGAGCCCACTTTCCATTTTCCAGTGGCAGCATCTTTCCAAACCTCCAGTATCCTCATGGGGTGATTAGCTAGGGACCCTGCAGACAGTTATCCTTCCTGGAGAGCCAAATTCTCATTCTCTTCAGATGCTTCAGAATTCCCATCGAGCTCACTGTGTGAGTTTGATAGAGTTTAGATTTTATTTATCTTGTCATTAGTTCCCTTTCAAGCACCCAGGTATTGCAAGGCAGCTCTTTAAGCATTTTTCTCTCAATACAGATCTCCCTGTGAGCATTTGCTGTGCTCCCCTTGCTTGCTGAGCACATTTTGGAGCAGTTCTGTGGCTGAGGGGAATTTCCCAAAGGCCAGAGTGGGGACATTCCCTGGGTGTGAAAAGCACATTTGGGCTGGCACAGGTGAGTTTGTGTTACCTGGGGTTTGTGTGCAAACCTGGGAAAGCTCTGAGGCCTCCTGGGTGCCAGAATAACTGGAATAGAAACTTCAGTGATCAGGTATCCAACTACAGGGAGGGGTAAATTCACTTAATTAAAGGCACAGACTCAGCAGGAGGATTCTGTGCAGAACCCTGGATCTGCTGCTGCTGGCAAGCCCAGCTCAGCCCTGAACATCTTTGTTTGTTCTGTCCACTCTGACATCTGTGCACCTTCTCCTCCTTCACTTTTTATTTAATTTAAAAACATTCATAACAAGAAGTGTGTTTCCATGTGCTGCTTGTGGTCCTACCATCATTTGGAATGACTTTTCTCATCAGTTTTCAGTGGCTGGAAAAGTCTGAACTTCTCTCCTGTGTCTGTGTCCCACAACAGACCCAAAAAATAAAAAGCTTTAGGGCACTTCCTTAAGTGTCTGATCAATAAATTACTGAAATTCCAGGCTGGTGCTCCTTCCCTTCACCCAGACTTTCCTTTGGTGCAATGTTCCCACGTCAGGAGCATTTTCAGTTCCCTCCTTTGTGCATCCAGAGCTCTCCCAGCTCCCAACCTGCAATTCCAGCTCTCCCTGATGAATATTGAAACGGCAGCTCAGCTTTCAGACAGGCACACCAGTGACTCAGCTCAAGCTTTCTGACCTCCTGTTAATTTGCTCAGTGAAACAGGATCCCCGTGCTCTCGTTTTTTGGAAATTTGCATGCAGGGAGGCTGTTGGCTTTTCTCATTTTGGTTGCTGATTTCCTTTTGGTACATTTATTCCAGTAGCTCTGAAAGAAAGAAGCCACTGGGTAGTTTTATCAGTTATGCAGGAGGATGTGAAAGATGGAATTGAAGGAAAAGACACTTGGGCTCTTTATCAGGAAATTAAAAAAAAAATTTTTACCATCATGAAAAAAAAATCAGCAAAAAAATCAAGAGTAGAAATGTGTCTAGACCAAGGGGAAAACTTGTTACTCCACTGCATTGGAAAGAAATACAAACTGTTTATGGTAATAGTGGAGAGTGAAAATCTCAATTATTGCTTTGGAAATGAAATTATCTGTTCTGGAAAATACAGCACCTGCATACCCCCAAAACTGAACTGACAGAAGAAAGACCAAACAATGCAGTGTAATCACAAATCCACTGGATTTTCAGGAGCTGCAAAATGAAAACTGAATCATGGTTCTGTAAACCTCAACTAAATAATTTGGGGTTTTTTCTATTTGTTCTGAGCTTATTGTGGGAATTCTAAAGAAGGGATATTGTGAGTATTCCAAAGGGATATTGAGAGGATATTCCAAAGGGATATTGTGGGTATTCCAATGAAGGATATTGAGGATATCCCAAAGGATATTGTGAATATTCCAAAGGGATATTGTGGATATTCCAAAGGCAGGGATGTTGTGGATATTCCAAAGGGATATTGTGAGTATTCCAAAGTGATGTTATGGATATTCCAGAGGATGTTGTGGATATTCCAAAGAAGGGATATTGTGGATATTCCAAAGGGATATTGTGGATATTCCAGAGGATGTTGTGGGTATTCCAAAGGGATATTTTGGGTATTCCAAAGGATATTGTGGGTATTCCAAAGGGATGTTGTGGGTATTCCAAAGGACATTGTGGATATTCCAAAGGATGTTGTGGGTATTCCAAAGGGATATTTTGGGTATTTCAAAGGGATATTGTGGGTATTCCAAAGGGATGCTGGCAGTTCTGGGGCAGAGGTTGGGGCCAGCCAAGCCCTGGGAAAGCTCTGCTGCTGGCCCCACACTTTTGTTGGCTGCTCTTTGTTTCTTATTTCCTATGCAGCCATAAATGAATGGACATAGCTGTAAAGTTGATTAAAGGAGGGACTTAATTAAGGGTTGTAATTAAGCTAGTGGAGGAATGACAATGGAACTGAAGGTTCAGAATGAATGTGTGATGCAAAGGCTGATGTGTTGAGGCAGTAATCTGTATGAAATAATTGATTCTGTAGCCATCAGTCTTTTCTAATGAGATTAAGGACGAGGTGGCACGATCTCGCTAATTAATTTGTTTTGTGGCTCTGAAATGTGATGTAATGGTACAGAACTGGTGGTTGTTTGACACACCAGGAAGCTCTCAGGTTGTCAGACAAATACCATCAAAGCAATGCCAAGCTCTCAGCTGTGACAGGGCTGAGGAGAACATTTGATTTAAGTGCACAGCATCAAACCAAGCACAGCACAGCCTCAGGGATGGGGAGCTCAGGAGAGAATCCTGCCCTGCACAGGTTTATCTCTGACCAGAGGAGCTCAGTGCCCAAACTGGAGCTGTGCTGGGGCAGGCAGAGCCCTGGGAGCTGGGCCAGGTGTCCCAGCCCTGCTCTGCTCCCTGCATCCCAAACCTAAACATCAACAGTCTCCTCATCCAAGGCTTGTCTCGTTGTTACCCACCCAAATTAATAGTGATAAATGGTAATAGGTTAGTGACAGACAGCAAATGGAATGTGTCAGCCTGGTTATGTCTGTGTTAAATGTGTCTGCACACACCCACTCAGGGAGAGCTGCAGAGCTCCTGCACATTGAATATTGCTGATTTCTGCACATTGAATATTGCTGATTTCTGCACACTGAATATTGCTGATTTCTGCACACTGAATATTGCTGATTTCTGCACACTGAATATTGCTGATTTCTGCACACTGAATATTGCTGATTTCTGCACTGATGCTGAACACTCACACTGAGAGAGGCAGAAGGGAAAATACAGGAAAGCAGAGGGAGGTCAGGAAAATATTTTCAGTTTAAGAGGGAAGACTGAAATGTGTTTTGTGAAGGATTTATTGGAGTGTCTTACATTACAAGCTCAACATTTAAGAATTGCTTCAGCAAGGGGTAGTTTAGAGCTGTTGACATTTCCTTGCATGTTGGGTGTTACTGTCAGTGTACCCTGGCTGATTCTCTGATCACTGGGCACTCATCACTTCAGTTCAGCACCAAAGGCAGCTGCTGAGTTATTTCTAATGGATAGCAAGAGATCCTAAAGGAGGAGACAGTGACAGCATCTTTCAAATTAATGAATGCTAAACCAGGTTTATTTGACCTGCTGTTGGTGCCCTGTGAGTGTTTGGGCTGCTCTGTGACCTGTGCAGTTTCTCTGCCTCAGAGCAGTGCCCAGCTCAGCTCCCAGCAGGGATTTTCCTAGAAAGGCTTTTCAGTTCCTCAGCAGGGATCTCAGGCAAAGGTCAGCTCCTCTCGCTGCTCCTGTTACCTGAAACGTTCAGTGCAAGCTCTGTGAGGGTTGCAGTCACAGGGGGTGGCTCTGGCAGGATTCTCACCTGCATTTACAGACACTGCAGGTACCTGAGCTGTGACTCTGGGAACTCTTCACCCTCAGAGAGCCCCCAGGGAGGGCTGGGATGCCACAGGGATGGTGATAACTCTGCAAAACAGCTCCTGGATTGCAGATCCTGTGCTTGAACACCGAGCTGCAGCTGTGACCTGGCAGGTTTTTTGTGCCCATGGAGCATCCCAGTGCCCACTGGCACAATCCCTGCACAGGACATTTCCAGGTGGGAATGCCTTTGGGAGTGATGCCACCTCTCAAATCCAAACGTGGATCACTTGCTCTGCACGAAGTGACTTCTCAGAATAGATGTTTCCCCAGGAAAAGGCTCTGGCAGCCAGCTGGCACCTCCGAGGGTCAGGCAGGTGGGCAGGTCCTGGCAGGATTGAATTTCGATCCTGCCCAGCTGACACAAGGCAGCCACTGGCTCTGCTCAGGAAACCCATGCATAAATAACAGCTCTGAGCTGCAGGTGAGCCCAGCAGGCTTCTGAGTGGTTTCCCATGCCCCACCAGCAGGTCTGGGAGGATCCATCCCTTCCTGAGTGATTTCCCATGTCCCACGGGGGCAGCCGTGATGCTGGCACCAGAATTAGGTTTGTGCTGCTGAAGACACCAAGTGTTATGTAAGTAAAGCATTTAAAAATAGCTGGCAGTGTGGGGGTATGAGTGGAAGTGTCTGTCATTAACTCTGAGCAATCTGTCAGACTGCAACCTCTGATATTTAGCTCGTGCAATTCATATGCCTTGCCATTTTGTGTGTGGAGGGACACTCTCCAAAGGTATTTTTAGAACTCCATTCCAGGGAAAAAATAGTCTTTGGGAGAACTGATTCATGCTTCTCATCCTCTCCCCTCCTCTGCTCCATGATGGGTTCAGCACCAATGCAGGCTCCAGAGGTGCTGTGCTGCACTGGGCAGCAAGGACAGCTCTGCATTCAGCAGTGGTTTGGGTCAGTGACACAAAGAGAGGCTGGGAGCAGTTCTGTGACACTGCTGGGGATGGCAGCGACCTGGCTGTGCCCTGGCTGAGCTGTCCTGACTCTGCCAGGTACCAGAACAGGAGGGGCTCTGAGGAGGTGTTGGACACCTTGGGCACTCCCCTGGTCACCAGGAAGGGTCATTGGGCACTCCCCTGGTCACCAGAAGGATCCCTGGGCACTCCCCTGGTCACCAGAAGGGTCATTTGGCACTCCCCTGGTCACCAGAAGGGTCATTGGGCACTCCCCTGGTCACCAGGAAGGGTCCCTGGGCACTCCCCTGGTCACCAGGAAGGGTCATTGGGCACTCCCCTGGTCACCAGGAAGGGTCATTGGGCACTCCCCTGGTCACCAGGAAGGGTCATTGGGCACTCCCCTGGTCACCAGGAAGGGTCATTGGGCACTCCCCTGGTCACCAGGAAGGGTCACTGGGCACTCCCCTGGTCACCAGGAAGGGTCATTTGGCACTCCCCTGGTCACCAGGAAGGGTCATTTGGCACTCCCCTGGTCACCAGAAGGGTCATTTGGCACTCCCCTGGTCACCAAGAAGGGTCCCTGGGCGCTCCCCTGGTCACCAGAAGGGTCATTTGGCGCTCCCCTGGTCACCAGGAAGGGTCATTTGGCACTCCCCTGGTCACCAGAAAGGTCATTTGGCACTCCCCTGGTCACCAGAAGGGTCATTTGGCATTCCCCTGGTCACCAGAAGGGTCATTGGGCACTCCCCTGGTCACCGGGAAGGGTCATTTGGCACTCCCCTGGTCACCAGAAGGGTCCCTGGGCACTCCCCTGCCCATCAGTTAAATCAATTAAAATTGATTGACCTGCTGTGGGAAGCAAAGCAGGTTTTGCCCGAGGGATCTCTGCTTCCCTGGATCCTTTGTGGGCTGATGGAGCCCAGCTGGATCTGCCCCAGGGACTTTCCCCACGGGTTTGGATTTCTGCAGATGGTGTTTGAGTGCTGCCAGAACAAAAACTGCTCAGGGGGGAGTGAAGATCTGAGCTGTCCCAAGCCCAGGATCCTTCCAGTTCTCTCAGAAACACTTGAAAGGATTTTGGCAGGGAAATGCAGGGATTTGAGGGGGTTGTTCCCAAACCTTTTTGAAAAGGAATTTGATTCCACTGACTGCATCCAAAAAGATCTGAAACACCAAATTTGAAGATCCCTATGAGCTAAGATCCCTGTGAGCTGAGTGGGTGAGACAGCAAAACCCCCCCAGGATTTCTAATGGTGCTTGTGCCAGCCTTTGCTGGAAATCTGTGGTTCAGATAAAGGGAGATCCTGGCAAACTTGCAGGCTCTAATGATAAATAAATACTGGGCAGAATTTTCCTGCTTTATTCTATGTCCCTACATTTCTTAGAGAAGGAATTGAGACTGAATGTTTTCATTTGCCCTCTGAAATGGTTTTCTTGCAGTGATGATGCCATTTAAGGAGTTTTTGATGCATTAAGGAGTTTTTTTTATACATTTTGGAGTTTTTTGTTGGACTTCAGTCTTGTTGCCTGCCATGACAAAACTGTTTATTCAGCAAGGCTGAATTTATTAATGCAGATTGGCTGTAATTGTATGCAGTGGTAATTAACCATCACTTTCCTGCAGCTTTGGGGGCACATGCAATGACAAACCTGTCAAGGAGGCACAGTGTGGTAGAAGAGCAAATGCAGCTGTAACAACCTGACCGTTGATTTGTTCCCTCTGTCCTGCACAGCTGGAGATGAGCCACCACCTCTGCAGCCTGCACAGAAAACACCTGAGCAGCCCTGGTGTGTAGAGGAGCCCCAGAGCCCGTCCCATGTCACCTCCCTAACCACGAGTGTCACCCCTGGCAGAATTCAGTGAGTCTTGTTTGGTTTGTGCAGCTCTCTGGCAGCTGCTGCAGGGGAAGGGTTTGGTTCTGCAGCCCAGGGTTTGTTGTGGGTTCTGTGCAAATTCAGGGTTGGGGTTTGGGGGTTTGGGGAGGGTTTCACTGCACCCTGCTCAGAGCAGAGATCTCTGAACTCCTGCAGGAATTACCTTTAATTGATGTAATTAATGTAATTTAATTCATTAATGTAACCCCTAAATTCAACCCCTGTGAGTTGTGGGGCAGTCTGAGCCTGAAGTGAGAGTTTAAACCCCAAAATTGTGACACAAATAATTCCAGCTCTGAGTTCAGCTGTGAACAAACAGCTCAGAGCCTGTGCCTTGAGCAGCACGTTCCAGGCTGGGGGTCTCATCCTGACCAGGTTTCTGCTTGGGTTTCTGGTTCTTGCTCTGATTTTCAGGCACTTTTTGAATTTAGGAAGAAACTTTCAGAGGGCTTGGTCAGTCTGCTGGTGCCCATCTCCTGGTGCTGAGTTATGAGATGTAATTCAAACATCACCTTTGATCTTCAAAGCACTCTGCCACCGGTTACCAACAGAATCATTCAAAGAAAATTCGTTTTAAAATACCATTTTTAAACCTTATGTCCTGACTATTCTTCTTTGTACCTCACTGAACTGAAAGTAAAGGTTTAAAGCTTTGCTTTAAGAGCCTGATATTTGAAGCTTGAGGTTCTAAATTTGGTGCTGGATTCATCCATTTGAAGGATATGAGTTTGATTGCATCAGAAGTAATTATATTTAATATGACAAGGGAAAAGTGCATAAATGTGATATTTTGAATGGCTGTTAATGCCTTCTTTGCATCTCTGCTTCTGAAAAGAATAATTACAGAGCAGTGCTGTGAGCTGAATGCTGAGGTCTGGTGAAAGGCATTTCTGGTTAAAAAAAGTGAGACAATCTTTAAATGCTGTCAGCTTTCCCTGGACAGGAGGGAGGGAGGGGGAGTTTGCAGAGCACCCCAAAATCCAAACCTGGGCACCCCTGGGCTCAGGGGGATCTCCTGGGTGTGTCAAAGCACAAAGCAAAATGCTTTTGTCTCAGGCTGCAGTACAACTGCTATTCCTATTTCCCATATCCTTGCCTGAAAGCCCCTTGATTTCAAAATGATAATTATTCACCAGGAAGAAGTTTATATTCTCAGTTTCATGGATAGTGAGAGAGCCAGGAACTCTGATGGCAGAACCAAAATTTCCCAACAAAATATTGAATCATGTTTTTTTCATAGTGTACTTACAATACATTGGGGCTAAATTTTATCCTGCTGTTGTCTCCTGTTTAATTCTTAATGAATTGCTGCAGCTGTATCAATAACAACAACTTTCACCCTGGAGGTCAGAAAAACGAGGGGCAGCTTTTCCCTTGTGGCTCTGTCTCAGCAGTGGCTTTGGTGTGAGATGAGAAGCAGTAAACTAAATTTTACCTGGGTGATAAAGGCATTTGTTCCCTCCAGAGCAAGGTTCCCTTGGCCTGCTGTGGCTCCCTTTCAGAATATAAAATATAATTTATATTATAAACCTGTGTAATAACCAAATCTGCTCTGCAGGGTGAGGTTCCCTTTCAGAAAACCCAGCTGTAAATATAATTTATATTATATAAACCTGTGTAATAACCAGACCTGCTGCCCAGGGCGAGGCTCCTGCTCCCTGTCCCTGCACAGAACGTGCAGCTCCCAGAGCCCCCTGAGCTCTGCTGGTCCCTGAGCTGCTCAGGCCCTGGCAGAATGGGAAGAATTCAGAGAATTTCCCTAAAATGCCCCCAGTGCCCCCTGAGCCAAGCAGGAGCCTGGTGCCTCCCAGAGGAGCTGCAATAGCAGCAAAAGCTGCTCTGAGCAAGAGGAGTTGGGAATTGCTGGCTGCTGTGATGACAAAATCAGTGTCATGATAGAAACAGGAATTCCCTGGTTGTAAGGACTGGTTTTGTCCCGGTTTTATCCCAGTTTTATCCCAGGAACCTCCCCTGCTTACCTGATTTCCTGTGCCCTGTACCCAAGGCAGGTTTTCAGCAGGGAAACCAATATCCATGGACGGAGCCAGTCTCTGGGTTTTGTGAAATGCTGAATTACGAATTTTTTATTTGGATTTTGAATTTTTGAATTTTTCTGATTTGGCATCTCTTTTAAGCATTTTTAAATACATGGCACTGGGTCCTGGTGGGGTTTGCCATTCCATCATCAGTTTTGTCTCTGTCATTGCCATGACTTGTACAACTTCCCATTTCTAGTGCTGTTTTCCAGATCAGCTACTACCTGTGCAGATGCAGAATTCTGCTTGGCGTTTATGGATACAGTGCCAGCACAATAAAAGCTTTTCTTAGCTGCAGGCTATGAAGGAAACTTCCATCAAAAATAGATCTTAATGGGGTTTTAAAAAGCATTTTTTTCTAATCACATTTCAAGCAGGTCATTATTGCTGAGTGAGTGGGAGCAGGGGGGATGCTCAAGGGCCAGACAGAGACATGGCCAGGGCAGGGCTGGGTTCTGTCAGCTGTGGGAGCAGGCTGGGCTTTCCCTCTGCCCTGGAACACAATATTCCTTCTCTGTTTGGAAAGGTTATTGGCTGCAGCATGGCCCTTGAATAAAGGATTTTATTGCTTTTTATTGCTGCTGTGGAGAGCAGAGCAGGGCAGGGGGGCACAGGGCATGGTCACGGTCACTGTGGGCAGTGGGGTCACCCTTGGGGCCAGGACAGGGACAGGGCAGGGACACAGCAGGGACAGTGACAGGACAGGGACACCTGGCTGTGCTCCAACACCCCTGCCCAGCTCTGGCTCTGGGGGAACAGGATCTGCATCGTTCAGGTGCTCCAGGTCTGTAGCTGGGATCCCTCCTGCTGCAAGTTAAAATTCACCTGGTGATCTGTTCAGACCCTGCAGGTGCTGGTGTGACAAACTGGGCTTGGGGTGTGTGGCTCCAGGTTTGGGGGCATCCCAAAATAACAGTACCAATAATAATAACAATAATTCAGGATGGCTGGGGTGACTGGGCACTGAAGCTGATCAAACAGGACCAAAGGCATGCTGTTCTCTATTCCCTGGTCAGGAACAGACCAAATGAGCTCACTGATGTTCTGTCTCCCTCCTGAATGCAATATCTGCCCCAGCTCCCCTGGAATTTCCTCCTCAGTGCCAGTTTGTGCCAGGCAGGAGAGCTGGGGGATCTCAGGGTGTTACCAGCTACTGTCCAACAAAAAGTTCCATTTGATTTATCAGTGCCCAACAAAAGGTTCCATTTGATTTATCAGTCAGTGCCCAACAAAAGGTTCCATTTGATTTATCAGTGCCCATCAAAAGGTTCCATTTGATTTATCAGTTACTGCCCAACAAAAGGTTCCATTTGATTTATCAGTTACTGCCCAACAAAAGGTTCCATTTGATTTATTGCTCCATTCTTCTGAAGCACGTGATGAGATTGATGTTTTGGCTTGTGCTTTTTCCTGCCCTAATTACATTTGTCTCTTGTTTAATCATCTTCAAGACAAAATAGTATGTCTGAGGAGAGAATGTGATTTAATTAACTTTTGTCCTAATGAGTCAGACTGCAGGATCTGTCAAGGTTTCTTGTCCAGTTCAGTGGTTGGAGGCAAGTATTCAGGTGACACTGAAAAATGTGAATCTAAAACCCTACAAAAACCTTCAGGCCCAGTGGTGCTGCAGAACTCAGAGCTGAATTATGTTCCAGGTTTCTATTTTGGCATGAGACTTAATTTACAGATTATTTAGGGGACTGCTTGACTCCTTTTTACAGGATGCATGGGAATTCAGATTTTCCTTTCAAGCAGTGATTACACCAAACCCAGGTGAGGAAAATGCTGGGGAATATCAAAGCTCTCTGCAGTTGTAACACTTTTGTTCCTCACTGATTTGTGCTCAGCTCCGGAGCTGTCCCAGGCTGTGCTGAGGCTTCCAAAAAATAAAAACTGATTTGCTGCTGGGCTTTATGCTATGAGACAGCTGATTCAACAGCTTCTGGTTGTTTTCCCCTTCTTGAACTGGAGTGAGTCCTTCGGTGCCTTCCTGGGGTTTTGGGCAGCCCTGACTGGGGCTGCACCCCCTGCTCTGTTCTGCTCAGTTTGAACCAGGAGGGTCCATTCCATCTCTAGTGCCTGCAGTCTCTTTGCTCATTTAGAGTTCATTTTCCTTTCTTTCCTGGTTAGCAGCAGTGCAGTCAGCAGGGCTGGGAGGGGCAGGCACAAAGCAGCCTTGTCTGGGTTATCATTCTGAATTATTTTTATTCTGAATAATCAGAGTGTTCCTGCAGCAGGGAAATGCAGGGATCATCATCTCTGTGTCCTGGAGAGGTTCTGATGGTCAGATCTGTAGAAGAACCCTGCTCAGAGATACCAGGCTGGCTTTTCATGGCTAAAAACCACCAAAGTGCTGATCCAAACCCCAGTTTACATAAATGCTGTGCAGAGTGTACAGCACTTTGTGAGGTCAGCTGGAGGAGGATGTGTTAAATGAAACCCCTCTGTGAATATGGACATCAGGGCCTGTGATGGGCCATGGCCTGGTGATGTACATCAGGGATAAACATCGTGCTGGGAAAAGCATGTTGAGTGTCAAAAAGATGGTGCAAACGATTTCTGAGCTGTCCCTTTTGATCAGAGCCAGCAGCAGGGCTGGGATGTGTGAACAGGAGCGTCACTGAGTGCTGGAGCTCAGCTGCTGTCCCACCCTGTGCCCAGCCCTCATGCATGTTTCATATTTGCATCCCTGCCTGGGGATCTCAGCACGGATTCCAGATGCAGGAGGTGCTTTACTGACAAATGCTGGTCTGAAAAAAAATTAAAAAAAAATCCTTCTGTGAAGAGTTTAAAGCTGACAAGGTAATTCATGCAGAATGCTGGTGTTTAGATCAAAAGTAACTACACAGCTACAAACTGCTGCCCCAGAGTTTTTAATTTTTATGGTAAATTAAGCTGACATTGAAATGGAAGGTGCCCTGTTTCTCAGATTGTCCATCAGCAATTCCCCTGCAGCTCAGAGCGTTTGCTGTGTGCAGGAGATGGGAGCTGGCAGTGAGGAACCTGTGCTGAGGGTGGGATGGGTCTGGAGCCAGGAGCAGGCACCAAGGCAGCACAGGGACACTGCTGCTCCTCTTGGAACAGCTTGGGGGTCCAGAGGCAGTTGTCATTCTGCCCTCCCAAAAAAACACTTTTAAAATAGATGAGAATTGAGTGTGTGAAGCTGTGAGTGCCCTCAGAGCCTTGGAAACACTCAGAGCTCACCAAGGCAGAGTGCAGTGGGATGGGAGTGCAATATTGTGTGCAATATTGGAGTTATTTCCCACTGGGAGTGACTGGGACCAGTCCCTGGTGGGTGTTGCTCCTACTGGGAGTTACTGGGACCAGTTCCTGGTGGGTGTTGCTCCCACTGGGAGTTACTGGGACCAGTCCCTGGTGGGTATTGATCCACTGGGAGTTACTGGGACCAGTCCCTGGTGGGTGTTGCTCCCACTGGGAGTTACTGGGACCAGTCCCTGGTGGGTATTGCTGCCACTGGGAATAACTGGGACCAGTCCCTGGTGGGTGTTGCTGCCACTGGGAGTTACTGGGACCAGTCCCTGGTGGGTGTTGCTGCCACTGGGAGTTACTGGCACATTCACTGGTGGGTATTGCTGCCACTGGGAGTTACTGGGACCAGTCCCTGGTGGGTATTGATCCACTGGGAGTTACTGGGACATTCACTGGTGGGTGTTGCTCCCACTGGGAGTTACTGGGACATTCACTGGTGGATATTGCAGCACCTCACAGGCAGCAGGGATCAGCTCTGGGTTGGTCTCTGGGGTTTCTGTCTCTCCCTCCTTGTGCTCACAGCTGGCTGGGAGGGCTCTGCACTGCTCCTGCAGAAATCTCCATTTTCTGTTTGTGTGGTTTGTCTCCAAAATCTCATGGTGCTGAGAGCTCCCTGCTGCATTCCATTGAAGGTTCCCCTGAAGTGGCTGCACTGGTTAGTTTTTTCCTTTTTAAAATGGGATCTTTTCAGGCACATTCAAACATTTCCCTGAGGGGCAGAGGGTGGGCAAGGGATAGGAGTTGTGCTCTAATAATTTTATATATATATATAAGCTACAATAATTATATAAATAATCAGCAATACAATATATACTTATGTAGAGCCAGAAGTAGCTTGGCTTGAGTTCTCAGAGATGTCTGGAGCTGTTCATTTCAGCCAGGCAAAGAGAATTCCACTCCTCCCTGTGGTTCTGGAATTCAGAAAAGGGGAGATGCAGCCAAAAAGGAGCAGAATGTGACACATCCACACTCACTTTGAGACTCCCTGGTTCCTGCTCTAGCAGCAGAGGAAATGTTTTGTTTTGTGCAGTTGCCAGGAAGATTTGCAGATCATTTCTAACAGGTAAAATTCCAGAATCAAAGTGGCACAGGCACCTTCCCCTGGAGAGGAGTGCAAACACTTCAAATGCTCTGCTAAAACATTTCAGTTAATAGCAGAGAAAATGCAGCTCCAGACCTAACCAGTAATTGCACAGATAACTGGAGGATGCATTTTAATGTCATTTAATCTTTTGTAAAAACCCCAGGACGATGTTGTTGAGATGTTATTGAGAGAAGGAGGCAGGTCTGTGGCTGGGTGTGTGTCAGGGTGGGGATGAGCCATTTATCCATTTATTTTCTCAGGATGTTCCTGTGGCAGGTCTTTATTTCTTGAATGTCTAGTGCAGTTTTACAGGGGAGGTGCTTTGAACACCTCCAGGCCTTGTCTCTCAGATGTGACACTGCTGGACATTCTGTGGTGGATAAAGAAAGCTCAAATAATCTTTTCTGCTATTTTGATCATGCTGCCAATTAAAAATATTAATTTTCAGTGTCGATAGAAATGCAGAGCCGTGTGCATCAGCCTTGGGTGCTCTGTCCTGATCTCAGCACAGAGCAGCTTGGTCCTGCTGGGGCTCCCTGAGATGAGAAACGCTCGGGGGAGACCCAGAACCTTCCCTGGGTGAAATTCGTGTGGAGCTCTGAGCACAGCCCAGATTGCTGTGTGCTGCAGCAGGATGAGTGTGCCCAGCCCAGGCACTGCTTCCCCTGCTGCTAAAAATACCAAACAAGGCCAAGGGTGTGAGCAGGCAGAGTCACTGGCTCACAGCTGTGATGTGTGTGCTGCTGGTTGAGTTTTCCCCAGGGATTTAAGAGAAGCCCCGAGGGGAGCAGGCTGAGCTCTGTTTCCTTGTGGATTATCAGGGAACTCCAATCTGCTGCCTCTCACCAGCCCTGAACCACTCTCAGAACAAGCCCAGTGCATGTCATCATCCAAGGCTTTCCCTTTTTAAAACCCTGTGGAAATTCGGCTCAGACACCAGGAAATAAGAGCAGTGTGCATTGAAAGGTGGGGATCAGTGAAATATATAAAATATATAAATGGTCAATAACATCTGCATGTGGTGTCACTGTGGGGCTGTGGATTCCTGCTGGGTCTGAGGTGATGCTGCTCCTGGTGTGAGCACAGCAGCATCAGAAACCCTGATTAGCACATTCTAAACTGCCCTGCACTGCCTGCCCAAATGCATCTGCACTACCAGAAGGATGAGCCCTGCTCCACGATGTTCCCTGCATGACAAAAGCTAAAAATAGTTCCATTAGAACTTTGGCTGCAGCTCTGCTGAGTTTTAACAGTTTGGGGGAAAGGAAAACGCTTTTGAAAGGTTATAATTAATGAGTTATGTGTTGCTGGGTGTTTTTTTCCTGAAGCATACCAAAATAACAGGAAGGAATTGGGGCAGGGATGCTTTTTCTGTGCCTTGGCATTTGGGGGGCTCAGCCTGGCTTCCCAGGGGTGGGCTCTGCTCCAGCAGCAATCCAGGTGGGGATGGGGAGGGGATGGCACAGGAGGAGAATTCTGCTCTGAATGCACCAAGGGAAGGATCAAACCTGCCCCTGTCTGTGCTGAGAGGAATCCAGCATGGAAAAACTGCATGGCAGAGACTGCAGGGTGTGCTTAAATGGTGGCAGGTTAAAAATTCAGATGAATGTCCAGAGAAAGCTGAGGTTTGAAAACATGCAATTTCCTGTTGTGGTAAACATAAAACATGAGTCCAATATTCATAAAAATGAGTTTTCTGTGGCAGCAGAGCCCTGGGCAGGCTGTGTGGAGGGAGCAGGAGGCAGCACCCCTGAGCTGGGTGTGCTCTGAGCACTGCTGAAGGTTCAGCAATTATCTGCTGAGCCGTTGTGGGAGGGGAAGGGGGGAAAGCAGAGCTGAAAGAGTTTGGATGGACTGGCAGTGCTGTGCCAGGTGTGATTTGAACATCCCTGGTGCCAGGAGGGTTCATGGTCCCAGCAGGGAAGCAAAGAGCCTCCAGTGAGCTCTGTGGTGCTGTGGTCTCCAAATCACCGCCAGGAGCTCTCACCTGGACACTGTGACAGCCAGAGATAATTTGCAGAGACTTTGGAGTATTTCAGCCCAGGTAAATGCCCCTTGTGAGAAGCTCATTCAGGTTTTTGGAAGGCTGGAGTCTCTGAGACCGTTAAACCTGGCTTTGGAAGCCCAAGAGAGAAGTTTTTATACCCCTATTTCTGCCATGACATTTTCTATTTCAGCACTTAGGCTGCTCCTTCTATCAGCTGGCTTCTAATAGAAAACATGGATTGATTGATTTTTAAAGGTAATCAAGATCTTCTAAATTTCAATATTTTACCCACCAAAAGGCTCAGTTCACAGCTAATTTTGTCAGAGTTTCCCTCTCTGTTCCCACCCTCAGCTGTGCTGGTGCAGAAGGAGCTCTGTGTGCTCCCACAGTTCTGAGTGCAGCTAAAAAACATTTCTGTGCTAAAACCATCGTCTCCTTGTGGGCAGATTTCTGTCTTTGCACAGGGAGATGAGCAGGAGGTTTGGGAGCCCTGGGTGTGCTCCCCTGCTGCCCTCAGGAGGAGCAGGATCCTGCCCTGCCCTTCATCCCTGAGAGGAGGAGGAGGAGCAGGATCCTGCCCTGATCTTCATCCCTGAGAGGAGGAGGAAGGAGCAGGATCCTGCCCTGATCTTCATCCCTGAGAGGAGGAGGAGGAAGGAGCAGGATCCTGCCGTGCCCTTCATCCCTGAGAGGAGGAGGAGGAAGGAGCAGGATCCTGCCCTGATCTTCATCCCTGAGAGGAGGAGGAGGAGGAGGAAGGAGCAGGATCCTGCCCTGCCCTTCATCCCTGAGAGGAGGATGAGGAGGAGCAGGATCCTGCCCTGATCTTCATCCCTGAGAGGAGAGTGAGGATGAGGAAGGAGCAGGATCCTGCCCTGCCCTTCATCCCTGAGAGGAGGAGGAAGGAGCAGGATCCTGCCCTGCCCTTCATCCCTGAGAGGATGAGGATGAGGAAGGAGCAGGATCCTGCCCTGATCTTCATCCCTGAGAGGAGGAGGAGGAGCAGGATCCTGCCCTGCCCTTCATCCCTGAGAGGAGGAGGAGGATGAGGAAGGAGCAGGATCCTGCCCTGATCTTCATCCCTGAGAGGAGGAGGAAGGAGCAGGATCCTGCCCTGCCCTTCATCCCTGAGAGGAGGAGGAGGAAGGAGCAGGATCCTGCCCTGATCTTCATCCCTGAGAGGAGGAGGAGGAGCAGGATCCTGCCCTGCCCTTCATCCCTGAGAGGAGGAGGAGGATGAGGAAGGAGCAGGATCCTGCCCTGATCTTCATCCCTGAGAGGAGGAGCAGGATCCTGCCCTGATCTTCATCCCTGAGAGGAGGAGGAGGAAGGAGCAGGATCCTGCCCTGATCTTCATCCCTGAGAGGAGGATGAGGAAGGAGCAGGATCCTGCCCTGCAGTTTGAGTTCTGGATCCCTGGACCCTGCCTGGCTCCAGAGCTCCTGACCAATCTCACACAAACCTGATTAAGCTGTTAAATTGCAGATCACTCCTGACAGTAAATTAATTCTTAATCCAAGTCCTGCTCTGCACTACATTGGGAGACTTCTGCCAGGAGGCCAGTGGCTTGAAAATGGGTAATTAAATTCTGCTGTAAATACATTTTTATCTGCCCTTCTGCTTGCAGGAGCTGGCAAACAAGCATGAGCCATTAATTAATACCTGTAATTTGGTTTAGCTGGAATAAGCCCTGCTCCTGTCAGACTCTGAAATGTAAACCAAGGTTATCAAGTTGGGAGTAAGTAAAAGATAAAGAAGGCTGACCAAAATGTGTTCCTGTTTTTCTCCATACAAATGTTGTATAGTTTGCAAATTTGGAGTTGTGTGGTTTGCCAATTTGGAAATAGTTTGATCTGAATTCAATGTATGATTTTTTTTTTTTTTTAAAGTCCTAAATATAAGAAAAGTAACAATAGTGAGAAGATTATTCTGGGCATTTTTCATTCATGCAATCAGTCTCTCAGGGCCCAGCTTTGCAGTTCAGCAGGTGATTTTACAGACTGATCAGGTCCTGTGCATTCATTGTCCCTGAGGTTTTCTCGTGGTTTGAAGGAGGCTGGAGCCCTGTTTGCTCATTCTCCAGCCAGAATTCTGGACCAGATTCACTGTCCCCATCTTTCTCCTGTATCTGTTTCCCTTTCCTTGGGGCCAGAGCCAGCTGTGAGTCTGGTTGGTGTTTTAGGGTTAAACACCTGCAGGTTCTCACTGGAGATGGAACCAATTGGAGACAGAAACTGTCTGCCCTGGCTCTCCCAGGAGCTGCCTCCCCCAGCTCTGGATGCACACAGGGCTGCTGCTGTTAAAATTCACCCATGGCTCAGCTGAGGCACCCTGTCCTTTTGAGGGCAGTGTAAATGTTAATAATGCAAAGCAATAAAAAGTGTGTTAAAAGCCATGCAAACTGTATGGGCTGCCCCAGTGAATATCAGATGCCTCCTGGAATTTTTTACAGCTCCAAATTGTTGTTGAGCCAAGGCTGCTCCATCCTGGAAGGGCTCGGTGTGACTGGGAGCCTGGAGCTGGAAATGTTTTTGCATTTCCCTGCCCAGAGGCACAATCTGAGGTGGGGATGTCCCAGCAGGATTTTGACATTTTTCAGGTCAGCCCAGCTTTACCTTCAAGGGGAGGAATTCTCTCTTGGCTCTTCACTTCCCAAGGGGAAATGCTGAAATCCTCTGAGCCCCCTGCCTGATTTCCTCATGTCCCTGCCATGTCTGTGTGCCACACAACTCTGATTTTATATCTGTGTGCCATGTAAATTCTGACTTTATATCTGTGTGCCATGTAAATTCTGCTTTTGTGTCTGTGTGCCACACAATTCTGATTTTATATCTGTGTGCCCATGTAAATTCTCCTTTCATGTCTGTGTGCCCATGTAAATTCTGATTTTATATATGTGTGCCCATGTAAATTCTGATTTTATATCTGTGTGTCCATGTAAATTCTGCTTTTATATCTGTGTGCCACACAATTCTGATTTTATATCTGTGTGCCATGTAAATTCTGATTTTATATCTGTATGCCCATGTAAATTCTCCTTTTATATCTGTGTGCCATGTAAATTCTGCTTTTATATCTGTGTGCCCATGTAAATTCTGCTTTTATATCTGTGTGCCCGTGTAAATTCTGATTCTATATCTGTGTGCCACACAATTCTGATTTTACATCTGTGTGCCCATGTAAATTCTGATTTTATATCTGTGTGCCACACAATTCTGATTTTATATCTGTGTGCCCATGTAAATTCTGATTTTACATCTGTGTGCCCATGTAAATGCTGCTTTTGTGTCTGAGTGGCAGCACTGCCAGCCCCAGCCCTGTGAGCACCAGAGAGAACAGGAGAATCTGGTGAATCAAATTGACTTTGGTGGTTCTTTTCAGGGAATTGCAATTTGTGTCTCTTTTTGGTGGGTAACTGAAGGGAAAAATCTACTTTTGCAAAACATCACCAATACAGAAAATTGCTGTGAATTTTCCCCACCCCATTTCCCTTTGCTGCTGCATCAGCAGGAGGGTTTTGGGGCTTTTTGGGCTTTTTTCAATTTTGGATTTTAATTTCAGCTCTATTTCTTGGCTTCTAGCCCTGTGAGTGAACCAGTTTGGATTGACATGAACTGGGCTGTGCCCTGTGCAAGATCTCAGCTATTCAGATCCTGGCAGTAATTTTCCTGGAATAGGACTGGGTCTGTAAAGGGAAGGAGGCTGCACTCCTCCCATGCAGCAGCAGCATTTTTAGCACATTACCATGTAATGGATTTTAAAACCAGGACAGCCCCTCGAGTGGGAGTGGGAAGTTCTGCCTTGGGGAGGTAACACCACGTTTAATACCTGGAAAATCAGGGTCAGGGCATGGGGAGCAGCTGGGCACTGGGCTTTGCTGGGTGTGTAATTTGGAAATTTCACCTGGTGTTCTGGCAGTGAAGCCCTTTTCCCTCAGCTCAATAAAATCCACTTGAAACCCCTCAGGACTGCAGTCTCACCTGCCTGGGGTGCACAGGAATTCCTTCAGCCCTTTCAGTGGCTTTGGGCTGAAGCTCCTCTCAAACCATGGGTTTGGTAATGTCAGACTTCTCTGTGAGTTCTCGTCAGAAGGAGGAGTTAGAGCTAAAAATTATTTTATAAAAACCCCAAAAAAGTGTTTAGTCACTGAAATTGGCAATGTGTTCAGTGAAGTTTGCTGATGTTTGAGTCCAGGGCCAGCTTTGATTTGCAGATTTGGATTTAGACACTTCTGATTTATTTAAAGTAAGAGATGCTCAGTGATCAGTATTAAAGTATGAGGATGGCTTTGAAGAAAATCAGAAGTTTTTCCAAATTTTTATTTTGGGCAAATTCAAAATAGCTGTTTCAGCTTGAACAGTAATTTAAGGAATATTCTGAGTTGTCTCAAAATGTACTTAAGGGCTTGATTTTTCTTGTGTACTGCAAAAAGTCACCATGATTTTTGGGAACTCTCCATTTATGAATACATGGCACAAAACTGTTTTAGGATGAATTTCAGCCAGATGAGGTTAGAGTCATCCCCCAAAACTGAGGGAGAAAAGAAGTGATTGGGTTAATTGGGTAGGAAGTTTTAGACACGTCCTAATGACCCAATTAAAGATCTTTTCAGGATTTACTATTTGCAGGGGACTGGGGTTAATCCAGATGAATGAGCTCAGATGGTCCTTGGGTACATCCCAATGTAAAACTTTCTACTGCAGCTGAAAGAAACTCAGCCTGCTCTGTGCAGCTTCTCCCTGCTTTCCCTTGAGTCTTTCTGAACTTTTACAGGAATTTATGGCAGGTTTGGTCTCTGGGGTTTTTGGTTTGCCCTTTCCTCCCCTGGCAGGATTGGTGCCAAGTTAAAAGAGCTGTGAAATGTTGATTTCAATGTGGAAGGTGCCTGGCACTGAATGTTGCCCTGCAGTAATTCAGAGTCCCTGTGTGATGTGTCTGGTGTCACCACTGCTCGTGGTGAGTGCTAGACCTGGCTGGCACTGCCCTCAGCAGGGACACCAAACTGTGCCTGGGTATGGACAGGGACTGAAACACACTGTGGGGCTCAGAAATGTGACCCCAAACTGCCCCACACAGCAGGGACACCAAACTGTGCCTGGGCATTGACAGGGGCTGAAACACACTGTGGGGCTCAGAAATGTGACCCCACACAGCAGGGACACCAAACTGTGCCTGGGCATTGGCAGGGGCTGAACCCCACACTGTGGGGCTCAGAAATGTGATCCCAAACTGCCCCACGGTAACAGGGACACCAAACTGTGCCTGGGCACTGACAGGGACTGAAACACACTGTGGGGCTCAGAAATGTGACCCCACACAGCAGGGACACCAAACTGTGCCTGGGCATTGGCAGGGGACTAAATCCACTCTGTGGGGCTCAGAAATGTGATTCCACACAGCAGGGACACCAAACTGTGCCTGGGCATGGACAGGGGACTGAACTCACACTGTGGGGCTCAGAAATGTGATCCCAAATTGCCCCACAGTAACAGGGACACCAAACTGTGCCTGGGCACTGACAGGGACTGAAACACACTGTGGGGCTCAGAAATGTGATTCCAAACTGTCCCACACCAAACTGTGCCTGGGCATGGACAGGGGACTGAACCCACCCTGTGGGGCTCAGAAATGTGATTCCACACAGCAGGGACACCAAACTGTGCCTGGGCATTGGCAGGGACTGAAACACACTGTGGGGCTCAGAAATGTGATTCCAAACTGTCCCACACCAAACTGTGCCTGGGCATGGACAGGGACTGAAACCCACTGTGGGGCTCAGAAATGTGATCCCAAACTGCAGGGACACCAAACTGTGCCTGGGCATTGGCAGGGGCTGAAACACACAGTGGGGCTCAGAAATGTGATCCCACACAGCAGGGACACCAAACTGTGCCTGGGCACTGGCAGGGGCTGAAACCCACTGTGGGGCTCAGAAATGTGATCCCAAACTGCCCCACACCAAACTGTGCCTGGGCATTGGCAGGGGCTGAAATCCACACTGTGGGGCTCAGAAATGTGATCCCACACAGCAGGGACACCAAACTGTGCCTGGGCACTTAGCAGGGACTAAACCCATCCTGCAGGGCTCAGAAATGTGATTCCAAACTGCCCCACACCAAACTGTGCCTGGGCATTGGCAGGGGCTGAACCCCACCCTGCAGGGCTCAGAAATGTGACCCCAAACTGCTCTGCTTGCTCGGTTGCTCACTCCAGCCTCTTTCAGGTGTTAGAAGTTGGGAATTCAGCCCTCTGGAATTCCTGCAATCCAAGCCTGCTGCTCCAGGGCAGAATGGATCTGAACCAGAACCTTTCCTTCCTTTCGTGGCACAGGGGGGTTCAAAATGTCAGGGTTTGTTCAGGACTCCAACAAAACCACAGCTGGGAGAGTCAGGATCCTCCACAAAAAGAAACACTGCCCAAGAGAACAGAGTGGTTTATTTGCCAGGCACTGTGTGAGTGTGGGATGGCAGCTGAGCACAGGATGTTGTTTGGATTGTGCTGTGGGACAGAAGGAAACACAAACAGCAGCAATGGAATTGCAGCTCCATTTTCCCAAAGGTGCTCGTGTTCTCTGGGGTCTGAAATGGTGTTTAAAATGAGGAATTGCCTCGAGGAAATTATTTTTTAGTGTACATTTCACTGGACAGCAAAGCAATTACTTCCTAAATTTAGAAATTATTGTCCACTACATGATAGCAGGATCAGACAAGTTTTGGCATTTGAGCAACTTCCAACACACACTTTGCACATGGGGAGAAGTAATGACATTGGGCAGTCTGGCAGAGAGAAGTGTCCAGAACCTGAATATATTTATGTTTATATTTATATTTATATTTATATTTATATTTATATTTATATTTATATTTATATTTATATTTATATTTATATTTATATTTATATTTATATTATCTCCTGACTCCTTTTCTACTTGGTGAGGAGCTTCCCAGTTCTGTTAAGCAGAACTAACTTTGCACTGCTGCATGAAATCTGAAATGCCCAAGTGAAAGAAATGGATTAAGCAGATAATCTCCCATCATTCTTCAAACAACTTGAAGCATAGGGTTTTAAAAAGAGATAATTTTATATGGAGAATAATTTTTTTAGACAGAAGGCTATGCTCATGACACAGCACCAGTAAATAATAATTTTCTTGTCTTGAAAGAATTTCAAAGTGCTTGAAAAATGTAGAAGAATGTCTTTGCATGTAGGTTTGTCCAGGAAGAAAAGAATTTATTATACATGCAATTGAAATGAATAATACTGATTTATTTCTGGTTCTTCTGTCCATTCTCCACCATTTGCTGGCAGAATTTGTGAAAGGAGGAAATAAGTGAGGACCTTGTGTCTCCTGCCACAGGCTGGCTGTAGAGCTGTGAAGGGGAAGCAGAAGGGAAAAGAAATTATCCTTTGTTTAAATATCCCTTTTAGCCTTCACAAGTTGTTCAAATCTTTTCTTTGAGAATTGGCCAAAAATAGACAGGAAGAATAATCCCCTGAAGTGTGATAAGCATTATCATCAGAAATCAATCTGAGAAATAATTTCCATGATTAAATGTAGCGTAAATTGAAGGAGAAGAAAATGTGATTAAATCAGGCGTGGGGGAGAAAGCCTGCAACAACTTTTGTACAGAATTCAATTTAGTGTTAATTTGCTGGGAGCTTAGAAAATAGAACAACAGCAAAGCACTAATGGGGGGAAAGGAAGGCTGGGGAGGGAAATGCAGATTGAGGAGAGCAAACCTGGGCTGGTGTTCTGGATTCTTCTGCACGTGGGTTAAAGAAACCTCAGCAGCACGGTGGAAGGAATTTTCTTTTTAGCAACCAAAAGGTTTTCTGATGTGCATGTGAAGAGAAGAGAAGGAACTCCCCTTCCTGTTGGCTTCTTTGTGTGGCAGTTCAGGTTCATAAATTCTGAATGCCCATGCAGGGGGATAAAGGAATAAAAGATTTGTGAGAGTCTGTCCGAGGGAGAGGAGCTGGAACCAGGAGTTTCCCTGTGAGGGTTGGATGTTCAGTCAGACTGAATGTGTCTCCTGACAGGTAAAACAAGAACCAAGAGCAGCCACTGCTTTTCCCCCTGCAGTTTGTGGGGTTTGCCCATTGCCATCTGATTTGGCACGGTGGAAATTTCCATTCCTGCAGGAAAGGGCTGCAGGGATTCCCAGAGCTGGGAAAGGGATGGGAAAGGCTGGGAAAGGCTGCCCAGGGATGGAAAAGGGATGGGAAAGCTGGGAAAGGTTGTCCAGGGATGGGAAAGGGGATGGGGAAGGATGGGAAAGGCTGGGAAAGGCTGCCCAGGGATGGGAATGGGATGGGGAAGGGGATGGGAATGGGATGGGAAAGGCTGGGGAAGGTTGTCCAGGGATGGGGAAGGATGGGAATGGGATGGGAAAGGATGGGGAAGGATGGGAAAGGTTGTCCAGGGATGGGAAAGGGATGGGAAAGGCTGGGAAAGGCTGCCCAGGGATGGGAAGGGGATGGGAAAGGGGTGGGGAAGGATGGGAAAGGCTGCCCAGGGATGGAAAAGGCTGGGAAAGGCTGCCCAGGGATGGGAATGGGATGGGAAAGGCTGCCCAGGGATGGAAAAGCTGCCCAGGGCTGGGAGCTCCTGGCAGGGTGAAGCAGGAGCAGGTTCAGTGCTCCAGGCAGTGGCAGTGCTTTAAGGAATGAAATATCCTGCATTTAGGAGAAATACCACTCTCTAAAGTGCTCTTTTCCCTGTTACCATGACAGATCCTTTGTCACTGGCACAGGGTTCTGACCCTGCTGCCTCAGAACTGCCTGGGAATCTCTCTCTTTGCAGGCAGTGCCATTCTTCAGCAGATAGCTGGAAAAAAGGATCAATGATAGGAAATTAATGTTTTAGAAAACTTCATAAATGTGCAGCCATCTGGGGCTATCTTTAATTTTCACTTTCATCCTTCCCTTGGCTGGCAGCTGCAGCAGAGAGATTTGGGGAAGCTCAGATCCATTTCAGCCCAGTGTCAGGTGGGGAGATTTCATCTCCAGAAGAGTTTGGAATAATTTCTCTGCCTCCCCTGCACTCCCAGACCTTTCAGATGCAGACAGATCTATTGTCAGATTGTTTTTCCTGAGCTTCTCTGATAGCCATCATATGAACACACAATCCAGTGGTTTTCAGTTCTCTGTGTGCCTGGAAATGTTGCTTAATTTCAGTCTTTATTCATAATGGGAGATAAACTGATACTCCCCTTTGAAATGGCAGTGGGAAAAAAAAAGCATTGTCCCCAAATACTTTACTTTACTCATGAATTTGTTTAGTGTTTCTGTGTCCCACCTCAGCTTAGCATTGATGAAAACCGGATTGTGGAGTCTTACCTGAAGGCTGTAATATTATCTGTTCTGGAAACAGAATTTTTGGAGCATAAAGAATCATTTGGAATGATGTTCCTGGCACCTAATCCTTAAAATTATTCAGCATATTTTTCTTGTGTCAGTCTTGAAATGAGAAATTCTCTTCTGCTTTCAAGTCACTTATAACTTCTAAAAATTGAGCCAAACTTTTCATAGAGATTTCCAAAATTATGTAATATATTAAAATAAGTTTCTGCCTAATAAAATTACACTGAGAGAGCTGAATAATTACTGATGCCAGCAGAGCTCACACAAGGGTTTTAACATTTGCATCTCTGCATTCATTTAAAAAATCTGCCAATCTGAAAGGAGCCACAAAGCTTTTTGAGCTGTGGTTGATGCTGAGCTTAGGTTCAGTACATTTCATCCCTTTGCAGTGCCACAAGACTGAATTTTCACCTGCTGGGGCATGATGTTCCCATGACAACAGCTGATCTTGTTTGCTGCTCTCTGTGCACGACACAGAGGGAAAGCTTTGGGAGAAACATTTGTGAGAGCTGATCTGACTAATTGCACTGCAAGGATCAGTGAGGCTGGGCAAGAAATGGCTCTGCTTGAGCAGGGACAGAAAATGTGTCTGAGAGGGACAGGAAATGTGGGCAGGGACAGGAAATGTGTGTGTGAGGAGCACAGTGATGGTGACAATAAATGTGTGTGTGAGGAGCAGTGGTGGTGACAATAAATGTGTGTTGTGAGGAACAGTGATGGTGACAATAAATGTGTGTTGTGAGGAGCACACAGTGATGGTGACAATAAATGTGTGTTGTGAGGAACAGTGATGGTGACAATAAATGTGTGTTGTGGGGAACAGTGATGGTGACAATAAATGTGTGTGTGAGGAACAGTGATGGTGACAATAAATGTGTGTGAGGAGCAGTGGTGGTGACAATAAATGTGTGTTGAGAGGAGCAGGACAGTGGTGGTGACAATAAATGTGTGTGTGAGGGACAGTGATGTGACAATAAATGTGTGTGTGAGGAACAGCACAGTGATGGTGACAATAAATGTGTGTGTGAGGGACAGTGATGGTGACAATAAATGTGTGTTGTGAGGGACAGCACAGTGGTGGTGACAATAAATGTGTGTTGTGAGGAACAGTGATGGTGACAATAAATGTGTGTGTGAGGGACAGTGGTGGTGACAATAAATGTGTGTGTGAGGAACAGTGATGGTGACAATAAATGTGTGTTGTGAGGAGCAGTGATGGTGACAATAAATGTGTGTTGTGAGAACAGTGATGGTGACAATAAATGTGTGTTGTGAGGGACAGTGATGGTGACAATAAATGTGTGTTGTGAGGGACAGTGATGGTGACAATAAATGTGTGTGTGAGGAACAGTGGTGGTGACAATAAATGTGTGTGTGAGGAACAGTGATGTGACAATAAATGTGTGTGAGGAGCAGTGGTGGTGACAATAAATGTGTGTGTGAGGAGCAGTGATGGTGACAATAAATGTGTGTGTGAGGAGCACAGTGATGGTGACAATAAATGTGTGTGTGAGGAGCACAGTGATGGTGACAATAAATGTGTGTGTGGGGAGCAGTGATGGTGACAATAAATGTGTGTTGTGAGGAACAGTGATGGTGACAATAAATGTGTGTGTGAGAACAGTGATGGTGACAATAAATGTGTGTGTGAGGGACAGTGATGGTGACAATAAATGTGTGTGTGAGGAACAGGACAGTGATGGTGACAATAAATGTGTGTTGTGAGGAACAGTGATGGTGACAATAAATGTGTGTGTGAGAACAGTGATGGTGACAATAAATGTGTGTGTGAGAACAGTGATGGTGACAATAAATGTGTGTTGTGAGAACAGTGATGGTGACAATAAATGTGTGTTGTGAGAACAGTGATGGTGACAATAAATGTGTGTGTGAGGAGCACACAGTGATGGTGACAATAAATGTGTGTTGTGAGGAGCACAGTGATGGTGACAATAAATGTGTGTGTGAGGGACAGTGATGGTGACAATAAATGTGTGTGTGAGGGACAGTGATGGTGACAATAAATGTGTGTTGTGGGGAGCAGTGATGGTGACAATAAATGTGTGTTGTGGGGAACAGCACAGTGATGGTGACAATAAATGTGTGTTGTGAGGAGCAGTGGTGGTGACAATAAATGTGTGTGTGTGGAGCAGTGATGGTGACAATAAATGTGTGTTGTGGGGAATAGGACAGTGGTGGTGACAATAAATGTGTGTGTGTGGAGCAGTGATGGTGACAATAAATGTGTGTTGTGAGCACACAGTGATGGTGACAATAAATGTGTGTGTGAGGAGCAGTGATGGTGACAATAAATGTGTGTTGTGGGGAACATCTCAAGCTCTGCAGTGATCAGAACAACTTTGGTGTTTTTTAGCTGAAGCTCAGCTGTGATCAGAACAATTTTGTGGATGTTTTTTAGCTGGTGATTTTCATTTGTTCTGCCCCTAGAGAAATGGAAGTGAGTGATGAGAAGTTTCCAATGAGTTATCACCAGGTGTGAGGGGAAATTCCTGCATGTGCTGGAGCCACTAAAACCACCCTCTGCATTTTAATTACTGTAGAATGTTTGGTGCAATACTTGGTTTGACCTACAGAACTGGATTAGATCTTTAGCTCATCCTTTGGGCTCAAGGTAAAAACCAATTTCCCACCAACTGGAGCTGTGAAATGTAGGATGATGGTGAGATGAAAAGGAAATCCTTGTTCAGGGGACATTAGGGGACATCCCCTTCAGGGTGCCAGCTTCACTGCAGCTTGCACAAGGAGTTAATGTTTAAGCCACACTTTCCCTTTGTGCCTTTCCACAGGAAAGGGATTTGTTCATTCCTCTCTCCCTTAGCAGTGGGTAATTTTTCTCTCCCTCAGGTGTAATTTGTCCCTGAAGGATGTAGGACTGTGCCAGGGTGAAGGAGAATGAGACTCTCTGTATTTCAGATACACAGATTGTTTTAATGGGTTGAGAAGTGAGTGTAAAAATAATGGAAAGAAAAGTCCCTGAAGAAATGCTGATTTTGCTTCAGCCACCAATCCCATTGATTCACTCTCTAATCCCACCCTTGCTTCTGCCATGGTAAAGTCCAAAAGGAATGTTTTTTTAAGGAGAACTTGAATATTTGGTGTTTGACTGCAGAGAGCTGCAGCCAGAGTTATTCACCCACTGTTATTTACCTGTGTGTGATGCTGTCATAAAACCACTGCACCTGGGTAGATCTGAAGTGCTCTCTCCACCCTTTTCCATTTTTAAAAGAGTTGAAAGGGTCTCAACGTGTCAATACTGTGTGCCAGAGGTGAAGAAAATCAGGTGGAGAAGTGAAGAAGCTGAAAAGTGAGATAGAGAAGAATAAAGGAACAGAATAAAGGTGGGGGCTGTGATGAGCAGCTCTGAGTGACAGCCCTGGTCTGAGCAGCAGCCAAACAAATCCAGGGGGTCCCAAAACAGGGGAACCTTCCAGAAGCTCAGGTGAGGTGGCTCTGATGTTTCACCTGTGCTGTCAGAGGAAAGGCAAGGAGAGGGATGGAATGGGCTGGTGGGACACACAGCTCGTTGTCTCCAGGTTTTATTGAGCCAGGAGCTGTTTGTGCTCCCCAGCACATCTGCTCCCAGTTGCCATGGTGCAGCACTGGTGATTTCCAAGGCCAAGGAGCTGCTGCAGTTCCTGTGTCCCTTATTTAGCAGGGCTTTTCAAGAAGTGCTATTTTTGTGGGGTGTTTCTTATGCTAAATTCAGCCTGCTGATTAGAGGGGTAAAGCTGCATTTGCTTTCCTTTGTTAGAACAGAGTATAATTTGCACGGAAAAGTTCCTATTTTTAAAACCAAGGAAATCCAATTGTGAAGTGATTTTATTTAAAATGCAAGTGTCCCTGAGCAGCTCCTCCTTTACCTTAGGAGAGGTGGTGGAAAACTCTCATGTCTGTTGGGTTCTCTGTAGGAATCCTTTAGTTTTTAAGTGTTAACATCAGAAAATGTCCAACCACTCTCCTGTGCTGCTTGCTAACATGTGCTTCACCATGGCAGCTGGGAGAAGGAACAAATGGAAACTGTAAAACACCTGAAAAGAGTAAGACCATCTTGTTTGTTTATTTTTCATTGTGTGTGATAGCTTCCCCCTAGCTAATAAAATGTGATTTATGATGAGTGCAGGTTGAAGGCAGGGCTCAGGGCAGAGCAGCAGCTGCCCTGAAATCCTTTTCTCCCTCTGCCCTGCTCTCCTGGTGATGGCAGGGTGACCCAGACAGGACTTTCCTTGCATTTCCAGGTGCTGGTGGCAAGGATGAGATCAGAAAAGGTTTCAGGGCAGTTTGCTGTGCCTCAGCCTGGCCATGGGGAGGTTTTTAGTTGTGCTGTTGAGGATGAGTCAGCTTTGCCTTTAAAATCCAGAAATCAAGAATGAACTGGAGGTGATGAACCTGACCTTTGAAGTGAGTCATTTACAGGGCCAGAATACATGAGAAAAGATCAGAAGATTCTTAATTTTCTTTTTACGTACCTGCAGCCTACAGGGCTTTTTCCCTTTGCTCCTGGATGAATTCTATTTGTGTATCATCCAAGCAGAGAACTCTCACAGGGGATTAGAATCAGAATGTTCCAGTGCAGCAATAATTGTCAAAGAAAAAGAGCTGCAAATAAACGGTGTACAAGATTTTTTTTTTAAACTAAAATAATTGATGGATGAGCAAACTAGCACATAGGGCAACAGATGCCTTTCTGCAGGCAATGTAGAACCTTGTTACCCAGACAGTGGTGTCAGATTGTATTAAATCCACCCAAGCCATCCTCCTGCTGGGAATTTTTTAGCTACTCCTCACATCCACAGGAGAAATTTTACTTTTGCTCTGTTGTAAGCACACATTTATGCCTTCATTTCTGCACTCTAACAGATGCAACTTCTGTATGAGATAACACAATTTATTTTTAATGTCTCTCATGTTTAATTTGTCATCGCTGTTCCTGTATTAATTGTCCCATGTTCTGTGCAGTGTGTGCTGCTGTGTGAGCCTTTAATCTGTGCTGAGCACCCCAAACCCCAGCGGTGGGGTTTGTGCACATTTGGGAGGTTTGGGAGGGCTGTCACTGTCTGCTGGGCTTGCTCTCCAGATTCTGAACGGATCATCCCGAGGGTTGTTGTCTTAACTCAAAAGTCTGAGCTGAGAATGCCTGGAGCATCCAGCAGGAGCTGTCCTGGCTGGGATTATCCAGAAGGAAATATCCTGGCTGGGATTATCCAGCAGGAGCTGTCCTGGCTGGGATTATCCAGCAGGAGCTGTCCTGGCTGGGATTATCCAGAAGGAAATTTCCCTGGCTGGGATTATCCAGCAGGAGCTGTCCTGGCTGGGATTATCCAGCAGGAGCTGTCCTGGCTGGGATTATCCAGCAGGAGCTGTCCTGGCTGGGATTATCCAGCAGGAGCTGTCCCTGGCTGGGATTATCCAGCAGGAGCTGTCCTGGCTGGGATTATCCAGCAGGAACTGTCCCTGGTTAGGATTATCCAGCAGGAACTGTCCTGGCTGGGATTATCCAGCAGGAACTGTCCTGGCTGGGATTATCCAACAGGAGCTGTCCTGGCTGGGATTATCCAGCAGGAGCTGTCCCTGGATGGGATTATCCAGCAGGATCTGTCCTGGTTGGGATTATCCAGCAGGAACTGTCCTGGCTGGGATTATCCAGCAGGAACTGTCCTGGCTGGGATTATCCAGCAGGAGCTGTCCTGGCTGGGATTATCCAGCAGGAGCTGTCCCTGGATGGGATTATCCATCAGGAATTGTCCTGTCTGGGATTATCCAGCAGGAGCTGTCCTGGCTGGGATTATCCAGCAGGAGCTGTCCTGGCTGGGATTATCCAGCAGGAACTGTTCCTGGCTGGGATTATCCAGCAGGAATTGTCCCTGGTTGGGATTATCCAGCAGGAGCTGTCCTGGCTGGGATTATCCAGCAGGAACTGTTCCTGGCTGGGATTATCCAGCAGGAATTGTCCCTGGTTGGGATTATCCAGCAGGAAATTTCCCTGGCTGGGATTATCCAGCAGGAGCTGTCCCTGGTTAGGATTATCCAGCAGGAACTGTCCTGGCTGGGATTATCCAACAGGAGCTGTCTCTGGTTAGGATTATCCAGCAGGAGCTGTCCTGGCTGGGATTATCCAGCAGGAGCTGTCCTGGCTGGGATTATCCAACAGGAGCTGTCCCTGGCTGGGATTATCCAGCAGGAGCTGTCCTGGTTGGGATTATCCAGCAGGAACTGTCCTGGCTGGGATTATCCAGCAGGAATTGTTCCTGGCTGGGATTATCCAGAAGGAAGTTTCCCTGGCTGGGATTATCCAGCAGGAGCTGTCCTGGCTGGGATTATCCAGCAGGAGCTGTCCCTGTCTGGGATTATCCAGCAGGAACTGTCCTGGCTGGGATTATCCAGCAGGAATTGTCTTGGTTGGGATTATCCAGCAGGAACTGTCCTGACTGGGATTATCCAGCAGGAATTGTCCCTGGTTGGGATTATCCAGCAGGAACTGTTCCTGACTGGGATTATCCAGCAGGAGCTGTCCTGGCTGGGATTATCCAGCAGGAGCTGTCCTGGTTGGGATTATCCAGCAGGAGCTGTCCTGGCTGGGATTATCCAGCAGGAGCTGTCCTGGCTGGGATTATCCAGCAGGAGCTGTCCTGGCTGGGATTATCCAGCAGGAGCTGTCCCTGGTTGGGATTATCCAGAAGGAAATTTCCCTGGTTGGGATTATCCAGCAGGAGCTGTCCTGGCTGGGATTATCCAGCAGGAGCTGTCCTGGCTGGGATTGTCCAGCAGGAGCTGTCCCTGGCTGGGATAATCCAGCAGGAACTGTCCTGGCTGGGATAATCCAGCAGGAACTGTCCCTGGCTGGGATTATCCAGCAGGAGCTGTCCTGGCTGGGATTATCCAGCAGGAACTGTCCTGGATGGGATTATCCAGCAGGAACTGTCCTGGCTGGAATTCTGCCTGCTCCAGACATGCCAGGTTCCCTTTGCAGGTGATGCTGCCTGTGCTGCAGGTGCCTGAGGTGTGCTGTTTGTAATGTGAGTTATCTTGTGTTTCACTTGGGAAAAAAAATTCAGCAGGGGAAATACCAGCTCTGGGCAAGCTCTGCCTCCATCCATCAGGAAAAGTTTGGGGTTGGTTTGTTCTGGAGCTTGTTGGTGCTGGTTTGGGACTCTCAGTACTCTCAGTTTTTTTTTCTGGGAGAAAGTGAAATTGTTCTACAAGCAGCTTCTATGCCTTATTTTCCTGTAGTTAATTTTCCACATTCATTTATCTGTAAAATTTTTGGATTAATACAAGGCTAGTAATTAGATTTCTCCAAGCCCTTGTTTTGTTTATTTTTTTTAGTGAGTATTGTGTAGCACCATCATGAGAAGGGGGAGCAGACTGCAGATAACCCCTGGAATCCTGTGCCAAGCCTCTGCAGAGGGGCAGGAAGCTTCTCTGGCAGCAGGAAATTCTGTTTCCCTTCCCCTTGCACTTAGCCTGCTCCCTTTGGTCAGCATTTGGCTGTGTTGGAGGGGCTGAGCTGTGAGCCCTGTGTGCACTTGTGAGCCCTGTGTGCACTCTGAGCTGCTGCACAGGGGGGTTTGCCCAGGGTCAGGGGAGACCTCGGCTGGCTCCAGTCAGATGCTGCACAATTACACTGCCAGAATTGTTACAGGCACTGAATCAGTGGGAGAGAGGCCATCAGGGAGAAAAAGGACAAAACTCTCATTAAATTTGTATTAAGAAGTCAAAAGCTATTTCTATGAAAACTGGGGAGGATGAGGGAAGAGTGCATGGTAATGCTTTCCACAGGTTTGTTTTCAGGACTGGTGTTCTTCATTGCCAAGAAGTTTAACAGTCTCAGTCGTGCCAGGCTCCAAAAGGAATTGTGGAATCCCACAGAATTCCCTCCAGGGCCAGGCAGGAACAGAGTGGTGCCTGTTTGGAATTTGGAAAAGTTACCAGACTGGCATGGGGAGGGCAGGAGGGGAGAATCCCTGGCACTGAGGGGAGGGCTGGAGGCGAGCAGCAGGTCCAGACAGGTGCCAACTCATCCTCAGGCAGGTGCCAGCAGGTCCAGACTGGTGCCAGCAGGTCCAGACTGGTGCCAGCCCATCCCCAATTTGGTGCCAGCAGGTCCAGGTTGGTGCCAGCAGGTCCAGGTTGGTGCCAGCAGGTCCAGGTTGGTGCCAACCCATCCCCAGTTTGGTGCCAGCAGGGCTGAAGGCTGCCCTGTGTGTTTCTGACCTTTCCTTGTGCTGCCCTGTGTGTCTCTGACCTTTCCTTGTGCTGCCCTGTGTGTCTCTGAGAATCTGCTGACAGTGTGGATTTAGTGATGCACACTCATGAATTATTTCTAATCTCTCAAAAATGGGCTGAGTGTTGCCCACCTTAATGCAGTTTTTGGCAAAAGCCAGCAGTGTTTTCAGAAGAGCAGGGTGGAAAGGTGACAGACTGCCCAGCCTGACTGATGGCAACTCCCACAAGGAATTGAATTTCAGATAAAATCTCCAACAACTCCTTTGGAACTTGTGCAGCAGTCAGAGGTGCCAGAGGATGCTGCTGCTTTGTCCTGAGCTCCTTCTCTTGACTGGATAAAGCATTTCCACCCTGCTGCTTTGACCTTTGGAGTTTTATTTACTGTTCTTTTTCCCAGGTTGTACTGCTGTGTAAATACATAAAAATGTGTTCCTGAGGCTGCAGTTGGTCCCTTGATCTTTGAGCACAGGTTCCTTCCCTGTCCCTGCATTTCTGCCTTGCCTGGGGTGCTCTGCCCAGAGCAGAGTGTTTGTGTCAGACTCTGGTGTTTGCTCATTTTATAAACAGATACCATTGAAAGTCAGGTGGAATATGAGTGTGTGCATGAGTACATTCCCCGTGGCTTTTGCCCTAGAATGCCTTCTGGACACCTAAATCACTTTATTTGCTGGGGGTTGAGCTCTTTCTCCTCCCAGCTCTGGGTGAGTGAGGCAGCCAAGCCCGAACTCCTGCTTACCTGCACAGCAGATTTTTGTTTTTATTTCTGCAGGAGCAGGCCTGTGGAGCCAGGGCATCTCTGCCTGCACATCTTTAATCAGATCTGCTGAAAACTCGGGGGTTATGGCAGAGCTGCCTGTGATTGCAGATTAATCTGGCGTTGCTCCTCAGTTTGTTGGTGCCCAGTGAAGCAGAGCCCCGAGCCCTGCACGGGGTGACAGCAGCAGCTGTGACCCGTGTCTGTGTTTCTGCAGGAGCTGAAGATGCTGAGCAGGAGGAGAAACCCCTGAGCCTGCGGCACGGCAGCGTGTGTGCCAGCCCTGCAGCACGGCAGCGTGTGTGCCAGCCCTGCAGCATGGCCAGGTAAGGCACGGGGAGGTGACAACGGCATGGGGAGGTGACAGCAGCATGGCCAGGTAAGGCATGGGGAGGTGACAATGGCATGGGCAGGTGACAATGGCATGGCCAGGTAAGGCATGGGGAGGTGACAACAGCATGGCCAGGTAAGGCATGGGGAGGTGACAATGGCATGGGGAGGTGACAGCGTGGGGAGGTGACAGCATGGCCAGGTAAGGCACAGCAGGTGACAGCAGCATGGGGAGGTGACAATGTGGGGAGGTGACAACAGCATGGGGAATTGACAGTGACCTGGGGAGGTGACAGACAGCATGGCCAGGTGACAACAGCATGGGGATGTGACAGTGGCACGGGAAGTGACAGTGGCACAGGAGGTGACAATGGCATGGCCAGGTGACAGCATGGGCAGGTGACAACAGCATAGGAAGGTGACAAACACCCTGGCCAAGTGACATCATGGGGAGGTGACATCATGAGGAGGTGACAGCATGGGCAGGTGACAGCATGGCCAGGTGACAAATGGCACAGGGAGGTGACAAACACCATGACCAGGTGACAGCATGGGGAGGTGACAGCAGCATGGGCAGGTGACAATGGCATGGGGAGATGACACCATGGGGAGTGACAAATGGCACAGGGAGGTGACAAACAGTACAGCCAGGTGACAAACAGCACAGCCAGGTGACAGCAGCATGGCCAGGTGACAGCATGAGGAGGTGACAAACAGCACAGCCAGGTGACAGCACGGGCAGGTGACAAACAGCACAGCCAGGTGCCAGCACGGGCAGAATCGGGAGCTGGCTCTGCCTCGGGCTCAGCTTTGGGTGCAGCCCTGGCACTCCCTGTTGCTGAGGAGCTGGAAGGGTTCTGTGTTTTATAAAAAAGCAGAGTTTTATTTTGTCACAAAGTTTTAATGATAGGAGGCACCAGGTGTGTCACAGCATCACTTAATTTCATTCACCCATCTGTCTATGAATTTCTCCCTTTCCTAATGTGTTTCTCTTCTCTTTATTGTTGGTTACACATTACCTTTGCTCTTTGCCTCACGAGGAACAGAAAGATAAACCTCACTTGGGTGATTTCATATTCCAGCTGGCACACAATAACTGCACCATTAGTGCAATGAGGGTCAGTGCTTTGGTGGCACTAAAATGTGAATTCCTCTATCAGCAAGTGCACAGCTTGGACAGTGCTTTACTGTAGGTAATGTTTGTCCTGAGGGACATTGGAAAAGTCTGCTAAAACCAATTTAAAATACAGAGGTGGACATCTGTCACATTAACCTCTCAGTTAAAAATACAATTCCCTCTCACTATGGTAATGTCAGAATTTATCACACTGCGGGTTCTTGTTTCTTCCCATCTATTCAATACTGAGAATTCACAGAGCAAGAGCTCTGGGTGTGTGCACTGCTGCTCTCACACAACAGCCCCAGCACAACCCAAAACTTGCTGTGAGGGGCTGTCTCACTTTTGGCACATTTAACAGTGTGTAATCCTGGCTGAGCACCCTGAAAAACCTTTTGTTTCTCTCCTTGCATAAGAGATTCTCTGAGGTGTTTTTCCCTGCACACAGAGGCTGAGGATGGGTTGTGCAGTTTAGATTGCATTTTATTGTGCAGAATGTGTGAAACTACAGCTTTGGACGTGGAGGTTGGAGCGGAATTCTGACAGAGTTAGGGCTCAGCCCTGAAGGGGAAAGCCTGCCTGAATTAATTTATTCTTTTTCACCCTTGAGAGCTGGCCTGAAAAACAGGGCAAGTTCATCCAAGCACACGGGGCTGGAGGAGTTTGTGAGTTCTGCCATTCCTGGGATGGTTTTTAGGGGTTTCTGCTCCTGGGATGGTTTTTAGGGGTTTCTGCTCCTGGGATGGTTTTTAGGGGTTTCAGTTCCTGGGATGGTTTTTTAGGGGTTTCTACTCCTGGGATGGTTTTTAGGGGTTTCAGTTCCTGGGATGGTTTCAGGAGTTGCCGTTCCTGGGATGGTTTTTTAGGGGTTTCAGTTCCTGGGATGGTTTTTAGGGGTTTCAGTTCCTGGGATGGTTTTTTAGGGGTTTCAGTTCCTGGGATGGTTTTTAGGGGTTTCTGCCATTCCTGGGATGGTTTTTAGGGATTTCTGCTCCTGGGATGGTTTTTAGGGGTTTCTGCTCCTGGGATGGTTTCAGGAGTTGTCATTCCTGGGATGGTATTTAGGGGTTTCTGCTCCTGGGATGGTTTCAGGAGTTGCCATTCCTGGGATGGTTTCAGGAGTTGCCATTCCTGGGATGGTTTTTTAGGGGTTTCAGTTCTTGGGATGGTTTTTAGGGGTTTCAGTTCCTGGGATGGTTTTTTAGGGGTTTCTGCTCCTGGGATGGTTTCAGGAGTTGCCATTCCTGGGATGGTTTTTAGGAGTTTCTGTTCAGAAACCTCCTGTGACTCAGAGGAGGGCACAGGTAGTGAGTGTAAATGCAAAATAAACTGGTATTGAAGAGAGAAGCATCACAGATCAAACTGTTCCCGCTCCTGCCATGCAATCAGAGCTGTTCCTGGTGCTCTATGTAGGTCAGCTGGGTTTGCCACTGGGAACATTGATGTTTTGAGATCTCCCTGAGTAATTCAGGTTCATGCATACCCCATATGTGCTCAGCCAGCCTGCTTGGAGAGAGCATTAAAGGCACATTTAAGAGCAAATGTTGTCTGAAAAAGAAAAAGGAAATTATAGATAGTCTCATCAGGCTTCATGGTGCCATCTGGGTTACACAAATCCAGCATTCCATGTAATGCAGGATCTCAGAGGAGCAACTCCTGGTGGGAATTTCCTGTAGAAATATTGAGAGATGTCAGTGTTGCTGGGAGTAACATCAGTAATTATCCAGAGGAGTTTGGTGGATTTGGTTCTGTCCTTCCCAGTGCTCAGAATCCAAACCTTGCTCAAACACAGAAGAGCAAGTGGAGAAATTCCCAGTGTCTGGTTTGTTCCTAAGCCTGACCCATGCAGGCAGGCACGTTGGGATCCCAGATGACAGACCCTGAGATGTGTAAAATTCCTGCAGTTCCACCCACCTAACCCAGCTCTTCCCAAAATTCCAGAGCAGCCTGGAGAGAGCTGTTTGTTCTGAAAGCCCTTCCCTGCCTGCAGGGAGAAGCTGCTCCCCTGCTCCTTAAAATATTCAGACTATAATGATCAGTGAGTTTTAGAAAAACTTCTTTCCAGAGGTTGGTGTGAGGGAAATCTAAATTCTGACAAAAATAAAATAACCTCTTCTTGTAACTTGCTCAAAATATTGTGCTTCATTAATCCTGAGGAAATGAGTCCCAGACAAGAGCAGGATTGCATCATTGATCCTGGTACCCCCCTGTTTCCTTTTTCCACCCCATTATTCCTCAGCAATACAGACTGACTGATCTGAGCAGTGCAGTGCATGATGCAGGAGTTAATAGATGCTGAAAATCCATTGTTTAATAGTTCCCTTCATTATAAAGAACTGAGAGGAAGGGAAAAGAAAATTCTGTGCACAGAAAAAAAAAAAAAATCCCAAGGTTGACAATAATTGCATCAGTTCTTGTGGAAAACATGATTTGTTCCCTTTTCCTCTCTTTTTTTCTAGTCCACTGCACTCCAAAGAGCTGAGTGCAAGGGCTGGCTGCAACCATTTACATTGTTTGGGCCATGGCAAAATTTGCAAGTTAACAGGCTGCAGCCAGAAGGCAAATGAAGGGCTGAGTCAGCTCTGAAAACAGGGATGAGAAAAGGGCCAGCAGGGATATCCACGCCCAGGACTGCTCAGTGCCATTGCTCTTACTTTAAAAAAAAATTAAAAATATAGTAATTAAACTGGGGAGGTGGGGGAAGGAACTTTTCACTCCCTCAGTGGAGTCAGGAGGAAGCAGGAGCTGCCCAAGATGAAACCCTGAGCACTGGGGTGCTTTGCTTTACCCTGCCAGGACCTGCCAGCCCCAGAGGAAACAGATGCTCACTGGAAATGTTATTGCTTCCTTTCCTTCTGTAAACACTGCAGAAAGGTGGCAACAGAGTGTGGAAATAATATTGGGGTTTTTTTAACCCAGGTGTTTTCTCCTGCTTGATTTTTTATTAATGTCAAGATGCAGTTTCTGATATGGTACAAGCTGTAATAATCCTGTTATGCAGCAATACAGATCTCATAAAGTGATCAGGGCTAAGAAATCAGATCTGAATTAAAGAAAGAACTTTTCCATGGCAGGCTAAAGTAATTCAATGTATTTTCTTGTTTTCTGTGTCTGTTTATGAAGTAGTCACTATCACTGATGATTCACAAAATCCTGTATAAAAATACTTGATCCTACTAAACTGATTAATGTAGGACCAAGTGAATTAAATCATAAAACAAATCTTATTTTGTGAGCATCTGATCCTTTAAATACCATCTGTATGTAGATGTTTTAAGGGAGAGCAAGGGGTTTATTGCAGAAGAATACTTATTTTTGAATTACAGGTACACTGATTCCAAGTGTTAACACGGGCTGATCGTGTGTATTTGAGTTTATTCTGAAGTCAGTTTACACTTAAGAGTCCAGAAGAAATGTAAATTTGAGTTTTATTTTTTATTTATTTATATATATGTTAGATCTCTGCCTCTTTATAGAGCACACCCTGAGGCCCCGAGATGCAGAGAATTGAGAAATGTTCTGTCATTGATTTTGTGCATGATAGAATGTATTTGTTTCAATTCCCATGGCTTAACTCCAGTTTGGGTGCCAGACTGGAGTCCCTGCTGAGAGATGCTCAGTGTGTGTGACCACCCAGATTCCCAATGCACATTCCCAATGCACATTCCCTTTGGGGCTCTGGGCTTTCCTCCTGCTCCCCTGACCCTTCCCCTCCTGCTCCCCTGACCCTTCCCCTCCTCCCTGAACATGGAATATTTGTGCCTGCACTCCCTGCAGTGTGGGCAATAACCCATTTTATTTTCTCTAGGTAAAATCAGACTATGCCCATCTTGGAGGAGCCCTCCTCAGGGTGAGCCAGGACCGAGATTTGGCTGTGAGGGGAAAACACCAGCTCCAAGCCAAGCTGGAGAACCTAGAGCAGGTCCTAAAGGTGTGTATAAACCCTGGATTGCATTAGTGCTGATCCCACGTGTGGGATGAGAACTCCAGGTGCTGGCAGGATCCCAACCCAGCACAGGGACATCCAGACACCTTTATCTGGCACTTTATAATTCACTGTGCTCTTAGTCAAACCAAAATGAGAAAGAGAGGATGAGTACATTAACACAGGTATTTTGCTTCAGAGAGCTGTGTCTGCCAGTCTGCAAAATATTCCTGTGGCCTTTACATTCTGTGCCTCTCACTGTTAAGAACTTCTTCAAATTTTTTCCCTTTGCTGAAACAGAGACTCTCAGGTGGGTACAGAGATCCTGGCTTTTCGTGTTCAGTGCTTTTGTGAGCTGGCAGAGCACCCTGAGCAGCCTGGGAGCCCCAGAGCTCCTTTTCAGCACCAAGCAGAGGCAGTTCATGTGTTCAGGTGTTTCATGTGTGTCCTCACATGCTCTGCCAAAATGAGTTTGGGAAAACGCCTTGCAGCTTTCCAGCCATTGCAAAAAAGTTTTGAGAAACGTTTAGCCTAGTTTCCCTGTCTGAAAAGAAGTTCAGTTTCTCTTTTGAGAAATTGAGGATGCATCAGCAGAGCAGAGGAATGGAGAAGTGCTGAGCTGGCAGTGCTGTGGTACAGAAGGGCTCTGATTTCCTGCTGTGTGCAGCAGCTCCCATTCATCCCTCGGTGCTGCCCTGCCAGCTGCAGCACAGATCCTGTCTGGGGATTGACTCTGCTCCTCCTGCAGCCCTGGGCTCAGCTCTGCTCTGGGCAATAACTGCTCCTTACAGGTCACAAATGTGCTCAACAAAACTCTCTCCTGTAGACAATAATGGATATTTTGGGCTCTTCTTGTCAGTTTTCTCCCTGCATTTGTTTTCCCAGGTGCTGATTTCCAGCAGGTCTGTGTGTAATAACTCAGTGCTGCAGATAAGGCATTGTGCCTCTGCTCTGAGGCTGCTATGGGAATAGAATGTCATTTGGAAAATGAAAATCTTTAATACCAGGCTCACCAGGGAAGAGATCAGAATCTAGAAAGAGATCTTCCTTAACTCCCATTTATTAAGGAGGTGTTTTGAAAGTTGCAGTGGTGCTGGGGGAGTAATATTAACCTGTAATGAAAAAGATTTCAATCTGCAAAGGGTGTCTTGACATTGTGCAGCTTGTGCTCTTCCCAGGAGCCTGTCTCATGCTGCTTTGAGTCATGAGCATCAAATATCCTGCAGAGGTTGTGTGTGAGCCCTGAGCAGCCCCTTCTGTCCAAACCCCCTGTGTTAGCTCTGCTCTGCTCATTTCCTGTAGATAACAGGCAGAGATCAGCAAAGGCAAGATGTTTCTTTTGGGTCAGCATTTGCAAAACAGATCTCAGCAGCACATCCTTGGTAGAGGGGCACTCAGGGACTTGGCAAGGTCATTTTTCCACGCTTTGGTTTGTCACACAGTGCTCCCAGAACTGTGCCTGCGGGGTGAAATGGGTCCTGCTCACCTGAGCATCCCCAGCGCTGATCCTGGCACTGCCAGAGCCCTGGAGCCTGCCAGGGGCTCGTGTCCTGAGCCTGAGCTGCCTTTGGCTGAATTCTGAATTCTGATTCTTCTGAATTCCAACCCCACCTGGCTCCCCTGCTCCTCTCAGGGAGGTTTTTGGGAGGGAACATCTGCACCCCTGGCCACAGCTGCCTGAGTGGGTGCAGCTGGGGCTGCTCGGTGCCCTGACAGCTCCTGTCCCTGTCCCAGCACAGTGCCCTGACAGCTCCTGTCCCTGTCCTTGTCCCTGTCCCTGTCCCAGCACAGTGCCCTGACAGCTCCTGTCCTTGTCCCTGTCCTTTTCCTTGTCCCAGCAGAGTGCCCTGACAGCTCCTTGTCCCTGTCCCTGTCCCAGCACAGTGCCTTGACAGCTCCTGTCCTTGTCTCTGTCCCTGTCCCAGCACAGTGCCCTGACATTGTCCCTGTCCCAGCACAGTGCCCTGACATTGTCCTTGTCCCTGTCCCAGCACAGTGCCTTGACATTGTCCCTGTCCCAGCACAGTGCCCTGACATTGTCCCTGTCCCTGTCCCAGCACATGCGAGAGGCTGCGGAGCGGCGGCAACAGCTGGAGCTGGAGCATGAGCAAGCCTTGGCTGTCCTCAACGCCAAACAGCAGGAGATCGAGCTGCTGCAGAAGGTAGGGGGTGGGGACAGGGATGGGGACAGGGACAGGGATGGGGATGGGACAGGGACAGTGATGGAACAGGGATGGGACGGGGACAGGAGATCGAGCTGCTGCAGAAGGTAGGGGGTGGGATGGGATGGGATGGCACAGGGATGGGACAGGGATGGGGATGGGGACAGGGACGGGATGGGGACAGGGATGGGATGGGACAGGGATGGGATGGGGAGGGGATGGGACAACGATGGGATTGATGGGGACAGGGACAGTGACAGTGACAGGGCCAGGCGGGAATGGGGCTCCTGCAGGACATGGTACTCCCAGGTACCTGGGCCAGGGCCAGGCAGGTGCAGCAGGAGCTGCAGGGACACAGCAGACACCTGGGGTCTCTCCTGGCCTGCAGGATTCCTGCTCCTGCCCTGCTGCCTCCCTGGCCCTGCTGCTGCCCTGGAACACGAGGGGGCTGGCTGTGCCCATGGATTCATAAATGAATTTATCAATTCATTGCCCTGAGCCCAGGGTACCTGAGCTCTTTTCCCAGCAGGGATGAGAGTGGCACAGCCTCATGCATTCCTGACACACCAATGTTGTGTCAGGATTTCTTTGGCCTCCTCTTCCAGACCTGCAATTCTTGCTCCCTTTCTCCTGTAAATGGGTAAAAGAAACTCTTGTCAAGGTCCTGGCACGCACAGTGGATCTTCCTTGTTTGTGTGGCAGAGTTTGGTGTCCAGCCAGCATCAGCCCACCACAGAGCCTGAGCAGTTGCTGAAACACCTCATTTCCAGGGTCATTCTCTAATCACAAAACACTTTCAGATGTTTTTTTTCACTCTGCAATTTCTCAGTATTCATTATAATACAAAAACCATGATGTTGAGTTTCAGTCTTGCCAAAGTCAGAGCTGCAATTGTCTCAGTGCTAATGTTGATTTTTCCAGTTGCTGGATGAGACTGACACACAGAAATAATGCTGCTAATGATAATTTGGTAGAGAATTGGCACAGAGGGACCTTCTCAGCAGAAGAAAAGATGTATCTAATATAGATGCTTGAAGTAGAAAGCTGTAGCTGACCAAATGAAAACTCCCAGTTAATTTTCTTTTAGTTGTTCTCAATAAGTGTGCTTAGGCACACTGCAAAATGCCACTTCTAGTTATATTCAGCTGTTATTATTAGAACTGCCTCATTAATTCTGGACTTAAATTTCCTGGCAAAGGAAAGAAATCAAAGGAAGATACAGCATTTCTTGCTAATTTTTTGTGCATTCTTGTAATAAATCCTCCTTTGGACTGGCAGGAGACGAATGTGTGAGCTGCTGCTGTCAGCCCTGTGCTGAGCTGTGGCAGGCACTGAGCTCAGCCCAGGCTGGGCTGGTATTTCACCCAAGCTCAGCAGAGAAATATTTTAAATAAACCTGTTATCTGTTATAACACATCACTGCCAGCTTTGAGAGGAGCTGCTGCTCACATTTCATCCAGAGCTGGCTCCCAATGGACACTGCATGTGTGAGTTAAATTATTTACTCCCTTTCCTTTTTTGTGGGAGTCATCTTTACTTGAGGCAGTGTTTCCAAAGGGAAGCAGAAATCCTGGGCAGTAGCAGGAGGGCATTTCCCAGCTGTTCTTGGCACATTTTGAGGTGCTGATGAACCTCCAAAATGTGCACTACAGAGCAGAGCCAGTCCCTGCTACAGCCCTGTGCACTTGCTGTCACACTTTGAATAGAAATAAAAGTTCCTTCTCTTTTTAGTACATTTTCAGCCTGGAAGGAAGGACACAATATTGTCCATCAGGGTTTGGTGGATGGTTTTTTCTTTAGGAAAACCTGAGCAGGGCAGTTTGATGTTCAGCAGAGATAGCTGTTGATGCAGGTCCTGCCATCCTTTATCCAGAGCTCAGGTTTTATTGAACCTGTCCTGATGGATGACTCGAGGCTTTGTTACCTGCTCTCATGGCTGCTGCTGCTCATGGAGCCAGCATCTCGGATTTATTGTTATTGTTTTATGGTTATTGTCCTGCTGGCAGGCAGAGGTGTGGCTGTGGCACAGGCAGGAGTGGGGCTGGGCTGGGGTCAGGGGGCTCTGGGCTGGGCTCAGGGGGCTCTGGGCTGGGGTCAGGGGGCTCTGCCACCCTGCAGGATGGGAGGGGACTGGGGTGAGCTTTGGGGATGGGTTTGGGGCTGTGGTTTGGGTCTGTGGTTTTGGGGTTTTGGTTTTGGTCTGTGGCTTTGGGTCTGTGGATTTGGGTCCAAGGTTTTGGGTCTGTGGATTAGGGTCTGTGGGTTTTGGGTCCATGGTTTTGGTCTGTGGTTTTGGTCTGTGGTTTTTGTTTTGTGGTTTTGGTCTGTATTTTTGGGTCTGTGTTTTTTGGGTCTGTGTTTTTTGGGTCTGTGTTTTTTGGGTCTGTGGTTTTTGGGTCCGTGGTTTTGGTCTGTGGTTTTTGTTTTGTGGTTTTGGTCTGTGGATTTGGGTCTGTGGTTTTGGGGTTTTGGTTTTGGGTCTGTGATTTTGGGTCAGTAGTTTTGGGTCTGTGGTTTTGGGTCCGTGGATTTGGTCCGTGGTTTTGTTCTGTGGTTTTTGTTTTGTGATTTTTGGGTCTGTGGTTTTTGGGTCTGTGGCTTTTGGGTGTGTGGTTTTGGGTCTGTGGATTAGGGTCTGGTTTTGGGTCTGTGGATTAGGGTCTGTGGTTTTGGTCTTTGGTTTTTGGTCTTTGGTTTTTGGTCTGTGGTTTTTGTTCTGTGGTTTTTGTTCTGTGGTTTTGGTCTGTGTTTTTTGTTTTGTGGTTTGGGTCAGTAGTTTTGGGTCCATGGTTTTGGTCTGTGGTTTTTGGGTCTGTGGATTTGGGTCTGTGGGTTTGGGTCTGTGATTTTGGGTCCTTGGTTTTGGGTCCATGGTTTTGGTCTATGGTTTTTGTTTTGTGGTTTGGGTCAGTAGTTTTGGGTCCATGGTTTTGGTCTGTGGATTTGTTCTGTGTCTTTATACCTGACCCAGCTCCCACTGGAGGATTGGGGCAGCCCTGAGCCAGGAGGGAGCTGAGGCTCCACAGGGCTGAGGCTCCACAGGGCTGAGGCTCCACAGGGCTGCCCCTGTGTCCATCCTGGCAGGGATGGACATGGATCCAATTTAATGTCTGGCAGGAGCGGGAGGGGTTGTGACTTTTCTCTGGTGAGGAATGTGCACAATCACACAGGGGCTGACAAAATCCGTGCTTATCTTGGGCCAGCTTCAACAAAACAGTGAAAACTCACATGGGAATAAAATGAGGATAACCCAAAGTTACTGAGTGCTGTTTATTTCTGTTTATTTGGTTTTAAGGTTTAGACTTTTCCCAGCCCAAATTTGATAGCTGAATTTCTGAGCTACATAAAATACACTTTTCTGGCCTTCTTTATTTCCTGTTTTGTCTTTGACTCAGCTGGTTGGGCCTGCAGTGTGGCACTGCCATGGAGCCTCGCTGAGATTCAGCCTCCCAAAATAAACATTTCCTTCTGAGCTGGCACAGCCACCCCTGCTGGAGGGAAGCTGGCTCTGGCTTTGTGCTGCTTTATGTGCTCACAGCACATCATATGTGCCATGACTAATTCATTTTCCTTCTTCCTCCTTCCCCCTCTTTTTTCCTTTTTCCTTTTCTCCACAAAACCCAGGCTCAGGTTGAAGCTAAGAAGGAACATGAAGGAGCAGTTCAGTTGCTAGAGGTAAGATCCTCTGGGTTCCCTGGGCAGGATGATTTACAGCACCATCACTTGTGGACATTTCAGGAATATGCAGGCACAGAGGGGTTTTTTATCTCTTCTGATATAATTGCATCCTGTAAGATTTATAATTCAGCTGGAGTGCATTAAGCTGAGCTGTTGGAAGTGATGTGTGTTTCTCTTTTCGTACCAGTTTTTGTAAAATGCTATTAAAGGGAGTGATTAATGATGAGGATTTTGATTTATTAGGCTGGAAGTACAGCAGCAAATACCAATCAGTTACCTAGGGTTCCTAATTAAATCCTGTCTAATAAACATAAAGCAACATGTTAAAGAGCCAGAAACTGTAAACCTAATGAAAGAATTGAGATGCTTCAAAAAACCCTCAAAGGGTGGAAGAGAACACTTCATTTTTCTGCCTGAGGAAAAGGCATTAAAAGGTTTTAAGTGTTAAAGTGCATATCCTAAAGAAGGTGCAAAAATATGAGTTGATAATAGCAGGTGCACTGTCAATATTTCATTTAGAAATGTGCTTTTGTCTGAAGGGAATTTCCAGTCTTTTTACCTCCCCACAGTATTTCTATATATGCACCATGCCTTGGTGACAGGTGATTTTTTAAAAAATAAAAAACTAAAGCATTTATGATTATCTGTAAATTTGAAATTCCCACAGAATGTTTTACTCAGAGGCTTCCATCACTACCATGTATGTTCAGTTTGTTTTAGCTGCAGTTATTATTTAATGCCTGTGACACAGGAGAGCAGAAACAAGGCAGGCAAGAGATTATTCACCCCCTCGAGCTCAGCACAATTCCAATTTAGCTGATTTGTCTGCAACCTCTGATTTGCATAACCCCAACAAGATTTCCAAAGCTTTTGCCTTTTGTTGCCACGAGCACATTATTTTTTAGCATTTTATTTAAAGTGCCTTTTGCAGTCTGAGCTCAGCAGCAGCGCTGGTTTCCAGTGTTGTTTGTGTCAATGCATGTTTTTACACGTGTAACTGTTCTGCTAGACTTTGCTTTGAAATGTAAAAGAGTATTCAAACCTGGTTTTATTTCTTTGTTTTATTTCACATCTCTGTGTTGACTGTCTTGTTTGGGATTTGTGGCTTTGCACCTCACCCAGAGCACCTTGGACAGCATGCAGGTACTTCAGGGCATCATCCCCTCCCTGCCCTGCTCCCTGATGAGCCCCAGAGCCCTGCCTGCCCTGCAGGGGCTGTGCCACAACCATTGCCATGCCACAACCATTGCCATGCCAGCATGCTCTGCACTCATTGCTGCCAGCTCACCAAGTCAGGATCCTCTTCTACAGAAACTCACCTTGGTTTACTGAGAGCTCGGATCCTGTTCCAATCGATTCCTCTCAGCATGCCCAGCAGGAATGGTTTGGGAGCTTCCCCACATTGTGACTTTCTGGCTGTGTGGGTTGTCTGAATTCAGAGGTTTTGTGTTCTGTGGATGTTTCCAGCTGTGAACAGCTGGGCTGTGAGGTGGAGCTGGTCACTCTCTGAATTCAGACCTGCCCTGCTGGAGCTGCTCCTCCCTCCCCTGTCCTGTGTGCACGGTGTCTGCCTGCCGGGGATGCAGTCTGCTTCGCTCTCCACCTCTGAAATTTCCAATTTCAGCAGCAGGGCTGGGTGCTGTGCGAGGAGCTTGGCAGTGCCAGGTGCCAGACACCCCATCTGCTGAGAGCAGGAAGGGCTCAGAGCCCAGCCCAGCCCAGCTGCAGGGACAGCTGGCACTGCTCTGTGCCTGTGCCACCTCTGTGCCACCTCTGTGCCACCCTGGGCACCACAGCTGCCAGGCAGGGACCAGGGCACAGGGTAGGAATTCACAGTTCTGAGAATGTGAGCACAGGTTCAATGGCAGGAATGCACAGTTCTGAGGCTCTGAGCACAGATTAAAAGCAGGAACCACAGCACAGGGCAGGAATTCACAGTTCTGAGAATGTGAGCATGGGTTCCATGGCAGGAACCACAGCACAGGGCAGGAATTCACAATTCTGAGAGTGGGAGCACAGATTGAATAGCAGGAACCATTGCACAGGGCAGGAATTCACAGTTCTGAGAGCACAGGTTCAATGGCAGGAACCACAGCACAGGGCAGGAATTCACAGTTCTGAGAATGTGAGCACAGGTTCCATGGCAGAAATTCATAATTCTGAGAATGGGAGCACAGATTGAATACAGGAACCACAGCACAGGGCAGGAATTCACAGTTCTGAGAGCACAGATTAAATGTCAGGAATCACAGGGCAGGAATTCCCAGTTCTGAGCCCCTGAGCACAGATGCAATGCAGGAACTCAGGGCAGGAATTCCCAGTTCTGAGAATGGGAGCACAGATGCAATGCAGGAACTCAGCACAGGGCAGGAATTCCCAGTTCTGAGCCTCTGAGCACGTCTTGCTCTGCAGGGTCAGACCCAAATTTGCAGTTTTCTGCAGTGAGGTGGGTCTGGCTGCTGGCAGCAGAGCAAGAACAAGGCTGGATCGAGGCACAGGGCTGAGCATGGAGATCCCTCCTGGTGGCTCCAGCGTGGCTCTCATGGCAAATTTTCTCTATAAAGTGCCAGCTTTGTGCTCACTTCTAACTCACAACCCCACCTAAACACTGCAGGAAAGGAATTTTCCTTCAGGCTCCCAACTCTCATGAGAGAATTTGAAATTTCCACGTGTTCAGAAGAAAAAACAAAGAAGGCATTTACTGCAACACAAGTAATTTTTAAGTTAATAAATAATATTGATACTTTTTCAAAAGTACTTTTAAGGCAACCTTAGCTTCCTGTTGAGGTCTGGCTTGTCATGCTTTTATTTTTTATTTAGTGCTGGAGTTCCCATAACTGCTTGTGGAAAGGTCAGTAATATTCTTAGAGAGTTGAAGAGCTCATCCTTAAGCTTTCCTTTAGAAAGTGGGGACCAAAAAACCCAAGCCAGTTTTCTCCCTTGTTTGCTTGGTGTCCTTCTGAAGCTGTGCATAGTTGCCATTTCCATGCAGCAAATTAACAAGTAGCCAAGTCTGACATTTCATGTGCTCAAAACCAGAGTGAAAAAAATGAAAGACAAAACCTCCAGGCCTTTAATGTTTGTGCAAAACTCCCACAATGTCTGATCCTTACTGTTCTTCATTCCATAATCAGATGGATACCCCGAGATTTCTTTTGCAGAAATAATTTGTGTGTCATGAATGCAAAGAAATTAAATCTTTAAAATTCACTCTAACTTTAAAAAAGTATTTGTTACAAGAAAAGGAACAAACAGTACCACCTTGTGTAGTAGAATTTTGAATTTTTGGGTTCTTCTGGGGTGCTGTATTTTCCTTTAGCTAGGACCTTTTTATAAGTGGTATGCAATATGTGTTGTCTTCCTGGGCTATAAAATGTACAGTTTTTCTTATCCAAACTGAGAATATTTTTTTTCTTTAAAGAAACCAAAACTGTTAGTTCAGTTGAATGATTTTAATTGCCATCCAGACTTCCTCTGCTAGTCCAGTTGCTAAACTCAGCACAAGAGGGGTTTTCAATGGAGGGAGGTGATGTTTGTTCCCCATAAAGCCCCAGACTGGGATACATTATTATATAATGATTATATATTATGAATATATCCTTTATAAGGATACATTATTATATCTTTGATTGAGCTGGTCCAGTGAATGTGCAGATTTGGATAAGAGGTTTCATTGTGCAGTGTTTTCTCTACTCTTGATGTGTTTGGGGTCAAACCCCCTGAGTTCCCCCTGCCCCTGGTCCCTGTTTTCAGCCAGGGACTGTGTCTGACACCCAAAATCCATCTCCCATTCTGTGTGGGCAGATTCCCAGCTCACAGCTGCTTCTCTTAGCTTCTGTTTTGTTCAGGCCTGCTGCCTCAGAATCCAAACAAAACTGTTTTATTTTGGTACCTGTCCAGGCTTGCAGAAGCTGTTAGAGGTGCCTGGAGCAGCTCAGCGTGGTTTGGCTTTACAGGGAGCAGTGCTGGATTCAAGGGCAGCTCAGCCAGGGCTGGGCTCAAATTCTGCACGAGCCACTGGGGCTTTTCTCGTTCTTGTTGGGTTTTAATCACAAATGTGAATGCAGAAATTCAGTTAATGGCAGAGGATGGGCAAACCTCAGAGGTGCAGCTGATTTCTCGAGGAGAGCACACAAAAGTGACCCTCAGATGTGTGAAAGCTGCAGGATGTCCTTGCAGGTGCTCTGGCAGTGATCTTTTAGCACTGCCAAGGTACAAGATGAGGAATTGCCCCTTTGGTGAGAGCAGAACCCCCCAGAGTTGGGGGTGTGGGGGGTTTGGAGGGAGGTGCTGGGGCTGTCCCCCTAAATCCCAAAACACCCCAAAGCAGCCCCAGGAGCTGCAGGTGTGTGCGAGCCGGGTCTGGGCTGTCCCTGCAGGCCAAGGTGAGGGAGCTGGAGGAGAAATGCCGGACGCAGAGCGAGCAGTTTAACCTGCTGGCGCGGGAGCTGGAGCGGTTCCGGCAGCAGGCGGGCAAGATCGAGCTGCTGAGCACCCCCCTGGCCCCCCCGGGACCCCCTGCCAAACCACTGGGGCAGCTGATGAACGGGATAGCCACCAACATAGGCAAAGGTGAGCGGGGATGGGCTGGGAATGGGATGGGGATGGTACTGGGGATGGTACTGGGACTGGGGCTCGTGCTGGTGCTGAGACTGGGACTGGGCTGGGAATGGGACTGGGATTGGGGCTGGGGATGGGACTGGGACAGGTACTGGGGCTGTGGATGGGACTGGTGCTGGGACTGGGGATGGGGCTCGGGATGGTACTGGGACTGGGAATGGGAATGGGGCTGGGACTGGTGCTGGTGCTGGTACTGGGACTGGTACTGGGCTGGGCTGGGGCTGTGAATGGGGCTGGGGCTGGGGATGGTGCTGGGACTGGGGCTGGGGCTGGGCTGGACTGGTGCTGGGACTGGGGATGGGACTGGTACTGGTACCGGGACTGGGACTGGGACTGGGGCTCGTACTGGGGCTGGGGCTGGTACTGGGACGGTGCTGGGACTGGTGCTGGTGCTGGGACTGGTTCTGGTACTGGTACTAGGGCTGGTAATGGGGCTGGTGCTGGTACTGTGCCGGTGCCAGTGCTGCTGGTGCTGGTACCAGGGCTGGTACTGGGGCTGGTACTGGTACTGGGACTGGGGCTGGCACTGGTACTAGTGCTGGTACTGGGGCTGGTGCTGGTACTGGTGCCGGTGCCGGTGCTGCTGGTGCTGGTACCGGGGCTGGTACTGGGACTGGGACTGGGGCTGGTACTGGTACTGCTGCCGGTGCTGGTACTGGTGGTACTGGGGCCGGTACTGGGGCTGGTGTCAGTGCTGGTACTGGAGCTGGTACTGGGGCTGGTACTGATACTGGAACTGGGACTGGGCTGGTACTGGTGCTGGTACTGCTGCTGGTGCTGGTACTGGTGCTGCTGCCGGTACTGGGGCTGGTACTGGTGCTGGTGTTGGTTCTGGTGCTGGTCTCTAAGGACAGGATTTTCAAAGCAGCAATTAATTTGAAAGGAAAGGTAATTAGGTACTGAGCTGTCCTTCAGGCAGAAGTGAAGGTCCAGCCTGTGTCACTGCGATTGATTTAATGGAAAGTGAAAATCAGCTCAGCATCTTTCAGGTACTCAGTCAGACTCTCCAAGCTAATTTATACTTATTCTTATGCTAATGGAAAAACCTTTTTAAAAGCTTCAAAACATGCCAAGCTGAAATGTCCCAAGTGAGCCTTGGTGAAAGCACAGGGAGCAGATCAGCTCTGTACCCTCTGTACCCAAGGCATTTTCTCAAAACCCCCTGATTTCTGTGGGATTGGAGTGCAGGGCTTGCAGTACTTGTGTCTAAACATCAGAGCTGCTTGTCCAACATTCATCCTCAGTGTGAATGCTCTGGCAACAATAAACTCCTGTTTGAGCAAGTGGGCAGGGTTTGTAATTACTGAAATCAGCCCTTGCTCAATAATGATGGCAGAGTACAGCAAGTTCTTCAAAGCAGGAGTGTAATTATTTTTATTATGTGTTCAAGAAAGAACACAAGAGGGAACACAGGGACAGCTTTCAAAGCAAAGCAAATGATGGAAATGAGATCAGTTTATGACCAGCTGCTTTGCCTTAATTAGGGATGTTTGAATGTATCAGGAAATGAAATAAACCTACCCAGGATGGATTAGAGCATAAAAAGTTCACTTTAAACATACAATAATGACCCAATCAGATAGAGAAGCCTTAAGATTTATTATTCATCAGTTAAGAGGCTCATTTAAATGGACTTTCTAGATAATTTAGGTGGTCCATATGGAATCAGCAATTGCAATAAATAAAATGGAGAGTCTAATTTTAATGCAAGTATGGACAGATTTAATTCTCCTGAAACATTTAAATTAGATCTGGTGCTCTTCCTTTTTCCTTGATAGGGTGTTCTTCACTCCTTAACAAATATTTGCCAGTCATAGGAAAATAAAGGCCATTTTAAGCATGTGTGGATTTAAAAATACTTCACTGACAAAATCCCTGTGGCTTTATAAGGTTCTTCTCTAGTGTTTGAAGAAAAAAATACAAAAAATCAACATTTCTAGATGCTGCTGTGTGTTCTTATGAGCTGACCTCTTGTATATTTTATTTTTAACTCTGTTTTTTTTTCCAGAGGGAAAATATAAAAGGAAAGGTGTTTTACTGTGGTTTTTGTTTGTTTTCTCTTGTGTGGGTTTGCAGTTAACAAGCTTTAGAGCAGTCTGCAGGTCTGATTGCTGCTCACTGTGCTGCTCCCAGGGCTCTCAGTGTAACTGCCCTGGGTGAAGGACAGAGCCAGGTTTATCCAGCTCTCTTTGGAGGCAGGGAGAGGCTGGTTTGAAATGCAGCCCGTGGTGTGTGCTGGGCTGCAGGGCAGTGCAGGATCAGCCCAGGGCTCCAGCTCTCTCTGCACCTCAGCTCTGCTTCGCTTTCTTGGCTTTGCAGAGGCACTGCTGATGGTGCCTGTGTTTATTCTTCAGTCCAGCTGTGGCTCTGCATACGTAGAAACACACGAATTTGCACAGAATGTTTGTCTGATAACCTTTTTAAAGGCTCCTGTGCAGAAGCCAGACTCACTGCTGGAGGGTGACAGGGCACATTTCTGGCACAAAACCCTGTTCTTCCCAGTCTGTGCTGCTGCTGCTGGATATCCCGTGCCTCTGCTGGGGCTGTGTGGAGTTATCAGCACTAATTACTGAAACCAGCCCTTTCTTAGTAGTGATTTAGAGTACAGCAGGCTCTTCAGACCAGAAATGCAATTATTTGGAGCCAGAGATGTGCCAGGCCCTTCCTGCAGCCACAGCCAGCACTCACCATCCTCTCCTGTGCTGAGGACTCAGGGTCAGTCTTAGGTGCCTTCTCTTCCATGTAAAAAATAAATACAGATCCATTTCTTCCACATCCTGATATTCTGAGTCCCTGACAATGTGTGCTCCTGTGCTGGTTGTGATCCCATATGGGTGCAGAGCAAGGGCTGCACTGCCCCAGAACCTTCCTCACATTTTGTACCCAGTAACTCAAAAACAAAGCCTGGAGAAGGCAGGAGGTCTGAGACCAACCAGGGCTTCCTTTGAATGAATAATCACAGTTGGCCCAATTATTTATAGCTTGGTGCTGACAGGCTGAAATGGCAAACACATTAACAGCAAACAGAAGGAGCTAAATTGGCTGAAGGTTCCTGAATGGGGAGGACTTCTCTGTTATGGATGTGAGAAAGGCTCCAAGAATAAAGAATGTGCCCTTTTCAGCCTGGGGATTGCTCTGTAATTAATCCTTAGTGTGGTGAGTTGTGTTTCCCTGCTGTCAATGTGCTTAAGCTGGCCTGCTGTAAATTACAGTGATGCAGAGAAAATTAATCATATTGGACTAATGAGCACACCAGAAAAACCCTCTGATGGTGTTCTTGGAGCTTTTTCTCCTCTGCAGAGTGAACAAAGAGGTTCCTCTGATAATTCTGGTGCTGTGCACTGGGGATCTTGCAATTCAGTAGCAAAACATTTCTGTCCAGACTTCTGGCAGAACAGGAGAGGAAATGCTGAACCCACACAGATTCAGGGGCTGGAAAATTAGAGCAGAGGCTCATTATGTTAATGAGAGGCAGAATGCACATCTGGATGTGTCAGCAGCTCTGCTCGTGCTGCAGGTGAGATCAGCTCAGTTAATCCCTGCTTTCCCCTGCTTGGGACTAACCTGGCAGCAAAAGGTAAAATGTACCAGGGGTTTTTACTGAGTTTTTGTGGCCTCTCCTGCAGCCTTGACAGCGTTGTCCTTGCTTTGTCAGCTCTGGTTTTCCCCTGAGTCAGGAGCAGGTCAGAGTGCACAGCACAACCTGGCTTCTTGTCTTTTCCTTTGTTCTATATTGTTTTTAAAAAGCACAGTAAAAATGCTCCAAAGGGATGTGGGATTTTTTTCCTTTTGCACAGTCTTGGCTCCCATGTTTCAGAGCTGGAGGGATGCCCTGGGGTCAGATGAATGTTTTGGGGCTGGTGTCAGGGAGGAGCTCCTGGGAAATGCAGAGCAGGTGCTGCTGGCACCGCCTGCCTGCCAAAAGTCAAAAACTTCACAGCAGAATGATGTCCTGCCAGGTGGGCCCTTGGCATTCCAGGCTCTTTTTGGGAAGACAAATGTGTGACTTGATTCTGATCTCCAGTGCATGACAGAGTCCCCAGAAGAAAGGGAGGTTCCCTCAGCAGCTCAGTGCTGCTGGGTTGTCAGAAATTCCCCAGAGGGGCTCAGAACACAGGGGGCTCCTTTGCACTGGGGGAACATCACTGTGAATTCCTGGGTTCAAATCCTTCACTCTCTGTGTTGGGTTGTGTTGCAGCAGGTGGTTTGGGCAGGGTCTGGGAGCTGGCTGAGCTCCTCCTGTGCTCTGCCCCTCCTGGAAAGGAGAATCAGGCTGTGCCTGCTGGGCTGACCCCTGCTGTGTCCCTGCTGGGCTGACCCCTGCTGTGTCCCTGCTGGGCTGACCCCTGCCGTGTCCCTGCTGGGCTGACCCCTGCTGTGTCCCTGCTGGGCTGACCCCTGCCCTGTCCCTGCTGGGCTGACCCCTGCTGTGTCCCTGCTGGGCTGACCCCTGCCCTGTCCCTGCTGGGCTGACCCCTGCCCTGTCCCTGCTGGGCTGACCCCTGCCCTGTCCCTGCTGGGCTGACCCCTGCCCTGTCCCTGCTGGGCTGACCCCTGCCCTGTCCCTGCTGGGCTAACCCCTGCCCTGTCCCTGCTGGGCTAACCCCTGCTGGGCTGACCCCTGCTGGGCTGACCCCTGCTGGGCTGACCCCTGCTCTGTCCCTGCAGGTCACGAAAGCCCTGCCCTGTCCCTGCTGGGCTGACCCCTGCCCTGTCCCTGCTGGGCTGACCCCTGCTGTGTCCCTGCTGGGCTGACCCCTGCCGTGTCCCTGCTGGGCTGACCCCTGCTGTGTCCCTGCTGGGCTGACCCCTGCCCTGTCCCTGCTGGGCTGACCCCTGCTGTGTCCCTGCTGGGCTGACCCCTGCCCTGTCCCTGCTGGGCTGACCCCTGCCCTGTCCCTGCTGGGCTGACCCCTGCCCTGTCCCTGCTGGGCTGACCCCTGCCCTGTCCCTGCTGGGCTGACCCCTGCCCTGTCCCTGCTGGGCTAACCCCTGCCCTGTCCCTGCTGGGCTAACCCCTGCTGGGCTGACCCCTGCTGGGCTGACCCCTGCTGGGCTGACCCCTGCTCTGTCCCTGCAGGTCACGAAAGCCCTGCCCTGTCCCTGCTGGGCTGACCCCTGCCCTGTCCCTGCTGGGCTGACCCCTGGGCTGACCCCTGCCCTGTCCCTGCCGGGATGACCCCTGCCCTGTCCCTGCCGGGCTGACCCCTGCCCTGTCCCTGCTGGGCTGACCCCTGCTGTGTCCCTGCAGGTCACGAGAGCCCCACTGTGTCCCTGCTGGGCTGACCCCTGCCCTGTCCCTGCTGGGCTGACCCGTGCCCTGTCCCTGCTGGGCTGACCCCTGCCCTGTCTGACCCCTGCCCTGTCCCCGCAGGTCACGAGAGCCCTGCTGTGTCCCTGCTGGGCTGACCCCTGCTGTGTCCCTGCAGGTCACTAAAGCCCTGCCCTGTCCCTGCTGGGCTGACCCCTGCCCTGTCCCTGCCGGGCTGACCCCTGCCCTGTCCCTGCTGGGCTGACCCCTGCTGTGTCCCTGCTGGGCTGACCCCTGCCCTGTCCCTGCTGGGCTGACCCCTGCTGTGTCCCTGCTGGGCTGACCCCTGCTGTGTCCCTGCAGGGCTGACCCCTGCTGTGTCCCTGCTGGGCTGACCCCTGCCCTGTCCCTGCTGGGCTGACCCCTGCTGGGCTGACCCCTGCCCTGTCCCTGCTGGGCTGACCCCTGCCCTGTCCCCGCAGGTCACGAGAGCCCTGCCCTGTCCCTGCTGGGCTGACCCCTGCCCTGTCCCTGCCGGGCTGACCCCTGCCCTGTCCCTGCTGGGCTGACCCCTGCCCTGTCCCCTGCAGGTCACGAAAGCCCTGCCCTGTCCCTGCTGGGCTGACCCCTGCCCTGTCTGACCCCTGCTGTGTCCCTGCTGGGCTGACCCCTGCCCTGTCTGACCCCTGCTGTGTCCCTGCTGGGCTGACCCCTGCCCTGTCCCTGCCGGGCTGACCCCTGCCCTGTCCCTGCCGGGCTGACCCCTGCCCTGTCTGACCCCTGCCCTGTCCCCGCAGGTCACTAAAGCCCTGCCCTGTCCCTGCAGGTCACGAGAGCCCTGCTGGCGGTCGCTGTGTGATCTCCGAGTTCATCCGGCCCCTGCAGGTCTCTGCAGACAAACCAGAGCAGCTCTCTGTCAAACCCACGCTCCTGGCCAAGGCGAGAGCTGCCACCCCAAGATGCAGATTTGATTCAGACGTGAGTCCTTCTGAGTTTTATACTGGAAAACTGATTTGGGACAAAATGTTGGGTTCTTGTACAGTGGGAGTTCCATGGGCTATCTGAGGATTATCCACAGGAAATGTTTGTGTATGTTTGTGCAGCACCATCGCTGAAAAGTGGGAACATTCACTGCTTTTTGAAGAGGGCACAGGAAAAGCAGCTTAGCAAGGAGACTTGGGGAGGCAGAGCTGACAGCAAGGAGCAGGAGAAGCACACGTCACATTTAATTCCCCTTTTCTATTATTTCTGAGTTATCTCTCACTGAGAATGTCAAGCTCTCTGTTGCAGAACTGTTCATTTTGTGCCTTCCACAGAGCAATTATGTGATCCACTCTCACACTATGCAAGCTCACAGAAATGGAGCTCCACTCCTTTTTAGAGACACCCAGACCCAAGGGGGGGTGTATGAACTAAATCTAAAAGGTGGAGCATAATGCTGGGGAAACTGAAATAAATAAACAAACCAATAAATCAGTGACACTCTGCAAAAAATGTACCTGCAGCTGCCCTGAAAAATCCTATGAAAAATCCTTCCAGAGCCATTGCTGCTCAGTGAGGTGCCCATATAAAGGTGTCAGGGGATAATCCTGGCAGCTTGTCCTGGATCCCCAGTGATCCATGGGGATTCCCTGGGAGCTGCAGTTCAGTGTTTGCTCTGTCTGAATTGTAAAATTTTTCTAGTTTTTGGACAATTTCTTTTATTTGATCCCACTCTTAACCCAATATTTCTACCTTAATCAAAGTTCTCTCAGGCTCAGGGAGAAAGTTGGTCATTTTTTCTGAAATGGCTCACAGCAAGCTGTACTGTAAGTGGAGGGAAGTTCATCCCTCACTTCAAACCCTCTAAGAAAGAGATAAATGGGCAGAGTCTGTGTTGATGTTCCATGTTAGAATTTAATTTTATTTTCCTTGATATTGTGTGCTCACTGATTTATCTCACCTGTCAGGAAAACTGTTCATTCTTCTTTTTTGTAATCTTTTCTCTCCCCTCCCTCTGCAGATGGATAATGATCAGAATTCCAATACCTCAAAGCAGAGATATTCTGGGAAAGTCCATCTTTGCATTGCCCGTTACAGGTAAAATCCCATTTAATTGCAGGTGCAATAAATACACAGCTGGAATATTCACCATCAGCTTTGGCTTCCCCTCCTCTGTGCCCTGGTGGTTGGAATGGATGTTCTGGCAGAGCCTGAGCTGTTTGCTGAGCTGAGCCCAGCCTGGCTAAATCAGTGCTAAACCAGATTAAATGGGAGCCTCCTGCCCTGGAGAGCAGCTCTCACTCTGTTCTTGGCAATCACTCTTTGTAGCAAGGAAAGATTGGGAGTCCATCACTTCACACATTAAAATTTCAGGCATGAAGAAGTGTCATGATAAAAATTTCAGTGACTAGCTGTTTCAGGGTGGATATAGGTTTGTACTTTTTGTCTCTCAGTGGCTTCTCAGAGATGTGGCTCACTGGTTTTGTCTAATTTTACCTTGCCTCTGTAGCAGTTTGTAAAAGGAACATATAATTGAACACAGTGACTGGAAAAGACCCCCACATCTGGGTTTGCTTGAATTCACTCTAAAAGTTACAGATAATTTTGGTTTTTCAAGAGCCCTGAGTGAGAAGTGTCTGAGCAAATCCTGCAGGCAGGGAGGTGGCTTTGGGGGCAGATCCCCCCGAGGGGCTGCATCCCTGTCCTGAGCATCCCCTGCTGTCCCCACAGCTACAACCCCTTCGATGGACCCAACGAGAACCCGGAGGCTGAGCTCCCTCTCACGGCAGGAAAATACCTGTATGTGTACGGGGACATGGACGAGGACGGCTTCTACGAAGGTATTTCTGCTTGATCCTGAATTCATGCTAATTCATGCAGGCTGAAATCATTCCCCTGTCAGACACGCTCCAAATCCTTCCCTGCGTCTGCTCCCAAATCGGCTGCTAAAATTAGCTTTATCACCCTGCTGTTAATTAAAAGAGTTTCTGCACCAGCAAAGCCGCTCCTTGCAGGCAGAGCTAATTATAAGATATTTTATAGTGTCAGCTTTTCTTACTGGCAAGATTTAAGCTGACAAAAAAGCTTGCTGGCAGTTCTGGGTTTCCCTTAACCAGCCCCTCTGTTCCCAAACTGGGGATGTTGTTTGTGTGCTCCCCTTACCCCTGCCCCTCATCCTGCCCTCTGCCATGGCAGAGCTGTTCTCCTTCCTTGGATACTGCTGGGAGCCAGGCAAGCAGGCTCAGATTTTTCTCAGGCTCCTCAAGGACAACACGAGAGAGAAAATTACTGCAAAGATTAAACACCTGCTGGCTCTGTGAGGGACACGTTGTTTGCACAAAAGCTTGTTTACAGGGGTGTTCCCTTCCTTGCACCAACCAGATCACACCTCTGCTGGCTCCACGAGCCACTCTATAAAACTGGAGTGTTCCTTTGAATAAAGGGCTTTTTGCTTCTCCTCTGCACAGAGGAACTTGTTGCTGTAAGAGCTGGACAGAGAGATGGAGACTTCAGCTGGCTCTGAAGATGGTGTTTATTGCACAGAGGAGGTTCCAGCAGCTGTGGGTTGTGGCTGAGCCTAGAGCTGGCTCTGAAGATGCTGATTATTGCACAGAGGAGGTTCCAGCAGCTGTGGGTTGTGGCTGAGCCTAGAGCTGGCTCTCAAGGTGCTGTTTATTGCAGAGAGGAGGTTCCAGCAGCTGTGGGTTGTGGCTGAGCCTAGAGCTGGCTCTCAAGGTGCTGTTTATTGCATATAAGAGGTTCCAGCAGCTGTGGTTGTGGCTGAGCCTAGAGCTGCTGGCTGTAGCAAGCCCTGTGTCCTGAGGCTCTGTTCCATTCATGTTACAAAGCATTGTATTTCTTTCTTTGCTGTGCATCTTATTACATAACAACCACTCAACACCTTTACTATCACCTACAGCCTATCCTAGCTACTGACATTACCATATTCATGTTACTATTTTCCAATCACTAAAGGTTAGTACGTTACAGTTTAAGCTAGAAGTTGTTTTTCAGTTTTCTTGCGGTGGAAAATTCTGAGATCTTTCCTCTGCTTGTGACATTGGTTTTCTTATTTGCCTGTGAAAATCTTTTTGCTTGGTAAAAACATCTTTTGTTTGAGGTGGATTTATCCTTTCCTCCAAGTCATAAAAGTTACTTCCCACTCACTTGCCCTTTGCTTTCTTAGATACCCAATAAGACCGGCTCAGCAATTCTTTTCTTCTATATCAAAACTTGCTGTCATTTCTATTCCTTCTTCAGATTGTACAGGTGTTTGTGTTACCCACCCACACCTGTGAGACTCTGCTGTCCCATCCTGGTCCCTCCCAGCATTGCTCTGTTCCCTCCTGCCCCCATACCCACATTCTGACGGCGTTGCTCTTTCCCACAGGAGAGCTGCTGGACGGACAGAGAGGACTGGTCCCTTCCAACTTCGTGGACTTTGTTCAGGACAACGACTCGCGGCTGCTGGGCAGCGAGCAGGAGCAGAAGGTGCTGAGCCGCGCGGGGCCGGCGCTGGAGGGGGACGTGCTGGACATCAGCCCCCCCGGGCACGGCCAGCCCGCGCTCAGCAACGGCGCCCTGGACGTCAACATCGACGAGATCGGAGAAGACATCGTGCCTTACCCCAGGAGAATCACCCTCATCAAACAACTCGCCAAAAGTGTCATTGTGGGCTGGGAGCCGCCCCTGGTGCCGCCGGGCTGGGGCACCGTCAGCAGCTACAACGTGCTGGTGGACAGGGAGATCAGGATGAACGTGGCCCTGGGCAGCAGGACCAAAGCGCTCATTGAGAAGCTCAACATCTCCAGCTGCACGTACAGGATCTCCATCCAGAGCATCACCAGCAAGGGCAGCTCCGACGAGCTGCAGTGCACCTTGCTGGTGGGCAAGGACGTCATCGTGGCCCCCTCCAACCTGCGCGTGGACAACATCACCCAGATCTCTGCGGAGCTCTCCTGGCTCCCCACCAACAGCAACTACAGCCACGTCATCTTCCTCAACGAGGAGGAGTTTGACATTGTCAAGGCTGCTAGCTACAAGTACCATTTTTTTAATTTGAAGCCCAACATGGCCTACAAGGTGAAGGTCATGGCAAAGCCCCACCAGATGCCCTGGCAGCTTCCCTTGGAGCAGCGAGAGAAAAAGGAAGCCTTTGTGGAATTTTCTACGTTGCCAGCAGGTTTGGTACTTTCCTCCCTACCCCAAAACTCTGCAGCTGAATTTCTCTGAAAACACTAGATAAAATACTTTCACCACCACAGCGTTTAGGAGATGTAAATGCATTCTGGTTGTGAAGCTGTAATTAACTTCTTTGTACAATTTGAATTTGTAAAGTCAACAGATTTGTTGTGTTTTGGGAAGTCTGAGGTTTTTTCCCACCTGCTTTTGCATTAGGACTGTTGGTAAGTGCTGTCAGTCATTTGCCATTATTCAAGAATATTGAGTATTGTTGAAAACTAGAGAAGGAATGATGCAGTGAATTTGAAGGATAATCTCATCATTTTGGGGGTGTGTGGCAGCACCTGAAAAAATGTGAGTGTCTTACAGATTCACCCACACAGGGTCATCTAATGGCCAAATGGGAGAGCCCTTAAATGTTCCGTGTTTTGGGTCCCTGGGTGCCTCTGAAGGGACACTCAGGTGCAGGTGGTGAGTGAACGTCAACAGTGTGTTCTGAGCTGGGCTTTGCTCACTCCCTGCTGGGTTTGGTTCCAGAGAGGGGCAGGAGTTCATTCTGCTCTCCTCCCTGGCCCTTTCCTCGTGGCTTTTATGAAAGGAGACGTGGAGGGGGCAGTGCTGGTTGAGTGCAGGGGAGGAGAAGCTCCTGTGCCTCCAGTTGTGATGCCAGCAGAGCTTCAGTGGAGCTCCCAGCTCACAGATTGATTTCAGTCTGCAGTCACTGCAGGGCTGGGGGTGCTGCTGTGCCCTGTGCTGGGAGGGGGAATTTCAGAGCTGGGCTGTGTCCTGGGAGGCACTGCCTGCAGGCTTGAACTCATTTCACCTTTCTGTTAGGAGTGAGGGCTGTTCCAGGGCAGACATTCCCATGCTGTATCTCCCTCTAGTGTGAGCTCTGAAATGCAGTGAAGCCTCAGCTTTTAGAGCCAGAGATCCCAGAACCTTCCCCATGGCTTCCTTTCACTGGGAGCACTTCTGCAGAAACCAGGAGCTTTTCACTGCTGTGTAGGGAAAACAAAACAGCTCTGTTGAGGTGATTGGAGGCTGATGCCTGATTTCAGAGCCTTTGGGGCAAAGGAAAAGGATGAATTTGGAGTCACTGATGGGAGTTACCATCGTGGTGTGTCATGCCATTGAATTCATCTTGATTCATCAAAGCAATGGAATTGCCTAAATAAAAACAGAAGTGTTCCTCTCTTGGCCACTCAGATCAAAAAATAGAAATAAGTACAGGAGCAGGAGCAATGGTGCTGCTGTTGATTTGGAACTAATTTATGTTAAAAAAAAAAAAAAAGAAAAACAAAAACATGAGGAGCAAAGTGTAGCAGAATTGCCAAACAAACATTTATGTTGATGACCAAGACCATCGAAAATCATCAGGAATAATTTCCCAGTTAATGATGGGAGGAAATAGAAGCCATGCTGAGCCTCAGGCACTGCAGTTCATGAAACCCATCTCTGAACAGCCTGTGAAGGTCGGGACAGACGCCCTGGGGATGGCTCAGTTTAGGGACAGTGAAGGGAAGGTGACTTCTCCTGCAGGAGCAGGTGAATGGCATTGCATTGGCAAGATGCTGCCTTGGATCAGATGCATTGTCTCCTGTAAGCTGAGCTGCTGAATTGGGAATGCTGGCTGGCAGTAAAACAGGGTGATCAGGAAAGCTGAAATTCAATCCTGAACCAGAATCTCTCTTGGCCAAGAATAGTGTTATGTTAATTTGCATACTCTCAACCTGCAGGGCAAAAATACTTTATAGATGGTACAGGCAAAAACTTCCTGCTGTGCCTGTCCTGTCCTGAACATCACCTGATTTTATTTCCTTGTCCACTAGAGGATGAAACTCAGTGGCAGCAAACCAGTGACATGCACTGGCAGTTTGCAGTGGTCCTGTGTGATATTGGCACGTGTATCATGCACCCAGTTAAAGTGTTTGGAGCCTTTTTGGTGGATGAACAGGAGCTGGTTGTGTTCAGTTCACTGGGAGAAGCAATGCCACAGCAGCAAGGTCTGTGCCTGCTCCTGACACCTCTGACACAGACTCTGCCCAGGGCTGGATGGTTAAACTAACAACAGGATGCTTGAAAAATGTGTGAACCAATAATCTGATGTTTTTACTTTGGCTTCCTGGCCAAGTAGAGCTATTTATAGTGGGTGATGCCTTTTACTGAAGGAGGCATTAGGTGTGCTGCTACATGGCACACTCAGTGCCTGAAGAGGTTACTGGGAGCAGTTTGGATCCAGAGCAGAGAGTCAGACCTGCTGTCCTTCACTGAGCTGGAGAACGCTGCAGTCTGAGCCTGCAGCCCACCTGAGGCTCGGGGTGACCAGTGCCATCTCTCCTAGGTCCTCCAGCTCCTCCCCAGGACGTGTCTGTGCGGGCGGGCTCCGCGCCAGGGACCCTCCAGGTGTGCTGGAAGCCCCCAGCCCTGTCGGCCACAGGGACATCCCACGGTGCCAGCGTCACAGGCTACGGGGTGTATGCCAAAGGGCAGCGGGTGAGTCCTCCTGCCACGGCACTCTGCTGGGGGACAGTGGCACAGCCCTGCAGGGAGAGGTGGCACAGCCCTGCAGGGAGAGGTGGCACAGCCCTGCAGGGAGAGGTGGCACAGCCCTGCGGGGAGAGGTGGCACAGCCCTGCAGGGAGAGGTGGCACAGCCCTGCAGGGAGAGGTGGCACAGCCCTGCAGGGAGAGGTGGCACAGCCCTGCAGGGACAGGTGGCACAGCCCTGCAGGGACAGGTGGCACAGCCCTGCAGGGAGAGGTGGCACAGCCCTGCAGGGCTCCTGAGCTGCCAGGGCAGCCTGGCCTGTGCTTGGGCACAGCTTGCTCCCTTCCTAGGAGCCCTTTGGGCCAGAGGGGTCAGAAGGACAAGAGCCAGCTGCTGTAAGAGCTGTGGAGCCTGGTGGGGTCTCCGTGCTGGCAGCAGCTCACTCTGGGAAGGCTCTGGCGGCTCTTGAGTGGGGCTGAGGGCAGCATGCAGGGCTTGGTGCTCACAGGTGGGTGCTCTGTGCCCAGGTGGCACAGATGGGGCTGAGAGGAGGTTTTGGGGGTTTAGTGCTCACAGGGCAGGTTCCAGGGGTCAGTGCTCACAGTGCCTGATCTGCTCTGTACCCAGGTGGTGCAGATGGGGCTGAGAGGAGGTTTCAGGGGTTTGGTGTTCACAGGGCAGGTTCCAGGGGTTGTGCCCATTGTACCTGCTCTGTGCAGGTGGCAGAGGGGAGGTTGCAGGGCTCAGTTCTCACTGTACCTGCTCTGCTCTGTGCCCAGGTGACACAGAGCAGATTCCAGCGATCAGTTCTCACTGTGCCTGCTCTGCTCTGTACAGGTGGCAGAGGTGGGGCTGGCAGGAGGTTTCAAGGGTTGGTGCTCACAGGGGAGGTTGCAGGGCTCAGTTCTCACTGTACCTGCTCTGCTCTGTGCAGGTGGCAGAGGTGGGGCTGACAGAAGGTTTCAGGGGTTGGTACTCACAGGGCAGGTTCCAGGGCTGAGTTCTCACTGTACCTGCTCTGTGCCCAGGTGACACAGGGCAGGTTCCAGGGCTCAGTTCTCACTGTGCCTGCTCTGCTCTGTGCAGGTGGCAGAGGTGAGGCTGACTGGAGGTTTCAGGGGTTGGTGCTCACAGGGGAGGTTCCAGGGGTCAGTTCTCACAGTGACAGTGCCTGCTCTGCACTGTACAGGTGGCAGAGGTGATGTTCCCAGCAGCAGAGGGCTCGCCGCTGGAGCTGCTGAGGCTGCGCAGCCTGGACGCCCGGGAGGTGACGGTCCGGACGCTGTCTGCACAGGGGGAGTCCCTGGACTCTGCTGCTGCTGCCATTCCACCCGACCTCCTGGTGCCTCCAACCCCTCACCCCAGAACTGCTCCCAAATCTAAGCCATTAGCAAGTGCCGGAGCCGCAGAAACCAAAGAAGAACATTTAGGCCCCCAGCTGAAAAGGGATGAGTCGTGGGAGCAGACTCGTTCGGTGTCCCCCATCCACGGACACATGCTGGAACCCCCCAGCTTCCACGGCCCTCTGCAGGGCAGGAGATCTCCATCCCCCAACAGGATCCTGCCCCAGCCCCAGGGCGCTCCAGTCCCCAACACCGTCGCTAAAGCCATGGCGAGAGAAGCTGCACAGAGAGTGGCAGAGAGCAACAGGGTAAAGGCAAGCTCCTTCCTGGGGCTTTGTGGGTGGGCTGGTCATTGTGACTCGTGCCAGCAAAGGGTTTTCATCATGTGCAGGGAGCAGGGGGTCCCGTGGGGTGCAGGGGTCCCATATCTCTGTGCTCTGTTCTGGAGCAGGGGGTCCCAAATGGAGCAGGGGTCCCAAATGGAGCAGGGGTCCCACATGTCTCTGCTCTGTCCTGGAACAGGGGGTCCCATGGGGTGCAGGGGTCCCATATCTCTCTGCTCTGTTCCTGGAGCAGGGGTCCCATGGGGTGCAGGGGTCCCAAATGGAGCAGGGGTCCCAAATGGAGCAGGGGTCCCATGGGGTGCAGGGGTCCCAAATGGAGCAGGGGGTCCCACAAGTCTCTGCTCTGTTCCTGGAGCAGGGGTCCCAAATGGAGCAGGGATCCCAAATGGAGCAGGGGTCCCACATGTCTCTGCTCTGTTCCTGGAGCAGGGGTCCCAAATGGAGCAGGGGTCCCATAGGGAGCAGGGGTCCCACACGTCTCTGCTCTGTCCTGGAGCAGGGGGTCCCAAGGGGTGCAGGGGGTCCCATAGGGAGCAGGGGTCCCACAGGGAGCAGGGACACCCACCCTCTCTCTGTCCTGGCAGATGGAGAGGAGGAGCGTGTTCAGCGACAGGAGCGGCGTGGCCCCGTACTCTGATGAGGAGGAGGATGGCTACGACTCCCCCAAGGTCAAGAGAAGGGGAGCCTCGGTGGATGATTTCCTCAAAGAGTCAGAACTTGGGAAGCAAGTGAGTAGCCTGGCTTTGTTGTTGTCCCAGGGTGTTCTGAGGCTCAGCTCTGTCACTGCTGTGGCTGTGCTGGTGGCACCGGGCTGAGCCGATGTTCCTGCTGGGCATCCTCCCTTCCAGCAGCCCCAGGCACTGGAAACATGAAGATGGAAAAGAATATTTTTTTTTTCTTCCCCTATAGAAAATGGGGCTGGAGTGGTGCTGCTGCTGCCTGTGAGAGCCTGCTGTGGGGAAGGGCAGGTGGGGAGGGCTCCTGAGTGCCAGAAAGGCACCAAAAACCTCATGGCAGGAAACAATCCTGCCATGGCATTGACTGCAAGGCATGGAAAGATGTTGCCAGAAGGATTTCCACAACTGCACAGCTTTTAGTCTGATCCCACTGAAAACAAATATTAAATAATTTATTATGCTGCTTTCAAGAGAGGTGTAAGTTCTAGAAAAGAGATGTTTTCTTATGTCTTGGCATAATTTAAAACACTTTAGTAAAAGACCTGACCTCCTGTGTTGAGGGCCCACAATGCTGTAAGAACGAAATGCTGATCACTTTTAAATTATAATGTGATGTAACAGACAGCTGCGAAGAACAGATGATATGTGAATTATCCTAAGGCTTTTACAATTCGGTCAGCAAGTCCATTGAGGCATGAAGGACCTCTTTAATAAGGGGAATTTAATCAAGACTGAAACTAGATTTGATGCTGTGAGTGGAGATATCCTTTTTGTATCACCTGGGACTGAGGTTGGACTTCTTGAATTATGATCATAAATGGTTAAAACGAAATTTCCACATGATGTCTCCACTAGAGCAGAGCCCAAACCTGGTGATGTAGCTCCCTGTGGATGCCAGTGTGCCAGTCCAGCCCAGGGCCAGGACTACCAGCTTTAAACTCCCTGGGGATGCCAGTGTGGCACCCCAGCCCAGGCAGTGCTTTCCAGGACTATCAGCTCTAGCAGCAGGAAGGTTTTCAGTAAGGCTTTCAGGAAGGTTTTCAGAGATGTTTCTCAGTGAGGTTCCTCAGTGAGGTTTCTCAGTAAGGTTTTCAGTAGGATTTCTCAGTAAGGTTTCCCAGTTTCTCAGTAATGTTTCTCAGTAAGGTCTCTTAATGTTTTCAGTAAGATTTTCAGTAAGGTTTTCAGTAAGATTTTTCAGTAATGTTTCTCAATATGGTTTGTAGTAAGGTTTCTCTCTCTGTGTCAGGTTCACTATTGCCCTGGGGATGAGTTTCTCTGTTTCTGAGTTTCTCTGTTTCTGAGTTTCTCTGTTTCTGAGTTTCTCAGTAAGGTTTCCCTCTCTGTGCCAGGCTCACTACTGCCCTGGGGATGAGTTTCTCAGTTTCTCAGTAAGGTTTCTCAGTAAGGTTTCTCAATATGGTTTGTAGTAAGGTTTCTCTCTCTGTGCCAGGCTCACTACTGCCCTGGGGATGAGTTTCTCAGTTTCTCAGTAAGGTTTCTCAGTAAGGTTTCTCAATATGGTTTGTAGTAAGGTTTCTCTCTCTGTGCCAGGCTCACTACTGCCCTGGGGATGAGTTTCTCAGTAATGTTTCTCAGTATGGTTTGCAGTAAGATTTCCCTCTCTGTGTCAGGCTCACTGCTGCCCTGGGGATGAGTTTCTCAGTAAGGTTTCTCAGTAAGGTTTCTCTCTCTGTGCCAGGCTCTCTATTGCCCTGGGGATGAGTTTCTGAGTTCCTCAGTTTCTGAGTTCCTCAGTTTCTGAGTTTCTCAGTAAGGTTTCTCAGTAATGTTTCTCAGTATGGTTTGCAGTAAGGTTTCCCTCTCTGTGCCAGGCTCACTACTGCCCTGGGGATGAGTTTCTCAGTAAGGTTTCTCAGTAAGGTTTATCAGTAAGGTTTCTCTCTCTGTGCCAGGCTCACTACTGCCCTGGGGATGAGTTTCTCCGTTTCTCAGTTTCTCAGTATGGTTTCTCAGTAAGGTTTCTCAGTAAGGTTTCCCTCTCTGTGCCAGGCTCACTACTGCCCTGGGGACGAGTACCACACGGAGAGCAGCCGTGGCTCGGACCTGTCGGACATCCTGGAGGAGGATGAGGAGGAGCTGTACTCGGAGATGCTGGAGGAGGGCGGCCGGCGGCGCCTCAGCCTCACCTCGCACGGCGCGCTCAAGGTGAGGGCTGGGGGCTCCCACCTGGGGGGCAGAGCTTCCTGCAGCCAGCCACAGCTCTGCACACATTCACACTCAGTCTGGCATAGACAGCTAGAACTTGCTTTATTTTTATCGTTATTTGGTGGATTAACTGTTAACTGACTGAGTGTTTTCCTAGATGCGATCCTTGCAGTTCCTGCTCTGCAGCTGGGGACCTTCCCCGTGTCTCTGTTGAGATTTACTGCATGTACTACCCTGAAAATGAGTTGTTTCTGAGCAAGGAGATTTGTAAAAATTTATAAAACAGCTTCTGTTTTTCCTGTCTGAGTGATTTGTTCAAGTACCCAGTGCTAGTCCCATCCCTGCCACAGCCTTAAAGCTCTCCTGTAGGAAAGGGAGTTGTTCTAACTTTGTTTGATCAATGCTTTATCAGAACTCCTTGTGCTCTGAACTTTAGAGAATCACCAGAGAGAGCAGGAGATGCATTTCAGAAATATTGCTTTAATTCAGGAATGCTCACCATGAAAGACAACTTCAGTATAACAACTGAAGTACATGCAGAACACTAAATGCAGAATACTGAATATGTATCTGCCATCGTATATGTGCACATGTAAATGGTATTTGCTTCTTTATGTGTGTAGTAATGACACAAACTGTGTTTTCTTAGAAAGCACAAACCCACAGGTTAACATTTGTTTCAGTAGATTGTTAATTAACTTAAATCAGTGCTATTTTCTCGTGCACACAAGAATCCTGACCATTCTTGTGATGGCTTTCATGTGCTGTAAATTCAGTTCTTTTATTCTGATACTGCCTGCACTGAGACAGGTACTTTTTCACAAGAAGAAATTATCATGGTTTCTCTTACTGCACCAGCATTAAGCTGAAACCCAAATCCTTCTGCATGCTCCCTCTATCCCCTTCCCCTGTCAAAAAGAATAATCCCCAGACTGTTCTTGTTCTTTATGCATCAGAAAGTGTATTTGCTTCTTGGATTTAAGTCAGTATTATCAGTGCTGATATTGAGAAGGTTCCAGAACCTTAACTGGTGTAGGAAATAATTTTTGACCTGCTAAGGTTTGCAGGTTTCTCTTGATGTATCAAACTGATAGCTCGTGCTTACTGATCTTTTTGCCATTTCTGTGGCTTTATCTCAAGTTTCACAGGTGTTACACACATTTTAACAGCAAAGGGGAATAGATGAAACAGTCCTGCTCCCTTCCCTGCTCCCAGAGCCCAGCCAGGACTCAGGCAGGATTCTCTCTCAGTCCAGCCTGTGCTCTGTGCAAATGGAATAGGAAAATTACAAATTATATCTGCATTACACAATGCTTATTTTACCCAGGCTGGGAGAGTTTTTACCTGCTCCTGGCACAAACAGAGACTTTCACTTCTGCTCAGGGGCTGCTTTTCCAACACTGGTTTTGTGAGGCAGGTGCAGAGATCTGATGGCAGCGCAGACCAAGGGACAGCAGGGAGCAGCCCGGTGTCCCTGGGGCTGTCCCTGGGAGCCAAGCTTTAAAAATGGTGCAGGTTTTGGAGCTTTAGAAAGGAAACCAGAACTGCTCTAGTGATGGCTGTGGAGCAGCTCCCCTCTGACAGGAGACTGAGGATAGTTACTCCTTATACAGGAAGCTTTAAGAGAGGCAAAGAAAGAAAGCTTGGCAGGGCAGAGCTGTCGTTCCCAGATGTGGGTTCTGGTCACAAAGAAAGTCAGGTGGCAGTTTGGCATGGGGCAAGGAAGGAGTTTAAATGCATTTCCATTCACCATGCTGGAACCTGTATGTGGCTTTCATTACCCCGTTTCAAATGAATGAGTTTATTCTTGTTAAGAGCATGACTCAGTTGTTTGTGCTGACCTCTCACGTTCATCTGCACCCAGCAACTTCTTAATCATGTCTTTATTTTTCACAGATCCTCATTCAAAGCATGACATCCCTTTCACTATATAAGCTGCATGTCTTATGTTTGCCATTGCTCTAAAACTAATTCTGTCTTTATTTTTCTTTTCTCCCTTTTCCCTCCCATTTTATTTTTGTCACACGCTCTTTGTTCCCTGTCTGGTTTTTAACATTACATAATCTTAAGGAGTACAATAAGAATAAGACCACTGAAGCCCCTTTTTGGGAACAGCCTGACTTTCCCCAGCAGCCCCACCACAGTAAAAGGCTTTTCAGTATCCCAGAAGTGGCTGAAGAGGACGGTGAACACTCTGAGCTGCTGCACAAGCAGGGTTTAGGTACGGCCCATAGAAAGAACCCCAGAGTAGCGAGAGGCTGCAGAGCTCGCAGGCGCTGCAGGCAGGAGCAGCAGCACAGCCCCAGGCACCCAGCCAGGGCCAGGGCAGGGCCAGGGACCCAGGAGTTTGTGCTGGATGAGAGAGGAGGCAAATCCAGACAGTCCCGGAGCCCCGACAGCGGGCTGGACTGCGGCAGCGAGGAGGAGGAACCACGGCTTGGGGTGAGACCCCAATGGGGCAGAGAGGAGCAGGAACCACGGCTTGGGGTCAGACATCAGTGGGGCAGAGAGGAGCAGGAACCACGGCTTGGGGAGAGACATCAACGGGGCAGAGAGGAGCAGGAACCACGGCTTGGGGAGAGACATCAATGGGGCAGAGAGGAGCAGGAACCACGGCTTGGGGTGAGACCCCAACGGGGCAGAGAGGAGCAGGAACCACGGCTTGGGGAGAGACATCAATGGGGCAGAGAGGAGCAGGAACCACGGCTTGGGGTGAGACCCCAACGGGGCAGAGAGGAGCAGGAACCCTGGCACAATTCCAGACCCCAATGGGGCAGTGAGGAAGAGGAGCCCTGGCACAATTCCAGACCCCAATGGGGCAGTGAGGAAGAGGAGCCCTGGCACAATTCCAGACCCCAATGGGGCAGAGAGGAAGAGGAGCCACAGTTCAGTGTCAGACGCACACGGGGCCATAAGGAAGGAGAACATCTCTGGCACGGTTTCAGACACACTCCTGGCAGCGAGGAGCAGCCCTGGCACAACTTCAGACACACTCCTGGCAGCGAGGATGGGCAGTGCCAGCGTGGTTCCAGACACCGGTGGGGCACCGAGGAAGAGGAGTCACGGCTTGGTGTCAGACCCCAAAGGGACCCCGAGGAACAGCCCTGGCACAGCCCCAGGCCCCAAAGAGACCCTGAGGAAGAGGAGCAGCCCTGGCACAGCCCCAGGCCCCAGAGGGACCCCGAGGAACAGCCCTGGCACAGCCCCAGGCCCCAGAGGGACCCCGAGGAACAGCCCTGGCACAATTCCAGGCCCCAAAGGGACCGTGAGGAAGAGGAACAACCCTGGCACAGCCCCAGGCCCCGCGGCCGCCCCCAGCCCCGCGGTTGCCGCAGCGGCTCCAGGCCGGCGCTGGCCCGCAGGAGAGCCCTGACGCGGCAGAGCAGCATCGAGGAGGATTTCCAGGAGGATTTCCAGGAGGATTTCCAGGAGGATTTCCAGGAGGATTCCGGGGAGCTGGGGCAGGGCCCCCGGGGGGGCTGCAGGAGCCGGCCCGGCCCCGCGGGGCCCAGGGCGGCACAGCCACCCCTCAGAGATGCACAGCGCTCTCCGGTGTGTGAACTCTCTTCCTAATAACACCTGCTTGCCAAATCACTCTGTTTTCTTATTATCATTAATTTTTGTTCTTTTTTTTTGTTGTTATTTTTTCTTCTTTTTTTTTTTTTCCCAAAATTGATTTTTAAAGTCCATCCTTTGGACCCATCTGCTACATTTCCCCCATTTTTTTTTTTCTTCCCCATTCGTTTTTGTTTATTACTCTGCATTTTGGTTTATGGTCCTCTTTTGTGTCATGCTGAAATCAGATTAATTTGCTTTGCAATGATTTTCACCCAGAACAAATTACAATAATGGCTGCTTTTATTAAAGGACAACTGAATCTAAATTTTAATTAAGGGTTAGCTGAACTATAATTTTTCCAAAAGATTGCTTTTCTTTATTTTGCCCATCTGAATGTTGCTTTAAAAAAAAAAAAAAGGCAAAAAGCTGCATTTTTTAACTGGAGAAATGTTTCATTGGTATTTTTATTTTTTTTTATTTTATTATTATTGTCAAGGAATTCATTTCATCATGTTGTTTTTATTCATCTCATTCCCAGAATTTTCAGGATATGCTCTCTATCATGGAACATGCAAGACAAGAATGAAGATTCTCCCGCAGTGTGACAGTGACCCAGATCTGTGGAGTCACAGCTTCACCATTTCCATTTTCTGCCTTATCTCTGCTGTCACTCCTTTGCTGTCCTTTTTGGACCATCTCTTCTTGCCTTTGAAGTTGCAGACTGCATCTCTGCAGGAGAATGCAGGCACAGAGCTGCTTCCAAAGGAGCCCAGGGCTGCTCCGTCCTGCGCGGACGCTCTGCACACCTCTCCTGTTTGCACTGCTGCCATCCGTGCCCAGAGGAGCTGCAGGGCTGGGGCTGCACCCCAGGGCCAGAGCCCTTCGCCTGTGCCTGCAGCAGCCCAGACAGCAACCACGGGGACACCTCAGGGAGCAGAGATCAGCTGCAGCTCAGGCTGGAAGGATCCTCCGAACGCTGCAGCACAGCTGGTGCCAGGCTGGGCTGGAGCCGGGGCAGGACGAGGCTGGGCAGGGAGGCAGCAGCCAGGGCTGCAGGGTTGCAGGTGTTCAGAGGCTGCAGGGCTGCAGGTTTTCAGGATTGCAGGTGTTGCAGGGCTGCAGGTTTTCAGAGGTTGCAGGGTTGCAGGTTTTCAGATAATGCGGTGATGCAGGATAGCAGGTTTTCAGATGTTGCAGGTTTTCAGGGTTGCAGATTTTCAGAGGTTGCAAGGTTGCAGGTTTTCAGAGGTTGCAGGTTTTCAGAGGTTGCAGAGGTTGCAAGGTTGCAGGTTTTCAGGGTTGCAGATTTTCAGAGGTTGCAGGTTTTCAGGAGTTGCAGGTTTTCAGAGGTTGCAGGGTCGCAGGTTTTCAGGGTTGCACTGAGCACAGCCAGCTGTGCCCACAAGCAGTGTCTGCATCCCTGCTGCACCTCCGCAGCCTGCCCAGGCTGTGCCCAGAGGCTGTGCCAAACCCAGAGTGCTCAGAGCCGCCAGGATGCCCCAGCTGCCCCGCAGGGCTGGGCACTGCACAGCTCCCAACCCGCCCCTGCCACTCTCCAGGACACTCAGATGTCACCCTAGAGCAACGACAAAGGCAAAAGAATATTTCAAAAATTATTCTTTTCTTTTCTTTTTGTTCTGACGTGTGACTGCCGGTTACAAAACTCTGCCACGATCAGGAAACCATTTTGTTTTCCTTTTGCAGGTTTGCCAGGCAGCAGCACTCACTTCAGCTAACCTTTCAGTTAAAAACTTAAGTTTAGTTGCCTTTAGAGCTTGTGCTTCCAAATGTTATTGAGCTGATCAATGTCCAGCCGTGTGCCACGATGTTGCCATGCCTGGAGCTGACCCCTGCTCTCTCTGTTGTTGTTTTTTAGCTTTTGGGTAACCCAGCCTCTGCAGGACGGCCCGACAGGGTGGAGCACAGGCGAAGGTCCTCGGTGCCACCAAGGGCTCGGGCGCTGCTGGTCCCTTCCATCGGTCAGTTGGACACCCCTGCACTTCTGTCCAGGGCTGGGGGGGAAATCCTGACACAGCAGCAGATGCTTGTGTGCAGCCAGGCTGCCCTGGCTGGAGTGGGGCAATGGTTGAGCTTTGCTGCAGGGATGAGCTGGGGCTGGAGGGGCAGAGCCAGCCCTGCCTGCCCTGCTGGAGCCTGGCATTGCTCTGGGGCTTGGACACTGGGTAAACTGGCTTGGACAACCTGGATGTCACTGGGGAGAAATGTGCTGGCAGGTTGTTCATGGTCAGTGAAACCCATGTGCCCGTTCAGCATCCACCCAGCATCAGCCTGCCATTCACCAGCATCACCTTGTATTCCCTTGCCAGTCTCTTGGCTACTTCTGTCATTAATTTATGAACTTTAATTAATTTATTAACTCTTGCAAGGCTAACAAAAATGGCTTTCCTGTGTGAGGAGGGCAAACGTCAGTGTGGTACAGGAAATCAGCCCAACTTCCAGTGCAGGTTCTATACACTTTATTTAAAACATAACAGCTTCCTAATTAAAAGAAAAACAAACAAAACAAAACAAACAAAAAATAAAAAAAACCCAAAAAAAACCCCAACAAAAACCAAAAACAAACTAAAAACCAAAAAAACCGCAAAAAAACCAAAAAAAACCCACCAAAAAAAACCCAAACCCAACCCAAACCAAACCTACCACTTAATCTTTATAGGACATGCAGTGAGGTTTGGGGTTTTTCTCACAGAAATGCCAAACATGTCTCAAGTATTAACTGGGATATTTGGATGAGGCCAGCTTGTGTTGCTGAATTGTTCTTTTCTGAACTTGCTTTCACAGATGGCTACGGTGGTCATGACCATCTTTCTCCAGATATTTATGAAGAATCTGAAACAGATCCTGGCACAGAAGATCTCTCTACTCGAATATTTGTTGCACTTTTTGACTACGACCCGCTGACCATGTCCCCGAACCCCGATGCTGCAGAGGAGGAGCTGCCCTTCAAGGAAGGACAGATCATTAAGGTGAGACTGAAAAACACAAAACAAATGGCAAATGACAAATGGCAATGACAGCAGGGTCTGCTTTGTGCTCTGGGACAAAGCTGCCTGTGTGATCACATCCTGGTAATTAATATCTAGTGCTAATGGCTTAAAAACAATCACAAAACGGGCAAAAATCTCCAAGTTGCTGTAGAGTTAGGGCCAGTCTTAATTAAAGATTTAGGTTGAGTCCAGAATTGTGACTCTGAAGCTCCCTGTGTGCATTGCCACCACCCTCACATGTTACATAGTTTATGCCAAGGAAAGAACTTGTTGAAGAGTTTCTTTTCCTCTGCAAGAATCTGCATTTTGTTCAGGTATTTTTTTATACCTTAAGTCATGTTTTGAAATTAAATCAAAAGACAATAACAGAGCTTAAGTACATTATGTATGAGATAAGCATTTTTGATCATATAAAAGTTGCTTGAATCAAAATAATAACATTTTGGTACAATTTTGCAAATGTTTCATTTTGAATATAGTGTCACAATAATTCCATAAACATCTGGCTCAGCACAGGGAGAAACTGATGGCTTTTGATGCACTTTTTGTGCCTTTCACTGCTAACAAAGAAAAAAAGAAGTCCAAATTCTCTTTATGTGTCTGAAGTCACTATTCCAATAAATAAAATAAATATAACAATTCCAGTTTTGTAACCTAAGTAGAGTGGTCCAAATGAACATAATTCCACACCTAAACTGCAGTTGTCATCTATGCTTTGGTAACCCTTACCCTGCACTAAAACTCTGAAATGCTCCAAGCTCTTTGCCAATGTTCTCTCTTTGCACATCAGGTTTATGGGGACAAGGATGCTGATGGGTTCTACCGTGGAGAAACCTGCGCAAGGATTGGCCTTATCCCATGCAACATGGTCTCTGAGATACAAGCAGATGATGAGGAGATGATGGAGCAGCTTCTGAAACAAGGTTTCCTTCCTTTGAACACCCCAATTGAGAAAATCGGTGAGCAAATGCAGAAAATTTCATTTCAGACCCCTGGCTCTGCTCCCTTGGCTGCAGCCACTTCTGCTCTGTTTTGTAAGAACCTTCTGCATCCTGCCCTCGTGCACTGCCCCAGGGAGGCACCCTGGGTCTCTCTAGGTGGCTTTTTGCAGCTAATATTTAACCCAGGAGACAGCATTTGCTGCAAATGGGGACCTGCACTGGTTACTTTCTTTTCTGATTTAAAAAAAAATAAGTAAAAAAATGGGTTTTGTCTCCTGCAATATTTCTGGGCACAGAACACAATTCCTGAGCTGAGGATTCTGTGCCTTAGGATAAAGAGAGCCAGAGCACAGTGGTTTATATTATTATTATTATTATTATTATTATTATTATTATTATTATTATTATTATTATTATTACTGAGCCATGGGTGGTCGCACAGCCTCTGTCTGTGCCTGGGGCTGCTCCTGCTCCTCTGTCACTGTCACCCCTGTGCCAGAGCAGTGCCCACACTGCTCCTGCTCTGCTGGGAAGGTGAGAGGAGCAGCTGCAGCAGGACTGGAGAGGGACTGAGACAGAAATAATTGGAAATAATTGGAAATAATTGGAAATAATTAGAAAAAATTGGAAATAAATGAAAATAGATGGAAATAATTGGAAATAAATTGAAATAATTGGAAATAACTGGAAATAATTGGAAATAATCAGAAATAATTGTCAATAATTGCCAATCATTGTCACTAATTGTCAGTAACTGTCAGTAATTGTCACTCACTGTCAATAACTTTCAGTAATTGTCAATAATTGCCAATAACTGTCAGTAACTGTCAGTAACTGACACACACTGTCAATAATTTTCCATAACTGTCACTAACTATCAGTAATTGTCAATAGCTGTCAATAACTGTCAGTAATTGTCAATAACTGTCAATAATTGTCAGTAACTGTCCATAATTGTCAGTAATTTTCAATCATTGTCAATAATTGCCAATAACTGTCAATAATTGTCACTAACTGTCAATAATTGTCACTAACTGTCACTCACTGTCAGTAACTGTCAATAATTGTCAACAGCTGTCAGTAATTGTCAATAACTGTCAGTAACTGCCAATAATTGTCAGTAACTGTCCATAACTGTCAGTAATTTTCAATAATTTTCAATAACTGTCAATAATTGTCACTAACTGTCAGTAACTGTCACTAACTGTCAATAATTGTCAATAGCTGTCAATAACTGTCAGTAATTGTCAATAATTGTCACTAACTGTCAATAATTGTCTCTCCCTGTCCCTCCCTCCCTCCCTGCCCGTGTCAGAGCGGGGCCGGCGCGGTGGCCGCCCGCAGCCCGTGAGCACCAGGAGGATGGTGGCCCTCTATGACTACGACCCCAGGGAGAGCTCCCCCAACGTGGACGTGGAGGTAGGGGCAGGGCTGGGCCCGTGGGGCTGGGCAGGGCTGGGCTCAGGGCCCTCGGTGCCCTTTAAATGTTCTTTTGCTCGGTTTTTAACTGGGGAGTTGTAGAACACTCTGGAATTTATTCAAAGGAGAAAGTGAATTTTGAAAAGTGTGGGACTTGGTGTTTTAAAACACAGCCAGGGTTGTTTTCTGCTCCTTATGGAACCAAATCTTTTTTCTAAATTATGGTGTTTCAAAGTCTTTTGGCCAACAAATCAAACAAATTGTGCTGATGCATTGCAAAGATTTTGTTTGTTCTCTCTCCCACAACCACAATAAATTTAAAATAATTTTAAAACCTTGCCCTGATTATATTTAAGCCACAGACAATTAAGAAGAGCCCGTGCACTGTTTGCTGGTCAGAGGGGAGCTGCCCCTGTGCAGGTTTCACTGAGGAGCATCCAGGACAGCTCCAGGGGTTGGGCTGGCTGATGTCCCTGGGTGCTGCTGCTGGGCACTGCAGCTCTCTGAGCCCTTCTGTGCTGGAGCTCTCACGGTCCCACCCCTGAGCTGCTCCTCCAAGGCTCGCCCAGGCTGTTCAGGGCCTGAATTTTGGCTGTTGGCCACAGGGAGCCCCGTGGGTGCCCACGCACACCGGGAGAGCTGCCAGGATGAGCAAGCTGAGGAAAAATCCCCAAGGGGAAAAAAAAAAAAGAGGTTTGGCTCTGAAAGAACAATTTGGTGTCACCAGTGCCTTAACTTGAAGGGATGGGGAGAAATGAGAATGGATTTTCTTTGGCTGAAGGGAAGGTTTTGATCGTTGCTGTCCCGCTGCTCCCTGCAGGCCGAGCTGACGTTCTGCACTGGGGACATCATCACTGTCTTTGGTGAGATCGATGAAGATGGATTTTACTACGTAAGTTGGGTCTGCTGGGGCACCCAGCCTGCTCCCAGCCTCACCAAACACCAGCCTGGGGAGGGGACGTGCAAATCATAAAATGTGTGAGCCCTCAGCCTGCCCAGGGACCTCAGACGGGAATTTCCTCTCCCTCGGCAGCTTGAGAAGGGCAGGAATATTTCCCTGCCTGCCTGGGATGGGATGAGGCTTCTCACTGGGGCTTCCCTCTGCTCACAGGGGGAGCTCAATGGACAGAAGGGGCTGGTTCCTTCCAACTTCCTAGAAGAAGTGCCTGATGATGTTGAAGTCTTTCTCTCCGACGCACCCTCGCGCTACGCCCAGGACACCCCCACGCGCTCCAAGGCAAAAAGGGTAAGCACCCCCGAGACACTCCTCAGCCTTCATTCACCATTCCACTCTGTCTCATCTATCATTTAGGCACTACTTTTAACATTACTTTTAAATTCATTTGCCCATTTAAAATTACCTTTCCAATCTATAAAATAAAACAGGAGGAGAAATGACTTTAGCCTTCGCTGGCTCGTTACGTTTGTAAATGGAGAAACGGAATGGACTGGTTCAGTCACTGCAGTACCAGCCATCAGAATCTGAGTTTAGGCAGCTCTTTCCTGGTGACAGTTATTTCCCAAAGCTTCTAAATTGCTCTTACTAAAAAAGCACACAAGGCTGGTACCAGTGTTCCTCCAAATACAAACTGTAACTGCAGCTGGTGGACTGACAGTGGTCCTCTCCTAATCCTCACATCTTCCTGTTCCAACTGGCACTAATTAATTGCTCAGAGACTTCTCTTTTATGAAAGAACTAATCATGTTTAGAGTATCTCATTTTTGGTTTTGTTTCATCACTGCAATACTTTTATATATTATATATTTTATATATATTTTTATTTCTTTGCTCATCTGCTTGGAAACAGAAGAAGAGTGTTCATTTCACACCTTAATAAGGCAATGTAGCCTTCACGTAAGTGAGCAACTGAAGATACCAATAGAGATTTCAATTTAAGCTACCTGGCTATCTAATGCAAGTCTTGAAACTTAACTGTGGGGAACAGAAAAGAAATATGTCTCCAAACCCCTTGGCCACAGAAGAACGGGCTGTATGCCTTTGCTGTACCCAGGCAAATCCACTCCTTGCTTAGGAGCCAAATCCTTAAACCAGGAACCTGAAATGCATCCCACCTCCCTTGGTGCAGGTCAGCGTTTGGAACATATTTCTTCCCGAGCTCCATGTTTATGTTTACATAGAGAGGAGAGTTTGATGTCTAACTGCCCTACGAGCAAAGCTGCATATTGCATTGCTAGCCAAGCTGGGATGTAAAAATTCCAAGCTCTGTGTGCAGAGAGAAGCACAACAGCTGCAGCCCTGCAGGAACAGCAGTGCCCTGGCACGGTAGTTTACACGGATAGTTGGTTCTGAAACTCACTGCACTCAAACACAGCTTCTGCAATTGCCTGCCTTAAATTGTGCTTTCCACAGTCGATTATACCCCAGTCTGCCTGAGACCAACTATCCAACACTTCTGAAAAAAGCCCCTCCCTGTGTACAATGTACTGGGATTTCCTAGGAGTGTAATTTGCAATTATTAACTGTTTGGTTTACCAATGCAATAAAAGTCTCGACCTGAACCATGCAGCTCACTGAATGAATGCATTAGACTCGAGATCTGGTATCTTCAGGTGTACGTTGGGGTGCTTTACCAAGTTGTTTTGGTTTTTGTTTTTTTGGTTTTTTCATTAGAATTAGACCTTGATTTAAAATCAAAGTAGGCTTGAAGCCCCTTTGCTTAACTCTCTGTTGCACAACAAGCCAGTAAATTGCTGATGTTTTAACTTGAACTGCAAGCTAGCAGCCTCCCTACAGCATGGATTCTGCTGTGAAAATATCATCTCAATTGATTGCAACCATTTTGCCAGCTGGGCACTGTAGTTAGGATAGGCTGAGTATATGTAATTTTAGCATTTTCATCCAAGTGCTTTTGATGACTGAAAAAAAAAATATTTAGGAATGCTGTCATCTAACAACCTCATAGCTGCAGCATACACATCAAGCACTCAGGGCCTTTAAGCTTTCTTTGATTGCAATTAAGGTTCATTTTAGCTTTTTCTTTTTCCTTTTTTTTTTTTTTAAGCCAGTGTGCCATCTTCTCTAATCTGTACATAAAGTTTGCTAGCCAATTTTAAAGAAAAGGCATTTAAAGGACATTAAAAAGTAAGTGATCATGTAGCATTTTAAGTAATTTCTTCTGAAAAGAGTTTGGCTTCTATAGATTGCTAATCTGTAGTAATTAACACGTTTATTTTTCTTAAATCTATAGCTAAAAGTATCCCTCTCCATTTTGGTACTATCAGAGTACTGAAATGAAAAACAAAGCCAGTTTTGTGGCTTTTGTGGCCAGAATTCTGGCAAAGCAAGTGTATCCAATTTTTCCTTTAAAAAGGTGTAACCAAAACTGGGCTTTATGGGTGGGGTTTTCTATTTCTATAATTTTTTTCTCTAAATTGATGCATTTTCCACAAGCCCAGGCAGTATTTGAAGGCAGAGAGCAGAAAGAAACCAGCCCTTTTGTTTAAGTGGGGAATGGGACAAGTGATGTTGCCAAGTTTCTTGCTGCTGATGGCTTTGAAGCTTTCAAAGATTGAATAAATGATAACAATGTACCTTAGGTTCCTCCTGAGAATACAGGTACAGCCCGGAGAGCAGCATCCCCCCCAGCTCATCTCCACCCCGGGTCACCTCCGTCACCTCTCGGGGGCTCCGGGAGTCCCGGGAGAGGCAGGGACTTGGCCTCGAAAAAGAAAAAGGGGCTGCTTTCCAAAGGCAAGAAACTGCTGAAAAAGCTTGGTGCAGTGAAATGAGTCATGTGCTCCTGGACAACTTGTAAAGCTTCCAGTCTGTGTACTTTTTTTTTTTTTTTTAAACTCAAAACTAGGGCTTTCATGACTATGCAGTACTTTACCAGACCTTTGCATTTTTAACTGACATCAATAGAATCATGTGAATTGCTTAATCGAAACAGCAAGAAAAAAAAAAAAGGAAGTGGATTTGTTGTTGCAAAAACATTTTTTAAAAAGTAAAAAAAAAAAAAAAAAAAAGTTGTGGGATTAAGACCAGAAGAACATGGTTTTATTTGAAGTCAACTCAACACGTGCAACTCCATTGGAAAAATCTCAGCCTTTAGTCTGCTTTAAGCAGGAGTGGGGAGAAAACTCTTCCCTGATTGCTGGTTCAGAGAGATCACCCCACTGCACCCAATCATTCTCATTAACAAAAATGGTCTTGAAACTCCTAGTTGAATCAGCCTTGATGTTCTGCCTTATTAATGCACAATGATTTGTACTGTCTAATAAATATGCAGCGTATACTTTGTATGTACTGTGTATCAGCTGTCTCCATCTCCCTCCATGTAATTCCAGGTGAGAGCTCTGTTACTGCCCCTGTCCCGTGTCTGATGAGTTCCTGGGAGTGTGCAAGTGCTGTGTAAACGCTTCATTTCATTTCTGCTCCCCAGTGAACCCCAGCCCCGCTGCTGGTCTGTGCTCCCTGCCCCGAGTCGGGCAGTGTAAGGCACCCAGAACTCCCCAGTCCCACCCCTCCCTGCCCCAGGTTTTGGGTTCCTGCTCCTGTTCTGGGCAAACCCGAGTGCACCCCGAGCCCTCAGCCCCAGGTTGTGTCTGTGGGGCTCAGTGCTGGGCTCAAGGCGTTTCCCTGCTGCTGTCAGGGCACAGGGAAAGGACAAAGCGTGTTCCAGCACAGCAAATCCAACTGCACTATTGGCATTTCACAAAAACAACCCCACTCCCCGATGGCAGTCATTGGCTGTTACTATTTTGTAATTCTTGTCCATTTGTAAATTGTTTTTACTGTTTATACATACTTTTCAGACTGCCTTTCTTTTTGTAATTTACGGAAGGTTTATAAATGAATGATCAAAGCTTCCCCATTGTGTCTTCAGATAACAATGTAAATTACTGTAAAATACTGTGTGCTAGATTATAACATTTAATTAAAGAAAATAACTGGCCTACAGTTGTGGTAAAGTACTGTGTGGGTGTGTGCATGTGTACAATCATTGTGTATTATATTTTATATAAATAAATAATTTGATATTTTGTAGAGTGCAGTATGTTTCATAAATCAGCTTCTGGCTTCTTGTGTCAGCCTTTTTTCAGAACTGTCCCTGGCTGCCCAAGTTTGCTGCAGATTAAGAAAGGCTCCTCCATCTGCAGGAGCTTCCTGAGGTAAAAAAGGGGTGTAAAGTTACTCCAGCAACTGTCCCATCTGTGCCCACACCCCGTGGGGAAGTACAAAATACACAGAGCAGGCTCAAACAAGCAAGGATTACAGCAACAACTTTATTTAAATTCACAAAGAAAAGCAACAAGGTTCACAAGGTGGTTAAGAAAACCAGCACTACTCTGAATTTCTCCACAGGCAGCAGATTGACTCTGCTACTGCAAAAATGTGAAATCAAACTGGGCTGCAGAACAGTGACCAATGTAAACCTCAGACAAGAACAAACCAGGGCTGCTTCCCACTGCTTGGAACTGCAAACCCAAACCCCCAAACCTGCCAGGGCACTGGTATTCCTTGCTGGGAATTGTGGAAGCAGCTGTGTTTGGAGAGGCCCAGCCCAGCCCAGCTCCTCTCAGTGCTGGAGCTGCTGTGGGCTCAAGGCCTCTCCTCCCCAGCAGGGGCTGGAGCTGCAGCACAAAGCCAGAGAGGGCCCAGGCTCAGCCCCCCTCACTGCCCCCCAGTTTGTGGCTGGTTTGCAAACCCCTCACAAAGACAACTGTGAAATCCCTTCCAGAGGTTCTGCATCACTGCACAGCCTTAAAACAAAGCCTTGGTAACCAAGAGCATCTGGGCACCTCCCTTAAAGGTAAGAAACAGTTCAGCAGACAAATCTGGCCCTCATTTTAACAGCCAAGAAAAACAAGGAATCAACAATACTGAAGCATTTTGAAAATCAGAAGGGTAAAGTACTAGCTGGAAGAGTCTGGATTCTGCTCTGCATAACTCTCTCTCTCTCTCTCTCTCATGCCAGAAGAAATTCTGTGTAAGACTCCTCAAAATGTAAAGAAGAACAACCAATAAACTTCTGGAAAGAATCACAGAAAAACTTTAGTAAATAAGTATCAAAAGTCATAAAAATTTGTGTAGTTGTTCTAGCAAGCAGACACCTGTTCAGAATGCAAATCAGCCATCTCAAGCTTTTCCTGGTACAATGAAAAGAAAATTATTTTCACAACTGCACATCTCCTGTGCACATCTCTTATGAAAAGCCAAAACTAAACCAAAAGACAATTCTACATTTCCTAAAGAAGAACTACACTCCTGCTGGTATTCAGCTTCAAAGGTAGTACAGTCTGTCTGACAGCATCAGGTTTGGTTCTCTGTGAATACTCTGACCAACAAGGAAAGCCAGTTTATGAGCGTACTGGCAAGGAGCAGGCACTCTGATAATACCCTGCAGAAAGGGGAAAAAAGAAAAAGATAATTATTTTCAAGTAATTTAAATAAACATGCAGTCACTGTAACAAAGACCTCTGGACCTCCAAAGTCTGCAAACTTGTAAAATTTGTATTCCCTGTTGTTTATGCTGATTTGTGAAAATAACTTTATGTACACCAAACAGAACATAAGAACAGAAACTTCCCAACTGCAGTGCCCTCCTGCCACCTCCTTCCCAGGTTTCAGTCAGTGCTGGGCCTTGCAGAAGGTGGGGCATGGGCTCAGCCCTGGCTGATTTTTCTGCCTGCTGAAGTGCCAAAGCTGCAGCACCCCCAGGGATGGGCTGATTGTGTGCTGAGCTGGGTGTGCTGAGCTGGGTGTGCAACAGAAGCCTCAGTGGACACTTCCACCTCCAATGAAGTAGGTATTTCTGCAGGTAAGAAAATTAGTTTTTCTTCTGGCACAGAATCTGGGAGCAACACTCACAACAGGGAGAATAAAGCTTGCTGAGCGATCGGGTGACTAAAGCAGGCAGTGCCCAAAGCCCTGCAGGTGCTCCCTGGGGCTGTGGAGCTGTGCCTGCAGCAGCACTCACCGACCAGTTGTAGTACATGTGGCACAGCTTGTAGGTGAGGCGCTGCACGTGGTCGGGTTTCAGCTGGCTGGTGTCGTACACCACGTTGTAGTGGGTGGGCGCCACGCAGCCGTTCTTCACCGTCTGGCTCACGATGAAGAAATCGTACCTGCAGGAGGGCAAACCCCACTGTCACACAGGGGCTCTGCCCTGGAAAGGTCCAGCTCCCCAGGGACTTGGCTTGTTGTCTTCCAGCCACTGTTTGATTATTGAGCAAACCCCAGGCTTTGGCCACAAAAGGTTCCTGTGATCCTGCAGCCATGGAATTCTGGATACATTTCCTTCAGGCCAGGCTGCTGGCAAGGGCAGCAAGTGTTACCTGAGCAGTAACTCACCACTCTGGTCTGGTCACCACTGTATCAACAACAGTCCCTGGGGGTGGGTTTCTGAGTCCTCCACCAATCTCTGCGAAGAACCTGGCACCCACTCGTTTCTTCACCACAATCACAGTCAGTCTTGGGCTGAAAAAAAGGAAAAGGCAAAAAACTGCACTAAGAGTTTTTCAGGAGAAGATCTGCTGGAGTTCCAGGACATTAAATTCACATATAAGTCTTTACTGACTCAGGTTAAACAAGACATTGTTCACAACACTGTTACAACACTCATTTTTTTTCACCAATCCAGCTTTCCTTTACCTTCACTGACAATTGGAAAATGGACCAAAAGAGGATCTTCTAAATAAAGATTAGACTTCTACTCTCTACCCCATTGTTTCCTATACAGAACACTGTGTCTTAACAGTATTTTTGGTAAAGCCATTAACAAAAGCTAAACAGAAGAACTGAGCACTTCAATTGCTCTGTTTGCCTGCAGTGTAAGGAAATATTTTTATTTTTCAGAGTAGATTAAGTCACTGCAGTTGGTACATTTCAAAGCAGAATGCTGAAAATGTAAGAGACTGAACAATTCCTTTAAGAAATGGAAAGAAAAGAATGGCCTTACCAGACACATAACAGTCAGGCTATGATCAACCAGTGGGACAAAAAGAAATTATCACATCCATCAAGAATGCCCAAAGAGTGGATGTGCACACATGTGTATGTGGTGCATGTACTAAGAATTGTCCTATTGTATTCAAGTATCTGGAATCAGATAAATAATAATCAGAAAAGCAGTTATCTGAGCCCAGGTGAAAATCAGTAAGGATGGGAAGACAACACAAGTCTTCATCCAGTGCCTCATTTTGTATCCCAGTGTTTCCTTCTCTGCAGTGTAAAGAGGGCTGGCAGAAACAGATTTACCTGTAGTCAGTGCCAATACTCTTCAAGCAATCCAGAAACTGAGGCACTTCATAATTAACCAAAGTGTTGAGCTGTCCATCTCCAACACCATCGCGATACACAAAAATACGGGAGGGCAAACACTTATTCCACTTGGACCAGTTCCTCAGAGCAGCTTAAAAAACAGTAAAAGCCATTATGAGAATTCATTCCAGAACAACAATGCATTTTTATTCCTAGAAAAACAGCACTAAGTTGGAGAGCTCAGTCCTTCAGGAAGGTGAAATGGTCAGCACTGTGCTACACAAACACACCTGCAGGAAGAGCTCTGGCCTGCCTGTGCACCACACAAACAGAAAGCACCCAAGGACACACCTGCTCTGCTGACTCCCCTAGCAGGAGCTGCCCTCCTAGAAATCACACTCCCCCAAGCATTCTTGGAAGTGCACTAAGCAGTTTTGAACTATTGCAAAGAGGTGTGGGAATCAGTGAAATGTTCACACAAAATGCTGCTCATTTTCAGCAGGATTTATAACAGAACATTTCATCGGGTGTTATCCAAGTGCAGGTAACACCTCCCCTCAGGGCAGCAGGGGAGGAGGGTTTTGAGGAAGTTGAATTGTCAGTTCTTAGATCAGGCTCCACAAGAGCAGAGCTCCTTCTCTTCCCTTACTTTGCAAGCAGGCTTTGATTCCATCCACAAGTTCTTGCCCACGGCTCTGAACAACACAGCGGGAGAACCACCTGGGAAGAACAAAATGAGAGACCTTCAAAGCACTTCCCAGGCTCACTGCAATGAAGTTATTTTTTAAATGCCCATGACCAGTTAGTCTTTCTGGTGTTGTGGGTCAATGCAGCCAAGGAGGAGTTGGGGTTCTAGGAGAATATTCCCCCTGTGTCAAAGTGCTGTAGCATGACTTGAGATTCTTTTCAAGCAAGGAAAGCCTTTCTCACAAGCCAACTCAAAAGGGGAAGGACCCATCACCCTGATGCCCTCTGTTCATCCCAGCCCTGTCCCCACCACCTGACCCCTCTCTCAAGCAATGTGGGAAAAGGGCCACTCTTCAAGGGATGCAGTGGCCAATATCACAATACATTTCTTATTAACCATTACAGCAAACCAACTGTGAGTTTTCCTGACAGACCACCTTGGAGCTGCTCCTCAGTAAAGGAAAGGTTGTTTGTTTACTGCTCTGGGTTTTTTGCCTTTGGCACTCTGCTCTTACCGTGTCACTGGCTGGTTGAGGCTGGCCACGAAGCCGGCGATGGACTGCTTCCCAGAGACGGTGTCATGGTAACAGTCAATGCCCACAATCATCACCTGCTTCAGCTGCAAGGCAAGCACCACAGCATGGCTCCACCTGCACACAGGGCTGCCTTTGCCAGCAAAGCCCAGCAAAGAGGAGCTGCCATTTAGAACAAATCACTTACTGGGATCTCAACGCTCCAGAGCTCTCCACCCATTTTACAGTTCATTTGCAAAGCAATTTTTGTGGCTACCGTCATGATGGTCTGTGGTTTGCTCAAGGTGCGAGCCAGCACACACTGGCTGGGGATGGGACAGTCTGTACACAAGTATTTCTTGATGGCATCGTACTTATCCTTTCGGGAGCTAGACAAAATACAAACTACCTTCGAAGAAAAAAGAATCTTTGTAAGAAGCTGCGTTCTCAGAGTTATACAGCACTTAGAGTTCTTTAGGAAAAGCTGCTCATGCTCAAGAGAAACATTCAGGTGTTCAGAGTGAAAGAAAGAACTGCAAGGTGTCAGTTTGTACTTCAGAGCCAAAGGCTCTTACTCAGGATACCCATGGTCAGTGTTAGGTTTGCACAGGAGGATGAGCAAGGGGATTCTCAGAAGCCCAGAGCTGCATTTCTGAGAGCAAACACCACTAAACACCAAGTAAAGAGATAAACAGGACTTGAAGTTATGGATTCAAATACATACTATGTTTGTGTCAGGGGTAACGCTGTGCTGTAAAACCCTTAAATAAGTTTCTGTTCTGTCATCTACTTCAATCCTGAAAAGAAATAGAGAAAATGCTTACAGAAAAAAAAACAACAGCTATTGAAACTTCAGCAAAAGCATAAAAGCTCACTATGCATCAACAGTGTATGAAATGTCATTTACAGCTATTAGCAAACATACAACTTGCACACATCTCAAGATTAAAAGGAATCACCTCCAAACTTAGGCTTCCAAACACAATGAAATTCTAAATTAAAGGCAAGTACAGGTACTCAAGGGAGGATATTTGCAAGAACAGATCAGACAGAACCAGAATACATCCTAAGTCAGCAGAAAATAACCTCAGAGAAGGCTTTGCTCAATGACTGTCTGTCTAACACCCTCTCCTCACCGAGCAGCCTCCCATGGCAGGGAGTCCCTGCACACACTCACATGTTGGGCTTGCTCATGCGGATGCCCATGGACGGGGTGACCTTGAAGAGGCTCTGCAGCAGCGTGTTGGCCACGTCGTAGTTGCGGCGGGTGTAGATGAGCAGCCAGCTGTCCATGGGCACGGCGCGGATCAGCGGCACGCCCCGCGTCTCCTTGGTCCAGTCAGCAAACTGGGGATTGTAATCGAACTGCAGGCAAACACACTGCCCTCAGCAGGAGCTCACTGCATCCAGAACATTCCATGTTCACAGCAGGAGCTCACTGCATCCAGAACATTCCATGTTCACAGCAGGAGCTCACTGCATTCAGTGTCCTGTGCCCTCAGCAGGAGCTCACTGCATCCAGAACATTCCATGTTCACAGCAGGAGCTCACTGCATTCCCAGTGCTCTGTGCCCTCAGCAGGAGCTCACTGCATCCCAAACATTCCATGTCCACAGCAAGCTCTGACTTCATTCAAACCCACGTTATTCATTCGGATCACCCTACTGTGACTGAACATACACTGTCTGTGCTCTAGCTGCTGAACTGAAACCATTCATGCTTTTTGTCTGAAAGTCTTGGTACCTTAATAGGTGGAAACTCATGAGAAACATCTCTGGTCTCCTAGTCTGTGTATCTGACCAGGACTGTTCTGCAAGGACACCACTACTGTAATTGAGTGCCTTCAAGGGTTTCCAACCACAACTCGGCAGCAGTTTACAAAATGTACAGGTCTCCACTTGGACAAAAACTCGTGTGTAATGTTTTCACTCTTTATCCTTCACTTACCAACCAAAAAGTACTGTTTCCTTCCTTAAGAACTTGTTTCATTACTGAGATACCCAGAAGATTTTAGAAGTTGATTTACTATTTACCATGGTTCCTGATTGAAAGATCTTTTCTCCTTGAACAACTCTTCCTGTAAAGGACACTGATTTATAATCAAAGCTCAAACCCCAGTTTCGGAGTTCCTTCTGAACGTTGTCATCCCTGTTTAAAAACAAGATTTAAATTAAAAACGTAAGGATTTTGTTCCTGCTGACTTTTTTAACACTGGTAAGATTTCAGAAGTTTTGCTGCCACAGGTTTGTCACACAGATCTTTCAGGAGGTGCCTTACTTTTGGATGTAGGTCAGCAGCCTGCCGAGCTCGCGCTGCCGCTGCTCGGGTGGCAGCCGTGTGTGGATGGCCAGGTCCTTCATCATATTGAAATCACTGCGCATCTTGTCAGTCAGTCCTGCCAACAGCAAAGCCTCTGTCAGCCTAAGAGAGTGCTAAGGACTAGGAGAATTCAACCTGCAGCTCGTGCAGATGCAAGTCCTGCAGGCACAGAAGTGGTGGCAGCAGTAGCCAAAGTTTTCAGTTGCTTCCTGCACATACATCCCCACTGGCATAGAAAAGAAATCCTGGAGTGTTACCCTTGAGAGGAAACCACACAAGGCACTGCAGCTCTTGAGTTCTGTTTTCAAACCAAACCAAAACACTGCTGAGGTGGACAGGTACTGCTAGTGCAAAGTGAGTATCTCAGAGCAACACATGCTTTTATGTATCTTACAAAATCATCATCAATTTCTACTGAATTGCTCTCTTTCAACAGAAGTTCTACCACCAAAACTCTTACAAGTTATCAGTGCTGATGCTGAACACCACACCCAAACAAACCCCCTGGAACTTTCCAGTCCCATTTAAACATCCAATCTCTTAGCTACAAAATGTGTTCCTAAAATGTGTTCACATTCATACACCAAACCAGCTCTCCTGGACTTGCAGAAAGCTGCTGCTAGAATACCTCTTTCAGCAGGTATTATGGTTTGACAGATGCTTTGGTACAGAAAAATACTACAGTACCTGTAAGGGAGCACAGCTCTGGAATCAGAGCCACAGGTCCTTGGATGTTTCCTCTCTTCCTCTTCATCTGGCTGATCAGGACAGGCTGCATCCAATCACTAATTTCTATGTTATATTGCTGTATCAGAAATACAGACTGCATGTTCATTTACTCATCACAAACAAGTTACTCGTAACAAACATTATTATTTCTGAATAATAATGCTCACTTTAAAAAACCAGTATTGTTCCTAAAAGAAACAAAGCCAAAAGCAAGTAGTAACTTTTTTCAGTTAGCACATCTCAGAAGAACTGGGTTTGGCAGAAAGGCCGGGCAGGGAAGCACTGTTCTCTCAGCTCTCTTCACATCAAACTACTGGGGTGTAAGAGACAAGAGAAACAAAGCTTGTGCCTGGCTTGAGGCATGATCACCTGGGGCATCTAACTCAATATTGGGATGCTCCTTCCAGTTCAGCAATGGACAGAGCAATTTCAGAAATCACAAGAATCAAACAAGACTGCCAAGTTTCTGAACTGTAACCTTCCCCTAACCTTCCATCCTGTTTCAGTTGACCCTGGTATACATAAAGACCTGGCAGTTACAGGGGAGCCTCAATGGTCAGGCTATGGCAGACACACCCAATTCCAGAGATTTTGGCTTTCCCCACCTCAGCTCTGCATGCTGTGACAATGTATCTGTGCTCCTCCCACATCACCTGTCCCTGCCTCCACCTTCCCCCTGCTTCCTTTTTGAGTTTCCCCAGAGCTCCTTGCTCATCCTCCTCCTCCTGCAGCCTCCTGGCCTCTCTGTCTGCTCATGGATGGACTCCCACCAAAGCATGCTGTGCAGCTTAGACACTGATCTCACACTACACGCTGCCCTTTAAACAAAGTTGTTAAAATACTATGAATTACAAATCCATGCATCTGAAGTAAACCTGTAACAATGACTGAACATTCCAACTTAAAGCATAAAACACACAGTGCAGTTTCCATACCTTTTTGTAGTACTCCACAAAGCTCATCTCAGAACCGTCTGATTTTCTAAAGGTGCCTTTTGGATTGTTATCCCAGTCAATGTCATCAATTCTGTATGTTCTGTTATTGTACCTACATAAACATTTCATCACTTTCTGTTTAAATCTTAACTCAAACAGAAAAGAAATACAACTGTGGAACGACAAAGTTAATACTCATGCAAGCTACAAGTTTTTTACTCCTTTCAGAAGTAATAACTTCAAGTTTTCAATTGTAATAGGCTCTCAATTCTACCAAAAGCTGAACTGTAATAAAACCAAAAGAAAACCAGTGTGTACTTCCTGCTTTTGCAAATGCTGTCCCCTTGGTCAGTTTGCTAGCTTGACAGTGACAGTATTCCCAGGCTTTCTGATGCTTTACTGCATACTTGAGGGCATGGAGCGTAACGAGCTCTCCAAGACAACAAGAATCCAAAGAGACTTACTTTGTGAGGACAATTAAACCAATCAGCTCTTTAGCACAGGTGTCTCTAAACCTCTCCTCTCCAACCTGGGAGTGGATGCTGTGCATGGTGTCCAGCACTGTCTCCTCTCGGAGAACCTTGTGGCTCACGTCTGCACACAGCATGATGTTCTCCTCGTACTGCAGGATGGAACTGGTGAAGCCCAGCCATACCATCAGCCTGCCAAAGGAGAGCACACAGAACCTCAGTGTGCTTGGAGTACCCTTATCCTCACCCCTCATTCCTGCCCACTTTCACAGACACCAGAGAGCAGTGATGGCACAAAAAAACCATTATCCAAATATAAACAAGCTTTTGAAGGTGAACAAAGTCAGAAATACTTCACAGGTGGCTATCTTTAGTCAGCTAAGGAATCCATTTCATGCTGTTAGGTATCTCACAGAAAGTGTGTAGGTATTCAGGGCCCTTTGAAAAGAAAAGGAGCAGCAGTTTATCCAGCAGGACACTGCCCAGCTCCTTGCACCAACCAGGCTGCACAGGTCAGATTAATGGCAGGGAGTGCACCACAGCCACTTGATGGCCCCAGGCAAACTCCAGGGGACAGGGACACCCCTGGCAGCCAGCAGCCCCTACCCCAGCACCCTCTGAAATCCAAGGACTTCTGCCTAACCTGTGATTAGGGATGCTGACTGGATCACTGGGGTTGTAATAATTACGTCCAATCTGCTGCAAATTCAGCATCTTCAAAAGCCTAGAAATTGAAAAATGGATGTAGTTGAGCAATATTACTTTTATTATTATTATCATCATCACACCGTGCATGGTCCAATCCCTAGGCACAAACTCACCAGGTAAAACATGAACTTCTCATTAAACTCAATCTATAAAGGTCATGGACATTTGTTAATAACAACCAGTGAGAAGTTCACATCCACCCCCACCCTTCCCCAGCCAGCTGAAGGTAGCAGCCCACACAGGCTACATCTCATGTGAACCACAGTCCAGGCACCAAGGTTAAGAGGAAAGACTACAGCCACAAAGGAGGAAACTGCCAGTTCAATGTCCTGCTCTATTATTTGCTTTAGGAGGCAAACCCCCACACACAAAGGAGGGGAGGGTGATGTAACTGCCTACAACAGCATGAACTCCCTTCACTCTAACTCAGCCAGAAACACAACTGCACGTTACAGCATTGCCTGATGTGGCTGGCCCCACAGAACAGAGCCAGAAAGGCTTAAAAAATTATACTTGTAATATTTATTTGTTGTTCCTCAGAATGGAAAAACTTAAGTCAGATATTTTTAGAATGACTTCTTATAAAGACATAACTTGTACAGCAAACCTTCTAAAGATGATGTTGTAAAACTGCAGACAAGTAGGTGAAGTAGGTGGCAACTCATTAGTGAGTGTGACTGTTATCTTCACATCCTCCCCATTTCGAGTCCTGCTGAACAGTTCAGTGACCTGGGAAAGTGAAATGAGGTTAACAAAACCAGAGCAAACAGGGCTGGCTCAGCATTTTGCAGCAGTAATACCAAACTGGACTTGGCTATTTTTATTCTAAGTAATAATTCAAGACTAACTGAAATGTGGATTTGATCCCATGACAACCTGCACGACTCTGCTCATCAGGTGCAGACAGCTCATGGGGTACAATGGGGCTCTCCCCAGAGCAGCTGAACTCCTGCTGAAGGCAGGGACATCACTTACCAATCACCATGACAGGAAAAAGACCCAGCTTGAGGAAATAAACTTAACACATTGCCAACTAATATATATTTAACTACTGATTCAGGTACTGGGAAGCAAAAAGACAAAGATTAGCACACACAGCGAAATCATCTTCCCCCTTTTTCCAAACTCAGCTTCACTCTGCACTCCTGTGGCCCCTCAGTGAACAGCACTGGCTACACTCGGTCCCTGCAGTGGAGCAAGGAGTGGCACAAGGCACACAAGGCAGGGATTACCACCAGCACTCTGGTGCTCCTTTCTTCTCTGATTTTTGTTTGCTCTGCAATTTTTCCCTGCTTTTTAAATACACAGAGGTGCCAACAGCTTTGCTGATGGGCTCAGCTTTGCCCTTTGATGGGTCCATTCTGAAGCTGGCTGGCAAGGCCTGTGTACAACACAGGGCTGACCCTGACCCCTTCCCACAGGAGCCACCCCAAAACCTCACCACATACACCCAACTCATCCCCCCTCCAATTCTGTGGGGTGTTAAATACAGAAGGTATGAAAAGGATGTAAGCGCAAAGGAAACTAAAGGAGAAATGCTGCCTGTACTATCACTTCTGTGCAGAGGATGACTCCAGCCTGCAGAAATTAAGCATTAGAACCAGAAGTTTATTCCCAAATTTCTCTACACAAACAAATTAGCTTATACTGATGTATTCAATCCAAGTAAACGCTGCTCGTGGGACGTCAATTTGCCAACTTCACTCCAGCTGACAAGAAACAAGAACAAAGCACAAGCCATGGTACCAAACGAAGCAGCACGCTGGTGTCTGACCTTGCTGTCCAGTTTCTTGGGCAGGAAGAGGATGCAGCCGTCGAAGGCGTGGGTCCTGCCGATGGTCTCCTCGTGCTGGAAGAGCAGGGCGGAGCGCAGGCGCCGCGCCTCCATCTCGGGGCTGTAGCCCACGTGGTACTGGTACAGAGCCCACTGCGGCCGCGACGTCAGCCGGAAGTGGTTGGTGGTCAGCTTGATCATCTTCCCTGAAAATCCTGAAATGGAGCCGAACGGGAAACAGTTACTAAATGTTACACTCCAGTCATTCAGTGCTGAGTGTTTCTGTGAGTGCTGGCAGTCACACAAACATCGGTGGTCAGTGTGTTCTGCACCCATTCTAGCAGCTCGCTGTTATCACCCACCCACCCACCCAGTGCAGCCCTCTGCAAAGCCTTCAGCTGCCAGGACAACCCTCCACACTCCTCTTCAGCTACCAGCAACACCTCAACTTCTAATACACTCTAAAGACTTTTTTTTCCTTGGCTCATTAGGGGAGACTGCGAGCAGAAATAAAGAGAACTGTCTTTCATTCCCAGCTGCTGGTTGGTCTGGACTCGAACTGGAACGTACCAGTTTTGGATTCCTGAACGTGCACCATGGCTTGCCGAGTATTCACCCCAAGGTCATGGAAATCCCTGCGACGCCCACCTCTGTCTCTTAGGGACAAATCCTGGAGCCCTGAGGAAACCTGCAATCCTATTGTTTAAAATTCAAGGGAGAACCACAATCAAGTAATAAACAACATATATACTATCATATATTAACAAGCAAAAATATATAATGCAAACAAGTCTTGAAAGGCATTAAGAGAAATTTAAGAGTAATCACAAAATATTAAGTTTCAGCTTTTACTATGTAGCAAACATCTTTCAAATCTTAGTAATAAATCTCATTTTGAAAACAAAAAAGAGAAACAGAGTCTAAAGGATGTCTTAATGTATTCTCTTGAAAACAAAGTGTGAACACTGAATTTCCCAACCTTTCTGACCTTCTGGCCTCCTCTCCTGCAGGACGCCCTCATAGCCACGCAGGTGCCCCTGGCCCCCGGGCTCCTGGGACTGTGCTGGAGGGACATGGAGCTGCTGGAGCTGCTGGGGCTGCTGCTGGAGCTGCTGGGGCTGCTGGGGCTGCTGCTGGAGCTGCTGGGGCTGCTGGGGCTGCGGCTGGAGCTGCTGGGGCTGCTGGGGCTGGCGCCGGCCGCGCAGCTGGCCCGGCACGCCCTGCTGGACCTGCCATGTGGGAACAGACAGCCACGTCAACAGTGCTCACTGAGGAGAGAACATTCACACACTAGGGCAAGTTACCTACACTTAAATCCTCGTTTTTCTATACCAAGTAGCAGAGTTTTTATTCTACACTTGAAACTTACAATTACTGGAGTGCGAAAACCTTTTAAGTTATTATTCATTTAACTAATTGCTAATGCAAATCTGCTCTTTCCAATCTCTAACTAAAATTTCCTATAGTCCCTCTGATACCTCAAGTAACTGACTAGTTATTCTATAAAAACAACTTTTGTAATTTAGTAATATTAAAAAATGTCATGGCTGGAAGAATGGCAACCTTACACCACGAACAACCCCACATTTCAGAGTTTCATGTCACTGGAAACTTAATAAAATGTCCTTAATAAAACACAGCTATACTAACTGTACACCCAACAGAATATACGCATGAACACATGCAACGCATAACGCATCTGCCTGATATTAAAACAGGAAGTGGGTCAGGTATGACACCTCAAATCCTGGTTGCACTCATTAAGAAGAAAACCAACTTACAGGTGCATCTGCTACAGCAGGAAGAGCTTGTGCCTGTCTGGGAGGTCTTCCTCTGGCTCTGGCCCTTCCTGTCATCTTCTAAAACGAGGAATCCACAGCATTAGTGATCCATCTTCTGCTCCCCACCCTTAGCCCAATAAACACTATGAGTAGCACTGTTGCATTTGCCCTGCTTTAACAGGCCCAGTAAAGCACACGGATCCCTGCAGAACCGGCAGCTCGGGGATCTCCACTCGGACAGAGCCCTTTCAGCCAGCTCTGCAGGGAGTGCCACAGGCCCTTCCTTCTGCTGTCCCTTTCGGGTTCCACTGCACACTCGATTCAGCCGAATGTGTCACCTCACACCGGGAGCAGCGCCGGCGCTGCGGCCTGCTCAGTCCGGCCCAGCCCTGCCCGGGCCCTGCACCCACAGCCAGGGCCTGGTCCGAGCTACAGCCGCCAGGGCCTGGTCCGAGCTACAGCCCCCAGGGCCCGGCCCGAGCTACAGCCGCCGTCCCCGGCCCGAGCTACAGCCGCTGTCCCCGGCCCGAGCTTCGCCGCTGGCTCCGAGCGCTCTGCGGAGCCAAAACCCCCAACCAGAGCCGCCCCTTTCCCGCAGCCGCGCCCATCCACCAGCTCTCGGCCTTACCTCAGCCTGCCCTCGGGCCGCACGGGGACACTGCTCCTACCCGCCCGCACACAGCACGCCGCCCCCCGCAAGCCCCCGCACGGTTCCGGCCCAGCTGGAGCCGCCACCCCGCTCGCAGGCCGGGCCCGGGCCAGCCCCGGCTCCGCCGCGCCCTCAGCACGGAGCCGCACGGCACGCGACAGCGGAGCGAGGCGGGAAGGCGCCCGCCGCGCCGATTGGCTGCCGAGCGCTGCCGAGCGCTGCCGGACATTGCCGAAGGGAGCCGAAGGGCGGCGCTTGCCCCGCTCTCACGGCACCGCCCCTTGCAGCGGGACCCGGGATAGCGGGGAGCGAGCCCGGGACAGACCGGGATAGCGGGGACTGAGCCCGGGATAGCGGGGAGCGAGCCCGGGACCGACCGGGATAGCGGGGACTGAGCCCGGGATAGCGGGGAGCGAGCCCGGGACCGACCGGGATAGCGGGGAGCGAGCCCGGGACACTCGGGGATAGCGGGGAGCGAGCCCGGGACACTCGGGGATAGCGGGGAGCGAGCCCGGGACCGACCGGGCTAGTGGGTAGCGAGCCCGGGACACTCGGGATAGCACGGTTCCATCCCGGGACACTCGGGGATGGCACGGTTCTATCCCGGGACACTCGGGGATAGCACGGTGCCATCCCGGGACACTCGGGGATAGCACTGTTCCATCCCGGGACACTCGGGGATGGCACGGTTCCATCCCGGGACACTCGGGGATGGCGGTGGTTCTATCCCGGGACACTCAGGGATAGCACGGTTCCATCCCCGGACACTCGGGGATAGCACGGTTCCATCCCGGGACACTCGGGGATAGCGGGGTTCCGTCCCGGGACACTCGGGGATAGCACGGTTCCATCCCGGGACACTCGAGGATAGCACGGCTCCATCCCGGGACACTCCGGGGCTGTCCCCGCCGTTCCGTGTCCCACGGGATTAGCCCGAGCAGAAAGTTCTGCTAGCAGCGATCTGCTCCTCTCGCAGCCTGCTCTGAACAATAAATCTCATTTCACCAGGAGGTGGAGCAGTCAAACCAGGAATAGACCCCGGTGTTGAGCCAAGGGCAGGTCAGAGCCAGGGCTGCGCTTCTCACACCCTCCCGAAACTGCCCGCTGACCTTTCCATCAGCCCCGAATTCCCTTCTGTTCATAGTATCTACATTTACCAAATCAATATATTTTGGGAAATTTAAAATCAGTCAGATGCGGTGCATGAAAATCCATTGATAACGTTTAGAATATTTCCAAGTGCTTCCAATGAATGCACGTAACATGCAGGTGTTTAATGCTCTGTATCTCACATCAATAAAATAAATATCGGTGTTCAGAAATTATGAGTTCTTAACTGACTAATCAGACTGACATGGAACTATGAAACCATGAAACACAACCCTTACCACAAAAAGATCTATTAAAACACTTGTTCTCTGCTGTCCCAGGTAGAAGCGGGTGACACTGTTAACATTAATGCTTAAATAATGGGGATATCTCTTTTTGTTTCATTTATTTTGTCAGTCTGTCCTCAAAGCCAGTTTTCTTGTGCTTTCCATGTCAGCACAGCCACCCACGGGGGAAGCCAGATTCTCTTTCAGAAGTTAAAAAGAAGAGCTTTCAAACTGTGAAAGTGTGGCTGCTGCTGCTCTAAGACAGCTGAAGTACTTTCAGCATGTGATTTCCATTATTCACATATAAATCTGGATAAATATTTAACAAACTCGGTGCATGCACTTAGATGTGGCGTGTTCAGTGCTTTTAAGAGCAGTGATTACTCCTTGCCATGGGCTCTTCACCCACAGTGGCAACTTTTACTGCTCTGTAGCCTGCAGAACTCTCCAGTAGGTCAGAGGTTTGAAGCTGCAGAAACACAATATGCAGATTTTTTTTGGCTCAGCATTATTTTAAGATAAACAGCACATAAAGATGTTGTCAGAGTCATTTGCGTTATGTAAATCATGAGAAAGCAGAATGTGTGTGTTGGAAAGAGTTATGTTTGTTTATTCATTTAAAGTATCTGCCTGCTTAATGGTTTTCTTAATGCCAAATTCCTTACATTTCACTGCAGAACTTAATTATCTTTAGAAGGGAGTTTTTGAAAGTACTTAATCAGGCTGGCTACCTACAGCAACTCCTTATTAAAGTGAAAATAAACATCAGCAATAAGCTCTCTAATTTTTATACGTGGGCTGGCAGACAGTTAATTAGCAGTTAGTGAAAGATAGGTTCCAGTTTGGTTCAGAGTCTTTCAGACCTGCTCTTTTCAAACAATTCACCCAGTTAGACCTGGCTGTGCAGGTGGCCTTGGAGGATTTTCAGTCAGAGGGAATGTGGAACAGGCAGCAGGTCCATCCTGTCCTTAGCCAGGGCTGCTTCACAGAAACACCAGGACAAACAAGGTTTGGAAAGTGGGAACTGTTTGCACTTTATTTTTTGTGTTGCCAAAAGCCTTCCCAAACTGGACTTCAACACGTCAAAATATCACATATGATTTTTTTTCCCCCAGCTCTTTGGCTTGGGCTGTCTTTGATGTTTGCTTTGCCCGTGATGCAATTGTTTTTGCCTTCTGTCTCCTGTTGCTACAATGAGCCATTTCCCATCCATGTCATCTCCAAAGGGGGAAAGACCGCATGGAAACAGAACAAAGAGCACGGAACAAAAGAAAAGCAGGGATTTTTCCAAAGGCCCATTTGATGTACAAGTATAAACAGGAAAAAGATGCCTGAGGAGGTAGGAGGCAGGAACTGCAGCGGCAGACAGCTGTGAGCTTGTGGAGAGAGCAGCACTTGGGGATCCTGGCTGGTAAATAAACAGGGGACTGCAGTGCACGGTGAGGGAAGCACTGCCCTGCCTTTGGTGTCGTGTGTAAAGTGCTGGACATGCCTCTCAGTGAAGGCAGAGCTCTTACCTCGTGTATTCCGTGTATTCCATCAGCAGGTATCCCCAGCCCTCTGGCTCTAACCCCAGAACAGGCACTACCCAGACACAGCACAATAAACCCCATTACTGCTGTGCCAAAGCAAGAGCAAACAAGGAATCCTGCAGAAATGATCTCAGTAACTCCCAGGCAGAGCTGGGTTCTTAGAAGCCCAGCTTGCTCCTGAATCTCACTAAATATTTGCTGAGAAATTTTCAGATGGGAATTTCTCAAAGCCAAGCATTGGAATTCATGTTCCTGTGGTAGGTATTAACTAGTTGTGAGTCTGGACCACAGCATTTTTACACTCTTAATTAGTGTTTTCCTAAAGTGAGAGAGGCAAAGTTTTGGGGACTGTGGTGTCTGAAACTGTCTCATGGGCTGACAGCCTTGCTTCTTCCCAGGGCAAGCTTTGAGTTTGCTGTAGTGGAGCCTGGGACAGAGGAACTGATGTGCCTGATTTACTGCCCTGGCTGCAGTGTGGGGCATTATTTACATCCCAAAACAGAAAGCAAAAGGCATGTGATGGAAAAAAAAAATGCACTAAGGAGATAACACACAACTGCATAACAAATACAGGGAAACACTTTGTCCCAGGAAAAAAGAAAATAAATGTGCCAGCTTGTATTCCCTGGTGATCTCAAGGCTACTCCTTCTGTTTCCCTAATTTCTGTACTTTTCCTTCAGATTCTCACTCCTTTTGTCTGAGCCCTCATTCTTTGTGTCCCTTCCCTTGCTGAAGTGATTTCTCGATGACAGCTGTATTAAATGGAGAGGTCACATTATACAGATGGAACAAGGCCTCCAGAAGTTAATACTGCAAACAGATTTGTGAACCATATTCAATAAATAACATTAAATTCTGCAAGGTGTGTATTCTGTAAGATGTCCTTTATTACCTATAATTTATCTAGCCAGAGGAGATGGAGAGTTAGTGTATGCAGTGTGTTAGAACAGTGTTAATTCAGATATTATACAGTAAAATGGGAATATTTCAGGAGAGAGACTAACAAGAATTCTCAGGTTTAGATAGATTGATTTCAGCTCATTTGGCAACCCAGTTTGATCTAATTGTCTTTTTATTGCTGTGAACATTCCTGAATTATGCAGAGGATTTGGGTTATGTGATTTAGTGTTGGATTAAAAAATGTCACAGCTTAACTTTCTTTAAAATAGTGCAGAACTTTGTTCACAGTCAACGAAGTTCATTATTTTTTTGTTCAAAGCCCAGCTGCAGGCCTGGAGCATTTCTCATAAATATCAGGAAGTACCCGAAGCCACAGTCAGGATTAAAGGGTTGATCTGAACCTTAGATCTCAGCTTTAAAGCTGTAATGTACAGTGAATTTGGTTTCATGGCAAAGGAAATGGTAATTGCTGAAGTATGTTTTCTTAAGTTGCAAAATCATTTTTGAAATGTTTTCGTGGGAATCCGTCAGTGCCGTGCACGAGGCTGAGTGGGCAGTGAGGTGGGCACAGATTTGTGCCAGGGGCAGAGGTTTGTGTCAGGGGCAGAGGTTTGTGTCAGGGGCACAGGTTTATGTCAGAGCCACAGGTTTGTGTCAGGGGAAGAGCTTTGTGTCAGGGGCACAGGTTTGTGTCAGGGGCACAGGTTTGTGTCAGGGGCACAGGTTTATGTCAGACCTACAGTTTTGTGCCAGACCCACAGCTTTGTGTCAGACCCAGAGCCAGCACCAGAGCTGGGCAATCCACAGAGTGGGCAGTGAGGTGGGCACAGATTTGTGTCAGGGGCACAGCTTTGTGTCAGGGGCAGAGGTTTGTGTCAGGGGCACAGCTTTGTGTCAGGGGCAGAGGTTTGTGTCAGGAGCACAGATTTGTGTCAGGGGCACAACTTTGTGTCAGAGCCACAGGTTTGTGTCAGACCCACAGGTTTGTGTCAGGGGCACAGGTTTGTGTCAGGGGCACAGGTTTGTGTCAGGGGCAGAGCTTTGTGTCAGGGGCAGAGGTTTGTGTCAGAGCCACAGCTTTGTGCCAGACCCAGAGCCAGCACCAGAGCTGGGCAATCCACAGAGTGGGCACTGAGGTGGGCACAGATTTGTGCCAGGGGCACAGGTTTGTGTCAGACCCACAGGTTTGTGTCAGACCCACAGGTTTGTGTCAGAGCCACAGCTTTGTGTCAGAGCCACAGTTTTGTGTCAGGGGCACAGCTTTGTGTCAGGGGCACAGGTTTGTGTCAGAGGCACAGCTTTGTGCCAGACCCACAGGTTTATGTCAGACCCACAGTTTTGTGTCAGACCCACAGCTTTGTGTCACACACACAGCTTTGTGTCAGGGGCACAGGTTTATGTCAGACCCACAGCTTTGTGTCAGGGGCACAGGTTTGTGTCACACCCACAGCTTTGTGTCAGGGGCACAGGTTTGTGTCAGACCCAAACCTTTGTGTCAGAGCCACAGCCAGCACCAGAGCTGGGCAATCCACAGAGTGGGCAGTGAGGTGGGCACAGCTTTGTGTCAGCCCCACAGCTTTGTGCCAGACCCACAGCTTTGTGTCAGACCCACAGCTTTGTGTCAGCCCCACAGCTTTGTGCCAGACCCACAGGTTTGTGTCACACCCACAGGTTTGTGTCACACCCACAGCTTTGTGCCAGACCCACAGCTTTGTGTCAGCCCCACAGCTTTGTGCCAGCCCCACAGCTTTGTGTCAGACTCACAGCCAGCACAGAGCAGGGCAATCCACAGGGTCAGTGCTCCCAGAGCTTCTGAGAGATGGGTGAGCTCGTGGATGCCTGACAGGCACACACCTTGGCATCAGCAGGAGTGGAGTCTGCAGTACAGCAGGCAGAGGGAGTTCCTCTGCAGCACTGAGGTGTCACACAAAGCACTTTGCTCCCTGGGAGGGTGGAAGAGCCAGACTCAGACAGGTTCCTGCTTGCTGTGTACACCTGGCTACCTGCACCCACCAAACCACACACCCTCGGCTCTGTTTCCATGGCAGCTTCTTTAATCTGGGTGTTTTATTGCACGGAGGCAACTGGGTTTGTGTTTAGGAGGAAAATAAAATCCCAGCATTTGGGGCTCCCTGACCTTTCCCAAAGGAATATTCATTTGAACCTGTCACACTGCAGACACAGCACACTCCTGTGTCACACTGCAGGCTGTCCCAGGCTGCCTATAAAATGTGAGTTTTTAATTCAGGTACCTGTGGATTCCTTGTGAATACAATGACACAGAGACATTTTAGGGATGAACACTGAATTCCCTGCTGACCCACCCTCAGTTCTGTGGGATTCCAGGCTGCTGGATGCTCTCAGACCCCAGCCAGCAGTTGCAGATGTTCTTTGGGGGCTCAGAGCTTTCAGAGGCTTTGCTGCAGTGTGTCAAAACCATTCAAAAGTTTCTCATTTCTCCCTCCTATAGACTTGAAGTCACATTTGTCATCTTGTATTGCCCTGAACTGATACCAGGCTGGTGCTGGAATCTCCTGCTCAGATGCTCTCTATTCTTGAAGGTGCCCAATTTCAAATGCACTGAACTTTTTGATTATAGATTTCCTCAGGCACTCCACGTTACTCTTCTATATTTTTCCAGGACAAAAACTGTCTTGACAAAACTCCTCAGGTCCTTTGCACCAGAGGCTGCTTAGGAGCCAGTAATTGTCTCCAAGCTGGGTGCACGAGGTCTGTGGGTACATCCAGGACAATATGGGCAAGGTATGCAAAGCCCCATAAAGAATGAGTGGCAATCAGAATAAGCTGTAGTCACTGTTAAAATATTTGCCTACTGACAAACAAGTTTTTGTGTGCTCTCAAATTTGGCCTGAGCAAAAGATACGTGGGCTACATGAATGATTCCAACAGGGGCAGCCTGATCTCAGCTACTCCTCATCTTGGGCATCTTTTGAGTATGCAGTGCCTCATTTGCATGGATGACTTGTGAACTGAATGCACAGCGAGTCCAGCCAAGAAATCAGAGAGCAGGAGAGGAGAGGGGCCGTGAGCATCAGCTCTGCCTTTGAAAAATCTGCATGACTTGGATGATCAAAAAGGATGGACAGCACTGTTTGAAGACAAGAGCTGCAGGGCATTCACTTGAGAGAGGGTTCAAGTGGAGTCTAAGTGGATGACAGTAGGCTCTTGGAGCCCTGAATAAGGGCAGGAAATCATTTCTGAGAGTGGTGGAAGCAAGGCTGGAGCCAGTGCAGGCTCAGGAGCTGCTGCTGCTCTGCAGAGCCTCCCTGGCAGTGCCAGCCTGGATCCAGCCAGGCTGGGATGGGCACAGAGGGGTTCCAGCCAGGCTGGGGTGGACACAGAGGGATTCCAGCCAGGCTGGGATGGGCACAGAGGGATTCCAGCCAGGCTGGGATGGACACAGAGGGATTTCAGCCAGGCTGGGATGGGACAGAGGGATTCCAGCCAGGCTGGGATGGGCACAGAGGGATTCCAGCCAGGCTGGGATGGGCACAGAGGGATTCCAGCCAGGCTGGGGTGGGCACAGAGGGATTCCAGCCAGGCTGGGATGGGCACAGAGGGATTCCAGCCAGGCTGGGGTGGGCACAGAGGGATTCCAGCCAGGCTGGGATGGGCACAGAGGGATTCCAGCCAGGCTGGGGTGGGCACAGAGGGATTCCAGCCAGGCTGGGATGGGCACAGAGGGATTCCAGCCAGGCTGGGGTGGACACAGAGGGATTCCAGCCAGGCTGGGATGGGCACAGAGGGATTCCAGCCAGGCTGGGATAGACACAGAGGGATTCCAGCCAGGCTGGGATGGGCACAGAGGGATTCCAGCCAGGATGGGGTGGGCACAGAGGGATTCCAGCCAGGCTGGGATGGGCACAGAGGGATTCCAGCACTGCAGGATGTTCACTGAGCCTGGGACTCCTCCTGGGTCATTGACTGTGCAGGGCAGCTCAGTCAGCTTTATGACTCAGTCATCTTTATTCCACTGACACCCTACACTGGGGTGCACAGTTTGTGATTCTGGGTTAGCTCTACTGCAGCTCTGAACTGCTGAAGTGTTTTTTTCCATGACAGAAGAGCTGTGCAGCAGGCAGGTGTGCAGGAGTGTCTCTGGGATGATGGGGGAACCTCTGTGACCAGCTCTGGAGGGTGCTGGGGTGCACAGATCCCTCCCCAGCAGGAGGATTCAGCTTTGCTGTGAGCTCTGCACACACAGTTCCCAAGTGCAGCTCAGAAATGCCCACTGCATTCAGATTTCTGTCCTGTCACCCCTCCTGAGCTGCAGACAAGATGGGAGATGTCAAACTGTTTGCTTGCTGGGACCCATGAACAGAACTGCACTGAAGAAAAAATACAGACACAGATGAAATCCCATTTTTCCTTTCTCCTGGCCTGCCTTTCCACCCTGCATCCCACCAGGGGACTGCTGGTGCCTTTTGGAGCAGGGCTTACCTGGGTGCTCCCTGGAGCTGGTTTTAGCTCCAAGCTGTTTTGGCAGGTCCATTTTGGTGGCTGCACTGCTGTTCCTGACAAGCTGTTCCATTCCAGCCTGGACAAATGCTAATGCTCCATCTGATCTGGGATCTGTAGATCAGGGCAGATGCAATGTCCTTCGGGAACAAAGGACCTGCCCCGTGGTTTTGGAAGCAGACAAGAAATAAGACATGTCACATCTCAGCCAAATAAAAAGATGCAAGTGGGGCATTAGCCCAACACTTCTGGATTGTGCATTTCAAAGTTTGCACCCAGTGGGTGGGGCGAAAATAAATCAAGGCCTCCTGTAGTGAAAATGTATTTGGGATTCAAGCATCTCAAATGTGACCCCATCTTCTGCTGCTGGGCTTGTCAGCTGCCTCAGGGGTCATCTGATATACACCTCCTTTTCTCACTTCTGAGAATTTTTAGCTTGGAGTGTGTTTGAAAACACTTCAGAAAAAGGGTGGAAAACACAGAGTGCCTGCTTTGAAATACACTCCTTTGTTAAATTCCTTTCCCAAGGGTAAAGAGACTCTCAAACACCTGAGGGCAACAAATGACTCTATTCAGACCTCTCACAAATGACCTAATAAACTCCCAAAGGGTTACAATAGCTTATTTGTCATCATTCCTTGTCAGCTATTTATAGCATCAATGTAAATTGTAGCAAAACAGTAAATACCTGAGTTATTTTCTTTATTTTGAACATTCTTTAAAGCACAAATGGTGCTTTATAATTTTAAACCTCCAATAATTAATTTTGCAATTGAGTTTAAATCATTCTCACACATTTTATGTTGTGCTGCAGTTTGTATTTGCCTACATGCAGAATATCTGTCACCTTTCTTTTTGCTTGCTTCCCTTGGAATATTTGTGGATAATGATTTTAAAAATTCTGTTCTGTTTAACTTCTGAAATTCAAATTGGCCCATGTTACAAACGATCCTGCTGGATGGGTTTTCACATGGACTCCTGTGAGAGGGTGGTGGCTGTGGTGGAGATCCTGGGGTCAGGGACAGTAACCCCAAGATGTAATAACTGCATTTTATTTAAAATCTGTTCTGGCCTGAATTCTGAGCCGTGCTGCTGCCCTGGCACGTGCCAGCCATAGGTGTGCTACCAGATATACTGAATATTGCAGTTCCTGGGGTGTCCCTGGGATGGTCCTGGGGTGTCCCTGGGATTTTCCCTGAGATATTCCCAAGGATGTCCCTGGGGTGTCCCTGGGATGTTCCCAAGGATGTCCCTGAGATTTCCCAAGGATGTTCCTGGGGTGTCCCTGGGATGTTCCCAAGGATGTCCCTGGGATGTCCCTGGGATGTTCCTGGGGTGTCCCTGGGATTTTCCCTGGGATGTCCCTGGGATTTTCCCTGAGATATTCCCAAGGATGTCCCTGGGATGTCCCTGGGATGTTTCCTGGGATGTCCCTGGGATGTCCCTGGGATTTTCCCTGGGATGTTCCCAAGGATGTCCCTGGGATGTCCCTGGGGTGTCCCTGGGATGTCCCTGGGATGTCCCTGGGATTTTCCCTGGGATTTTCCCCGGGTGTTCCCGGTGTTTGCTGAGCACTGCAGCCCTGCAGAGCAGCACCCTCTGCACGATGTGTGCTGCCAGGTCCTGCACACCCTCTGCATCGTGCTCTGGCTGCATCCCCTGCTGGCTCCTGCAGAGCCACCAGGCCCTCACTGGCTCCACTGGTGCATCTGCAGGTGTGGCTATCCAGCCATGGATGCATTTCCATTTCTGTACTTGTTACAGGAATTCCTCCTGGGAAAAGGAAGAGAGGGGCAGAATTCACAGGAGGCTCCTCTGGCTGGCACAGATCCTGCTGTGAGAACTGAGAGGAGTAGGGAACACTGGGGCTGGCAGAGGAAACATTCCTGAGCTCCAAACAGGTGTTTGAGAGATTCAGGCACCTCAACCCTCAGCTTCAGGCTGCACGATTCCTTTAGCACTGGACAGACCCCAGGTGATTTTTGAGCCCTGGTTTGCAGATCCTCCCAGGTGTGAGCCTGGCAGAGGAGGGTGTGCAGCTGGACACATCTGCCAGAGCCCCCTGGGGAGCACCCAGGCACCAATTCCTGCAGGGGCACCTGGATGCCCTGAGCTCACAGTGGGAAGTGATTTAAAACAATTTCTACTGCAGTGGTTTCATGGGGAGACAGCTCAGCCAGCAGGCAGAGGCTCAAAACCAAAAAACGAGGTAACAAAGAGAGAAAACGTGTCATTAGCTGGCATTCAGCAGGAGGAGGGGGCCGTGGGTGCCACGTGGGTGTAAAGAAGTTCTTGTTTTCAAAGTCTGCTTGGTGCTGCTCTGTCTCTTCCTCCCACCAACCTCCTTGTAAGCAGATTAATGTCCCAAAGGAGAAGTACAGTTCACTAAAAGTACCAAAGTAGATAAATATTTTTTTTTCCAGAACTTTCAGGGATGGCAGAAGGAAACAAAAACCAAAATTCAGCTCATGGTAGCTGTTAATTTTAAGAATTAATGATTGTGAGCATTACACCAAACCATCCTGTGTCTTGGTGAGTGTGAACATTCCCACCCAGTCTCTGCTCACTAAAATCTGGGAGTTTGATCCAGACCAGCTGTGTGTACCCCATCAGTGGGAGCAGGACACCCCACAAACACAGGATATTGGATATTCCCTTCCAGAGTGAGTATTGATGTGCATGGCCACATTCTGCAGGTGCTGGTTTCTTTCCACCTACAATAGATTCTTCCAAACTAAATATCCAAGTTCCTGCCTGGCTTAGCTGGGCAGGGTTAAGAGACACCATTCTCTTTCTGCAGATGATTTCCATTCCAAGGAGGGGGGATTGCCTTTGGCAGCTGGGGACAGAGCAGAGGGGATGTGTCACTCACTGGGAAAGCTCCTCGTGGTGCTCTGAACCCAAAATGGTTCATGGCACCCCAGGATTGCTCTGTGTGAGCTCAGAGGAGCAGAGCTGCCCTTCAGCACCCAGAATTGCTGTTTATTGCTGTTCTCTGAACCCAAAATGGTTCAGGGCACCCCAGGATTGCTCTGTGTGGGCTCAGAGGAGCAGAGCTGCCCTTCAGCACCCAGAATTGCTGTTTATTGCTGTTCTGCACCAGGACAAGCCCTTCCCCTGGCTCTGAGGCTCATCTCTGTGGGGATGATGAACAACAACCACCAGATATCACAACAGGCACAGGTGCTGTGAGTAACAGCTCTGTGAGTCTGCTCAGAGCAGGCTTGGCTCGGTGCTCCAAGTGCTGACAGCGAGGGTGACAAATGGAACTGAAATGTGCAGGGCAGACCCAGCCCAGGGCCCTGCACACCCCAACAGAGCACAAACACAGCACCCCAACAGAGCACAAACACAGCACAAACACAGCACCCCAACAGAGCACAAACACAGCACAAACACAGCACAAGCACAGCACCCCAACACAGCACAAACAGCACCAGGCTGGGGGGACGAGGAAGGGAGATGCTACAGGGATAAACCGAGAGCATCCCCAGGTCCCAGTTTAAATATTCCAATGGTCTCTGCCTTAAACAGCAGCTGGGAGCAGCAGATGTGGGGTAAATACAGAAACACAGCCTGGGCATGGCCTGCAGCCCAGGAGCTGCTCAGAGGGCAGGCTGGTGGAGAAGTGATCGCTCAAGGAACCCCTCTGTGGGGAAGAAGGAGTGCGAAAAATAAAAAATAAAAAATAAAAAAGGAAAAAAAAAATTTTAAAAAGGAAAAAAAAATTTAAAAAAGGAAAAAAAAGGAAAAAAAATTTTAAAAAGGAAAAATAATTTAAAAAAGGAAAAAAAAAAGGAAAAAAAAAGGAAAAAGAAAAAAGGATAAAAAAAGGAAAAAAAAAAAAAAAGGAAAAAAAAAAGTGAAAAGGGGAAAAAAAAAAAAACCAGGCAGTTAAAAAGCGTAGCTGCAGACTTTGGTGCCGAGCAGGAGACGCAGGGTCCCCCCTGCCGGGGAAGTTGATGAATAATCCGCAGGGCTCAAGCTGAGCCCCGCGCTCCCAGCCCTGCTATCCCACACGAACACTAATCAAGCAGTATGGAACATCCATTTTAAACGCAAATGAGGGGGGCCTTTCAAAGGAGACCCAGCCAGGGGAGGGAGGGGGAGTTCAAAGCTCAAAATGGTTCTTTCTTTCTTTCTCTCTCTCTCTTTTTTTTTTTTTTTTTCCTCCTCTAAAGAAGACAGAAATATGGTTGGTTATTATCTAAGTTATTGCTACAAAGAATTTTGAAATTAAAAGATAAGCTTTCAGAGGAAGCTCAGTAATTTTCATAAAGAAGGACTTAAAACAGATGTGCCCTCTTTAATCGGGGTGTGCTTGAAAAAATATAAATGCATTTTTAACATAGCAGGGGGAAAAATCATATGGTTACACATTTGTCTCCTGGGCAAAAATAATTTTTAAAAAAGTCTCTGTGCATTAAGTATCCCACAAATAGCCACCACTGGAACTTTCTTATCTAGCAGAAACTCAGCTGATTGATTAGTTAGTGTTTAGAAAGCAGAAAAATATCTTATGTTGTTTCCTTGTTTTTCCTTTTCTTTCACTGTGCTTTTTTCCTGTTCCTGTAACCACTAAAGTGAATTAACATCCTCACCAGGTCAATGCATGGCTGTTAGCAAACCCCTAGAATTCACTGATTTAGTGATCTCCTTTTTTCCAGCCAATTTTTAAATATAATTTCTATGTCCAATAGAATGCCATGGCAAATAAATTTCCTATCAGAAGCTGTGGTTTTTTACCCTTCTGTGACAATATGGTATTCCCATGGACACCAACCCTCATTCCCACCAACCCATGCTCCCAAAAACTTTGCACATGACTTTTTTCATATTTTCACAAGCTGATAATTTTGTTTTAGTGGGTTGCTGGTGCAAATGTTCCCTGTGGTGTCTCTTTCCATGGGGGTTCCCTCTGATCCCATGGATGGGGGAGAAAAAGGCAAAGCCCACTCATAGCTGGGTCTGGTCTCACCCCCTTGTTTTGTGTGAATATAAATTTTAAATAGGAATAGAAATTTTAAATGTGAATATAAATTTCTGCAGTCACACCCATGCATTTAGGAGTGCAGTCACACAGGCTGAGTTATTATTTTGCTGTGCACAGCCGTGTCCTGCAACCTGATGCTGCAAATGTGAGGGCTGTAAATACACCGTGGATTTTGAAGGGAGCTGTCTGATGATGAGGAATGTGCTCCTTCCATCCCAGTCATGTCACTGACAGCTGGACTCACAGCTCAGTCCCAGAACAATAAAACAGCACCTAATTATTGAGGGAGTCAGGCACAGCAGGAGACCTGCTTTGACATTTGCCCATTTAGGACTTCAATATTATGGCTCTCCAGCAGCAGGAGACATGAAAAGCACCTATTATCCAGTTTTCCTTTTGTATGAGCAAAATAATGTTCTCAGTACACACTACAGCTCTTCTAATGAAAGAGTCACAGGAAATAAATCTGCTGAAGAAAAATGAGATGCCAAATGCAAATGTTTGTGTCAGCAGCAGGCAGGAATCACGAGGCTTGAGGTGAGTGTGGCCTCCAGAGCTGCATCCATTCCTCTGGAATATTTTGGGTTGGAATCCCTGCTGGAGTTCACCAGCAGCAGTGTCAGTACAGAGCCACGTGCAGCTCCTGCACCAAAGCCCATTTCCCATTCCTGATCTCTGCCCTAAAACTTGGGGTGTCACACAGCCCCAGACTGTGTGAGGGTCACCAACTGCACCTGGAGCTCACCCATGGCTGAGCATGGGCCCAGATAAACCATCCTGGGCATGAACAGGGGCTGTGGGAACCCTTTGGGTGAGCCAGGAAAAGGGGGAGACAGTGAGTGCCCCAAATGAACCATCCTGGGCATGAACAGGGGCTGTGGCACCCTTTGGGTGAGCCAGGCAAGGCTGGGGACACTGAGTGCCCCAAATGAACCATCCTGAGCACAAACAGGGGCTGTGGGACCTTTGGGTGTGCCAGGCAGAGAGGGGACACTGAGAGCCCCCAGATAAACCATCCTGGGCATGAACAGGGGCTGTGGCACCTTTGGGTGAGCCAGGCAAGGTTGGGGACACTGAGAGCCCCAAATGAACCATCCTGAGCACAAACAGGGGCTGTGGGAACCCTTTGGGTGTGCCAGAAAAAGGGGAGACAGTGAGTGTCCCAGATAAACCATCCTGGGCATGAACAAGGGCTGTGGCACCTTTGGGTGAGCCAGGAAAAGGGGAGACAGTGAGTGCCCCAAATGAACCATCCTGGGCATGAACAGGGGCTGTGGGAACCATTTGGGTGAGCCAGGAAAAGGGGAGACAGTGAGTGTCCCAGATAAACCATCCTGGGCACAAACAGGGGCTGTGGCACCTTTGGGTGTGCCAGGAAAGGTTTGGGACACTGAGTGCCCCAAATGAACCATCCTGGGCACAAACAGGGGCAGTGGCACCTTTGGGTGAGCCAGGCAAGGCTGGGGACACTGAGTGCCCCCAGATAAACCATCCTGGGCATGAACAGGGGCTGTGGCACCTTTGGGTGGGCCAGGCAAGGTTGGGGACACTGAGTGTCCCCAGATAAACCACCCTGAGCACAAACAGGGGCTGTGGCACCTTTGGGTGAGCCAGGCAAGGTTGGGGACACTGAGTGTCCCCAGATAAACCACCCTGAGCACAAACAGGGGCTGTGGCACCTTTGGGTGTGCCAGGCAAGGCTGGGGACACTGAGTGCCCCAGATGTGCTCCTGGCCCTGCTCACCCCCTGGCTCTCTGCCCTGCCTCAGTTCTATCCCTCCTCACTAATAAAACATTAAAATGCTTTGGAATTATGTTGCTAACTGCAAAGTCAGGGGGTTTTTTTTTGTTTTCTTTTTGGTTCAGGAGCCTCCCAGGTGGTTCTTAGAGCTTTACACAATATTTCAGTGCACACCTTGCCCTGCTGCTGGAGCTGTGCTGCTGCACCAGTGCCCTCACAGTGGCACACACCAAGTGTAAATGAACAGGAGGCACAGCTGAGACAGGGCCCTGCAGAGCTGGGGCTACTCACGGGGGGTTCAGAGCTGGGCAGAGTTACAGTGATGTGCTGGGACCATTTGGGTGTACTGGGATTGTTTGGGTGCACTGGGATCCTTTGATCCTTTCAGTACTGGGATCATTTGGGTACTGGGATCATTTTATTGGGATCATCTGGGTGTTCTGATCATTTGGGTACTGGGATCATTTGTGTACTGGGATTGTTTGGGTGCACTGGGATCATTTGGGTACTGGGATCACTTGGGTACTGGGATCATTTGGGTGCTGGGATCATTTGGGTACTGGGATCATTTGGGTGCACTGGGATCATTATTTGGGTGCTGGGATCATTTGGATGCACTGGGATCATTTGGGTGCACTGGGATCATTTGGGCACTGGGATCATTTGGGTGCACTGGGATCATTTGGATGCATTGGGATCATTTGGATGCACTGGGATGATTTGGGTACTGGGATCATTTGGGTGCTGGGATCATTTGGGTGCACTGGGATCATTATTTGGGTACTGGGATCATTTGGGTGCACTGGGATCATTTGGGTACTGGGACCATTTGGGTACTGGGATCATTTGGGTGCTGGGATCATTTGGGTACTGGGATCATTTGGATGCACTGGGATAATTTAGATGCACTGGGATCATTATTTGGGTGCTGGGATCATTTGGATGCACTGGGATCATTTGGGTACTGGGATCATTATTTAGGTACTGGGATAATTTGGGTACTGGGATCATTTGGATGTACTGGGATCATTTGGGTACACTGGGATCATTTGGGTACTGGGATCATTTCAGTTATGCAAATTTCTCATGCACACACAGGAATTCACTACAGCTTGGCCCCTGCAGCCCATTGCAATATTTACTTTTTATCCTTCTGGAAAAAAGGCCAGATCTCACTTGCCATGCTCCCATGGGGTGACTCAGTGAGTCAGAAAGTGGAACAGTGTTTGGGCCAAAATCCAAATCAAAACAATCTGCAGTTATTGGTGTACCTGTCAAATGTCTCTGCAATTCTTTCAATTGAAAATTCTTTGGGCTTCTTCAGCTTCATCATAAGTTAATCCTATAATAGGACAACATTCATTAAAATTAAGAAAATATTAGTTACTCTGAAGCTGTAATTAAAACCAGTCCTTGATGTTATAAGAGCTGTACACCATTTTTAAGATATAATTGATACTCGTGATGATTTATTAAATCTATGCACAGATTTTGCTAAATCTTTTAAACACTTTACATTTTTCTTTTTAGGGAACAGATCATTAGAGTGGAGGGATTTCTGCAGTTTAGATTACACACATTTTATGGTCAACTTCATTTCAAGTTCTATCATGCAGCACATTAAATGTCTCTTGGTTCTGTCAGTGCAGTGGTTGGAGTTGAAATGAGCTGTAAGTTCTGAAGTGCCATTGACTGCCTCCACACAACAATAGTCTGGCACTTGGATGTCCTACATTTGTGGAATAAATCAGAGCATTTCAGCTATATTTGGGTTCCAGTCAGTGCAGCATTTGTAGCGTTAGCATTTTTGATCTGTCACATCAGTTGTAAAAGAAAACAAGGATGAAGTCTCCTTCATGATCTGCTTTTAAAACATAATTGATTTCTACAGCCAAGTGCATTAATCATGGCTGGTTACTTAGGAGAAGTTTCAGATTTGTGAACACTTTTTGAAGCGAGCATTACCCCCGTGTTTTCCCTAGGAATGATGATTTGCAGCCAGGCTGGATGGGGCTGCCCGAGCAGTGGGGTTTTATCCTCGAGCTAGAGAGAAGTGGGTCAGCTGGGCTCTCGATTTCTGCAGCATGTGTCTGACATGCAGTCCCTGGAGAGCCCGAGGCAGATCACAGCTCCCAGTCCTCGCAGAGTGAATTCATTACCCAGGGCTTGCTCACACCGAGTGTTTGGCAACAGCTCTGCACAAAGGCACGTCCTTTGGTGTTTCACCCTTACACAAACGATGAACTGTACAGTCTCAGTTTAGGCAGAGATTTTTATTTCTGTATTTCAGCACTCAGGGGATCTCCTGCCCTGAGCCCAGGCTCATCCTTCTCCCCTTGCTGGCTCCACTGGAGATGTCTCAGTGCTCCTCATCCTTCCCCAGAGGGAGAACTCTCCTGGGCTGGGACTGAGCTGCAGAGAGGCAGTGAGAGCTGAAGGAGCAGGGAAGGAATGGCAGCTTCATTTCAGTGGATGAAAGGCTGAGACACCTATCTCTGCATCAAGCAGAGATTAAACAGAGAAGGCAACACGGAACAGGGATGGAATAATTTCCACAAAGTGCTCTCTCAGCATAAAGGAATTGAAAGGAAATTGTGTCTGTAGGATGCATGGAGCAGTGGCAGAGCTGTGCAGCTGTGGCAGAAGAAAAGCAGTGGTGGCTTCAGAGGAAGTTTTGGGGGTACATGGCCTGAGTGGAAACAGCCTCTGCTCCATTTGGAAAACCTGGGGGGCTCATGTTCAGATTTCACAAACTCCTCCACGAGAAGATGAGCCTTGTATTCAGAGAAAAAACTCACAGGGCTTCAGGACAGGTCTGCAACATCCTCAGCCACAGCTCTGTCTAATAATGAAATTATTTATTACTTAGAAATGCACTTTAATCTCTTGCATCAATATTAATTTTATTCAAGGAAACAAAACTCAACGAGATAAAACATGGGTAGGAATGATGAATTTCCAAAATCATGCCTGTATTGCCAATTTTCCCAGACCTGGTCCCCTAGTGCCAAAAACGTGCAGTGCTGTGTGCCTGTGGCCCTGATGCTTTATGTATGAGAAGGTAATGGATTGTGCTTCTAAAAGGAAAAAAGGAAACAATATTAAATTATTCTCCCACTTAATTAAAAGCATAATTATTACAGGAACAACTAGATTGAGAATCTAGATTGTGTGAGAAGAGCTGAGATGATTTGTGGGAGCCTGGCTGAGCTCGCTGTGCTGCCCTGGAACCTGTGCCAGGTTACAGCAATAATTGCAAGCCCCCAGGAGCCCAGCTCAGAAATTTTTGTGTGTTCTCAGGAGACAAAGATGAGTGATCATCAAAGGCAGAGGAACACAGCATGACTGTCATAAGCCTGAAGTTACAACTTAGACATGCAATAGAAAATATCACTGGTACCTCTCCAGTGCATAGCCTGTAGTAATTAAAAACTTGATCCCTGCTGTTTTATCATCTCATTAGCAATGGGGGCACAAGACTTTTATCCTTGTTTGTCAGGAATCAAACATACCAGAAGAACTCTGATTATAAATTGATGAAAGTAAAGTTAAACTTTTAAATAAGAGCAGTTTCAGTTCACAATGTTTTGAAAGCTGATTAAAGAGATCTCATTTCAGTAAAAAATAACACCCAGGTCCAGCACAGACAGTAGAGGTCAGTGCAGGGAACAGGACCAGCAAGGGCACCTGAAAAGGACAAGCACTTGTGAAAAGTAGAGTGAGGGGGAAACACGAGCCCTTTCTGATTGTTTTGATATAAGTTTGAAAGTTTTGATTAATTTTAATTCTTCAACCATTACACAAAGCTCAGGCCTGTGCCAGTTTTCCTTGCACAGAGTTCCTGGGAAGAGGATTCTGTTCCTGTGCCAGGGATTGCAGTGCTGGTGCGTTCCTGTGTGTGATAAACTCTGTCAGAGCAGGGCTGGTGTGTTCCTGTCCATGATAAACTCTGTCAGAGCAGGGCTGGTGTGTTCCTGTGTGTGATAAACTCTGTCAGAGCAGGGCTGGTGTGTTCCTGTGTGTGATAAACTCTGTCACAGCAGGGCTGGTGTGTTCCTGTCCATGATAAACTCTGTCAGAGCAGGGCTGGTGTGTTCCTGTGTGTGATAAACTCTGTCAGAGCAGGGCTGGTGTGTTCCTGTCCATGATAAACTCTGTCAGAGCAGGGCTGGTGTGTTCCTGTGTGTGATAAACTCTGTCAGAGCAGGGCTGGTGTGTTCCTGTCCCTGATAAACTCTGTCAGAGCAGGGCTGGTGTGTTCCTGTGTGTGATAAACTCTGTCAGAGCAGGGCTGGTGTGTTCCTGTGTGTGATAAACTCTGTCAGAGCAGGGCTGGTGTGTTCCTGTGTGTGATAAACTCTGTCAGAGCAGGGCTGGTGTGTTCCTGTCCATGATAAACTCTGTCAGAGCAGGGCTGGTGTGTTCCTGTCCATGATAAACTCTGTCAGAGCAGGGCTGGTGTGTTCCTGTCCATGATAAACTCTGTCAGAGCAGGGCTGGTGTGTTCCTGTGTGTGATAAACTCTGTCAGAGCAGGGCTGGTGTGTTCCTGTGTGTGATAAACTCTGTCAGAGCAGGGCTGGTGTGTTCCTGTGTGTGATAAACTCTGTCAGAGCAGGGCTGGTGTGTTCCTGTGTGTGATAAACTCTGTCAGAGCAGGGCTGGTGTGTTCCTGTGTGTGATAAACTCTGTCAGAGCAGGGCTGGTGTGTTCCTGTCCATGATAAACTCTGTCAGAGCAGGGCTGGTGTGTTCCTGTGTGTGATAAACTCTGTCAGAGCAGGGCTGGTGTGTTCCTGTGTGTGATAAACTCTGTCAGAGCAGGGCTGGTGTGTTCCTGTGTGTGATAAACTCTGTCAGAGCAGGGCTGGTGTGTTCCTGTCCATGATAAACTCTGTTAGAGCAGGGCTGGTGTGTTCCTGTGTGTGATAAACTCTGTCAGAGCAGGGCTGGTGTGTTCCTGTGTGTGATAAACTCTGTCAGAGCAGGGCTGGTGTGTTCCTGTCCATGATAAACTCTGTCAGAGCAGGGCTGGTGTGTTCCTGTGTGTGATAAACTCTGTCAGAGCAGGGCTGGTGTGTTCCTGTGTGTGATAAACTCTGTCAGAGCAGGGCTGGTGTGTTCCTGTGTGTGATAAACTCTGTCAGAGCAGGGCTGGTGTGTTCCTGTGTGTGATAAACTCTGTCAGAGCAGGGCTGGTGTGTTCCTGTCCATGATAAACTCTGTCAGAGCAGGGCTGGTGTGTTCCTGTCCATGATAAACTCTGTCAGAGCAGGGCTGGTGTGTTCCTGTCCATGATAAACTCTGTCAGAGCAGGGCTGGTGTGTTCCTGTGTGTGATAAACTCTGTCAGAGCAGGGCTGGTGTGTTCCTGTCCATGATAAACTCTGTCAGAGCAGGGCTGGTGTGTTCCTGTGTGTGATAAACTCTGTCAGAGCAGGGCTGGTGTGTTCCTGTGTGTGATAAACTCTGTCAGAGCAGGGCTGGTGTGTTCCTGTGTGTGATAAACTCTGTCAGAGCAGGGCTGGTGTGTTCCTGTGTGTGATAAACTCTGTCAGAGCAGGGCTGGTGTGTTCCTGTGTGTGATAAACTCTGTCAGAGCAGGGCTGGTGTGTTCCTGTGTGTGATAAACTCTGTCAGAGCAGGGCTGGTGTGTTCCTGCGTGTGATAAACTCTGTCAGAGCAGGGCTGGTGTGTTCCTGTCCATGATAAACTCTGTCAGAGCAGGGCTGGTGTGTTCCTGTCCATGATAAACTCTGTCAGAGCAGGGCTGGTGTGTTCCTGTGTGTGATAAACTCTGTCAGAGCAGGGCTGGTGTGTTCCTGTGTGTGATAAACTCTGTCAGAGCAGGGCTGGTGTGTTCCTGTGTGTGATAAACTCTGTCAGAGCAGGGCTGGTGTGTTCCTGTGTGTGATAAACTCTGTCAGAGCAGGGCTGGTGTGTTCCTGTCCATGATAAACTCTGTCAGAGCAGGGCTGGTGTGTTCCTGTGTGTGATAAACTCTGTCAGAGCAGGGCTGGTGTGTTCCTGTGTGTGATAAACTCTGTCAGAGCAGGGCTGGTGTGTTCCTGTCCATGATAAACTCTGTCAGAGCAGGGCTGGTGTGTTCCTGTGTGTGATAAACTCTGTCAGAGCAGGGCTGGTGTGTTCTTGTGTGTGATAAACTCTGTCAGAGCAGGGCTGGTGTGTTCCTGTCCATTTTATTCCCTTTTAGACCATCAGTGTTCCTGCCCTCTCACACCTTGCCAGCCCCTTCTCTGTATTTGTTTTAACCCTGCAGTGTTCTGGAGTAATTGAAATTCTCTTGAAATCTCTGCAGAAGATCCTGGTTGGGTTTGACTCAGTCCCTTTAAGGAGAATTCTTCAAGTATCTCCACGATGGCTCCATGTTTTCAGAAATTCTGTCACTTTATTGCATTTTAATGAATCCCTGCCCTGAGCAGTGCCCAGCATTGAACTGGGCAGAGGCAAATCTGGTGGGAGAGGATTGATGATAACATCTTTTTCCTTTTTTTGATACCACCTGAACTCACATTTCCCCCCTTTTTCTCCCATGAATCTCTGTTTCACTTCCCTTTCTTCCTCTTCCTAAGATGTGACTCTGCTGTCAGGACTAACAGGGGAGTGCAGCTGAGCACTGTGCTGATTTCATTAACAAGTTTTTGTGCCAATGAACAAGCTGGACCTGTGTCTTTTCCTAGTGAGTGGGAAGCCACCCTTGATGTTTTGGGTCATTATAAGGAAGGATACCATTCATTATTTCAGAGCCATGGTGAATCAAAAGTAAAGAATCTGAATAATTTTTTCTCTCAGCCTGGTACAAGACAGGTCCTTGAAGCTGAGAAGACTAATCAAGAACTCAAGGACTTTTTCAAGTGTAAAAGGCAAGCAATGAGAAACAAAGCAAAAATGATGATATAGTAACTCATTATTTCTCTGTGATTACTTCATGGGCAATAAAATCATCAGATCCAGCAGAATCCATTGTCTGAGCAAATGATCCATCAAAGACAGAAGGGAATGTTGACAAAGACCTTCCTTCACAGCAAACTGCATCTTTAAAATATTGTTTTTGCAGCAGGTAAGTGAGATGTTTGCTTAAAGAATCTCTGGAGTGTAAAATCTCAGACTTATTCCAAATGAAAAAATAAAGACTCAGCGAGACAACTTTCTGAAAATTTACAGTGAAGGATTTATTTTTCAAGATGGAAAAAATATACTTTAAATGTTGGCCACTTAGTTAAATTGAAATGGATCAAACAGAAAAGTGACAGAAGGGAAATCTCTCTCAGCACTGAGCAAAATTGATTTATTGAAGTCACTGTCACCAGGCAAACTGTGCAGCAAGAACTTCATGGGGCTCCATGAAAAAACAGCTCACAAAAAGTTTTGTGAAATCACAGTAGTTCTTTTTTTTTATTATTTTGAATTGCAGTTTTTGAAGGGATGTGAAACTTTCTACTCCAGGGCACAGCTCAGGCTGCAAGTGTTGTGGCTTGGGCAGAAATCCCTCCCCAGGCAGGTTTCCCTGGGCTAGGAATTCCTTTCCCTCCATCAGCATCTGCTCCCAGCCAGCCTGGGGCAGTGTGGAATTCTGAGCATGCCTCTAAACGAAAACAGAGCTGGGCAAGGGGACAGACTCTGAGCAGGGGATGTTCTGCTCTGTTCAGGGAGGGCTGGGCAGCCCCCAGAGCACAAACAAATAACAGCAAACATCACCAAAAAAAGAAAGAATTGGCTGATTGCTGCAAACACAGTTACAGTGTGCAGAACAGAGCTGAAACATCACCAAAAAGGAAAGAATTGGCTGATTGCTGCAGACACAGAGTGTGCAGAACAGAGCTGAAACATCACCAAAAAGGAAAGAATTGGCTGATTGCTGCAAACACAGAGTGTGCAGAGCTGAGCTGAAACATCACCAAAAAAGAAAGAATTAGCTGATTGCTGCAAACACGGTTACAGTGTGCAGAACAGAGCTGAAATATCACCAAAAAGGAAAGAATTGGCTGATTGCTGCAGACACAGAGTGTGCAGAACAGAGCTGAAACATCACCAAAAAAGAAAGAATTGGCTGATTGCTGCAGACACAGTTACAGTGTGCAGAACAGAGCTGAAACATCACCAAAAAGGAAAGAATTGGCTGATTGCTGCAGACACAGAGTGTGCAGAACAGAGCTGAAACATCACCAAAAAGGAAAGAATTGGCTGATTGCTGCAGACACAGAGTGTGCAGAACAGAGCTGAAACATCACCAAAAAGGAAAGAATTGGCTGATTGCTGCAGACACAGAGTGTGCAGAACAGAGCTGGCTGCTGAGGCAGGAGGAGGCAGTGGCTGCTGCTTAGAGGTTTGGGATGCTGTGAGCTCCTCCCTGGCTGCCCACACGAGATCCCGGCCAAGATCCAGCCCTGGCAGTGCCCAGGATGCCCCAGAGCCATGCTGGGATGTGTGGCACCCACAGAGCCCAGCCAGGAGCAGCCCTGCCCTGCCCAGGGCCCAGGACAGGAATTCAGAACTGGCACCAGGGATCCTGCCAGCCCTGAGCAGCACCAGGGGTTCCAGCATCCCAAAGAGCTCTGCCCCACCACACCTGCAGCAGGAGACAGGACCAGCATCATTCCTGCTCCACCTCTGGGGCAGCCCAGGGCAGGATTTCAGAGCTGGCACCAGGGATCCTGCCAGCCCTGAGCAGCACCAGGGGTTCCAGGGTCCCAAAGAGCTCTGCCCCACCAAACTGCAGGAGAGGCAGGACCAGCATCATTCCTGCTCCACCTTTGGGGCAGCCCAGGGCAGGATTTCAGAGCTGGACCAGGGATCCTGCCAGCCCTGAGCAGCACCAGGGGTTCCAGGGTCCCAAAGAGCTCTGCTCCACCAAACTGCAGGAGAGGCAGGACCAGCATCATTCCTGCTCCACCTTTGGGGCAGCCCAGGGCAGGAATTCAGAGCCTGCAGCGTCCTGAGCTCTCCCTGAGCCCTTCCAGGAGCATTGCTCTCCTCTTGGTTTGTTCCTTTCACTGCTGGGCCAGATTAAGGCTCGAGTGCTTCCTGCAACTGTGGAATGCTGCAGAAATAAAACACATCTTAAACAGGGTGAGGGCTGGGTCAAGCCCATCTGCTGCAACCACCGAGCTGAGCAGAGCGGTGAACAAAGCCTGGAGTACAGATCCCTTTCTATAAACAAACTGTAAACCTTGTCACACAGAAACTGAAGAAGTCTCTTAAAATCATAGAGGCACCAGCAACGTATAAATCAGGTCTATGTAGCAGGTAAAACAAATGCTGTTATTGCCTTCTATTTTCTTTCTTTTGGCACTGCTATTATATAAAATACATCTCTTTCTTCTGAGAAGAGGGGAAACACTTCATTCCCAGGCACAGAAGGAGAATTTCAGAGATAAATATGTTTCTGACTGACCCAAATCAAAGCTGACCCTGTGGTTGAAGTTGGTGATAAAAAAAAATGAAAAAAAAGAAAGAAGAAAGTAAAAGAAAACTGTTCCCCTTCTCCATAAGCGGAACAGAAACTTCAGCAGAGATAGTGAAAGAAAGGAAAGCAAGATTGCTCACCCTGAGCAGCTCTTTTAGGATCTTATCATTAATGGAACATTTAACAGGCAGCTCTCCAGCCCAACCAGCCATTCCCCTCCCTTTTTGCTTTGCCCAGCCCAAACCCCTTCTTTTCAAGATAAACATTGCTCCAAGTGAAGCTGGAATTGGGGGAGAGTCCTAGGGAAGCAGCCAGGCTGCAGAGGATGCTGAACCCTCCTGGCCAAGGGCTCATCCCTGTGCTCCAGCCGTCCCTCTGCCAAGGAGGTTTGCTGGCAAAAATCAGAATAAATCCCTGCTGATGGGATGGGGCAAACCCCACGTGCAGGCAGGACACCCAGGGGATGTTCCTGTTCCTGCAGCCCTGCTCAGGTCCTGGCAGAGACACTGCTGGGGACTCTGTCCAACTGGGAACTCCCAGAAAGTTTCAGAGATGGAGCCAATCAGTTTTTCAGGGAAGGAATTCCTTTTGTTATGTTTTGTTATTGTTTTGATCCTTCCTCTTAGTGCCAGAGATGAGTGAAGCAGTCAGCTGAGATCACACATTGCAGGACAAACAGACACAGTTTGGCAGAGCTGTGAGGAACTAAAGGTGGCTCCTAATAGCAGGCACTGGGCAACCTGCCTTGCCACCAGCTCCATTTGCTCTTTGGTCAGGAAATGTGTGCTTCCTCTTGAAAATCACTCAAAAGGGATAATGGTCATGCCCTTTCCTCCTGCCCCAGAAATTTATGGACTAGCTCAGACAAATAAAACACAGAGTTTATTAGCAGTCAGGGGGACATTATCCATCAGAGCAGCAGTATAATAGACTTTTCCTGAAGAGGGTTTTAAAGGAGGAATTTCAGACATCTGTCATATTTGGCATATGCAAGAATGTACATCCACCTCGTGCAAACACTGGTGGATTACATGTGAATTTTGTGATGGATGCTGGGTCTGGCCCAGAGGGAATAGCTGGGAGAGATAATGGATAGAATCATGACAGGGAGATGTTGGGCAAAACACACTTTGGGGAATGTAGCCAAATTTATGTGCAGTTGTTATGCCTGATGTAAGAAGGAAAAAAAACTTCCCAGAGACAAATGGGATAGATCTGGTGTGTTTGGTAATGTGGATTGGAAAGGGCAGAGCCAGCAGTGCTGCTTTAGGGGACTGAATGATACAGGAACTGAGGAGCTGAAACCCAAGGGATTGAGGAGCTGAAACACAAGGAATTGAGGAGCTGAAACCCAAGGGATTGAGGAGCTGAAACCCAAGGGATTGAGGAGCTGAAACCCAAGGAACTGAGGAGCTGAAACCCAAGGAATTGAGGAGCTGAAACCCAAGGAACTGAGAAGCTGAAACCCAAGGAATTGAGGAGCTGAAACCCAAGGGATTGAGGAGCTGAAACCCAAGGGATTGAGGAGCTGAAACCCAAGGAATTGAGGAGCTGAAACCTAAAGAATTGAGGAGCTGAAACCCAAGGAATTGAGGAACTGAAACCCAAGGAATTGAGGAACTGAAACCCAAGGAATTGCTGAGCTAAAACCCAAGGAACTGAGGAGCTCCAACCCAAGGAATTGAGGAGCTGAAACTTAAAGAATTCACGAGCTGAAACCCAAGGAATTGAGGAGCTGAAACCCAAGGAATTGAGGAGCTGAAACCCAAGGAACTGAGGAGCTGAAACCCAAGGAACTGAGGAGCTCCAACCCAAGGAATTGAGGAGCTCCAACCCAAGGAATTGAGGAGCTGAAACCTAAAGAATTGAGGTGCTCCAGCCCAAGGAATTACAGAGCTCAAACCCACAGGAGCCCCCACTTTGTGTGGTCCCACCTGCATTTCCTCCCTCTCCCCTTGAGGGACAGGGTTGGAGCCATCCATGTGATGGGCTCTGAGCTGTTCCTTTCTCTGAAAAAGGAGGAAAATCCCCACAATGTTCTGCCTGTGGCACTCAGGGAGAGCAGGGGTTTGTGTCTGAGCTCAGAGCACACAGCAAACAGGAGCAGAGGTGCAGGCTCCAGCCCTTGTGCAGGGACTGACACCATTCCTGCAGCAGCTTTTACATGTCTGAAAATTGACACATTACTGGTAGCAGCACAAAAGGCCCCTCTTTCAATAACTGCTCCTCAGCAATCAGTGTCCAACCCTTAATGTTTTCTTTTGTTGAAAAAAAAATCAGAAAAACTAAAATAAACCACAATCTGGTTCTGTGCCAACAATATTAACCAGCTTCTTTTAGAGCCTTTGAAGTTAGCAGGGGGCATCCAATCTTGTGGTGCAAGTAAAGAATGATACTTTAAGCGATTCCTTTTCATCCCTTTAACTTAATGAAAGATTAATAGCCTTGTTATTTTTGTTTCTGCTTTATTTTTATATTCGGGGAGGGGGGAGAATTTTTGGCACTTGTTGAAACTGAAATGTTGCCTATAATGATTTTATGGATCAGTGAAGCACTGAGTTGTTTGGGTGTTGGGTTTTTTTCCTGTCTGAATTCTGCTTTACAATGCCAGGCACAAACCAAGTTATGTACTGTAAATTCACACAAACAGCCATGCATTTGCTTTTGGGAAGCAGCAGGAAGAAGGTGGAAGGAAGCTTTGGGAGTGCACAGACCTAAAAGAAAAAGTAGCAAGGGGGGCTTAGCAAATCTTTTCAGTGCAAGAGCTGGGATTAGTTATAAAAATGTAATCCTAGCTGGAGAAAGCAGCTTTGTGTCGCTGCTGGCTGTGGAGATACAATGTGGGCTTTAGAACCACATTTTTTCTGGATTTCCACCCAGAGCCAGCATTCCTGCCTTGCTGTGCTGTAGGAGATGGGTGATTTTTGTTTTCTCTTTCTGTTTCCACTGCATGTCCCTTGTGGGGGCAGCAGGGCTCACAAATGCCTCCCAAAATTGTGTTTGCAGCATCTGCTCCCTCCTGTGCCCCTGGTTTGGGGCTGCTCGGGGAGCTGTGTGGCCTAAGGTGTAATTGGATTTTGAGCATGGGAGGATGAGTGCAATGAGGACCATGACAATTGATGAAAAAATATATATAATAATAATGATAATGATAATGATAATGATAATGATAATGATAATGATAATGATAATAATCATAATAATCATAATAATCATAATAATCATAATAATCATAATATAATGCTCTAAATAAAGCCATTGCAATCACCAGATCTCTCTACACACAATAAACATAGGGCAGAGTGGGCATTTTCACTGCAGCTTCAGCAACCAGAAGAAAAAGAATATATATATATTTTTACTTTCATTTTATGAAAGCAAAGTCATTGGGGTTTCAGCACCAGGGCTGAGGCAGATTTACCCTGAGTACACCTGAACCATTTTACATACATACAAATATATATATATACATATAAATACAAACACAAATACATAAAATATAATCCATAACCATATAATGGCAGTATATATATTCTTATGATCTGTTAAATGACTCCATTCAATAAATTACTCTCTCAGAATCATGCAGAGCTTGGTGAGAGAGCCAGAACCCTGTTCCAGGTTTCTCATCTCTCTATCCATTTATCCAGCATACAGTTTCAGAATTTCACATTAGCATTGCAGTTAATGAGATCCCTGCAGCATCTTGTGGCCAACATTTACAAAATCCCCAAATTTCTGGCGATCTGCTTTTCTCCAGAATTCTGGTTTAAGCTCACTCTAAGCTCTGCACCTGGTGCCCACTTTGATAACTTTTCTTGTGGCAGTGCCCCCAGGAGCTGTGTTCATCAGAATTCAGAGGAAGGATGGTCCCAGTGTAGGAAGGAAACACATCCCTGCTCCTGAGAACCCTGTTTCAAATGAGAAATCACAGTGGTGTAATGCTGTGAAAATTAGACAGAATTTTTCTGCTATTATACCAAACAGCCTGCTTAATAAATGGGTAATGAAAAAGAATAATTTATTACAGCTTGTGAATTTTGACAGTTCTAAAAAGATGTTCTTAGAGTTTCCCCAAAGGGAGAAGAAGAATGTTTCTTCCTTAACACACTGGTGTTAGATGTAATTTCTCTGTCTGTAGAATTTTGCTCCTGCCTGGTAGAAGGGATTAGATTTTTTTCTTACATCATAACCTATTTTAAGCAATTATAATCTATGGGTAATAAATCATTTTCACTCACCTCTCATGGGGAGAGCAAAGATGTGAGAAAGCGTTCTGGAGTTTTAATTTATATCAATGTTTGCATTACTATTAAATGAATTAAATGGGTTCTACAAGTGTTCTCTCATAGATCTGCAATAAATTATGGAGCATCTCAACCTAAGTCATTTAATTGTCTCTTTTAGCAGCTTTTTGTTTTGTTTTGTTAGTTTTCTAGCTGGGCAGCACAAACAGTTGTGGAGCACCCTGAGAAGCTCTGGAGGGCTCCTGGCAGCATCCCACGATTGCCATGGTGGGAGCTTGGTGAAATCAAGAGAGGAGAACTGAATTAATCAGACTGGACATGGGAAGGCAGAGCTGGGGCAAAAAACATACATTAATGGCAGTAAAGATCTGGATTTCTGTTCCACACTTTGTTGTTGGGCTTTTGAAGGAGCCTTGGGAGGGATCCACAGCAAGTCCTGTAACAAAGCTGGCTCCAAATCCAGGGTGGCATTCAGATCTCAGTTTTCTTTATCAAGAATACAAATGGGACAATTCAATGGAAATTTTGCCAGCTGTCCAAAAAGCCTGTGCATACACAGCTGATTTGGAAATTAGGATCTGTGCAGAGCTCATGGATACCTGCACTGTGCCAGAGAAAGTGAGCAGGATTTGACCCAGGAAGAGGAAAAGCTGCAGCTCTTCATTTGCTTGTCCCTGGCATTGAGAGGAAAATTCTCTCCTCTGCATTCTGTCCTCTGTCCTGCTGCATGCATTCCTGACATGTGTCTCCAATTAGCACTAATTATGTATTCAAAGGAAAATTAGGATGTTCCTGTTTTTCTAGAGGGGGTGAAAATCATGTTTCTCTGAGCTTAGCTTTAATATCTCTGCATCCTCATTCTCTATTTCAAAAGCAAAGCTGATGCCACGAGGCACTGCAGGAATTTGGAAAATATGCTTTGCTTTTGAAACAGAAGCTTCAAATCCACTTTAAATCCCATATAAAAGTTAGTCCAAGAAAGTCAATGAGTGGATCATGATCAAAGTCTCTTTATTGAATTTTCTAACAACTTCCAACAAAATATATTTTAAAAGGAACTGCACCAAGTGCTTTGCAGTAAGCTGAAATGATAACTCTCAGCTCAGGACAGCTGAGAGAAGTGAGAGATGAAACATCAGTGCCTGCACAGCACATGGGTTGTTTTCTGTGAGCTGCCTGACAGTTCTGAATTCCAAAATGTTCTGTGGGAATTTTATCACTTTAACTTTCACCTGTTGAATTTCCCAGATCCAGGTACAGAATATCAGTGCCATGCTATTTTTTCAGGCTTTGTTGGCAGGAAAAGAAATATTATTGTGAAATTTTCCATTAAATTATGAGTTTAAACTGGCATCCAGTTCATGAACAGCTTGTGGAGTGCAATGCATTTAGTTTAATAATTGGAGTTTCATGAGGTTTATTTATTCAGTAGGAGACCTGCACCTGGCTGATTACACTGAAATTTCATTTTGTCAATACAAGGGTCCCACCCTCAGGAATGTGTCTGTGGCATTCAAAGGGCTCAGCAAGGAGCCAGAATCAGCCCTCACCTCTGCTCACTGACTCACTGCTGGGGTGAGAAATCCACCACCAGCACAGAAAGCTGAGCACTGATGGGAGGAATTTGCTGAATTATGATTTCTCATTCCTTTCTGCGTGACTCTGCCAATAAAATCTCCAAATGCTGAGTTAGGCAGAGTTGGGTTGAGTTTATTGTTTCAAGCCTGTTGTGCCCACAGCATTTTCTGCATTCAGATCCCAGTCTAGGAGCACAGCAGAGCTCCCAATAAACACTCCCCAAAGATCCACACAGCACCACATGTGGAAGTTTCCTTCTGTTTAACCACAGGAATTGAGAACACTGCTCAGCTCCTCACTGCACCTGGCATTTCTGCAGTGCCTCAGTTTCCCTGAACGTTGCTGTCTCTGCCCACACACATCCCCAAGCCAGGTAATTCTCTTTGTGAACTTCACTGTTGTGTTAAAAGGGAAGATTTTGTGGACATCTGAAACGCTGATGGAAAATTCATGAGAGATTGGTGTCAGTGCAGAAGCAGAACATGGCAGGGAGCAGAGAAAAGAGGGAAAGGGAAAGACTGGGGGGCAGGAACGGTGTCCCAGTGTAAATTCCACCCAGGATGGATATTCCTGACCACACTTCAAGCAAGTTTTAATTTGGGATTGTTTCAGCACTCGAGTTTACATTCCGTTTAATTTTCTGTTGTCCCTTGATTTATATCCTGCCCTGTGCACAACCATCTGTTCCTTGCTTTTTGGAACTGTAACAAAACGTGATATAAAAAAAAAAAATAATGTTTACTTTTAAACCCTTCTTTTCTTCTGTGTATTTTGTGTCACTTCAATAGCTGGGCGCCCTGGGTTTTCAGCTCTCACCTCCCAGCCCTGACCTGCAGCTCTCCCCACATTGTGTGCAGCCACAGAGAGGCTGTGATGTTAAACACAAAAGAGGAATACGAGTGTTGTAAGGTCATATGCTTCTTGCATAAGGGATTTCAAAGGCAGCAATTGTTTAAAGGACTTGAAGATGACAGAAAATAATCTGTGTAATCCAACAATCAAAACCTGTATTCATTAGCAGAGGGAACTTTGTTGGGTGCCTCAGAAAACGGAAAGGTGAGTAGTCAAACTGAGAGCAGGTCTTTAATTTTCCACATTTCAAGGTGCAAAGAATAGGCTCTGTGTGTTTGGACTATTGTAGCTTTGACTTTCATATTTCTAAACCTCGGGATTTAGATCTGAATCTTGAAAGCGATTCCGACTTTGGCCAGTTCTGTCCTCGGCTGCAGCACGACGTGGAGTTTGTCTGAAATAATTGTGCTGTGTGACCACGGCTTCCATCAGGCGTTCTGTGCTGCCTTTGAAGCAGAGCCTGGAGCTGCCGGGGGCAGAGGTGAGGCTGTGCCCCAGAAGTGAGCATTGCACAGGGGAGCAGAGGCAATGAGGGCATTGATATTCAGAGCTTTGACCCACGACAATGGCCATGGCAGGGGACACAGCCATTGTGAGCACAGCCCTGCTCTGCCTCTGCACCTCCTGCACGGGGAGCACCCATCTGGGGAAAATATCCCCAAAATATCCCCAATTCCTAATGATATCCCTAATTCCTGCAGCACCACCCTGGCTCTGCCAGCACTGCACATCTGCAGTGTGACGGGCACTTCTCAAAACGAGAAAATGAATTAATGGGGTCTTCTGTGCTGGATTTTAAAGGGCATACAGACTAAGGAAAGCAACTCCCTGCTGCTTTTTATCCCTTTAAGATAAAAAAAAAAAAAATCCTCTTTTTCACTTTGAAAGTATTTTTTAAAGAAAATAATCAAAGCAACACCAACAATTTTTTGACACCAGAGAATAGTTTTCCCTTGGTATACAGCACATTTATAACACAGCTCAGCTAGCCCTGAGGGTAAAATTTTGTGCTGGGGATCTGCAATTTTCCCAAGACAAACCCAAGCAGATTTAGTCCATGCCATGGCAAAGGCAGCTGACATTCAGGCACGCTGGGCTCTCCTCTGCCTGCAGCCTCCACCTCCACAAACGCTCCCCATTCTCTGGTTTGTCTCCTCCGTTTGTCACTGCCTTGGCAAGCACAGCAGAGCAGCCAGCCACCAGCAAAACGCACAGAGTGGAGCAGTAAAATGTTATGTAACATGAGGCACAGATCAGTGTTTGTTCCTAGGGCTGCAAAATGTGGACAGGTAAAAAACTTCATCACCTCTTTCATTGCTTTTGGCCAGTGTAGGGCTGGTTTTAGGCTCTGCTCTGGCTTCTTTTTTATCAAATCAGACTGGAAAGTTCCCTGCCCACAGCACATGTAATAAATCTGGGGCTGGGTGATGCCTTAGCTGATGAGTGACCCTGCAGAGCTGTGCTGGGCTCACTGGGGCTGTGCTCTCCAAACCCTGGGCTCACTGGGGCTGTGCTCTCCCAGCCCTGGGCTCAGTGGGGCTGTGCTCTCCCAGCCCCTGGGCTCAGTGGGGCTGTGCTCCCCAAACCCTGGGCTCAGTGGGGCTGTGCTCTCCCAGCCCCAGGATCCATGGGGTTGTGCTCCCCCAGCCCTGCCCTGCTCCTGGCCAGGAATCCCAGCCTGGACCCTGCCCTGGGTCTGCAGGGCACCACAGGCTGCAAGGAGAGCTCTGCTGGATGCACCATGCTCCTTCCCAGGACTCCTAGAGGAGATGAAAACAGGGCTTTCACCTGGGACAGGGATGCCAAGGAGAAAGGCTTGGCTCTGTGCAGGCTCCCAGGGACGTGGGGAGGTGAAGCCTGCTGTTCCTGAGGAATAACGAGGATCCTTCATCTCCAGGAGCTGGCCAGAGGTGAGGCAGTGACTCAGAGACCTGGTCATTTATCTGAGGACTCAATCTGCACTTTTCAAACTTGCTGCTCAACCAATGTTTCAAAACTCCAGGCCAGAAAACCGTGCAGTGTCTTTTGCTTAACACATTCAAGAAGACCTGAAGGCAGAGGGATCACTTTTGATTTTACATGTGCTCATTCAATTTGATTTTACGTGTGCCCCTTCAGTCTGAGGGTGTGTGGGCAAGAGCAGCCCTTGGTGTGGCTGTAGCTGCAGGTGAGGTGTCACCTGGGCAGGACCAGCCCCATCTCTAACCCAAATCCTGCAAAGCTCCTGTAAAACCTCCTGCCAAGCAAACAGGAACCAATTACAGGCTTTGGTTCTGAATGGAGATCTGAATCCTGCCAGTGTTGACTTGAAATAAAGCAAGCCTTACAAGCCCCTCATTAATAATTCCTAAACAAAACACAGAGTGAAGCAATGTGCTGAGGCAGCAGAGTGTGAGCTGCTGGCATGGCTGGTGTGGAGTGCTCAGCCCAGCCTGAACCAGCACTTTCCTTCTGCACATCCCAACCCAATCTCTCTGTACACCACAAACCCATCCTGTGCCCATTTACACCACAAACCCATCCTGTGACCATTTACACCACAAACCCATCGTTTCTGTGCCCATTTACACCACAAACCCATCCTCTCTGTGCCCGTGCACACCACAAACCCATCCTCTCTCTGCCCATTCTAACTCTGCCATCCCCTCTCTCCATGCCCATTCTAACACTGCCATCCCCTCTGTGCCCATTCTAACTCTGCCACACCCTCTGTGCCCATTCTAACTCTGCCATCCCCTCTCTCCATTCCCATTCTAACTCTGCCATCCCCTCTCTCCATTTCCATTCTAACTCTGCCATCCCCTCTGTGCCCATTCTAACTCTGCCATCCCCTCTGTGCCCATTCTAACTCTGCCATCCCCTCTGTGCCCATTCTAACTCTGCCATCCCCTCTCTCCATGCCCATTCTAACTCTGCCATCCCCTCTCTCCATGCCCATTCTAACCCTGCCATCCCCTCTCTCCATTCCCATTCTGTCACTGCCATCCCCTCTCTCCATGCCCATTCTAACTCTGCCATCCCCTCTCTCCATGCCCATTCTGACTCTGCCATCCCCTCTCTCCTCCCTGGCAGGGGAAGGCACCACGGGCACAGGGCTCTGGAGCTCTGGGAGCACTCACACAAACCACAGCCTTGCCCAATTTTGTTACTTTACCCCGAGGTGAACTTCAGAGAGGTAATTCAGGAGCAGGAACACTCCCCAGTTGTTTGAGCAGGGCTCTGATGTGCCAAAGGCTACCTCCAGTCAGTGAGGTAACCCTGCTTTATGAGAGACTAGAGCTGATTCAACTCCTGGCACCATTTAAAATGTCACCCTAATTACAGATTTTCAATAGTTTTAATAATACATATGTATATATAGTTATTATTTTAATAAAGCCAAAGTTGACAGTGTGGTCAGTATATTAGCTCTGGGTTTATAAAAGCTGTATTCAGATTTCTTCTCTCTCAAACCTGGTGTGTGACCCTGGTAAAACTTTTCACACTGCTCTGCCTCAGTTCCCATTAGTGTAGTGGAGATAAAAGTGGTTCCCTAACTCCTGGGACACAGTGAGCAGGATGATCTGTGTGACAGCCTGTGTGTGACCAGTCCAGGAAGGTGTGTGGCCAGGATGCCACAGAGGGAGGGTTTATCCAAACCAGAGGAAAAGGAGGGACTTGGTCTCAGAGAGCATCCATTTGGAATAAGAAATGGACACAGACAGATGGGAGAGTCCAGCTAAATAATGAAACAACTTAATCATGATGGCAGGTTGTAATCTCCAAAATCCAGCAGCCAAACAGTTAAAAATGAAAGTTTCCAGCAGTGCAATGCAAGGCTGTACCATGAATATTTAAGACATGCCTCTTTCAAGAGTGAAGGCCAGTGTGGGAGATAACAGAAAGGTGTTTGAAATCAGATAGGTTGATTAGGTAAAGCTGAAATTATTTTTACCTGTACAGAATAAACACCAGCAGAGCAGTGGGAGCTGTGAGCAGAGCCCATCAGGTGCAGGTGGCTCACAGGGCAGGGGTGTGTGCAGCTCTGCTCTTCTCCTCTCTTTGGAGTCCCTGCAGAGCTGTGGTGACAGAGAGGTGACAGTGAGGTGACACAGAGGTGACACAGAGGTGACAGGGTGGTGACACTGCCCAGCACTGGGCAGCCCAGGGTGGGACAGGAGCAGCCACAGCTTTCTCTCAGCTGCCCCTGGTTTACTTCCCCCTCCCAGTCCTGCACTGAATTTCCAGTGGTTTTCTTTAATTTCACATGTTGAAAAGACTGAGTGATCCTTTTCCTCAGATGGTCTTTCTAGAACCCCCAACAGAGTGGGAATAATTATTGCCACTCTGTTGGGGCTTTGATAAGGCTCTTGTGGCTGCCTTTTGCTCAGCTCTCAGCCTTTGTTCCTGCTAAAGTTATTTTCTTTCTTAGGGAATGAAAAAAGAAGGTAAAAACTGTAACAAGATCCAGAAAAATGCCATTTTAATAGTAGTAACAACAATTTAAAATATTCCATGGATGGCACAGAGTGAATCTGACCTGGGACATCCCATGGATGGATGGCACAGAGTGAATCTGACCTGGGATATTCCATGGATGGCACAGAGTGAAATCTGACCTGGGATATTCCATGGATGGCACAGAGTGAATCTGACCTGGGATATTCCATGGGTGGCACAGAGTGAATCTGACCTGGGATATCCCATGGATGGATGGCACAGAGTGAATCTGACCTGGGATATCCCATGGATGGATGGCACAGAGTGAATCTGACCTGGGATATCCCATGGATGGCACAGAGTGAATCTGATCTGGGATATCCCATGGATGGCACAAAGTGAATCTGACCTGGGACATCCCATGGATGGCAGAGAGTGAATCTGACCTGGGACATTCCATGGATGGCACAGAGTGAATCTGACCTGGGACATCCCATGGATGGCACAAAGTGAATCTGATCTGGGATATCCCATGGATGGCACAAAGTGAATCTGACCTGGGATATCCCATGGATGGATGGCACAGAGTGAATCTGACCTGGGATATCCCATGGATGGATGGCACAGAGTGAATCTGACCTGGGATATTCCATGGATGGCACAGAGTGAATCTGACCTGGGATATCCCATGGATGGCACAGAGTGAATCTGACCTGGGATATCCCATGGATGGCACAGAGTGAATCTGACCTGGGATATCCCATGGATGGCACAGAGTGAATCTGACCTGGGATATCCCATGGATGGCACAGAGTGAATCTGACCTGGGATATCCCATGGATGGATGGCACAGAGTGAATCTGACCTGGGATATCCCATGGATGGATGGCACAGAGTGAATCTGACCTGGGATATCCCATGGATGGCACAGAGTGAATCTGATCTGGGATATCCCATGGATGGCACAAAGTGAATCTGACCTGGGACATCCCATGGATGGCAGAGAGTGAATCTGACCTGGGACATTCCATGGATGGCACAAAGTGAATCTGACCTGGGATATCCCATGGATGGCACAGAGTGAATCTGACCTGGGATATCCCATGGATGGCACAGAGTGAATCTGACCTGGGATATCCCATGGATGGCACAAAGTGAATCTGACCTGGGATATCCCATGGATGGCACAGAGTGAATCTGATCTGGGATATCCCATGGATGGCACAAAGTGAATCTGACCTGGGACATCCCATGGATGGCACAGAGTGAATCTGACCTGGGACATCCCATGGATGGCACAGAGTGAATCTGACCTGGGATATTCCATGGATGGATGGCACAGAGTGAATCTGACCTGGGACATCCCATGGATGGCACAGAGTGAATCTGACCTGGGATATCCCATGGATGGATGGCATGGAGTGAATCTGACCTGGGATATTCCATGGATGGCACAGAGTGAATCTGACCTGGGATATTCCATGGGTGGCACAGAGTGAATCTGACCTGGGATATTCCATGGATGGCACAAAGTGAAATCTGACCTGGGATATCCCATGGATGGCACAGAGTGAATCTGACCTGGGATATTCTATGGGTGGCACAGAGTGAATCTGACCTGGGATATTCTATGGATGGCACAGAGTGAATCTGACCAGGGATATCCCATGGATGGCACAGAGTGAATCTGACCTGGGATATCCCATGGATGGATGGCACAGAGTGAATCTGACCTGGGATATTCTATGGATGGCACAGAGTGAATCTACCTGGGACATCCCATGGATGGCACAGAGTGAATCTACCTGGGATATTCCATGGATGGCACAAAGTGAATCTGACCTGGGATATTCTATGGGTGGCACAAAGTGAATCTGACCTGGGATATTCCATGGATGGCACAGAGTGAATCTGACCTGGGACATTCCAGGCTGGGAGGTGTCTGCAGCCTCACAGGGAGTCCTGAGAGAGAGAGCAGCTCCTGGAGAGTGAGCTGTGGGTGACAGGAGCCCTGGTGCCATCGAATTAAAGCCATCCCTGGTTCCTCTGGGTGACAGGAGCCCTGCAGCCATGGAATCACCCCTGGAGCCATGGAATTAAAGCCATCCCTGCCCGGGCTGTGAGGGTGGAAGGAGCCTCACCTGCAGCCCATGGGTGCCACATGGCAGGAGTGCAGTGCTGGGGAGCACTGAGATCAAAGGAACGCTGCACACAGATGGATTGGCGTTTGGAGATTGGCAGATAAATAATTCATACACTGGAAATGCAGTTGGGTTGGGGATATTACAGATTAATTCCATCTCACACTCTTTTCCTCACTCCCACTGCCCCCCTTTATTTTTTGCTAGTGGGAGACCTACTGCCCTTGTCCCTTTCTTCTGATTTCTGAATCTGCCACAGGCACTGTTAGAATTACAGCAGTGATAAGAAAATATCAGGCGTGGGATTTGAATTAATGCTTTTAGACAAATCTCCATTCCATCTCTAATTCTAATGCTAATTACATTTGCAGATCAAAGCCTGTTCGTTAAAGTTTTGCTTTTGAATACATGTAAAGATTTTACTTTTTTGTTTGATTTTTTTCCCCTCATTTTTGGAGAAATACTTCTTCCAGCAGAGACCAGAAGACACCCTTTGGAAGAGCACAGCTTTGGTGATTTCCTTTCTCTGAGTCTGTGCTGGGTGCAGCATTGCTCTGGCACAGGCAATCCATCTTCCTGACTTACTTGGTTTCTGTTTAGAAGAAGCCACTGATAACTTAATAAGTGAGTGCAAATAATTGCAAACATTTAACTGCATGCTCAGCATTGCCAACTGCAGGTACTCAAAATCTGGATCAGCTTCAATAAGATTATGAGATTACAGGGAAGAGATTTGAAATATATAGAGACACAATTGAGTTATTTTTATTTTCCCCTCTGACTCAGATTTATATGATTTACACTTGCTATGTGTTTCTACAACTAGGAGGACTAGACATTATTGCTTCTCTTTTTTTTTTTCCTATGTGAAGCAGAATCTTTCTAGCACGGGCTCCTTAAATTGGAATTTTCAGAAACAGAAACACAAATATCGTGCAAGTCTTGCTAAAATCATAAAAACTGGGAGCACAGGCACTGTCTCAGTGCCTCCAGCCTGAGCCTGGCGTGTCCACACACGCTCACAGGTTCTCAGCTATTTCACAAGTGTCAGGCAATGAAAGTCAGGGAAAGTCAGAAATTTTTAACAGCAAAACCTAAGTCGGAGATTTTTAACACCAGAGCCTCAGGGGTTGTAGCAAGAGAGTGCGAGCTCATTTGGGGAGGAAATAAAAAAGGGGAAAGAGAATGGTGGGATTGAAGTGTGGAGAGAGGGGATTAGGTGGTGAAAGGGCTGGGGCACTAACAGGAGGAAGCAGAAAGGGTTCAGAGGGTGAAAAAGCCAATTAGTGCAGTATAAATCTAAAGAAGCCAATTTCTGAAATAAAGAGGTGTTAACTGAAGGCAGCCTAGGAGAGGATTAGTGAGGGAATGACAGGGTGCACTTTGGGGAACGTGGGGTTCCTAAAGCTCATCAGGACTGAAACAAGATCAGGGCATTGCCGGGGTGTCCCTGGTGTTTGAGCAGGGCTGGGAGGGGCTGGGAGGGGCTGGGATGGGCTGGGAGGTGATGGGGTGTGCTGGGATGTACTGGGATGTGCTGGGATGTGCTGGGATGTGCTGGGCTGTGCTGGGATGTGCTGGGATGTGCTGGGATGTGCTGGGATGCACTGGGATACACTGGGATGTGCTGGGATGTGCTGGGATGTGCTGGGATGTACTGGGATGTGCTGGGATGTGCTGGGATGTGCTGGGATGCACAGGGCTGTGCTGGGATGTGCTGGGATGTGCTGGGATGTGCTGGGATGGGCTGGGAGGGGCTGGGATGGGCTGGGATACACTGGGATGTGCTGGGATGTGCTGGGATGTGCTGGGATGTACTGGGATGTGCTGGGATGTGCTGGGATGTGCTGGGATGCACAGGGCTGTGCTGGGATGTGCTGGGATGTGCTGGGATGTGCTGGGATGGGCTGGGAGGGGCTGGGATGGGCTGGGAGGGGCTGGGAGGTGATGGGATGTACTGGGATATACTGGGGTGTGCTGGGATGTGCTGGGATGTGCTGGGCTGTGCTGGGATGTGCTGGGATGTGCTGGGATGTGCTGGGATGCACTGGGATACACTGGGATGTGCTGGGATGTGCTGGGATGTACTGGGATGTGCTGGGATGGGCTGGGATGCACTGGGATGTGCTGGGATGGGCTGGGATGTGCTGGGATGGGCTGGGATGCACTGGGATGTGCTGGGATGGGCTGGGATGTGCTGGGATGGGCTGGGATGCACTGGGATGCACTGGGATGTGCTGGGATGGGCTGGGATGGGCTGGGATGCACTGGGATGTGCTGGGATGCGCTGGGATGTGCTGGGATGTGCTGGGATGCACTGGTATCTCAGCAGCAGCAGGGACAGAGCAAACAGCAAGCAAACAGCAATCAGCAATCAGGAATCATTCCCTGAGCAGAGCTCAGAGCTCTCAGAGCCTCCAGAGCCTCACATCTCACTACAAAGGTCCTGCTCAGCAGGGGCAGCCTCTGCTCCTTCCCCAGACAGCTCCCAGGATTTCAGCTCCCTCCTCTGCACACACCACAGCAGCAGATTTTCAAATGCTCATTGTCCCTCCAAAACCCTTTGGCTTCCCAGCACCAAGAATCTTTCCCTGGATTTTTTTCTCCAGCACGGATAAAGTCCAGCACCTTGGTTCTGTGCCTGCCTCCCTGCACCTCTGCAGAAAACTCTGCAGAAACCTGCAGCTCTCTGCTCAGGCAGGATGTTGTTCTTCCACACAAGGGAAAGGAGCAGGAGCAAACATTGCTTTCTGTTCATTTTATATGGTGTTTTTTTTGTTTTTTTTAACTGAAAAATCTGGAGGCAAAACATTAAAAGAGAATCAAATTCTGCTCACATGCATTTGCAACCAAGTCAGTAATTTCCAAAATTAGTCAATGCATGCAGAGACTTCTGGATATAAATTGGTATCCCTGAAAAACTCTTTTGCAGAAGACTGTGTATTTGGCAGGAAGCTTGAGTGTCTAAGAGCTCTCAGAAAAGGCTGCTGGAACTCAATCCCCAGGAATTACAGCATTTCTTTTTGAATAGCATTTGCTGCTCTCTCATCTATTCCCTAGAAGTTTATACACATAGACATAGAGATCAAACTTGTAGCTACAGGGATTTCCCTCTGTCACAAGAGTCTTAGAAAATATCTTAACTAGAAGAAATCCTCTTTCTTTTTGTCTTCTAAAGTGCTGCAGGTTGGAAAAGACCCATCAGGAAGATGCAGGCTGCCCTCCTAAAGCTGAGGGAGCATCTGCATGCACTTGGGAATACAGCTCCACATGGAAATAAGAACAAAAACAAAACCACTGAATGTCCCAGGCCCAGGGTAAATCAGCAATTCTCCCTCCAGCTCACTGGAACTGTGCCTGTTGATATCATCCAGGAACCCAGAGTGTTATCTGGGCTTGCCAGCTCACTGTAGGGATAATCAGAGCTTCAGTCAATTAACTGTTCATTAGGGGCAAGGCAGAGAGGAGCCCAGACTCAGGAGCAGTCAGCACTTGTGCTCCTTTCTCACACCAACATTCCTGTCCTGTGAACACCTCGTTCTGCACGGGGAAAGCCCTGGATCAGATCAGCTCCTTTATCCCTGGGCTCCCTCCTGCCCGTGGTACTCAGCACAGCACACTGATCTCAGCAGATGCTCACACTCATCCCTGCACTGCCAGCAGCCAGAGGTGTGATGGGGACACCCCAGGGTGGAAATCCACTGCAGAACAGTCCCACAGGGCCTGCCTGTGATCCAGAATCCCAGGTACAGGAGCCAGCCTGGCTCTGACATTAATGTGACAGGAGCACCTGGAAATCAGGGCAGGACAGGAACTGAGTCCCACATGGAATTTCCTTAGGAGATTCAGCTTCCACCTGCACCTGTGCCTGCCACCTCCATGCACCCACTGGCTTTTTTCTGCCCTTTCAAATTTCAGTTTGCTTTCCCTTGACTTTGTCATCTGGCTCCAGTTCCCCCAGTGATATCTGCCCCTGTCCCAGCGAGGGCTGATCAGCTCATGGCAGCAGTGACAGAGCACATCTCTGTCTTTTGGAGTGTCCATCCTTGCTGCTTTGCTCATGTTCTGCTGGCAGTCATTTCCTGCCCCGTTCAGGCACCACAGAAGCTTGGAGTGACAAATGGCACAGCTGTTCTGAGCTGAGGACAGGCTCTGCACAGCTTCCCAGGAGCTGTCCCAGGAGATCCTCACTGACCTGGGCGGTGTCAAATCCCTGCAGGGACAGGCCAGGTGAGGCTCTGATCACTAAACAAAAGTAATTATTTTAATCCACAGTGGTTTAAAGGAGAGAGAAATAAAAGACTCCCTGATGAAGATTAAATAGAAGAATTCATATTAGAGAATTTCAGTGTGGACTTAAGTTCCCTGAGATTGAAAATGATTACATAAAATATGCATGACAATTGAAATTGCTACAAACAAGCACAATTTACTGCTAACTAATAAACAGTTTAAATGTTTGGGTATTCAGGAAAAGTGCCAGTTTATAAAGACCAGAAAAACAGGCCAAGGTGAAATTCAGAGCTGTAAAATATCTTTGTATCTCCTAAAATGAACCAGGTTGGTGTACGCAGATTTGTCTGGGACTCCACATAATCACCAGCTTCTCTTTCAGTGGGGCTTGCAAACAAAACCTGCAGCAGAATAAATACCAGTGTCTGTAGATTTCCTTTGTCTGTGTTTTCATGACCCCTTTGAACCTGCTACTCACCCAAAATGCTGTGAAATCCTCAGTACATCAGTTTGTAATGTCATGGCAAAAGCACTGCTTTCTGCAATATAAAAAATATGTACTGACCTCTACTGCCTTCTAACCAAAATCCTATTTTCCTCATTGACCAGTCTAATTCATAAAGTTCAGTGCTGCAAATAGGAGAATCTCAACAGCCCAGCTGCTGGCTCTGTTTTGTGCCAGCCAGCAATGGCATTTTGAGCATTCTGGACCTGGGCCTGACAGAGCAGGTTTCATCTCAATCCCTGCACCAGTGCAGAAGTGAGAGCATCATTTCCAGGAGAAGCAGCTGCTGGTGAGTGTGTGCATGAGGAGAGAGCTGAGCTTGCAGTGGCCCAGGGGGGATGTCTGAGCCTGCAGAGCTCCCAGCAGCACTGCCAGTCCTGCAGGGAAACCAGCTCCAATTAATGGGCTCAGAGAGGAAAATGCTGCTGCCAGTGTGCTGCTCCCAGCTGAGCCGAGCTGACTTCCCCAGACAAGACCCCGCTGTTCCCCAGCTCCCAAATGAGGTGAGTCAGCCTGGGCAGAGGGGCTGGGATGCAGAGGGAATTTGCCGTGGTGGATTTGGAGTGCTTACCTTGCAGTCTGAGCTGCAGCCTCCACCTGCTGGCTTTGTTATTCCCTGTGCATTTAACAAACCTTGCCCTCTGTTGATAAGGAGTTTCAGTGCTCAGCTTAGCCCACCAATTTCCCCGTGCTTTTCTGAAGTCACATTTATTTTGGTGACTGCAATATCTTTGTTTGTTGCCCTCACAGTGCACACTAATTCATCAAGGCTGCCAGGATGCAGAATTACAGCACAGCAGTAAGAATGCTGGCCCTGTTCTGGTGTGTAATTAAAGCATGGCCATGCAGGGAAACCCAAGTTCCCTTTGCAGGGAAACCTTTTGTAATTCTGAGTAGTTAAAGCAGGAGTTACTGAGGCAGGGTAATTCTCTCCCGTACCTTCTCTCAGATGGGTATCTCAGGAAGGATCTCTGATGTGGGCTCAGGATCATCTGCATCTATTCCACCTCAGGCTCTGATTTCACAAGCTTGACAAAACTGGATTGACTCCACAATGGATTAACAGACTTCTGTCAAAACCAGCTTGTGCTGCAGGAACTGTGGGGACACGACAGGTTCAGCCTGGTCCTGGTCACACACCTCAGCAGCCTGGTCCTGCTCACACACACCATCAGAGCCTTCATGGTGCTCCCAGCAGCCTGGTCCTGGTCACACACACCATCAGAGCATCCCTGGTGCCCTCAGCAGCCTGGTCCTGGTCACACACACCATCAGAGCATCCCTGGTGCTCCCAGCAGCCTGGTCCTGGTCACACACACCATCAGAGCATCCCCTGGTGCTCCAAACAGCCTGGTCCTGGTCACACACACCATCAGAGCATCCCCTGGTGCTCCAAACAGCCTGGTGCTGGTCACACACACCATCAGAGCATCCCTGGTGCTCCAAACAGCCTGGTCCTGGTCACACACACCACCAGAGCATCCCTGGTGCTCCCAGCAGCCTGGTCCTGGTCACACACACTACCAGAACCTTCCCTGGTGCTCCAAACAGCCTGGTCCTGGTCACACACACCATCAGAGCATCCCCTGGTGCTCCCAGCAGCCTGGTCCTGGTCACACTCACCATCAGAGCATCCCTGGTGCTGCAAACAGCCTGGTCCTGGTCACACACACCATCAGAGCATCCCTGGTGCTGCAAACAGCCTGGTCCTGGTCACACTCACCATCAGAGCATCCCTGGTGCTGCAAACAGCCTGGTCCTGGTCACACACACCATCAGAGCATCCCTGGTGCTCTCAGCAGCCTGGTCCTGGTCACACACACCATCAGAGCATCCCTGGTGCTCCAAACAGCCTGGTCCTGGTCACACACACCATCAGAGCCTTCATGGTGCTCCCAACAGCCTGGTCCTGGTCACACACACCATCAGAGCATCCCTGGTGCTCTAGCAGGAGCAGGGTGCTCCCACCCCTCCTCAGTGCAGCTTTTTGGGTGAATTTACACCATACCTGCTTTAAGCTTCCTTTGGCTGCCCTCAGGTGAACTTTTCTCATTCCCTCCCCTGGCTGCTGTGGCTGCTGAATTTAAATTTGTGCCTCATCTGAAGTACAGAATAAGAAATATATGAAATGGTATGGAGAAGACAAAGAAGAAAAGTTAAAGAACAAAACTAAATTTGTCTCCTTCCCTATTTCTAAAAGCAAATCTCAGCATTGACAAGAACAGAGTGGGACAGACCCTTCTTTCAGAGTGGGTGTGAGCTGGGGGTTTGCAGCCAGCTCAGCTGCCAGCAAGGGCCTGTCCATAAATCCACTTCATGTGCACGAGGCACAAAGCATGGATCCTGCTGGAATTCCAGCATCCACGGTGTGCATTCAGGGCTTGTCCCAGCATGCTGCAAGAGAGGCAAAATCTGCAGCAGTTCTGTGCTGAGGAGGGTCAGGAACTGAATGGCTGATTAGAAATGGCTACTTTTTAATTCGGTTTTTTCCAGTAACAAAAGCTCAGTATTAAATCAAATCTCAGTGAATGAGGACTCTGCAGCTCCTGCTCAGCCCCTGTTCTTGCTGGCCACACTCACTGCTCTGCACAGTGATGTGCCTGCAGACTGGGAAACAAATCACACAGGGGAAAAACAGCCCTTCCATTCCATTTTTCTATTTTATCTCTTAGTGTTGCCCTGAATTGCACAGTCATCTGGCTAAAGCATTTACCTGGTAGGAATGCAGTGACTGATTCACACTGCTGCAGCACCAGGTTACAACAGTGGAGTTTCAAGGAGTAAAGAAAGAGGGGAGAATAGCTCATGGTGTATCACATATTTTAGAAACACAGGAACTTCCAAGAGTGTCAGAACTGCTCCCCTTTCATTGCTCTGACTCTTCAAATTTTTCCTCTTGCACCAAAATAGACTATTTGTTTATTACAGCAGGAACTAATATTTTCCCTGTAGCCAGTTAAAAGAAATACATCCTCTTTGTGGCTTTGAAAATCCCTACAGGATTATGAATGAATACTTCAAGAGTGTATTATAAATTCAGACATGTCTATTGGGCTTTCAAGTATCACAGCGGGAGCTTCTTACTGAGGCAACCTGAGGGTAAAGGCTTTCCCACCTTTCCAAAGTGACTCCTCCCACAAAATTTTCTTGGGCTGAAGTTGAAAAAAAAAAAACCACCACCCTACCTAGTTCAGCTTCTTAGAGCTACCTCATTCTAAGCAGAACTGAATATAGATATAATTTAGTACAATCACATCCCCAGACGTTGCTCTGCTCGGTTTTCCTGCTGCTTGCAGTGCCCTGCACGCTGTTCAGTGCAGGTGAGAATGCTGGAAAGTGATGTGCTCTGAATTATTCAGTCTGAGCAGCTGGGAGAGGAGCTGGGCTTGCACCCTGAGCTCTGAGCACCTGCCACGTCCCTCCCAAATTCCCAGTTTGTCCCTGTGCCAGGGCAGTGCCAGGAGCTCACAGGGGATCACACAGCCTGTTCTGCAGTGCCAGGAGCTCCCAGGGGATCACACAGCCTGTTCTGCAGTGCCAGGAGTTCCCAGGGGATCACACAGCCTGTTCTGCAGTGCCAGGAGCTCCCAGGGGATCACACAGCCCCTCCTGCAGTGCCAGGAGCTCACAGGGGATCACACAGCCTGTTCTGCAGTGCCAGGAGCTCACAGGGGATCACACAGCCTGTTCTGCAGTGCCAGGAGCTCACAGGGGATCACACAGCCTGTTCTGCAGTGCCAGGAGCTCACAGGGGATCACACAGCCTGTTCTGAAGTGCCAGGAGCTCACAGGGGATCACACAGCCTGTTCTGCAGTGCCAGGAGCTCCCAGGGGATCACACAGCCTGTTCTGCAGTGCCAGGAGCTCCCAGGGGATCACACAGCCTGTTCTGCAGTGCCAGGAGCTCACAGGGGATCACACAGCCCCTCCAGCAGTGCCAGGAGCTCACAGGGGATCACACAGCCTGTTCTGCAGTGCCAGGAGCTCCCAGGGGATCACACAGCCTGTTCTGCAGTGCCAGGAGCTCCCAGGGGATCACACAGCCCCTCCTGCAGTGCCAGGAGCTCACAGGGGATCACACAGCCTGTTCTGCAGTGCCAGGAGCTCACAGGGGATCACACAGCCTGTTCTGCAGTGCCAGGAGCTCCCAGGGGATCACACAGCCTGTTCTGCAGTGCCAGGAGCTCACAGGGGATCACACAGCCTGTTCTGCAGTGCCAGGAGCTCCCAGGGGATCACACAGCCTGTTCTGCAGTGCCAGGAGCTCACAGGGGATCACACAGCCCCTCCTGCAGTGCCAGGAGCTCCCAGGGGATCACACAGCCTGTTCTGCAGTGCCAGGAGCTCACAGGGGATCACACAGCCTGTTCTGCAGTGCCAGGAGCTCCCAGGGGATCACACAGCCTGTTCTGCAGTGCCAGGAGCTCACAGGGGATCACACAGCCTGTTCTGCAGTGCCAGGAGCTCCCAGGGGATCACACAGCCTGTTCTGCAGTGCCAGGAGCTCACAGGGGATCACACAGCCCCTCCTGCAGTGCCAGGAGCTCACAGGGGATCACACAGCCTGTCCTGCAGTGCCAGGAGCTCACAGGGGATCACACAGCCTGTTCTGCAGTGCCAGGAGCTCACAGGGGATCACACAGCCCCTCCTGCAGTGCCAGGAGCTCACAGGGGATCACACAGCCTGTTCTGCAGTGCCAGGAGCTCACAGGGGATCACACAGCCTGTTCTGCAGTGCCAGGAGCTCACAGGGGATCACACAGCCTGTTCTGCAGTGCCAGGAGCTCCCAGGGGATCACACAGCCTGTTCTGCAGTGCCAGGAGCTCACATTGGATCACACAGCCTGTTCTGCAGTGCCAGGAGCTCCCAGGGGATCACACAGCCTGTTCTGCAGTGCCAGGAGCTCCCAGGGGATCACACAGCCTGTTCTGCAGTGCCAGGAGCTCACATTGGATCACACAGCCTGTTCTGCAGTGCCAGGAGCTCACAGGGGATCACACAGCCCCTCCTGCAGTGCCAGGAGCTCCCAGGGGATCACACAGCCCCTCCTGCAGTGCCAGGAGCTCACAGGGGATCACACAGCCCCTCCAGCAGTGCCAGGAGCTCCCAGGGGATCACACAGCCTGTTCTGCAGTGCCAGGAGCTCACAGGGGATCACACAGCCCCTCCAGCAGTGCCAGGAGCTCACAGGGGATCACACAGCCTGTTCTGCAGTGCCAGGAGCTCCCAGGGGATCACACAGCCTGTTCTGCAGTGCCAGGAGCTCCCAGGGGATCACACAGCCTGTTCTGCAGTGCCAGGAGCTCACAGGGGATCACACAGCCTGTTCTGCAGTGCCAGGAGCTCCCAGGGGATCACACAGCCTGTTCTGCAGTGCCAGGAGCTCACAGGGGATCACACAGCCCCTCCTGCAGTGCCAGGAGCTCCCAGGGGATCACACAGCCTGTTCTGCAGTGCCAGGAGCTCACAGGGGATCACACAGCCTGTTCTGCAGTGCCAGGAGCTCCCAGGGGATCACACAGCCTGTTCTGCAGTGCCAGGAGCTCCCAGGGGATCACACAGCCTGTTCTGCAGTGCCAGGAGCTCACAGGGGATCACACAGCCCCTCCTGCAGTGCCAGGAGCTCACAGGGGATCACACAGCCTGTCCTGCAGTGCCAGGAGCTCACAGGGGATCACACAGCCTGTTCTGCAGTGCCAGGAGCTCACAGGGGATCACACAGCCTGTTCTGCAGTGCCAGGAGCTCACAGGGGATCACACAGCCCCTCCTGCAGTGCCAGGAGCTCCCAGGGGATCACACAGCCTGTTCTGCAGTGCCAGGAGCTCACATTGGATCACACAGCCTGTTCTGCAGTGCCAGGAGCTCACAGGGGATCACACAGCCTGTTCTGCAGTGCCAGGAGCTCCCAGGGGATCACACAGCCTGTTCTGCAGTGCCAGGAGCTCCCAGGGGATCACACAGCCTGTTCTGCAGTGCCAGGAGCTCACATTGGATCACACAGCCTGTTCTGCAGTGCCAGGAGCTCACAGGGGATCACACAGCCCCTCCTGCAGTGCCAGGAGCTCCCAGGGGATCACACAGCCCCTCCTGCAGTGCCAGGAGCTCACAGGGGATCACACAGCCCCTCCAGCAGTGCCAGGAGCTCCCAGGGGATCACACAGCCTGTTCTGCAGTGCCAGGAGCTCACAGGGGATCACACAGCCCCTCCAGCAGTGCCAGGAGCTCACAGGGGATCACACAGCCTGTTCTGCAGTGCCAGGAGCTCCCAGGGGATCACACAGCCTGTTCTGCAGTGCCAGGAGCTCCCAGGGGATCACACAGCCTGTTCTGCAGTGCCAGGAGCTCACAGGGGATCACACAGCCTGTTCTGCAGTGCCAGGAGCTCCCAGGGGATCACACAGCCTGTTCTGCAGTGCTGAAGCAGCAGCTCTGCCCTGTTTTGATCAGATGCACTCAGCACTGACAAATAAATCAGGGACAGTGCTGAAGGGAGCGGGGTGGAACCAGCAACAAAGAGGCAAAATCGTGGAAGGGAAGAATGGGACTAAAGAGAGGTTTAAAAGCACATGGCTTTGAATCTATATGTACTTACTTCTAAGAGGGATGAGGGGTGTTGCTGCCTTCAAAAGAATTCACATTTTTTCAGGCTTTTGAATACACATCGCCCCCAGAAAAATCCTCCAGTGGGCTGAGCCTCCAAAAGAACTATGAGATGAAAATGAGTTTTAGCTGGGAACTGAAGGGCAGTTGTTAAGAAGTCCTGTCAGGCAGTCTTTGAAATTTAAGAAGCACCTGCAGCAAGTGGTGTAGGTGGTACTTGTAACACTGTGCATGGTGCTGACTGAAGGGCTCAGCAGATGTGCAGGGGTGTAGCTTCCTCAGACAGGGAGCCAGAAAGGCTCAGAGACACAAAAACACCTGGAGGGATGTCAAGGGACAGGACATCACCAAGAAAAGGCCAGAGAGCACGGTGACCTCCAAGGATTTTACTCCATCTGTGAAATCCAGAGAAGAGAAGCTGGTGCCAAGGTGCTCCAGTGTTGTAGCAATGGACAAAGATCTGGGGATGGCAACTGTTCTTAAAACTGTTCTTAAAACTTTCCTTAAAAAAACCTGTTCTGAAAACCTGCAGGGCACAAGCAGGGAGGTGAGGGACCTGTGTGCCTGCTCAAGCCTCGTGCCCAGGTGTGCTCCTGGCACTCCACCAGCAGCTTTGAGAAGCTGCAGCCATTAAGGAAATCGCCTTGCAAAGAAAACTTTGGAGTGAAAGGAATGAAGAAAACTTCCAGAGCAAGGCACACTGTTCCTGCAGTATGCTGCCACACTGCAATTACAGCTAAATCTAAGGGTCTGTAGAAATTCTAAATTCTCACTTTAAAACATAAAACCCCTTGGGTGCCAAAGGAAAACATGCATGTGACAATGCACACACACCTCCGAATTCTTGCACATCTACTCAGTTTTAAACATGCACAGAACTCTCTCAGGTCTCTCGAAGCACCATTTAAATATCAAATAAACCATGTACACAGGCACTTTTGCAGCACAGTGGTGTGAGGCACAGCCACTCCTCAAGCCCTGCCCAGAGCAGCCTGGGCTGAACCTGGGGAGGTGCAAGAGAGGAACCTGCACGAGTCCCTGGGATTTAAAATCAGCACAACAAATGACAAGAAAACCCTACAATTTCATCCAAGCTTGGCTAGAGGGCGAAAGCCTACTCTTGGTTGTTCCATTTTGTAGCAAACTTCTTGGTCTGGGTCCAAGATTTCTGCATTTCCATTGACAGAACTGAAGACCAGCTTTGTCTGATGCTCCCTGGCTTATTAAACCTGCTAATTTGTATTTATAACTATAAATATAGAGATCAGAACCCAGGTCGAGCACTTTCTAGAATTCCCTGGTGTGAACTCTCACAGCACAATGCAACCCCCAGTTTTATTTGGCAGAAACAAGGATGGGAGCAATAAGATCTTAAGCACTTGGAAAAACAAGATTGTTATCTCGCTTTTTCAATGCTATTAGCAGAAAAGTAGCCAGCAATATGTAGGTCATCGGCAGGAGCTGCTTTGGAAGTCTGTGAACAATTTAGAGGAAGGAAGAGGTTTCCCTTTGTGGTTGAATAAGTTACTCTATATCCATGAAGGAGCTGCGCTCACCCCAAAGGGAGCAGCATTATCGGCAGATGAATGAACAGGGCACTCTGTGTTATGCCAGGAGCACTGTCTTTGAAAACAAGGGAGACAAGGAAAGTGGATTCTGTGTGGCTTTTATTTTCCTGTCTGCCATTGTAACGGAGCTCCTCCATTAACTCATTCTTGTCAGGCTGAATTGGAAGTGACACTCAATAACTCGCACAGCATCTGCTGCACTCTGCAGAGCTGGGGATGCTCGGGAGGAGCTGGCACTGCTCAGACACCCAGGGCAGCTGCAGAGAGCCAGGGTGTGCTGGGGAGACATCCAGCTCCTCTTCAGGTCACCTGGGATCTCCAGGTCCTACCCAGGCACCGGTGGAAAATCTGCTCAATGTGAATTTTCCTCTTTAACTGAGTTATCAGCACTCCATTCCCCACTGAGCACCCACTCACTTCAGCAGGCTGCAGCAGGATTTCCCAGCACACCGGGGCTGGATCTGCCAAGGGATGCTTGAAAAAGAATGGATTTTTGTATTTTACAGCCTGCACAGTGGCTGAGGCAGGTCCCAGGCATCTGCACGAGTGTCACAGCACTGCCACGGTGATGCTCTCACAAACCTTCTGGCTGAATTTTCCCATCTTGTCCTGGTGCCATTTTCGTGCTGTGGTTCGTCCTCACCTTGTCCTTTTCCGAATGGAGCACAAGGAAGAAAACCTCAAAAGTGGGACATATTTTCCCAGTGATAATCTTTACTCTTCCTTTTCTGTCCCTCCCCTTATTTCACTAGATTCTTTGGCAGTGGCCTAGATTTAACATCCTTTTACAGCCGATTCTTGTGGCTGCAAAGCCCTGCTAATATCACATTGTACTAGTCTGAAAAAAATATTTAGGGCAGGGAGAGTCTTTTTGGTCTGTGTTAGCACACAAATGTCTTGAGACAGAACAGAAACTCAGAGGTGCTGCTACAATGTGAGTGGTAGCAGGAATTAAACATATTTATATCATATCTCTGGATGGAGAGAGAGAAAGGGGAGAAAGGGGAAGGTAAATTATCTAGAATGTGAAGGGAATTGTTTGTTTACTCCCTTATTTCTGACTCTCCTTTCTTTTTTCAAACACCTCGTGTTTCTTTACCTTCCCTTCTATATCCTCAGCCTTTCTATACCCTTAATATTTTTGCTGCTGAGTTATTGGTGTATTGTTCACAGCTACTCACTGTAGCAGAAGGTAACAATGGCAATGATCCACTAAACCAATTCTTAAATCATTACCAAAATACAACCTGACCAAACCAGAAAAATTCTCCAAAGCAGCCTAGAGAGGACAGTTCCCAAAGCTGGCAGCACAAGGGCGTGCATGTGTCCGTATTTCTGTTCCACAGGCCCAGCAGAAGAGGTTCTGCTTCCCCTTGCAGCAGCCTCTGATTGCTGTGTTGATCACAGCTCCCATCTGCTGAGTCAGTGTTTGCTCTGCTCTGCTCTCCACCAGACCTTGCAGCAATTCTGAAAGCAAAACCAAGGAAAAACAAACCTTGCTTTCACTTTTTTTCCCCCCTCAGTTGCTATTTTTAAACCAGAAAATGTCACAGTTCTGCTTTGGGACACAACCAAAATAAAGCAGGGATTCAGAGGAAAATAATAAAGGGGCCAAGAATAAGGGGATGAGGATTTCTGCAATGTGTTCTAACAGGACACAGAACCACAGGGGGACTGTGTGTGAAGGAATAAAAAAAAAAAAAAGAATAAAACAGGCAGCTTTGTTTGAAGAAGTTGCAAGTAACTCAAGAGTTGCTGTTCCCTCCCCTCAGTGCAGGGACTGTGTTATCAAAGTGCTGTTTGCATCCACAGCACTCCCCAAATGAGCTTGAGAGCCCCAGGAATTTAGCTAGCATCCTCCTGGGGGGTTTGAAAGGGGCTGCTGGATGTGGCACGGAGCTTTGTTCCCGGGAAAGCTCCAGATCCTTTCTGTGCTGAAGTGAGTGTGTGAGCCCGAGTGGCTGTGTCAGAGGGATGATCTCAGTTCCTCGAGTGCCTTCCATTGTGTGGTACTCATCCCTTACAGGCTCACTGCATTTATTCTGTGCTGACCCAGCCAGCCCCCATGCAGCACACACAAAACCAGAATAAATAACACAATATTCATCATTCCTGGGCAGTGTTGCAGGGACCTGTGTGAAAATGCTGAGCAGCAGGGCAGGGGGGTTGCAGAGAGGCATTTGTCTGCTCTGGCACCGCTGCTCTGTGCTAATGATTTTGGACAAAGGAACATTTAATCCCCAGAGCTCGTGGATCTGAACAGCATCTGATGTGGGGTGGACAGGACAGGCACTCAGCACTCTCAGAATATTTCCAAGGGGAGAATCTTCAGAATGTTTCCAAGGAGAGAATCTTCAGAATGTTTCCAAGGAGAGAATCTTCAGAATATTTCCAAGGAGAGAATCTTCAGAATATTCCCAAGGAGAGAATCTCTCTGTGCCCGTTCCAGAGTACCTGCCTGGGAACTCCAGATGTGCAGCTGAGCTGAGCTGAGCTGGGTTGAGCTGGGCTGGGCTGAGCTGAGCTGAGCTGAGCTGAGCTGAGCTGGGCTGGGCTGAGCTGGGCTGGGCTGGGCTGAGCTGAGCTGGGCTGAGCTGAGCTGAGCTGAGCTGGGCTGGGCTGAGCTGGGATGGGCTGAGCTGGGCTGGGCTGAGCTGGGCTGAGCTGAGCTCAATGGGGCTAGGCTGAGCTGGGCTGCTCTGCCTCCTGCTCACAGCTCCTGCCACAAACCAGATGTGCAGCTGAGCAGGGCTGAGCTGGGCTGGGCTGGGCTGAGCTGGGCTGAGCTGGGCTGGGCTGAGCTAGGCTGAGCTGGGCTGAGCTGAGCTGGGCTGGGCTGAGCTGAGCTGGGCTGGGCTGGGCTGAGCTGGGCTGGGCTGCTCTGCCTTTTTCCTGCTCACAGCCCCTGGCACAAGCCCAGTGCCCTGCCTGGGAACAGCTGGGGCTGCCCTGGCTCAGCAGAACTGCAGAACTGTCTCACCAGCAAGGCTGAAGAGTTCACAGGTCCTGCTGTGATAACACCAGGATTTACTCAGTTGTTGTGATTTGAGCTCAGAGGTTGAACCAGTGAAGAATCTCTGTGTTAATAACTCATTTTAACTACAGGGAGAACATGAGATGATGCCCCAGTGCCAAGCCAGGCAGTAAAAGCAGCAGCTCTTACCTACAGGCCTTGAGAAAGAGCTCGACTCAGAACCTCCCAGTGCACATCTGTGGCTCCACAAAGGCAGGAAAAGTTTGTGTGGATTGTCCTCTGGAACTGTTTTGTGCCTGCAGTAACCGCAGGCTCTCCCTTACCTGGAGCTCTTTATTCAGGGTGCTTGTCCTGCCACCTTGGAGGCTGCACTGGCCACTCTCTGCCACAAGTTTATACCTTCAGAAATAAAATGCACCTGACTTAGTGCAGCTCTAGGTGAGTAAACAAAATATCTTTCTTCTGCTGAAGAGGTTTGGCTGTGCAATCAGGAGTAATTCAGTACCTGTTTGCCTCAGTGCTGCCTAACAAAAGGCAGATTCCACGCCCTCATGGAAGAAAGATCAAAGGCTTTTCTGGCATTAATGAATGTTAAGCAAAAACCCCAAATATTTAATCAAGAGGGAACAAAACCTGAAGACTCACACAGCTGTGAGCATTTTTCCAGGTTTTCATGGTTCATATTTGAATCACATCTGAGGGTTTGTTACCAGGAACGTGAGCAGGATTAAAGTCCCGTGGCAAAGGGTGGGATTTCCAAAGTGTTTTTAAAACTCCAGATTGGAGTGGGGCCCAGGCTGGGACAGCAGGGGAAGAGCTGTTCGGGGCTGTCACTGTGAAAAAGCAGTTAGTGTGATGGAGTGTGGTTATGAGTCAGAAACACAACGAACACTTTGGAGGGAGCCAAAAGGGAAAGGATGCACCTGACTGCTTCTGCAGGGCTGGGCACCAGTGAGACAATAATTCTTTCACAACCAAGGGCTGTCAGCTGATACCCTGAGCCTGGAGATTTGATTGCCCAGCTTAAAACACACAATGCACTTGTCACACAACCACCTCAACAATTGTAGTGGTGCATTTTTTTTGTGCTCATGAGCCTTGGGGATGGATCAGAACCCACTCTGCACTGACCCAGCACACAGGGGTGCTTTCCCCAGGGATTTTATGGAAGATGAGGGGCAGGAAAACCCAGAGCTGGCCACTGATACTGGCCCTCACAACAAGAAAAGTCGTGTTCCACCAGGTGTTTGAGTGATGCTGCTGTACAGACACCACAGCACAGGAGAGGTTTCAGCATTACAGGGATTAAAATGCAATTATTCAGGAGATGTTTCAGAAATGCTCCACCTGCTCACAGAGGTAACACAAACAAAGCCAAAGGGGCTTAGCTGAAAAATAATAACGAAGTGCTAAAGGAGCCATGAAAAGGAGCAGTTGTGACACCCAGCTGGTGTGTGGAAGGCTTTGGGAACAGAACCCACAAAAGCCTTGGCAGAGGGGAGAGGGGACACCTGGCTGAGGGGGGACAGCACAGGGTGCCACAACACAACCCAGACATGGGGAGATAATCCCTGCAGGAACTGGGGAGGAGAAAACGGGGATAGGATGGAATTTGCTGGTGTGGGCACAAAGAGGTTCTGCCTACCAGGAGATGAAATCCCAACCATGAGATTCCACGTTTCACCCGTGATCCAGGGCAGAAAAAAAGGGTTTTAGCTGTGCTCTGTGAGCACATCATCATCATCATCATCATCATCATCATCATCATCATCATCATCATCATCATCACCATCATCACCATCACACACACTTGGATGTGATGATCCATGGAGGAAAAACGAGGCAAAAGTAAAATTCAGGTTGTTGACCCAAGGCTGGTAAGATGAAAGCAAAGGAAGGAGCATCACAGTTCCCAGGCAATCATCAGAAACAACGTGGAGATTCCAGCTCGGATAGAGGGGACCTTCCTTTGTCAGAGCTAAAAAGGAAAACCAGCTGGAAAATTGGCATTCTGGTTAGAGAAAGAAGGAATGGAAAAGGAACCAGGGGATGGTTTCTGTTTTAGCACCCACCCTTAGCAATAGCAGAGCTGCCATCTTCCTGCCCATCACATTATTTATGCTTATGCAAAATGATTGATTGCAAAAGAACCTTTCAAGTGCTGATGAGATCAAGCAATGCAGGGCCATGACTGAAGCACGATCTTGCACTGAGGCTGTAATTACAGTGGTGATGCAGGAAGTGCAGACAATGATCCTGCTCCCCTCTCACGGTCCCAGCTGCATGAGGAGGAGTTCAGAAACCATTATTTATTTAACTGTGCAACTGGTGCCTTTACTGGGGAAATCAGAGAGCCAGGGGGAAAAGGCAGAAGATTCTGTGCAATTTGTAAGTGTCTACTTTCAAAGTAAACCACATGAAAAATTCATTTAAATGTTTCAGAGTGAAACGTTCAGGTGGTGAAAATTGGGGAACCTCCTACAAAATCAATGAAGCTTTTCATCAGTTGGATATGCTTTGGTTACCTCTTTATCTTTCTCTTCTTTTTTTCTCAATACAGTTGAAACCCAGTTTTATTTATGTGGACTGCATAATGACCCATTAATAGAGAAATCACCTGGCAGATGAAATATTAATGAGGATAAAACCAACAAAAAATTACCTGCTAGAAAAATCTTGTTTAACAAATACTTGTGTGAAGTGCTCAGCTTCTTAGAACATAGATGGTGTTGAGAATTTTTATTATTCATTATTACGAATGATGAAAAGAAGAGATATTGCTCTCTCAATCCATCAAAGCCCAAAAGGAATCTATGTTTTACAGAAGGGGAATAGAAAAAAATAAGTTATATTCTCTAGAATGAGGTCAGTGTTCATTCTTGGAGATGTAGAAAATGCACTCTGAATTATATATATAATTATTGATTATTATATATAATGTCACCCTGGGCTGCCTGGGTCACCCTGGGCTCTGTGGTGGCACAGGGGAGGCAGGAATTGGGGATTTGGGATTTCCCTGCCCTGTGCAGGGATTGTCACCTTTCAGAGGAGCCCTCGAGGTTTCTGTGGGACACAGCTCAGTGCTGACTCAGCACCCCCACCCTGCCCTTTTGAATTCTGCATCATCTGAGCTCAGAGCCAACAGATGATATCTGCAAAACACCTCTTTTAATGCAAGGAGAAACACTTCAGTTGTTTGGCTCCATAGCAGAGAAGTTATCAGAATGATAATTATCAGTTGTCTCACGGGAGCTTTTCACTAGAGTGTCAGAGTCACCAAATCCAAGCAGAGCCCACAAAATTGCCACTCCCTGCCTTGGCAGACACTTCTCAGTGCCACACAGGGCTGAGGACACATCCCTGTCAGGGAGGGAATAGAAAAGATAAACTCTAATTGTGATTTGTGCCTCTCCCAGCCACTGTGTGTTACGTGACTCCAACACACAGGAGGGGAAAAAAACATCTAAAATCTCTGCCAGTTTAACCAGAGAAAATTCCTGTTTCCTGACCCCAAATCAGGCAATCAGCCTGACTCTGGGTGTGGAGCAAGACTCATCAGCCAGGCATGAGCACAACTGCAGCACCCCTTGCCAAATCCACCCCTGGGCTGTGGCCAACCCCCAGGGCTTTGGAGGGAGACAGAACAGGGGGTTGGAAAGATGCAGAAAGAAATCCTGGGCTTCCATAGCCTTATTGTGATGGACTAGAGACAAACAAATAAAAAGGTAAAAAATAGAGTTCACCTTGTACACCCTGAAGATGACAATATTTGCACTCCACTCTCTCAGAAAAAGAAAGGACCAGAGGTTTTAGGCAAGCTGCTGTCAGAGAGATGTGATGAGATTTTATTTTGGATAGGAGGGGAATTTCTTTTGTAAGAGTTAAAAATCCCACCCAAAACAGCAAAATCCCACCCTGTGCTCACCCATTTCTTGTCCATCCTGTGCTCACCCATTTCTTGTCCATCCTGTGCTCACCCATTTCTTGTCCACCCTTTGCTCACCAAGGCTGTGTGACCAATTCATATGTGCAGCAGTTTAAAGGAAAAAAAAACAGAAATTTGGGCAATTTTTCCTTTTTCTCACTGAAGGTTCCTAACTTAGAGGAAAAGATGTTTTTCCAGTAATTGCACCAGCCCCATTCCTGGCTGGCACAGCAATCTCAAAGCGCAGTGACCAATCACAGACTGTGCCAGAGTCACAAACAAAAAGAACTTAGCTTTTTAAATAAATCCCTCAAATAACCCACAGCATTTCAATAAAATAAACTGTGGTCACTTCATTTCCAATATGCTTTAAAGATTCCTACTTGGGGAGCAAGAGATGCAATAGAATTGGTAAAGGTGTCTTTTAGTTCATTATTTTCTTTACAAGAATGATTTACTGATGGTATCAGCTGCCTCAAATCTCTTTTGTAGTTGTCTGATTTTTAGGAGCTGGGCAGAGCACAGACTTAAATTCCTGAGGGAGATTTCTCAGATAATCTATGGAAAATGCTGGATTTTGGCAGATGAATCAAACTCCTCCAGCAAAAAGGTGTGACTGTAATGCAGAATCTCTGGACTACAAAGTAATTATACATTAGCAGAAGAAATGATCGGCAAAGAGAAGTTGTCCTGTAACATCTAAAGCTGAGGTGCAATAATTGTTCCATGAAATGCCAGATTGGGGATGTATGCTGCAATCCTACTGTCACAGACAATATCTGTTGTTTTTATTGCCCATGATATGAAGTTTTCATTGCTCCCAAACCTCATCAGAGACTGTTTAATGAATGATTATAAAACAAGAAAATAAAACTCTGATCACACATTGACATGCTGTGTTTTATAAAATATGAGGATTCTGTAAGTCACCAAGCATTCCCATGTTAAAGATCCCAAACTCTGGGATCCATCCATTCACCCTCCCCTCCAAAATCCCTCCTGCTGCTCTGCCTTGGTTTCACTCCTCTGTTTTAGACTGGTTATTCAAGGTTTTGCTCTCACCAACCTCATGAAGATGAAAGAGGCAGCACAGAGGTGGTACAGTGCTGTCCTCACACAGCAAAGCTGGTTCCTCTGCCACAGGAATGCAGGAAGGTGTGGGAGCCCCAGCAGACATCAGCTCTCTGCACGAGGGCCAGCATGATCTGCAGCACACAGATCCCATCAGGGACATTCCTGACAGACAGGCACCTCCAAAAAACTGTGGGACCCTGGGCTCTGCAGCTCTGGGCTGATGCTGCTGGTGTCCCAAAACTGTGGAATCCCAAAGCTGAGGTGTCCCTAAACCTGTGATATATCCCAGAGCTGTGATATATCCCAAAGCTGTGCTGTATCCCAGAGCTGTGGTGTATCCCAAATTTGTGGTGTATCCCAAAGCTGTGATATATCCCAAATTTGTGGTGTATCCCAAAGCTGTGATATATCCCAAATTTGTGGTGTATCCCAAAGCTGTGATATATCCCAAGGCTGTGCTGTATCCCAAATTTGTGGTGTATCCCAGAGTTGTGATATATCCCAAACCTGTGCCTGTATCCCAAACCTGTGCTGTATCCCAAAGCTGTGCTATATCCCAAACCTGTGTTATATCCCAAAGCTGTGATATATCCCAAACCTGTGCTGTATCCCAAACCTGTGCTGTATCCCAAACCTGTGCTGTATCCCAAAGCTGTGCTATATCCCAAATTTAACAAACCCCACAGTCTGAGGGGATCATTCATGACCCCAACAGGAGCCATATGAGGTCTAGGACAGCAGACTCAAAGCCATGAAATGCTGAGCATTTATTGGAGTTACTGCTCCGTGCTTCTGCTCTGCACTCCAGTGCCATGGTGGATTTTAAGGGATTTCTCTGCTGTACCCAACTGATTTTTGGTCAGAGGTTTGGATCATGTGTCACTCGTGCCATGGGACACAGAAAACAAACAGGAACCAGCCATCCCTTTCCAGCATGAACAGCTCTAATTAACATGGGAATTTATTTTGCAGGTTGTTTTTGTTGTCTTCAGACATTACTTCTGCAAATAATCAAAATGAAAAGGAGACATATTCCTTGTTAAAAAAAATAACAAACCACACCTGACTACACAGTTTCTTGAAGTGCTGCTGGTACATTTAAAGTACAAATGTAAAAGATTAAGCCTGCCTTGAAATATTATTTACTGGTTTGAAATATCAACATGCTCAGTACTCTCATGGTGAGATTTTCATGTATGGGCAGACTGTGATGCTAGAAAAGGACACTTTGTCATTTACATCTAGGACACTACTCACAGACTGCAGCTATGTGAGTCCTGTGTGGTTTTGAGTAGAAAAAATGAAAAACGAGCCATGGAGCACTCACTGCAGTGACCCAGGGGTGCTGTGCAGCTCTGGTGCACACTTCTACATCACTCACAAGCAGATTCTGTACTTGATAAAGTCAGCTGCAAAGCTGGCACTAGCACTTCAAAAAGGCTACTTTAGTTAAAAACAGAGAGCAGTGGAGCCCCTGCAGCTCCGGTTTGGGTTTGTCTGGTTTTTAACGTTGTGCAGGAGGAGATCTCATTGACTGGGATGCTGCCTTTTGGTGCCGGGATGGAACAAGAGCTCCAGAGCAGGCAGATCCTCTCCCTCGGACATTTCAAAGGAACCTCCTGCAAGGCCAAGGAGCTTTTTGTTATGTAAACGACCCCAGCTTGTTTGTTTTGGTTGCTGTTTTTAAATGCCAAGTTGTAGATATGTCAGTTGTGTTAAACACATCAAACAGGGAGGCAGAACATCAGCCTGCTGCACCCTGAGCTGTGCTGGAGACACCGGCAGTTTGCTCAGGGCTGCATTTCAAACAGCAGCTCTTTGATGCTCTAAATGCATCAGCGCTGGGAGGAGCAGCAGGACAGGGACAGGAACAGGGGCAGCCAAACCGAGAAGCTGCTGCCCCAGAGATCGCCTCAGACTGCTCCCAAAACTCAGACAAACCAAAAACTGCCCCTGCCACCGCTGGCAGTGACACCCTGCTGCTCCTGGAGTCAGTCCGAGCAAAGCCAGATCTGCAAGTTCAAAAAAAAAAACGAGTAAAGGACGTGCCTTAAATTTGGTTTTATCATACCCTGCAAATGAAGGGCTTTGAGGAGTTTTCAAAACTGATCAAAGAGCTGTGTAATACACCCCTTCACAGCCCAGGCTCTGCCGGCTCCAAGGGTGGAATTTTCAAAGAAATATGCAGAAGAACCTGTTGCCCCAGATAAGTTAATTAACAAAACCAGTAATGGCTGGAATTCTGAATTTGATTATTCTTCAAACCTTCTCTTGCCACTGCATTGTGATTGTTTCCAAAACCACACATTGGCAACTTCAGTTTACCAAAAGTAATACTCTTCTAATGGTGTAAGATGCTGTGCACAGAGCTAGATAATCAGATTCCACTCCAAATATTGATATAGGTGTCCAGGATAGCCAGGGAAGCATGGAATGAAAACCTGGATGCCTTTCTGTGTCTGTGAGGAGAGCAGGGGGTCAGAGCAGTGCAATGCAAACCAAACTGCTGGACACCAGATTCAGGCAAAAATGAGTTGAGTTTGGGCATCTCTAGCTTGAGGATTTTCACAATGCCAGCTCCCTTGAGGCATTTCCTCCTTCCTCCCCTCCTAAGGCTCTGTTCTCTGTATCTATAACCTGTGCACTCACTACCTGTGCTCACTGCTGTCTGTATCTATAGCCTGTGCATTAATTGTGCTCACTGCTGTCTGTATCTATAGCCTGTGCACTACCTGTGCTCACTGCTGTCTGTATCTACAGCCTGTGCTCACTCTTCTCTGTATCTATAACCTGTGCTCTGTTCTCTATATCTATACCCTGTGCATTACCTGTGCCCAATTTTCCTTCTCCTGCCTTTTCTGGAGGAGCTCTCAGATTCCACACAGCCACACTCAGTCAGTGTTTACCTTCTTGTGAGATTCGCTATCAAAGACAGCCCTACAGCACTCACATTCAGAATCTCTTTCCCACAGCTCTCCTTGTTAGATATGCAAAGCAGGTCCTTGAAGAGCTATTACAGAGCGTGAAAAGAAACATCAGATTTGGTTCACTCCTGATGCTCCTACCCCAGTACCAGACCAAACCGAGCAGAATCCTGCTCCCCACAGCCTGTGTTGGTCACACACCTCCCAAAGCTGAGCAGAGCACAGTGCACTGTCCATGGGTGCTGTGACACTCTCTGCACTTGGGCAGCCTTGGCTGTGTGCTCCAGGGAAGCTTTCAAGCATCTCCAGAGCTGCTGCAGACTGGGCAAGCTGAAAGTCAGCCACAACACAGGCTCAGCCTTTCTAATGAAATTTGCTGGGTGATTGTTTGGTCGTGACAGGCCCAGACCCAACAAAACAAATCTGCTGGTCTGGTCCATGGCCCCCAGAATGCAGAGCTCAGCTCTCAGTGTCTTCATAGAAAGATGTAGGAGAGACAGGGGAAAGAGCCCCCAAAAACCCTGCCTGGAGCTGAGTTTAAGCTGTAGGAGAAGGTTTTTTTTTGTCCATCCTTTCTCAGCCATGACCATGCTGAAAACAGCCACTAAAAGCTGAGAGAACCTGGGAGCTGAGCTGGGAATGGAAACCCAGCCTCAGCAGAAGAGCTGCTCCAGGAACAACGGCCCTGCTGCACCCTGCTCATGGGGCTCAACTGCAAAACTGCTCACAGGGGAATTACTGAAACACCTAAAAACATCTGAGAGTGTGAAACAATCTAGAGTGATGCTCCATCTTCCAAATCCCACAATTCACATTTATTTAGTGCACTGTTCTGTCCTTAAAATTGCCTTTATAGTTATCACCATGCCTATACTTGATTAAATAGCATTTTTACCTGGTTTCAAATGGAATCCCTTAATTTAGCATAAAGTGTATGTAGACATGTAGCTTGGTTTTTATTCTCTACTAATTGTCAATGAATAACTTATGAAAATGTTGCTAACATCTTATGTCAAACAAGAAAGGCTTATTGAAGAAACAAAAAGGCTGCATCAAGATTGTTGCAAAAGGATGGGAAGTCTAAGGAAACTGTCATATCTCACTGTTAAAATCAGGATCCTAAAGAACAAAAAGGTTCTTTTATGTAATTTTTAAAAGAAAAAAAGATGACATGATTAAAAACACCCCCAACATCTACAGTAATGAAAGGTGTAAAACCTCAGTAGAAATCTGTCATTTAAAAATCCATTTACAAGACAAAATGTTGTCAATATGAAATAAAATATTTTGACCACAAAAATATTAAAAAGAAGCAAAATGGCATAACTTAAAGGGTATCAAAGGTCCAGATGTCAACACCATGGTTCCAGTGTTATCAAATGAGTGCAGTGGTCACAGGCCAGGTCTGGAATCTGTTACAGACCCACAGGAGGGACAATCAGTGTCCCTGTAATGCCCTGGGCAGTGCTGGCAGCTCAGTGAGAGCCAGGCTGGGCTCCTGCCACAGCTGGAGCTGGGAAAACTGGAGCACAAACCCCTCCTCAGGCTGGCACTGCAGTGAGGGGGGGCTTTCCCCTCTTTTATCAACTGCTCTAATGTTCTTTGTGCCTTTCCTGTTTTTTATTTCACACAGACATTAGTCTCAGATAAAGGAACTATAAAATAACAAACATCCAAGACAGAACCAAACAATGCCTGCCTTCCACAAAAGAGTGTTTTCAGGCTGAAGGCACCTGCTCAGAACTGGCAGTCTCCTCTTGACAGTCTGCTGTGTTCATCAGCACCTTTGGCAGCCCAGAACTTTGAACCTCTGCTCCTTACCACAGCCTTTACCCAAAAAGAGAAAGATAAAACACGAGTTTTGAAATCTCTTTTCGTTTCTGGGGAACAAAGAGGACTCAAAGCAGTGGCAGGTCCTGGCCAGTGGCACCCAGAGCTGTGTGTGGGCAGATTAGAGAGTGAGGGGATGCAGCACAGAGAGGAGGGGAGGGGAGCCAGGCACAGGTGGGTGATGAAAGCTGAGCAGCACAGGGCAAGGGAAGGGAATGAGGGGATGGGGGCACAGCCTGGGATCCACCCCAGACAGGAGAGGAGAGGCAGCAAAGATGGGAACTGGCTGGAGAACCTCTGGGGAGCTGCCTTGCCAGCAGGAAATGCAGATTTATTAATACCAAGTATTTTGCAATTAATGTGTGTTCTCAGAAAGCCAAAATATACTGAAAAACCCCCCAAATAAATCTTCATTCCAACATTATCAACATCCAGTATTTCTGAATTTCATTTTGAAATGACAGTCCTTTTGCAACATGGGCTTTGTACATTCTAACATAGCTGGATTTTGAAAATATAATTGATATAGTTTCATTCACTGATACTTTTTCCTGTATCATGAATTTATGTCACATCAGGGTTTTCAAAAGATGCTTTGATGTGGGAAAATAAAATAAAAATAATGACTTTCCTGTAGCTCATGCTTTCCTTGAGATAGGAAGTTTGATTGAAAGCATACACTGAATTTAGCTGGACACCCATTGACTCCAGTGGAGCAGTTCTATGAGGAGATCTTGAAGAATGGAAGGAAAAAACTAGTGACAACAAACTGGAGGAATTCCTCTGGAAACAATGCCCTACAAACACACAGGGGGATCGCCCCGTCCTGCCTTTGATGTTCAACTCCCCAAAGCTTCACTTTGCTGGCACAGGAAAAGCAGAGCTGGGGACCCAGGGCTGTTCTCAGAATGGAATTGCTGATCCCAGGCTGCACTGGCAGGGCTGTAAACCCAGCCCTGCCTCACTGCAGAACCAGCTCAGCACTCACTGCTCTGCAGCCCTGGGGAAGGCACTGCCTTGCTGGGCTGTTTGCTGGAAACAGCCCCTCCACTTCCCAGCCAGACCTGCAGCTGTTTGCAGCAGGGTTACTGAGCTAAACTCCTCTCTGCCAGAGCAGGACCTGTGTGTTACACAGAGCTGAGCCTGTGTCTCTGCTGGATAAACCTGTGAGCACACAGCAGGCTGCAGCTGATCAGATCCAAGGCAACATGGACTATTGTCTGGATAAAAATAATGGAAAGCAGGTTAATATCAGCACTCAGGCCGAGTGGAACTTGTGGCCCCCAGAAAATCAAGGTTTTGTGATGGGGATGCTGGTACCTCCTTAACTGTTACAGCACAAACAGCCACTGCAGCACAGCTCAGAGCCAGCTCCATCGAGGACTGCTCTGTAAATGAATAATGACTTTGCTTAAAGCTAATCAACATCAAGTGTGTTAGGAAAGATGAAATAGTGCTGGAAGGCAGTGGGAGGTAGAGGAGCCTCAAAGTGCAAACAGGTGCTGATCTCCCTTCAGGGGGGATTGAGTGGCACAGACCTTACAGGGCTGTCACTTCTGATCAAAGCAAGCTCCAAGACCACATAATCACCATCACCCACCTTTTAAAGGATGCCCTGATTTATCATCTGTCACTGTTAATAACTTGGCTACTCTGTCTGAAATACTTAAAAACATTACACGAGGATAACATTTCACATTTTTTTAAAGAAATGCGTAAATGTTTTGAACTAACAGGCACTGGAGCTCGCCCTTGGAGCCATCTGTGGCAGCAGACCACCTGCCATCAGGAGCCCACCTGAGCAGGAATATCCCATCCCTGCAGAGCCACCCCTGCACAGGGCTGGGGCTGGGCTCTTGGTGCCCTCTGACAGCCAGATGTGCACAACAGCTGCACAATACCTGGCAGTGAAATGAGCTCTGGGCAGAACCTGAGGAGGGATCTCCGTGAACTTGATAAAGGACCTGAACACTGCTGGCCTGAGCCCTGCAGCTGCTGAGCTTTGTTATGAGAATCAGCATTTCACCCAGAAACAAGACTTGTACCATGGTAATTACAATTTTGTGGGGTTTTGCCCTGGATCCCATTTCCCCCTGCTGATCTCATGCTTTTACCTCATTAATCTCTCCTCAGTAAATCACTCTGTTCTACCAAACTGCCTTGGCCAGAAAAAGGAACTTTCTGCCTTTCTTTTACCTGTTCACAAGCCTGTGGCAAACCTCTGGTTCTTGATTTAGTGTAGAATGCATTTCTTTCAGAATTTTTATCTGATAAATGCCACTGGACATTTCTTCCTCAACAAGTTTCCTAGGGAGTGACTGGATTGTTAAAATAACCACATACAGACACTTTTCCTAAAAGTCTGAGATAAGCAAATACTCATTGGCAGTAAAGAAAAAATCTGTAAAATTCAACTAACAAAAATACAAACATGATTTCACTAAAATTTAAAATTACTGTGAAAAATAAAGAAGTTTAATGTTTTTGAGATGTTGCCTTAACAACTTTTAGTATTGTTATCATTTAACTAATATGTAGCCTTTTATGACAAGAGCACAGATCTGTGTTAAATATTAATTACTATATTAAATTAATTGCTTTGAAAACAAGTGTATTACTTCCCTTTAACAGTAATAAACTTCTGATTCCTTAAGTAGCAACTTCAGTATTAAACTGTTAAGAGTTATGGGATGGCAAAAGTACGATTTCTGAATTAATTAATTCTTAAGATATCCTCAAAGCCAATCACTACATTCTGCTGCATTTACAGTGTACCAGTCCTGGTGTAAATAACTGGCACCATTGTACTTGAGGAATCTCATTTGCTTACCAGTAACCCCCCCCCAAATAATTCCTGACTAACTGCAAGCATGAAATAAAGTCTGAGCACTCGGTTCAGAGTTTAGCAAGAATCTATTTGTGACACCATGCCTCCAGCCAAGCATTATTTGTCATTTCCACAGAAAAAGGAGCAGTTCTGCTCTGTGACAATGAAGGCCCAAGCTGGCAATGGAATGAGCTGAGAGTGGCAGCAGCAGCTCAGCCACTGCTGAACATCCATCCCCACTTTTTCTGTCTTCCAGAATCCTGCTAGCAGGCTGTAAGGATTCATCATCAGAGTAAATAAAAAGCAGATAATATTCTATACCCACAAAGATGGTGAGATGTTTGTTATTCCAGTGACTGGTGCACCTGGAGCCAAGCCTGGGACCATCCCCTGAACAAACCTGTCAGAGGTGAGTTCTGTGTGAGGCACACGGGATCCTGCTGAGTGTCACACACAAACCAAACACAGCCCCGGAGGCTTCACGGCAATCTGCAACACTCAGGTCGTGTTAAAACCCCCCATTTCTCAGGATCTGATTGAGCCAGAGCATGGACAGATGCACAGCCGTGGATTCAGCAGTTCAGAAGTGCATTTGTTTGTGCAATGTCCAGCTCTGGCTGCAGCACAGTGTCCTCAGACAGGATTAACTTCCAGGGCATCTCAAAGCCTGTGTCAGACATGGCACACTGGCACAAAAACGCAAAAAGATATTTTCTCTTCCTCAAAAGTTAAATTTTGTATCAAAAGCTGCTTTATCTATGTGCACTTTAGACATGAAGATTATTGATAATACCTGCAAGATCATTTATGTCACTCAAGCTCCTTGCCACTGCTGGGAACACTTAAAAACAGTACAAAAAGGCAAGAATTTATCTGCCACGCTGCACAGATAAGTTGAAAAAGCAGACCACTACTAAAGAACCTTCTGTTGGAAAACTCCCAGCCACTCCATGATGTCACAAGGATCCCCACGCTCCATGAGACCTGTTCTTCCTGCAATGGGATCCCTGACAAAGACTTCTAGAGCAGCCTGGGTGACAGGGAGGGTCTGTCCCTGCTCACCAGCTGATCCAGCACCTGGAAAACTGCAGGGACAGCTGCAGGTTCACACAAAAACTTCTTGAAAATGTATTTAGGGTTTTCATCAGGTAACTCCCCTGAAGCAGAACTCAGACCCTGCATTTGCACTCCCCGTGTCCCCCAAGCCTTTCCCCAGATGGTGACACTCTCAGTGGTGCTGGAAAGGGGAGAACCCCCCGAAAAGAGAGACTGAGTCGTGCTCCAGCTGCGGGGAGTGGGGCTGAGATCTGATCTTTGACACGCTGAATGCTGCCCATGCAAATGCTGAAGGCTCATTGTTGTAATCTCAGTGCTTTGTAAACCTGCTCCACATGCTCACATTTTTACATCACTAAAACCCACTCCTTTTCTCAGCTGCAGAGGCTCACAGAAATACACACCTTCGAAATCCATTTATTTCATTTCACCTTGCAATTTCTTTCGAGTCAATTACTGTTCTGTTTATACTTGCAGGCAAGTATAACAACAGCTATTATATCCAAAGTGTGCTTTTATCAAATGATCCAGGAAACAAGTTTATTAACTGCAAAGCACATCAGAGAAAGTTTAGAACACACAAAATTATCAAACTAAAGAACATATTTTATTTTTAATAAAATAGTGGAGCATGAAAAATAATTGTATATTACAAATATATACAGCACAAAACTGTGCACCCCCAGCACAGTAAAGAGCATCACTCTATACAAAGCTTCCCTTTGCAGAATCTAGTGCTTCTTGATCTATTCATAGTGAGAATTTGTTTAACAATAGAAAGAGTCAATAAGCCCTTTGGGTTTCTTTGAATTGATCCCCCCCTTTTTTTTTGCACAAATCAGTCCAAACGTGTATAACATTGGCTTGATTTCCATTAAAAAGCCACAAAATGTAACACTAAAGGGTTTCTGAGGACTAGACCTCTTAGTTCTTTTGTTAAGAGATTTCTTTTGTTGTCTTTATGTACAGCAAAATACTTGTTTCTCTTTTCATGTCATGGTAAGGAAAAAAAATGTATTGCACATTATTCTTATTCACAAAGTTTGTGTCTGGTGCAGGAAGTTTCTCTTTTGGTGAAAGAATATTGGTGAGCATTATAGACTGAGCCTATTTTTAGGCCCTCCAAACCCAGAGGGCTGAGAGCAGCTGTAGAGGGTTTTAAAGTTGTTTTCCCAGAGAGCATCCTCGCTCAGGACGGGCTCCTGGGGACCCCGTGAGACAATGCTCACTTGGGCACTTGGAAATTCAAACCTTTGCTCCATAAAACCTGACTATACCTTGTTACTCAGAGCTGAAGAAAATCCAGCCCAGCTACACAAAAAAGTTAAATAAGTGTCGGTTGTTGTGTTTGGTTTTGGTTTTATGTTGTTTTGTTTTTTTTAATCTGAGGGATGGATGTAATTTTTAGCTACAAAATTAGTAACAGAACAGACTGGTTTAATTCACAATATTTCTTTCACTGAAAACTTTTCCATGAGTAGGTTTACCTTCAGTTTTTCACCAGGTCCTGAATTCAGCATGATACATTTTTGTGCCTGGAGATATTAAACGGTTCTGACAAAAAAAGCACCATTCATTTTTAAATTTCTGACTGCAACTGTGGACATTTGTCAGTCTGTGAGGTGAGATACAGTCTTTTCTAAAACCTGGTCACACACAAGTGGGCGGTTGTAATGTGGATTCATATTTTGCAAGGTGAGTTTTCTGTGGATGTTGAGGTTTTTTGTAGATTCCACTACTGGTAATAACACTTGCGGGTTTTCTCCTGCTTCTCTTCTTTAATCTCCGACTACAAACATTCTGCCAGGATTGAAGAGTCTTGGAAGTCCAGATCCACATGCCACTAGTAATGCCCACAACTAATAACATAAAAATTTTGACCATAAAAATTTCTACTGCTGGGATAGAGTTATTCATCATGCAGTCTAAATTTTTAGTCTGATTATTCATCTTGCATTTCTGTTGAGTTGCCACAATTTTCCAGTAATCCATGTTCAGTCTCTCATAAAAATAGCAAGCTATGACACAAGTTGCAGGCACTGTGTACAAGACTGAGAAGACACCAATCCTGACCATAAGTTTCTCCAACTTGTCGGTGTTTTCCCCACCCGTTTTCATCACCCTCCTGATATGAAAAAGAGCCACAAACCCAGAAAGAATAAACGAAGTGCCAATGATTAGATAACAAGCCAAAGGAATGAGCACAAAGCCCGTCAGGGCGTTCACATCCATGCTGCCAACGTAGCAGAGCCCCGTGAGCTCGTCTCCAGCCACCCTCCTCATCACCAGGATCATGATGGTCTTCACAGCCGGGATGGCCCAGGCTGCCAGGTGGAAGTAGCTGCTGTTGGCCTCGATGGCCTCGTGCCCCCACTTCTTCCCAGCCGCCAGAAACCAAGTCAAGGTCAGGATCACCCACCACAAGGAGCTGGCCATGCCAAAGTAGTAGAGAACCAGGAACACAATGGTGCAGCCCGTGCTCTCCAGCCCCTCCTGGATGACATAGAGCTGGCCGCTGTCCCTGTCGCAGGCGATGCTCTCGGCCCCGGAGAAGAGGCGGATGATGTACCCCACCGAGTAGACGCAGTAGCACATGGACAGGAAGATGATGGGCCGCTCGGGGTACTTGAAACGCTGAGGGTCTATGAGGAAAGTGAGCACGGTGAAAGCGCTGGAGAAGAAGCACAGGATGGACCAGATGGCAATCCAAATGACAGCGAACTGTTTGTCGTCCCTGCTCCAGTACACGTCAACCCCTGGCGTGCAGAGCGGCGCGCAGGAAGCGCTCTTTTCCACATGGTGGAACTTGCCGGGGTTTTCACAGGACGTTCTGCTCAGGCTGTCCTTGTGCTGCTGCAGGTCATGGCCGCTGCTGGGCCGCTGGGGACGGAACATGGGTGGCAGCATGCTGGAGCCCCTGGGCGGCTCGTCCGAGCCGTTGTTGGGGGCTTCCATGCACAGGTAGTTGGGGTCGTTCTTGTTGGGCAGTTTGCTGCAGTCCAAGGAGTCCGGCCACTTAAAATTGAACTGCTCCATAATCGGGGAGCACTTGAGCCTCGCCTGCTCGCACATCACCCTGCACGCCGGGATCGGCGTGGAAACCTGCTCCGTGCACATCGGGGCGTAGAGGGAGCACAGGAAAAATTTCAGATGGCTGTGGCACCCGTACTCCACCAAGGGGGCAAACTCGTGCAGCTGAATGGCAGCTTCCCTTTGGTTCTCGTGCCCCATCAGGTTGGGCATCCTGGTCATGTTGTAGCCGATATCCTTGCACATGGGGATCTCGATGGGCTGGCAGCGGCCGTCGCCGGGCCGCTCGATGTCCATGGAGCTGATGGCCGCGCAGCAGCCGCTGAGCCAGCAGAGCAGCAGCGCCGTGCTGCCGGGCCCCATGCTGCCGGGGGCCGCGGGGCTCAGAGCCGCGCCCGGCCGGGCCCTGCCCTCGGCGGCAGCGGGGCCGCGGGGCCGGCGGAGCGGGGCAGCATCGCCCGGGCCCCGCGATGGGGAGCGCCGCGGTGGGGAGCGATTCCGCGATGGGGAGCGATCCCTCGGTGGGGAGCGATCCCGCGGTGGGGAGCGATCTGGGGAACGATCCGGCGATGGGGAGCGGTCCCGGGAGCGGTCCCGCGATGGGGAGAGACCCAGCGATGGGGAGCGATCCCGGGATGGGGAGCGGCCCCGGAATGGGAAGAGACCCAGCGATGGGGAGTGATCCCGCGATGGGGAGCGATCCCCTGGTGAGGAGCGATTCCGCGGTGGGGAGCGGCCCCGCTCCGCTGCAGCGCCCGGCTCGCTGCGGCCAGCCCGGCAACTTTGTGCTCGCCGCGCTTCCACTTTGGCGAGCCGCCTGCTCACCTCCCTCGGCTCCGCTGCTCCTCCGCTGCCTGCCCGGCGCTGTCCGGAGAGCTCGGCCGGCCGTTCACCGCGTCCCTTCGCTCACCGCGTCCCTTGGCTCACCGCGTCCCCTCGCTCACCGCGTCCCCTCGCTCATGTCCCGGCCGCTGGCGGGCTCTCCTCTCCGGCTCGCAGCTCCTCACTTTCCTGCCAAGAGCTGGGGACCGGTTTATCCGAGCGCGGAATAAAGGAGGAGGAGGGGGAGGAAGTGTCTAAGGCGTTGAGGAGGGGGCCGGGCAGAGCCCCCCGGTGGCCCGGCCGTGCAGGAGCTGCCCCGGGCGAGCGGGGCTCGCAGCGCTGCGCGGTGCGCGCTGCCCGTGCCGGCTCCGCGGCAGCTGCGGCTCTGGGGGGCGGCTCAACCCCGCGAGGAAATAAAGTGAAAAACAAAAAAAGCTAAACCCAAGGAAAGAAAAAAAAAAACCAAAAAACCTGTGCAGGATCCGCCTCGCATACGACATCCACTTTGCATGAGAAAGGTGAAGCTGACACGGTGATTACTTTCCAATCACTCGGAACGCCTTGAAACCTCCTTAAGGACCCCTACAGGTTCTCCTTGATCGGCACAGATTAGAAAAAAACCCCATTTGTTTCTCTCTCCTTCTCTCTTTCCTTCCTTTCTGCTTTCCCTGCCGTTGCCCTCTCCCGAAAGTTTAACAAGATCTTTTCAGAGAAGGCGTCCCTGCCCTCCCTCGCTCAGGTAGGAAGGCAGGGAGAGCGAGCGCTCCAGACTCGGTGTCTCCTAATAACAGGGTGAAGGTGGTGCCTCCTTGCCTGCCTTTATTGGAGGGGGCGAAGCTCTAGCAGGGAGGATGTGGGGAGGAGGATGCATTTTATGGCGAGTGCTATAAACTCTTCGCTGCCAGGGTCATAAATATGGTTGCTTTCAGCCTGGAGTCCCAGCTTTTTTCAAATGTCGTGCTTTGTCTCGAATTCCTAAATGAACAGGACAGGCAGGATTGCTGGAAAAGTACCTGATTATGGTTTTAATCACAGTATGGCATCACTCGAAAAGCAGCTTTTTTTTTTTTTTTTCCTTAAATAAATGCTAAAAGGACGAGAGACATTACCCTTGGGGAAGTTACTTCATCCACTACAGAAAAGATAGAGATTTTTGGAGACGGGGATCGCTCTAAACTGAGTTGTGTTCACTTTTAAAGTTACGCTTTGAGATTTATTTTGCTTTTTGGTCTCTCAGAGCTGGAGAAGGTTAAATCCCCAGCCGAACTACACTCGCAGTTTTACAGACGGAAAAGGAGCACAGTGAGCAGAAGTCAAAGATTAGCTCTGCTCAGCTCCCCCTTCCCCCGCCCCTCGCCCCCCTTTGAGCTCAGTTTTAGCGAACATATTAATGAAGAAGGAAAATCTCTCTTTCATTTCATTCATGCTCACCCACACAAACCGGGCTCCTCTCCATTAGTGCCTGTTTCTTATCGAAAAGAGCACGGATTCTCCTGGAAACTCCCAAATCCCGCAGGGTCAGAGTTAATACCCCAGCAGCTCCAGAAAGGAAACTGTTGGCTTCCTCAGCTGTGATAAGGGTGAAATGGATCCAAGCAAGGACAACAAACCAGGGCTAATGTTTGTGTCTGAAAGCCCTGAAGATGTGGCCAGCTCTTGCCAAGGAGTAAAAGCCATCATAAAAATGTGGCTTGAAAAGCGAGGTCCTTTCTGTGGCTTTTCAGTGCACGGAGGAGATTAGATTTATAAAGTCCTGGTCTTAGGGAGCGACCTTTCCTTGGACACTCAGATCCCTCGGGGAATGTTTCAAAAGCAGGCAGTGTTATGAGCAGAAAAAGAGCTTTATTTATTTTAGTGTGTCTGTGTGTGTGAGAGAGAGGGTGTGCTGGGGCATTTCCATTCTTCATTAATCTAAGCCTGTTTTCTTAGTGTTTGTATTCATCCCGATTCCTCTTCTGGAGAGCTCAGCTGGGGGTAGCAGGGAAGTGTAGGGAAAGCTTTTTCAAGGGACGAGTAAATTCTACTTTAAAAAGTAGAATTTAAATAATAATAAAAAGTAGAATTTAAATAATGCAGAACAGGCACATATTCAATGTTTGTTTTATCCGACTGGATTGTTTGGGAGCTTGTTTTTCTTTTTATTTTTCAAACAAGTATTTTTGCAAAACACATTCAATCACCATTGACATTAAAGTAATCTAGAAAAAATACATCATATAAAGCATGACCTTTTTCTTCTGTAACACCGATAGCAACCTTTTTCTCCTAAGAGGCAGAGAAGAAACACAAATGAAAGTGAGAAAAAAAAAAAGGAGGGGGGGAACCTCCAACCTTTGTAGTTGTGTCTCTCTTAATTGATCTTTCATGTGCCAATTTAAATCAACCTTGTTTTTCTAGCCATTATTTTAGCCACTGCATCCTGCTTTAGATCATTTCTTTTACTTGCTATATTTTTAAAAAGCCATCTACGACTATCAGCCATTCAGGGAGCCTGAGTCAGGGAGAGTAACAAACAGAACATTATTATAGAAAAATGAGAGCGCTAAGAAATCAGCAACTGGAAGATACCTCTGTAACTAATAAATGAAAAGAGCCTTTTGAAGGCTCCAGCTGAAAAGATATTTTATTTTATTTTTTCTCCTGTGTGTGGGATTTGAGATGTGTGATTCTATGGAGCAGCCAGGCACCCCTGCTGCTAGGCCCTGGCTAGGAGTTGGCCCCCCTCTGGCAAATGTTATGGAGAATTGGGAGGAATTTTATGGCTGTCTTTTCCCTCAGCTCTTTTTTCTTTTGTCTTCTTTGAAGAATGACTTTAGACATTTTATTTACATATTTAACCATGGATGAAAGAGGAAAAAGAAAGCATTTGGGCCGTTGTGGGAATAGTGATATGTTTAAATTAATGGAAATCTTATTAGGCTTCTAAAATTTTAAGCAAAAGATTTTTAATGAAACTTTATAATTAAACATGATTTCAAATAATGTGCCAGCTCACAGGAAGGATGCATTTCTCCCTCTAGCTACCCATATCCCCACCTCCCAAAAATGTGCAGAGGAATAATCTCTATCTTGAAGTCCAGCTCTTCTTCTGTCCCGTAAGGAAAAGATTTAAAAACTTGAATATTTAATAAGGCATGCGATAATTCAAACCATAACTAAATATTTTGTAGGTAAAGCAAACCATAAATGAGGCAAGAGAAAAAAAACCCCACCAGCCCTCGTCCCTGCAATGGCAAAGTTTCATGCTGGATAATCTATTACAGTGGCAGAGGAATAAAACACTTTGATATGGCTGATGGGGAAAATCAAAGTTGCATCCATTCTATCCATGTTGGAGTCGTTGGAAATTACAGAGCCAGGCAAGGTTTTCTGAAATGGGATTAAAGAAGACCCAAATAATCCATTTGAGAGAAAATGTTCTGGCACTTCAGCAGTAAAGAGAAATGAAATGAGCAGCTCGGGGAGTTGAAGAGTTAATTAGTACATTAAAGATTTTTATAAAATAGTCCAAATTACTCAGTGGTGTGTCATGACAGAAGGTGAACTGATATTGGCAATCCTCTGAGAAGTCTGTAGCTATAACTGATTTTCAGGTTTCATATTTCTGGCCAGCCATTTATAACACAAAAAATAAAGATCAATTTAATGTTAATCCAATTCAACAATCCTATTCTCATCCATATTTTTATACATTCATTCACTTTTTAACTCACACATTTCATTCCAGTAATGAATTCTATGTATATATTACAAACACAGATATTAAAAAATATATATTAAAAGAATGTTAGCTGTACAGATAACAACTGTGGAAGAAAAGGATCACACACATACACAAAAAGAAAGCTGATAGCTATTTTAGCAATGTTATAGGCCTGTATTTCTTACTGGATTTCCACTAGACATTAATAAAATTAAATGGCATGCAGAGAAATGTTTATTTTCTAAACCAAATGGGTTTATTTTTTCCTAGCTACAGAATCTTTGTAGCAGTTTTCCTCCAAAATTTAAGTAAACATGTCTGCCTAATAGGACAGGCACACTGAGAAATATTCCCATGCAAGTGTGAATCTGCACAATGCACAAAAGTTTTAATTGCCTTAGAAAGCCAGCACCACCAAGAGTTAAAAGAATTAAAAACAAAAACAAATCATAAATGGATGAGTGGCTTGTATAGTATTGCTCTAATACAATTTAGCTGGCTATTTTAAGGGCACTTCCCTTGAAATGTGGTTTGAAATATTACCAAAGGTTCGACGGGGTGCATTAGTGTGAATTGCAAATCAGAACATTTCTTTAATCCCCTTTTCATGGCCTGGCTTCGGATCAGTGGCATCTAAGGGACTCCCCACTGCTTCTGGCTCAGGAGGAACCATTCACTGGGGCAGCTTCCCTCCTCTATTCCCACAGTCCAGAAAACAACACCACAGACAGACACCCTCCAACTAAATTAGATTAAACTCCTTCTCTTCCACAGCACATTAGCCTTTTCACTGCCCAAGATTCATTATTCAGCTACTCCTAATTTAAAGATACAGTATTTTTCTGCTCTTAGGAACAAAAACAACGAACAAAACTAAAGCCAAAGCAGAAAAAAAAAAAGAAAATTTCTGGTCAAAAATAAACCTGATGATGCTAAAATCAGATAAAGGCAGGACAATATCCTTTTCACTTGTACTCTAATATTACAGGAATATTATAATTTTAAAGCACAGGTCGCAGCAGAAAGTTCTACAGACACTACAAACAAGAGAAGGCTCAGTAGAAAAAGAAAATGCCCACAGATTTTGTTTTCTTATGAACACCATTTGATAACCTTCATTCACCAGCCTTCCTGCATGCACTGTTTGCATGTCTTGCAGCCAAATCTGGGCTTGTGAAGGCATAAACACAGTGAAAACTGCAGATGATACAGCAATTATCATTAGTTCTCCTGTTGCCACTTCCTCCCTTACTTCCATCCATAACTTCTCCACTCCTCCTTTTCAAGTTACAGCAGTTGTGAAACCCTCTGCCCTTGGGCTGTGAGCGTGCAGTGCTGGCAGACACAAACTGTCCCTGGGATCCAGGTTTGCCTTTGCTGCACCTCAGCAGTGCCACCCTGGGCACTGCACCCCTGACCAGCATCCCTGGGGTTGGAGCACAAGCCTGGAGCTCTGCTGAGCTTCATCAGCTGTTCAACAGTGAAATCTGGGATGACTGGATGTGCCAGTTCCCTTCATCCTTCCACAGCCATCCATCTCTGTGGTCTTTGTCACTTCAGAAAATATTGACACTTTTACAGAGCCTCCCTTGCTCATTCATGTCTGTGGGTTTGTCCCATGAAGAAGAGAACAATTTTAATTTTATCAGTAATTCCAAAGATGCAGGGAAAGCTGTCATAGTGGTGACACTATGTTAGAACCATAGAATCAGGAATTGTTAAGCTTGGCAAAGGTCTTTAAGATCATCAAGCCCAACCAAGGGGTTTAAGATGGTTTGGAACACAAGCTGAAATTCCAGACCTGGCTACGTGAACCCTCAAGTCTTCTCACTCACTCTAACTTATACTGCTGTCTTGAGGTAATTTTGATTTTCATGGACCAATAATAGCATCAATTTTAACCTTTAAGAATCCTTGACACAGTCAATATCTGAACCAAAATTTAGCAGTTCAAAGATTCCCTCATGTACATGATATTCCCCCCAGGAATTGTAGTTCCCCCATTATTTACTGTGATATATTGAGGGAGTTCCAATCTCACCACAGCTTTATTTCTACCCCTCTGCTAGAGAGGGCTGGCAGGGACAGGATATCCTGCTGGATGGGCTTCTGGCCTGACCTGCTGATCCTTTTTACATTCTTTGGTAGCAGGAATGGATGATACGGGTTTAATCATTGCTGTAAGTTGCCCTTGCACATTCTCCATCTGGCATTTGAATTTTAGGAGGGTGATGGCAATCACACATCCTCTGAAGGGAGCATGAAAAGTGAGAAATTGAAATGCCATTGTTTGGAGTGCTATTTATTGTTTCCAGATCACAGAAGAGAGATGCTCTGTGTGTGCTGCATGCAAGAGGCACAGGAGGGACGGAGCCAGCAGCGAAGGCAGGCACACCACACTCCCAGCATCAGCACAAAGGTCACATAGAAAACTTGATTCTGTCCAAAAGTGGCTGGTGCATTTCTAGCCCAGCCTTTCCCTCAGCTCTGACACTAAAGCCCAGCTGTAGCTGGTGGCAGAACCCCTGATCTCAGTTCAGGCTGCAGGACAAGCTCAGGCTGAGTTTGGGGCCGGAGTGGCTGCTGGCTGTTTGAGCCCACACTCACTCACAGCCTAAACCACAGCCCACCACAAAGTCCCCAAACCCAATCTCTTCTTTTACCCTCATCCTACAGAGCATGGCCAGGCTGTGCTTCCCACAGGAGCAGGAGTTTGATAGAAATGTCAGAGCATTTGATGGAGGATCCATCTGGCTCAAACGCACAAACTGCCAGCGTGGGACAGAGTGAGGCACAGAAAACTTTGCTGTGTGGTGGAGTTATGCCAGTATGAAATATGGGGAGGAAGTGTTACATCTAGATCACTCCTAGATGTTCACAGGTCTTTTTTCCTATTTAAATTATTATTATATGGAAGTGATTAAAACATGGTGGGAAGAAAGACCTGCTGGGTCTGAAATACTTGTATGAGACAGAGAGGGAGTGCACAGACAGCAGCAAGGTAAAGTATAATGAGATAGCAGTGCTGAAATGGCTCTGTGTGCTCCAGCCCCGTGGCTAAATTTGTTTTCCTTGTCTTTGAATGAAGAATTTTCTGCCTGGTGAAAGGGAATGGGAAGTGCTCGGACACTGCAATGTTGGAATTCCCATTACTCCATGAGAGAGTGATCAGAAAACTCAGACATTTGGGAGGACACTGCCAGACCTTTCTGGATCCACTGCCAGCCCAGTGCAGATATATTTGAGTTTGGCAATCTCCTGTTCAAGAGCACAGGAACACTGGTACATGCTGCACACATTAGGCAGCCATGTACACAGAATCAATTCAAAGCAGCTGTTGGAGACCAGCAATTTTAGGGGAGCTATAGGGTGAATTCCTCCATCTATACATCTTTTTTTTTTTTTTTTTTTCTGAAAGTGGGAATGCAAAGGAGGAGGGAATGAAAAATTGATACTGCTCTGTGCTCCAGATGAAAGAACAAACATAATTTTATTTTCTTTAATGACTCTACTGGATTCTGAAATTAAACCCAGCGGGTAAAAAGATCCTGTGCAGATTTCAAAAGAGATCATGTAGTCTGTCCATGTGCTAAGGCAGGCACATTTTTTGAGCCCTGCCATGCTCTGTAAAACTGAAAAAGGGTTATCCCTGTAAGCATTCTGCTTTTCAAAGCCTCTCTCCCTCCACCTACCCCAAGTCAGTGGATATTCCAAATAAATGTCATCCTAACTTTAAATGTCATTTTGTGGTTCCTCCCTCTGAGTTTAGAAGGAGAATTGCTGTATACTCTGCATTAAATATTATTAGACCTCAACATACAGACAGCACGCCCTTTTTTTTCTTTATCCTCCCAGCAGAACCAGACAGAAAAAGAAGCCAAAAAAACAAACCAAAAAACCCCCAGCCATATAAATAACTGAACATAATCCCCAGTACAGATTTCAACCCAACTGCACTGAGAATAGCTAACCTTGGCTCTGAACTCTCTCCAGCTGCAGGTTACTGCAGTGACTTGCAGAGCACCTGGTCTGAGCCCCAGGTACATGAATCATCCCCAGCACACCTTGAATCCCTCACTGTGCTGTCATGGCCCGGGGCAGGGACAGCTCCTGCTGCAGCTTTGTTCTGCTGGGGGTGCCAGCCCTGGGTGTGGGGAGCTCCCTGAGCACCGGGGAGGGCAGGGGAGGGGAGGGACGGGCAGGGGAGCACAGGGAGAACAGGGAGCACAGGAGAGCTCCTTCTCTCCAGGCTCGGTGCTACCTGCTGGGATGAGCACTGACAGTTGTGTCCCAGTGCTCACTGAGCTCAACCCGGCTGTGCCAGGCTGTGCTGGGCTGTGCCAGGTTATGCTGGGCTGTGCCAGGCTGGGGTGGGCTGTGTTGGGGCTCTGCTGGGCTGTGCTCAGCTGTGCCAAGCTATGCTGGGCTGTGCCAGGCTGTTCCAGGCTATGCTGGGCTGTGCTGGGCTGTTCCAAGCTATGCTGGGCTGTGCTGGGCTGTTCCAAGCTATGCTGGGCTGTGCTGGGCTGTGCCAGGCTGTGCTGGGCTGTTCCAGGCTGTGCTGGGCTGTGCCAGGCTGTGCTCAGCTGTGCCAAGCTGTGCTGGGCTGTGCTGGGCTATGCTGGGATGTGCTGGGCTGTTCCAGGCTGGGCTGAGCTGTGCCAAGCTATGCTGGGCTGTTCCAGGCCGTGCCAGGCTGGGCTCACTCCCTGAGCTCCTCGGGGTGCTGCAGTCACTGAACAAGACCCAAACGCTGCTCACAGACCCTCAGCACCAACGGGGCACCCCTGGCACAGAGCAGGGCATGTGACACCTGTGCAGGGGTGTTCAGCACGTGTGACACCTGTGCAGGGGTGTGCAGCCTGTGACATCTGTGCAGGTGTGTGCAGCATGTGTGACACCTGTGCAGGTGTGTGCAGCCTGTGTGACATCTGTGCAGGTGTGTGCAGCCTGTGACACCTGTGCAGGTGTGTTCAGCATGTGACACCTGTGCAGGTGTGTTCAGCCTGTGACACCTGTGCAGGTGTGTTCAGCATGTGTGACATCTGTGCAGGGGTGTTCAGCCTGTGACACCTGTGCAGGTGTGTTCAGCCTGTGACACCTGTGCAGCGGTGTTCAGCATGTGTGACACCTGTGCAGGCAGGTGTGTTCAGCCTGTGACACCTGTGCAGGTGTGTGCAGCATGTGACACCTGTGCAGGGGTGTGCAGCATGTGTGACACCTGTGCAGGGGTTTTCAGCATGTGTGACACCTGTGCAGGTAGGTGTGTTCAGCATGTGACACCTGTGCAGGTGTGTGCAGCCTGTGACACCTGTGCAGGTGTGGTCAGCATGTGTGACACCTGTGCAGGTGTGTTCAGCATGTGTGACACCTGTGCAGGTGTGTGCAGCGTGTGACACCTGTGCAGGTGTGTTCAGCATGTGACACCTGTGCAGGTGTGTTCAGCCTGTGACACCTGTGCAGGGGTGTTCAGCATGTGTGACATCTGTGCAGGTGTGTGCAGCCTGTGACACCTGTGCAGGTGTGTTCAGCATGTGACACCTGTGCAGGTGTGTTCAGCCTGTGACACCTGTGCAGGGGTGTTCAGCATGTGTGACATCTGTGCAGGGGTGTTCAGCATGTGACAGATGAGCAGGTGTGTGCAGCATGTGTGACACCTGTGCAGGCGTGTGCAGCATGTGTGACACCTGTGCAGGGGTGTGCAGCATGTGTGACACCTGTGCAGGTGTGTTCAGCCTGTGACACCTGTGCAGGTGTGTTCAGCATGTGTTACATCTGTGCAGGTGTGTGCAGCCTGTGACACCTGTGCAGGGGTGTGCAGCCTGTGACACCTGTGCAGGTGTGTTCAGCATGTGTGACACCTGTGCAGGTGTGTGCAGCATGTGACACCTGTGCAGGTGTGTTCAGCCTGTGACACCTGTGCAGGTGTGTTCAGATGCCCCTTTGGGACACAGTGACATCCCCATGGCTGTGCACACACACTGTGCCTCCCTCCAAACCCACGGCAGTCCTCTCCAGCCCTTTTTTGTGAGCTGCTCAGCCTCTGCCCATGGAAAGCCTGTTCTTGGATGCAGATTTGTTTATACATCAACAGCACAAAGGCTAACTGAATTAAGTGTTTACCTAAACACTGTAATGTAGATGCTGTAACATATGTACAGCCATGTGTGTTTTATAAATAAATACCTATGTGCACATGTGTCAGGCACTGAAATGCCCACAGGGTCTTTTGGTAAGGGTGAGCTACTTGTAGGTACTTGAAGTTCTTGCTAGTCTGGGATTGATTATGTCGTGCCTATTAAAGTGGTTTGCAGCTTTAAACTGGTAAATATAATTTTAAAAGGGTGGGACAGTGTTTTGAAAATAGTTGGTCACTCCTTTGCACAGACATGGCTCTGGAAGTGCACTTTCATTTATCTCACCACTATTAACTGAACTACATCTCTCCATGAGTGTAATAAATTGTGACACATGACGTCCTTCAAGCTCTGGTGATACACAGATAACGAACATGAGACTAATGGATATGCAGAAGGTTAGTGGAGAAGAGCAGTGAAGAGAAGGCAAATGAGCTGTGTTGGACCTGTACTTTATACACAGAATTAATGGCTGCTTGTACAAGAATTGTACTGCAGGAAAGACAGTCTGGAAATTGTAAAACTGCCCTCTTTGGCAATGCTGATTCCTTGTTTTCTGATTCCTTGTTTCTTTGATGTCAGCACAGAAGATTAGGTTACTCCTTCAATTACACTCAAATAACAATCAGACATTATCACAACAATCTTGATGTCATCCTTTCCATTGTAACATTCCACTGCACTGGTTGGCAAACTACCACCCAAATATCAAAGTGCTCACTCCCAAGGCTGTGATTTCAAGCCACTCATTTTCAGTCAGCCTGATACTCCTGCTTTTTGCCTCTTGCTTCATTGAGTGTTCCCATATATAATGAGAATGTTCTGGGTGTAAAACACAAAATCTCTGATTTCATAGCATTCAGTGTTTTTTTGTCCAAGCAAAGTGAGGAGCAGACCTGAGGGAAGTGTGAACCAAGCTCTGCATGCCCCACAAGCAGGAGCCTTCAGAGGAGCTGGGATGCCTTCCAGACAGAAAGGCCAAAGCTGCTGCCATGCAAGCCAACATCAGAACTCTTGCTGGCTTGCATGGAGTCAGCACTTTGTAGCTGGAGAGGTCATGTTCAAATGCAGCTCTGGACCTGCAGTGCCACCACAGCTCTGGGGTGAGGGACACCCCAAAAAGCAGGGCAGGCAGCTCCCCTGCCAGGCACAGCAGCTCTGTTAGAGAAACAAGAATCTGTCTGAGATGTGGGTTAGGATGGGTGGTTATCTCTGATAACCTGTAGGAAGGGTGGTGTCTCTAATCTGTGGATAAGATTTAAGGACTCAAAATCGTTTCCATAGTTACCATCAGTCCCTGATCTGATCAATATTGAGATCAATATCTGAGTCACTTTGGTGTGCCTTCCTCCTGTGCAATCAGCATTGCTTGGTGCAGGGGGTGGGACAGTTCATGCTCTGCTGCAGTGACTCAGATGTGCATCCATCCCAATGTGGCAGGAGAACCCAGGTCACACAATTCATGGTGTAAAACTGACCACTGGAGTCCAGGCACAGCTCCCCACTGTAGATTCATCTCTCTGTAAGGGCCTGAACGACAGCTGGGCATCCCTTCAGCTTTTTAAGCAATGCCAAAGTGGTGCTCAGGGGAGAATTTATCCTAACAAAAAGAGTCCCTCTTACATTCTGTCTGTAAAATAGAATCTATTAAAAAGTAGCCATTCAAAGGTCATGACATAAATGGGAAGTTGCTCCAGCAACCTAATTTGTTAGGTTATGGACTCTAGAATTTGCTTTTAATGTTTTCACTCTCCTTGACTTTGGGCTTATTAAAAATTCAACTTGAAATTCAATTAGATGATAGTTTATATTATTGGAGTAAATACAGATTTAGCATCAAACTGGTTACTTAATCTCAGTTTTAGTTTACCATGTCAAAGCAGTGAAAGAATACAGTTACCGTCACCTCCCCATTTCTACTTGCCCCAGGTACTCCTGCAGAATCTTTCTTTCAATTCTGGAGCAAATGTTTATAAAATGCTCTGTCAAAGGTAAAGCAGGGGACAGACTGATCCCTTCTTCACTCTTATGATGAATGTTTGCTGACATAGGTCATAAACTTTATAGCATTCATTCCACACAAAAGCCTGCTATTATGTGCTGGGGGATGTCTGTAACAGGGCAAAGGAAAGGGGAATACTTGCTCTTGTTTCTCCAGCTCAGTTTGATTTTATTACTATTATGTTACAGTGTTTGGGTTGTTTGGCGTTCTTTAAGAGGGAAAGAAAAGAAGCGTGGACTTAATTTTGTTTGGCTTCTAATCTCTTGCCAAATGAATGAGCTGGAAGCATTTTATCCTGCCAGAATGTGGTGGAAGCTTGTCAGAGTTCTGACTCACCTGCTGCTGCCCAGTCTCCCCGAGAAACAGCTCTGAGTGGCCAGGGAAAGGTGTGGTCCGAGGAGTTCCTGTTAATCTGTTTTATTGTTGGAGATGCTTTGGGGCTGGGATCCCTGATCTCCTGCAGCACAGAACCCCGAGCTGGTGGGTGAGGCAGGTCATCAATCAGTGCACACAGGGCCCTACAGACAAGATTTAATAAGGAGAATGGATGGAGCCAGCTGAGCCCCCAGGGACAGAGGAGCCTACTTCTCATCTTCTGTTTATTAAAACCATCCATATCAATTTGTCATGTGGAAGCACTTAGTTCATTCAAGCACAAGAGTAATTTAAAAGTCTTATTAATAATACTTTAAATCCTGACTGTCAGATTCCTTACACACAGGTGATAAGGGAACCAGAGTGGCAGCTTAAGATGCCACTGCAAGATGTACTAAACAATGGCTCCAACTCATTTTACTGTAAATTCTCTGAAGCCAAAGTAGTTGCAGAAGGCATGAATTTAGGAAAGCACTCCAAAGGCCATGTATGAACTTCTCTGAAGCTGCTTTTTAAAAAATTAGTTTTCTGAGAGTTATCTTTCTGTTTGCTCTAATTGGCTGTGAACTGATTTCAAAACTTGTCAGAGTTCCTGGAAAACTCAGCAGGTTTGTTGGATGTTTTGCTCAGGATGAGAAGCACCCTGCAAGCGCTGGCAGTGGTGAGAGCAGAGCTGACTCCTGGCTGAGTGCACAGTGCTGGGTTTTGCTCACCTTGCAAAGATAAGGTCTCCCTGTCCCTGGAGCTGCCAGGAGCTGGAGCCCAGCCCTGCTGCAGCAGGCAGGACAGGTCAGACCACTGACAGCTCTGGGCATTGCTCTCGGGAGAATGCTCTTTTTGAGACACTGAACGGCAAAATTCATCCCAAAAGAGTCAATTGCTGGGGAGCCAGCCCTGTCAGGCTGGTTTTCTGCACGTCTTTGTGCAAATGTTGTGTTTTTGAGAGCTTTGACTCAGTGTTCTACCTGTCTGTGTACTGGGTTGTGCCTTTGGGCTTTGTCCAAAGCCTGCTGAAATGAGGGTCTCCTCATTTCCTTGAACTGTCCACAGTTCAGAGCCTCTAAATGCCCACTCCAGGGTGTGACAAATGTCTGTCTGTGAGCTCTGGGAGTGCAACTGCCAAACTGAGCAGGTTGAGGTGCAGAAGAGAAGTTTTCCTGGTGTGGCCTTGGCTTTGCCTTACCCTCTCCCATTCATCACCAGTAATCCAGACACTTAGCCCTGGCACAACATCCATCTTCACACATGTAATTAGCATCACACCTACAGGCTCTGTTTCTTTTAAATAATCCTTTGATGAATGCTAGAGATATTAAGCATGTTATTAGAAGGAGATGGTGCTTAGAAGAAGGAAAAAAATGCTGTGCTTCCTGACTGTTTTGTTCTTTTGAATTATTACATGGTAGAAAAAGAAAACAAAACCTTTTCTGTCTTCCAAAACAATATACAAAATGCTGCTACGGATTCGATCAAACTGTTTCAGGTTCCAGTGGTTACTGAAAATCTAAGGCAGAAAGGAAAACCTCAAACTCTCCAAATATTCAATAAACTCATGGTCCAGGACTAGCTCAGTACCCAACAGCCTATAAACCTCAAGGCTTGAATTGAAACAACCTCTTGGGATGAATGGCCAGACCAGACCTCCCTCCTTAAACTAAGCAACTGCAGTACCTGGTAAAGTTTTACAGCCCTAACAAGATCTTTAACAAATTAAAGCCACTGGAACCAGGACTTTGTTCTTTCTTTTCAAGCTGCCCACCTTCCCATTGAGATCCAGAACTGCCACTGCCCAACGCATGGTTTTAATTCCGGCCCCAGAACGGTACAAAGCTTGGTGTAGATACAATAAACCTTTCAAAGAAGAATTTAGGTTTACTGGAGCTGTTTAATTGTTGTAGAAGCTCTGCTGTAATGAAGAAAGGCTTCTGTCATTTTTGTATCTTTGTTATAATTGACTAAATCTATTAGAATATATTCATAGCTGAGGGAAGACTGGGATCCCTGTGACTGCACTTCTATTTGCATTATTTATGTAGCAACAAGAACTAGATAAGGCAGAGAAATAAGATCCTTGATCATCATCTCCTTTGATCATCCCCCTTCCCCCACTGCATGCACAGAGCACACCATGGAGGTGATTCTGGTTCAGACTGGGGTTCAGAGCTGGGGTTCAGAGCTGGGGTTCCACAGAGCACCTCCACCTCCAGGAACACCCCAGTGCATCTGAGCCTTTGCTGTGGAGTGATTCTGGTTCAGACTGGGGTTCAGAGCTGGGGTTCCACAGAGCCCTTCCAGGAACACCCCAGTGCATCTGAGCCTTTGCTGTGGGCTGATTCTGGCAGTGTCAGACACCAGCCTGGGGGTGCTGAGCTCACAAGAGCAGTGCAAACCACCCTGGGCTGCCCTGGTGCTCAGAACAGGGCACCCAAGGTGCTGTGCAAGCAGGGGGAAGCACAAATGATGGAGCCAGGGTCGCTCTGAGCTGCTCAGGTGAGGATACAGCATTTCAGAGGAGCTGAGGAGCTGCCTCAGTTCAGTTCCCCTCCCAGACACAGCAGCTCTGTCTGTTCCTGCTGCCCCAGCAAGGCACAGACTGGGCAGTGCCTCCCATACTCTGAATATTCATTTTCTCTTTTTTTCCTCTGAGAACCTTCTGTTTTCTGTGGGCTTTCACTGTTTAAATCCCCAGGCAAAGAGAGATGCCCCCAGAACATCAGCAGTGATCCAAGGGAGCCCCTCTGCATACAACTGTAAGGAACACACAGCAAGGATTCTGCTTCATTCTCAGTTCAGATTTCAGCTGAAAATCACATTTCCCAAACTGTTTTCCCTGTTCAGGAAAGCTCTTGGGTTTAGTATGAAGCTACCAAAAAGTAGAGAATTGTTACCAAGACTTTGCATTCTGAAAGGAAAGGGAAAGCACATTCCCATCCATAATAGGATGTAAACCATGGCAGGGAGCAGAAAGAAAATGCTGGGGAAATCCCTTCCCATTACATGTATGGGATTTGGGTTTAGTTCTAGATAGTTTTTTGAATTCATTGTCAGGATTGGCATGTGCCCTTCTGCTGCTTACACAGGAGCCTAAGAATCAAACAGAAATTCTGTGCTTGAAATAAGCCCCCGTTTGTTAGGGAGCTTTCATGGTCCAGGTGTAAAATCTCCAATAAACATTAGGCACAGCTCAGACAGACAAAACCACCCCTGCTCTGACAAGCTGTGAACCACGAGGCCACAAAGTACAAAGAAGCAGCTTCTGACATCGAGACATATGGTATTCTTAACTGACACCCATAAAACTGAAATTAGTCAAAACACATTCTTCACCAAGGCTTGGAGCTCGGAGCATTTACTGCACACTGAATAAAAAATCCCCACAGAGGAGAAGACTTCAGCTGATGAGACTAAACTTGTGGTCTCCAGATCCAAAAAAATGGAATTCATCCTATCTTTAACATCTGTGCTTCTTTGTCATAAGGTACAGACAGAATCATGTAAAATAATTCTGTACAAGTACTTGGGCTTGGTTATTTTTAGATCTGTAAATCTGTACAGAAAATGCCCATAAATATCTATTCCTGTGTCAGGGACTGGATACCTGTTGATAGTCAAGGCTCAGGCAGTCCCAGAGCAGAAAATCCTATCAGCCCTGCTGTGGAACAGCACTCCCTGAATAACCTCAGGGTGAGCTGGGGGACAGGCTGGTGTGAAGTCAGAATTACCCAGAGGTTTGGCTGGGTGCTGTGCAGGATGTGCTCAGCTGGCACAGAGCAGGGGTGCTGCCAAGGCCAGGACTGAGGTTCAAACAGAGCTGCTGCTGCTCACAGCCCCTGCTCACACCTTGGCACCTCTCAGCCGAGCTCAAACCTCGTGACAGCAGAATAAGGTTTACAGCACTTAGAAAAAAGGATTCATTTTCTTACAAGCTCCCCTGATAGCAAATGTGGTCAGGGAGAAGCTGGGAGGGTGCAGCAGTGTGCCAGGAAAAGTTTGTTTTCTTCTGCCAAGGAAAGTGCTGCTTTCAAGGCAGATTCAATTAAAGGCAGAGATGTTACCTTGAGGAGCCACTCTGTTTACATTTCAAAGTCCTCTTGTTAGACTGATCCTGGATCATGCAGCTCCTTAATGAAAAGCATTTGTTTGGTGTTGTACCTCAACAGCAAATTAGATTCTCCCAGGACAGTCTGACCGTGTGAGAAAGGTTCTGTGACTGGCCAGACTTCTGCAGTGCCATTGAGATAACAACCCTCACATCTGCACTGCCCAATGCTCCTCTCAAGGAAAACACAAAAAATATTCAGATCTATTACCAACTTACAGGATTTGTCACCCCAGCTTGATTTAGATAACTTACTTGCCCTCTAAATTCCTGAACTCAACCTGAAATAAATTCCAGTACTGAACATTTTGGTAGTTCTTCTTCCCCAGTACCTTTAAGCAATGTCCCTTGCAGACACTGGCAGTGTCTGACTCTGGCCAACTGCAGGGGCAGCTTTTTTCAGAGGGTTTTGGAAGGGTTCTCACTACACTAAGAAATGAAAACAATGGAAAAGAGACGAGGAAAATTACTGCAATCATGTTACATATTTCCTGTCTCTTGCTTCTCTTGTATGATCATTTTTTAAAAAGGCACTCTCTGCCTCTACTGAACATTTCCCCTGCTGATGGCTAGAAATTAAACTGAAAGTCTACCTGTAAGTTACATTCGAAGAATTTTTGTGGTAAGATGCAGAGGAAGCTACAAGAACGCCAAGCAAACTCTCCTGTAACATAAAATTGCTATAAAATTGTTATATAGATACATATAGTAAAAGCTAGTGAATATAAATATATATAAAAGCACTTTAGTATCCATCACTTTGATGCCTAGAAAATAACAGTAATTTCTTTGCAAGAGACCTGTACAGTCAGTGCTGTTCTGGAGTACACAGCAATCAAAGCCCCCTCCATCTATCACTCCCTGAAATCCAAAAGCCATGCCACCACTGTTCCATTGCAGCTGGGGCTGGAGTGATTCTGGGTGAATCCTGGAACCTCCCCCCATAACCAAATGGATTGAGAAGGAATCCCAGTGTTAGGATGTATTTTATTCACCCCTAGAAGGGTTTGTCACACACACAGAGCCCAGGAGGGTCAGTCCCAGCTCTGCACTCAGTGCCTGGGCTGGCTGCACCAGGTGGTTCTGGCTGTGCCAAACAAAGCTGGAAATGCTGCATCCTCAACAGGAAGAGCTTGAATGACAAGTGACTCATATTAGGAATTCCTTGTGTTCAATCAGCTCCCCTTGATGTGAGATAAAGAGACTTGATGAAAACAGACAGAAGCCAGTTCCAGGCTCCTCCTGGGAGGAGTGGAGACCTTTTTTACATAGGGACAAATCCAGCCCTGGCACAAGGCTTTTTACTCGAGTGGAATTATAGCAGGGATGAAAACAGGTCATCTTGTTTTGTACTACATGCTTCACATCTGTGATGAAATAAACTGGGTCTCAAAGGAGAGGTGACAGAAAATCAGCCCTTGTGTTTTTGTGATTTCTTTTAAACTATAAAACCTCCTAATGCTTCGTTTTTAAAATATATTTGTTTGATTTATCATTGACTTATGCAACGCTCTGTGCAATGACAACCAAAAGCTTTTTGTGGCAAATAGAAACAGTCTGAAATCATCCAGACCCACCATAGCTCTCACAAAGAAATCCAAAATCACCTGTTTAAAGCAGCCAGCTGGAAGGAGGAAAAAAACCCAAACAACAAAACCCAGCAAAGGCTTCTAATCATTCTTTGTATCTCCCTTTTCCTATGCTTGATTTGAGATGCTTTAATGAATCCTCATTCTCACGCAGGCTGGGTACCTGTTCAGGGAATCAGGCACATCACAGCAGTCACCCAAAGGCATTTAGGGGAATATTCAAGGACCTCAAGCACAGCTGAATATTTATTTTCTGATTCTATCCCGGTCTGAACTGTAGTTTTTGTAACCTGAATATCTCTTTTGTACTACTCTGAATCTATTTACAGTGCTCCATAGTAATGGTTGCAAATGCTGCAGTCACACTCTCATGCAGAGCCGGCTGCATTGCTTTGATCATGCCATTATTTGGGTTATTTTACGACAGTTTTAAATGGCTGAGAACTGCACAGAGATGACTCAATTGTATCATTAGCCATGAACAGCAAGTCCATGTTAACAAGCCCCAACTACCCCTGAACAATGTAAACAGGAAGCCTGGTGCTGGAAATTCATTCTGATGATTTCCACTCTTCTTGCAGGTCACAAAGAGAGCCACAAATTAAAAAATGTCTTCACAAAGTGCCAGCTAGGAGTGTAACTGTGCTGGACATAAAGAATAGATGTTTTCAGCCGTTCTGAGAGGTATTTTATGTCACCATTCACTACAGAATTTGTGAAAAGTCTCCCAGCATTTAAATTTAGTCATTGCCTAAAAAGCTCCCGGTGATATGTCTGACATAATGCACAAAAATAAATAAACATTTTAAAAACCACTTCAGAATCTTCAGTGCTCTCTTGAATGTGGTTATAAGCATAACAGCCTTGGTTCTGTATTTCCATGAGTTCAGAGGGAAGTGACTGTGAGTGAAATGCTGCCAGGAGATTCCTCCCTGCCACCCAGTTTATTCAGCAGAGTAAGTTATGTGGCCTAAACTCTTCTATAATAGGGATATTCTGGAAAAAAACCAAAATTTGAATTCTGGCTATATATGCAGTGCTGTAAAATGCTACAGGTTTGTAGAGTTTGGTGTTTGGTTAATCTGGGGTTTTTTGTTTCTTTTGTTGCTGTTCAGATTTATCTCAGAAATCTTCCCAATAAGTTCCTGGGAGAGGGACCCAAAGCAACACAAAAAAACCAATTTCCTACTGTCCCAGGCAGATTGATACAATCTATAACAGAACAAATAGTGTCAATAATTATACCGGATTTTATGTAAAAGCAACCCGGATAGAAACAAGAGAACAAATCAAACGAAAACACAGCAATCTGAACAAATGCTTTCAGTGCCAGAAAGTGCAAGGTGAGCAAATTGCTGCCCTAAGGACAAGGTGAAAATCCCTACCCCCCTTTCCAAAGCAAACAAACAGCAGCGAAACGTAACTTGACGCTCGTTTCCACCAAGGGAAAACATTTTGTCAGCCCCCTTCTTTTCTGGGGTCGCCTTTTCGTTGTTTTCTGGTACCTGATGGTGGCAGGAGCTGCCCTGGTGGCTCTGAGCTGGTGCTGACAAAGCTGAGCTCACCTTGCTCAGAGTCCTCGAGGCGCTCAGTGAGCACCGACCTGCAGATATTTCACACTGGGATCAAATGTGGAGCTTCTCAAAGGCACCAGCTCCACACCCAGCCAGGTGTTCTCGCTCCAAGAACCCTCTGGGAGCTGCAGGTTGTCAGTGAGTGAAGGTGCTTTCCCCAGGGAACGCGTGTTTTAAAGCAGCAGAAATTGAGGACCTTTAAAAAAGCTGGGCATAATCGATTTCCTGAAAGTCACACACAAATCAATAATGTACACAGAAACACAGCCCAGGAAATGTAAAATGTACCATCCAGGTTAACAGTGACCAGCTGAGACAGACTGCAAATTTGTGTGCTCAGGACTGGCTCTGGTATGGATTTATTAGTGGACTGAAAAACACAGCAAACAGAGCTGGCACCAAAGCTGTAGCTGGATTTTTTTTGCTTTGATGAAAAAAACTATATCACTTTGATTTTAGAGTTTCTTTATAGCTTTTGAGTGGCAGGAAGCCCTTTACATTATTAATAAATGTTTTGAATCTAAAGTCTTTAAACTAAAAAGTTTTTTTGGGGAGGAGCTTTGAAAAACCAAGAAATAAAGGAACTCATCATAACACTTATAAGATAAAGCTGCTTTTTTCACACTGAACTTTGGTTTAATGTGCCAGAGTCATGATTTTAATCAGAAATTCTATCTAATGTTGAAATAAATGCCAAGGATGATGACTAGAGGAGCTCTGTCTTTATAAATCTCCCATCAAATGAAGTGGGGAGGTGAAAGTCAGAAGGAGGGATCACTTCATCCCCTCAGAACAAAACTCAGTCCTGCAGAGAGGCCAAGCCTCACAGAGCTTGTGCCTGGAACAGTGGAGAGGCAGAACCTGTCCAGCCTCCAGCAGCAGTGGAAAAGCTCGTTTGGAAGTGCACAAATCAGTGTGCAAGGATGTGGGATGCTGCCTCTGGCCCTAGGGAATTCCTCCAGATCTGCTGCTATTTCCTTTTATTGATCTGACTCCTTTGCTCATTAAACAGGCTTGGTGCAGGGAAGAGTTCTCTTCTCCCCAGAAGTCAGAAAGCAGCAAAAGGTCTCCTTGTGCTCCAAGCCCTGACCCAGGCAGAGCCCAGCAGCTGTGCTGGGCTGAGGTGCCCCATCCACATGAGATCCTCTCTCCAGGATTCCTCCAGGAGCAGCACTCACAGAAATAAAAACATCCCCTGATGCTGAAGCCACACAGGTACAGCAGAACTCCTTGAGGAGAGCAGGGAAGCTGGGGATGTTTGCCAGCTCAGAAGCAGCTGGGGATGCAGGAAGGGGGCACAGGAGGCAGCTCCATGGAAGGAGAGAACGTGGGGACAAGGTGAGAGCTGGGGGTGAGAGGTGGAGTTTGGGACAGTCAGACAAACAAACCAAGGCCAAGTGAGTGACAAATGCTCCGTGCAGGTGAAGGTGCAAGGACAGGGTGACCCCAGAGCAGCCCCTCTCTCTCCCTGTCTTGGCTGCTGCCATCTCACACCTCCAGGGAGGCCAGAACAGGACAGGGGATGAGCCCAGTGCTGACTCCAGGGTGTGAGGTGGAACAAACCCCTTCCTTGCTCAGTGGTGCTTGTACTCCTACAGCTGCTGAAAGAGGGGCTGGAAACTGCTGAGAGATCCCTCCTGAGCCCTCTGCTCCCCAAATCAACCCCTCCACACCCACCTGACCCAGCAGCTCCTTTGGGTGCAGCAAAAGTGATGGAGAGGAGGGAACAAATGGAGCTTGGGCAGCTGGTGTGTGCTGGGGGAGACAGTGCTGAACCTGTGCTCTGAATCTGCCTAAAGCACCCTCTGCACCCAGACACAGATTGACTGGAACCTCATCCTGGATCCCAGTTCAAAGGTCAGCAAGGAGAGGTTTTCAGTAACTGTGGGACAGAGAACACAGAGGTTATGTCACCCATCAGACCTGCAGGGGGACTTTGGGAGAGGAGCCAGAATCCCCAAATGCTGCAGTCTCACAGGAAAGGGAAGCACTGCCCATCACTGCTCAGCAGCTCCTGTGGGACCGTGCAGTGTGAACCCAGCACCATTTCAGAGATTCCTGCTGGAAAAACACCTGCCAGCTGCCATTCCCATTCAGGGTTCACTGGGAAAGCTCTCAGGGACGTGCAGAGAAGTTTTTAAGTCGCTTGCATGGCAGAAGTGTGAGCAGCAGCCAGAGGTCCCAGCCCACTGCAAAGCCCTTCACGACTGCCAGTAAAAGCCAAGTGTCCTGATTCCACTCCAGAACAGCAGCACCATTCCTGTTGGAACCAGGGCTGGGGTTCTACATGCAGGAAGTTCACATCGTGGTACCATAAAATCTAAATGCACAGAAATAAATACCCTGGAAAGAATTTAATAATGCCTTTTGTTTCATCAAAAATTGACAGGAACCAGTGAATTAAACAGCCCTCTCTAGGTCTTTTCACATTATAACTCTCTTAATAACTGCAGAGTATTTCACCTTTCACAACATAAGGGTTTTGTAAAGTACATTTTAACTTAAAAGAGCCTCAGTGTTTATGCAGGGTTTATACAGATTGATCTGCAGTAATCTATCTAGAGTTCTTTGCCTTGATGAGAGATATTTGAAGTGGTCCTTACTGTATTCTGAAGCTTCACCCATTGCATAAAGAGCTCCTTCTGAAAAAGCCCATGATGTACTGGGTAAAACATCAAGAGCAATTAGATTTAGTGAAATTATTCAGAAGAGGGCCAAGATCAAATAAACATTGCTTTTGCACAGCAGAGGGGAGCAGCCTCTCACTTTTTGCCTAACAACAAGGTTCTGAGAGCGGTGCTGCAGCAGGATGGGGCCAGGCTTTGATCTCTGCAGGGGCTCGTGTTAACCACGCCGCACAGCCCGCAGCCCACAGGTCAAGCAGGTATTTTTAGTTCCATTTTCAAGACGTAGAAACATGCTTTCCCTCATTTCAACAGCAGGGCTATTCACTTTGGGCTGGGCAGGGAAAGGGAGCTGCAGACAGATATATTGTTGAGATAAATCAAAACAAAGGAGACATTCAATATTTATCCATTAAGAAAATATAGAACACTTCCTGTGTGACAGAAGCCCTCCCACCCATTTCAAAGGCTACATCCCTCATAAAAGTTAACAGGGAAGAATTGAGGAACAACATTCCACAGGAATAGTCCTAAACACTGCAATAACAATTTCTGTTGAGCATTTTGAATGATTGTTACAGATCATTTCAGTGGTCATTGAAAGAAATAATTCAAAATGTATAATACTGCCAGGATCAGAACAAGCTCTTGTTTAATCCAACATATAAAGATAAAATAAAAACAGGAATGGGGACATTGAATTTTGGCTTTTACTGTAGCTAAGTGTGATTTGAGTTTGTCAAGGCAATGTTAATGACCAAGCAGGAGTGAATCCCATCTCACCTCCTCTCCTGCTTTTCCCCAAGGACCCTGGGCCGGGCAGACAGAGGCTCCACCTGTTTCCTCCTTTCCTCCCTTGCAGAGCTCTGGGTTAAAGGGTTCTGCTGCAAGCTCTGCTGGAAATAGCCTGAGCGTGGTTGTGCCCCCAAGCCTGCAAAACTTGCACACACGAGATTCCCACCGACTTGGATGGGAACTTTGTGCATAATCATTTCAGTGTCTGACCACAAAAACCATAATTGGAATTAAAACATCGACTGAATTGTTAAAAATCCAGAACCTTGGCACCAAGATAATATGGTTTAACTTTAGACTGAATATATAACATTTACATCTATGTACTATTGTATGTGATCCTGGGCATTTTAGTAGATTTTCATTTACTTCACAGAAAGAATAAATTAAAAGTTGCCCCAAATGATGTAGTAAGGATATTACAAACACATACTTTAAATCAAAGCAAATTGCCCCCCCAACACCCACTCACCCATTAAAATTATTTTTAAAACGACATTGCAAGCCACAACTTTTTCCTTGTATTTATTATAAAAGCTCTCTTTCCCTTAATGTTTGATCTAACTATAAAAGACAAAAATGTTTTGTTAGTAAAGCTCAACCTTTGGCAGCCAGCAAAGTGACTAAATTTCCTGCAAACAGTTTCAGTGACTCTTGTGTTTAGCAGTGTGCTTGTTTCCCACAATCCCCCCGGGAGCAGAGCATGTCCCTGTGCAGATGTTCAGTGTTATAATTGGGCAGCATTCAGCAGAAATGTCATCAGTGACACAACACTTTAGCAATAAAAGAAAATGAAACAGACATCACAGGGGACTCCCATTTCAAAGCAAACCTTCAAGGGTCTGAACAGGAAGCATATTTTCCATATTACAAGTTCTCATTTAAATTACAAAAGTACATTGGCATTTATTTCCTTAAGAGATGAGTTTATCACCAGTTTAGCAATGAGTATCAATGGCAACTGAAATTACAGTTCCTTTCATACTGAGCTTCTTTTGATAAGTCCTTTCCTTTACTTACAGCCTCATACAGATTTCTTTTATTCTGACTGTAACATCCAGCGTTTTGCATAAATAGAAATTTTCATTTCATTAAAAAGAGATGCTGACATATCATTTTTTCCTTTGCAGGACAGCAAGAACAGCCCATTTCAGGCTGGCCTTGTGGCAAGTGCCCCTTCCCAGTCAGCTGGAGCTGAGTGCCTGCCCCATGGCCTGAGAGAGCAGGGGAAGGGGCAGCAGTGGCTGCACAGCTGCTGTGCTTGGCTGCAGGAGCTCAGGTGACAATGTGAGGAGTCCCAGGGCTGCACCCCGGGCTCAGGGAGCTGTGCTGAGCTGGTTGCTGTGCCTCAAGGGTTCTGTTCAGGTGCCAGCAGCACTGACAGGGAGCAGCAGCTGCTTCTCTCCAACCACTGTGGCCACCCACTCAGAAATCTCAGGCTCCCCAGGGATGTCTCCTCTGAATCCTCTCACTCATAACCAGCCCTGCAGAGACCCAGCGTGCTGGGAAAGCTGGGAAAAGCAATCCCACAAACTAATACTGGGGGGAAAGGTCCAGAGGTATGTCTAAAACATTATGAACCCAGGTTTTGTTCTCAGATACACATTGGGTAACTCTCAGTGCCTTTATTCACATAAGGATTCAGAGAAATTCCGACACTGAGCAAAATTCAGCTATATCCCATCAGCTTCATGCAGCAGACAGGTGAAACTGGCTTTTCTACATTCTGTCCCAGGATTTATGGTGGTGTTTCTGCTCCCTGACACCAGTGTTACCAGCAGTGTATTCAGGTGAGCACCACAGGCACACTGCACTGAGGATGCTCCCACCATGCACAGCACAATCCTGGCCCATTGCAGACTGGCAGGATGCACTGATTAACTCAAGAGTGACAAAGCAATCCCCAGTTTTTGTCAGGTGCCAAGCAAACCCAGTGCATAACAGCATCTCCTGTGCCTCACCTCTTACCCGGGTACAGCAGGGCACGAGGGCAGAGTCCCAGCAGCAGGTCCAGAAGGATGAGCCCCAGTTCAGCTTGCCTCAGCTGGAGAAGGTTTTGCATTTGGCTGCAGAACAAACAAACAAATCTGGTTCAGTGCACAAAAGAAAACTTTGAAGTAACTTTCTTCTGCAGTCTGAGGTACAATGTGCTAAGGGCTCAAGTGAAGAATTGCAGGAGTCCACACCTGAGGGGAAAGGAGGGAGCATAAACTGGAGCAAGGAATTCACACAGTATATTTCCCTTCAAAGCATCGTGCACATTTGCAAGCCTTGCAGCTGTGATTTGCATTTTTGTCATAAACATTTTGGCAACACAGTGGAAAAACCCCAGAGTATCCAGAGTGTGTCCAGGCACCACGGTTTGCTGCACTGTCACAGGGCTGAGCCTGGTGCCCTCCACAAAACCTCCACACAAAACCTGCAGAATATTCTTACTAACTCAGTGCACCCCACAGCTACCTCCACTCTGTGGCACTTTCAGATGCTGTAATAATTTTTCCAGAATCACAAGAATTTCCTTAGAATTTCCCTAAGTTTTCCAGGTCCTATCTGTGCTTGGCCCCTCTGGAAGTGTAAACCAAGCAGATGCTGATACAAATCACAAATTTATCACATAAACAGCACACATAGGAGGAAGAACTCTTTCCATCTCCAGAACTTCAGTCACCAAGCTAACACCCTTTATGCTGCTGCACTCCTACAGAGTAACAACAGGACAATAAAAACCCTAAAGCAAACTCCTGTCCTGTCTTTTCCCAGCAGAGTTGTGACCCTTCCAAAGGAGACATTCCTGAGATTTTATGAAGTCCAGCAGGAACTTGGTTTTGTTATTGCTGTTATGTGGAAGTTGCACAGATGCTGCCAGCCAGGGATGATGGTGTGAAAAAGCTGTGAGAGAAATGCCATCACATGCACACCCATGACCTGTAATGACAGGGAAGGAATAAATTCAGAGCTGCAGCCACCTCCCCTGCCCTCCCCGACTCAAACCACCTGCAGGCATTGCTGCTTTCTTCAGCTCCTGCTGCTCCACTGTGTCTTTGCCCACCTTCTCCACTCCTTTCATTCAATTGCATTTTCCTCTGCACTAAGATCAAATACTTGTTCAAGGCTCTGTGTAGGTGAGGGCAAAATTCCATCTCTGACTTCATTTTTCCTCTGCTTCTCCAATCTCTCTCCTGAAGGTTCCCTTAATCTCAGCTCAGGCTCTGTCCCTTCTCTCCTGCTAAGTTCTTACACTGCCAGTAAGGTCAGAGTTTTGTCATCCCCTGCTCCTCTTTCCTGCACAAAACCAATCTGCAGACTCTGCAGTGGTCTCCAGATGCTGTGTCTGAATTTTCCCTCCTTTTAACCACAGGGACAATTGTCATAATGTGTGTTTAGTGCCACTAGCCTGTTTCAGCACCACCAACTGCACATTCTGGTTCCTCCTGTTCAGACCAAACCCCACTGATTCAGCCCCACTGGTGTGTGACATTTGGGGCAGAGCTGGTGGCTGAGGAGGAAATTATCCCATGTGGATCCAAAATAAATCATACAAATCCTGAGAGAAAAGTGGGAAAAAAAGGAAAATGGCAATGGGAAAAAGTGAGAAATAGTAAATAGGAGAAAATTTGTGAGGAGGTTCTGATCTTGAGGAGATCCTAAAAGAAGTGACCCTGACAGTGAAAATCTTTACATTTTGAAATATAAAGTGATGGAAAGAGGATGGGATGGGATGGGATGGGATGGGATGGGATGGGATGGGATGGGATGGGATGGGATGGGATGGGATGGGATGGGATGGGATGGGATAGGATAGGATAGGATAGGATAGGATAGGATAGGATAGGATAGGATAGGATAGGATAGGATAGGATAGGATAGGATAGGATAGGATAGGATAGGATAGGATAGGATAGGATAGGATAGGATAGGATAGGATAGGATAGGATAGGATAGGATAGGATAGGATAGGATGGGACAGGATAACACTTTCAGGAGAGCAGTTATAACCAGTGTTTTTCCCTGGATAACAGTATGAGGTCCCAAGCTATACTCTGAATTTAGCAGTGGAATTTCTGTAATCAATGAGCACTTTTTAGAAGTTACATTGCAGTGCTTATGTAATGAATCAGATCTCGGTTTGCTCATATACTCCAGTATCTCAACAGGAACACAGCAGCTGGAAATAAGGAATTCAAGAGCCTACCTGACTGATTCCTCTGTCATAATCCACAACTAAGATTTGGCATTTAGAGCCTTTCAAATAAAATATGAAGGGCAGTGAAAGGTGTTGAGAACAGCTTCAGAAATTTGCCTTAAATCCTCTGCCATACTGCAATGCATGTACATCTGTGCTGGCTCCAGCAGATGTTGGAAAGTTTGATTTTTATATTTTTTTTAACTGAAAGAGAGACAACCAGGCCTCTAACAGACCCTCTTTGATCTCACCTGGAAGGAAAGTTCTAATCTGGCCCCGAGAATCTCCACAGTTCAGGCTTAAAAGACAAAAGAGAGGAGAATGTGAAAAGAACAGGAAGCAGCACATAAAGCAAATGGGCTTAGAAACGCAGCCTGGTTCCCGGGAATGGCTCTGAGTGCAGTTATGTCCTTGGAAGGTTGTTCCTGAAAAAAAAAAGCTGTCTCAGAGATGTGCCAAACCCCCTGCTTTTGATTTGGGTGGCAGCAAATGGGACACGACAAGTAGAGCAGAGCAGAGCAGAGCTTTGCACTGCCCACAGCGAAGGAAGTCCCACTTGGGGAGAGCAGGAAAGGAAAGGTGATAACCCCCGAAACTTCCACCCACAACAGCAAACCATGCCTGGGAAACTGCACTTCAGAGCACTTTGAGAACATTTATCCAAACACACACACACAATATAAAACAGTTAGTGTCTCTCTGACGCTGTATTTTTGTTTTTCTGCACCACCACAGAATTTTTTACATATTTATTGTAGTTCATAGTCCTTAAATTACAGTCAAAGGAAAATGAAAGAAGTTAAGAGGTACTGAAAATCTGTAATAGAAAATAACAGTAACTGCTCTGCATTGGAATCTGTGCATTAATTAGATTGTTCTGTACAGAATGTTATCAACAGAACTTGTACTTGGTGAATGACATGTGGAGTGACAGGGACTGGTTTTAGGTGGGGAATTTGCCTACAGCAATAAATTCATTCAGTTGCCAGAAGTTTCTGTATTGACTTTTCGGTTTTCCTAAGCTCCTCTCAATTTTCCCTTTCCCTCAGCAGACTCAGGAGCTGGAAATGCTGATCTGTGCTGAACAGAACACGAGTGCTCTGCAGGGCAGAGTGATCCTGCCATGGAACAGCAGTGCTGCAAACCTCTCAACAGCAGGTGAGCAGCCTGGAGAGAGGAGTGATTCCTCTCCAGCAATCCTACCTCCCCCCCAGCACACACCCATTTAATTGCACATTTTCTAAAATAGTCTGAGATCAAGATCAACACATTGAGTTTTTGGTGCCAGCACAGAAACAGGAATATGTCAAAGTGCCCTGCAGGAACTCGCATGTCTGTGTATCACACACGGGATGTTCTGTGCTGCTTTTAACAAACGTGTTTCCAAGGCACTCTCACAGCACAACGAGCTGCTGAAGGTTTCACCACACTGTATTTTTTTCTTTCTTTATTATTATTTTCGGGTGGGGTTTTTTGGGTTTTTTCTTTGCATGCATGTGCTTTTGCTTTTGGATTGGAGCTGCTTGGGGTTTTTTTTCACTCCTTATTAACAAAGCAAATCCTGTTTTACTTGTTTACCCTCGAGGAATTCTGCTATTACAGTGATTTTCATAATTTTAATTGTGGTGCAAATGTATGAAAAATGTTTTTCTAAAATACGAGCTGTCTTTCAGCAGCACAGTGACCCATGTTTGGGACCTGTTGCATTATTACTCAGAGCACTTGGATTGTCGAGCACTTGGATTACTCCATGCATAATAAGCACTGCCAGGTCACAGTGTTTCAATTCAAGGAGTCTGCTGGCTAAATAAAATGTTCAAAAATTAAAATTAGAAAGTGCTGTCAGTGTTCTGAGTGACTCTGAGAGTGCAGGCACTGGAATGTGCCCCCAGCACTCGGTGCCTGTGATTCCCCTGCACCTGGGGCTGCTCTGGGGGGCTGCAGCCTGGGAATGGGGATGGAAGGCACGTGAAGGTACAGAGGAAACGCTCAACAGTTTGCCAGGCTTCCCACAGCTTACCTGTGGAAATCTTGGACACTTTTTCAGATCACAGTCAAGATATTTAAGCTTATTTTTAAAAATTATATATATATGTAACATATCAGCCTTAAAGTTTTGCTTCTGGCTACGCTGAAAATTTAAGTTATGGAGTCATGAACTAAAGAAAGGCATATCAGTTACATCAACATACATTGTATTTTTCTCACTAGAGGGAAAAGCTTTGTTGTAAAAATATAAACCTTGCAGTTTCACATGTGAAACAGAAGGCAAATTAAACTAATAATACATAGAAGATTTGCTATATGTATGAACTGAGAGGCATTAAATAAACAGCCTCTTGTTGGCCAAAATACTGTTTCAGTTAGTCAGATGTCAACACAAACCTTTGTGCTACCTCTAAACCGACCCCCTGTAGACAGGAAGAGAAATCTAAATTTGCATCAAGATAGTAAGCATTAAACTAATCTTGATTTCCAGATATCAAATTTATATTTTTATTTTGATTTACTGGGTATCAAGTGTCAGTGCAAAGTGAATGTCAAAGAACATTAGTTTTCAAACTCCTGAAAAGATGAAGAAAGCCCCTCGAGCAGTGAGCAGAACAGATCATGTTTCCTGATGCAAGAGATTCTCATTATAGAACTTTGATGGTAAAATAAAACTCTTTAATCTGGGGCATAATCCTGAAGATAGCATGCTAAAACTTGAAGGACACCAGCATGCAGATGTTCTGATGTTTTTAACCTTGGGCTACCTTGCTTGCCAAGAAAATTTAATCTCCTGACATGTACCTTCATGAAGAGTCTGCTGCTAATGTGTCTGGGGGACAGCGAGGTTTCCTGCTGGCAGTCTGGCCCCAGAACAGACTCTGGGAATGTCACTGGGCTTCTGCACAGACTGCAACCTGGCCTGTGGAAGTGTTGTTAAAAACCTGCATGAAAAACCTGCAGTCTCTCCAACGTTGAACAAACAAGTTTAGGAGATGTTTTAGATTTGTGCACCTGGCATGCAGTGAGCAGCTCTGATGGGGAAATCACCCTGAAACCAAGAGATGCCACTGCCAGCTAAATGAGGCACATGGAGAAGGCTTTACAGAGCTGAAACCTGTGGATAAACCCCTCACTTTGACAAAAACCTCCTGGGCTGTGTACAATCCTTCCTTTAAAAAAAGTAAAAAACGTGAAAATTGGCTGTTCGAAAGCAAGTTATCATTGAATTAACCAAAAACGCTTTTTAGAGTGATCACAGCAAACATTTGGGATGTAATCTCTTGAACTATGACAGCAGTGCAGAGTGAGGCACACCTGAAAACCTCACACCAGGGGTGAACTGGGGAAGGGTTGGGGTCTGGCCAGTGTGCTGGAGTCAGAAATGAACTGTTTGTGGTTTCAATGGGTGAAGAAGCACCGAGCCCTGCTTTTGGAAAGGTTTGCTGGATGCTGCCCCTGGGGAGGATGGGCAGGCACAGGTACCCAGCCCAGGGCTGCACTGCCATGCACAGACATCACCAGAGATCACCAGAGCAGAATGAGGAGATGTGTGCAGGGCTGGAGGAATTCTCCCTGCAGCTCATTCCTCAAGAACACCAGAGGATGGAGAACCCAGGAAAGCGAAGGCAGCCGTCCCATCCACTGCTCTTGCAGCAGCTCCTTTGATGGAGATCTCAGTTAAGCAAATGCAGTTTCCAGCATAATCCATAAATCCATCCATGGAGTGGTCAAAACCCAGCCTGGCTGGGAGAATGGAAACAAAGCCAGGGAAAGAGTTTTATTCCATTTTAAACCTCCGGGAGGTGGCCATGGCACTCGGTGTGGATCTCACCATTAGGTCTGTGCAGCATGTCAGACTTGTTAGGAACAAGTTCCCAAGACCTTTTTAATTCAAGACTCACCGAAGTATTTCATGTAAAAGCCCAGCTTTCAGGATTCCAGCATTTTCTGCTGGGGAGGTTTCCACTGTCCGTTGGTATTTTCATTTAAAAGGCCGTATTTCAGGTTATTCCACACGGAGTGAGAAAGAGGTGGACTGTATGGATTTTGGGAGGTAACTCTTACAATGATTACCGATCACAGCTACAACAATGAGATCGGTCGGAAAGCCGAGCGCCGGAGATGCTCGAATTCCTCTGTAATTAGCACATCGGTAACATCCAAATGCCAAACCCTAGCAACCTCGAGGAGCGTGCAAAGAAGCTGAGGAGCACGGCAAAGATGTGACATCGACGTGACCCTGGCTTTTTACACAATACCGGGCAGCTGGAGGGCTGCAGCTCCTGGAGGGGGAGGAGGGGGGCAGCCAGGGCAGCTCCAGTTATTGCTTGGAAATTTCGGTATTTTTATAACTGGCACTTTCTCGGGGTATTCTCACCTTTCATTTATTCCACGCTCCAGCAAAAAGTGGGCTTAAAATGCAGCCCATCAAGCACTGTACTCTCTTAGCTCATTTTCTGCTTGTGGTGTTGTTCTAGGAAATTAAAAAACAAGGACTACGTACACTGCATAAATCCTTGTGGAATGCCGAATGAGAGAGGACAAAGAATTCAGGAAGGATGCTGTACTTAAAGAAAAGTAACAAATCAAGGAAGTAATAAAGCTGGGGTCAGGAATTGGGTTGGCCCGGTTCTCTGCACAGGTATTTTCGTGTGTGTGTGTCCTGCCCTTCCACAACGGAGCTGCAATAATTTAGGGCTTTATTTGGCTCTGCAGAGCGCCGAGGGATGCTCAGTAAATCAAACAGGTGTGAAGTGGTGCAATCAGCCTAACCCCTGCTTTCCACATACAGAGGTTTTGTACAAAGGAACTGAGGCTGAAAAGAAATGTAGGTGTTTAAAATTAGATTTATTTTAGATACTGAAGGCAAAAAACCCTCAAAGGATGAGAAGTGTTTTCTAAGTCTAGATGTCACTGTCAGATTTCTCTGAATTAGAGGATTTCTTGAGGAATGTAGATAGCGCTGTAAGAGTGCAGAAAAGCCAAACATGGATCTGCACCATTCACAAGGCAGCTTCTGATTCCAATCAAAGCCAACCAGGACTAACATAAATGGAAGATATATAACAAATGGAGAAATCAAAAGGTGGCAAAGCTTCTTGCTCCCTTCCCTGACTCTGTCAGCTAGCCACAGGCATTGTGACACCTTAATGCCATTCAGCAGCTAGAGGTAAGTGATCTTCCTTTCCTGCAGGCTTGCTGTGCACTCTGGTTCTGTAGTTTCTTCTCCATCTTTCACATTATTGCAGTGTGGGGTTTTTTTTCCCAAAAAAAGCATTTGATTTCTCTTTTGGTTGATCTTGTCTCAAATTAGATTCTGAAACTGTGCTTTAGAAAGCCATCTATTGCAGGGTGTGTGAGGAGCCCTGTGTGCTGATCCCAGCGAGGAGCTGCTGCTGTGAATCCATCAGCACTGCCCATGGCACTGATCACTGAGCTGTGCCAGGGCCTGCATTAATCCAGGACCTGTTCTGGACCACAGCAGTGCTAACTAGACACAGCTCAGTGACTTCAATCCAGCTTTGCAAATCAGAACCGTAATGCAGGTTCTGATTCATTGTACGCCCAAGTCTGCAACGATTTCCTGGTTTCAATTGTTCCTAGGTTTCTAAAAGATTTATCATTTAAATGGGAAATGTTCTTACTGCAGATAAGCAGGGTGATTGTTCCCTGTTTGGTATAATGGGATATAATTCCTAAACACAGGGAAGATGGAGCTGTGTTTTATAAGGAGAGAACACTTGTTTGTGCTTGGCTGAAACTGTTATTACACATCATTAGGACTTAGTGAGGCACAGATGCTGAATGGATGTGGGAGGATATTCTTATTAAAAACAGTTTCACATGCCCCAACCACAATAGCTGCAGCTCTGGACTCTGGCCCTCCTTTCCGTGGTAACACCAGCCCAGGATCCATTTCCCTCCTTCCCTGACTGCTGTCCTGCAGGGCTGGGGCAGAGTGACTCTGGCTCCCAAGCCGTGGCTCCTCAGGCAGGACAAACCATGAGGCTGTTTGCAATAATAACGGATAAACAAACATGAAATACAAAATACAAAAAGGAGATAGCATAAATGGACACTTCCAAGCAGGCAGTGGTGGATCTCTGCTTTTCACAGGCCGGTTCTTGCTGACTCTGAGCCCTATCTCTGATTGGATCTGCTGACTGGAAAATGCGGACCGGCCCCGCTCCTTTCATCAGTTCTGACAACAAAGCTGCAAAAACAGGTTTAGCCTAATTATGATAATCAACCAGACAATTTAAAAGAAAAAAAAGTCAATGTGGAACAGAGAAAATGCCAGCAAAGAAAGAGGTAAAAGTTCCTGAAAGAAACTTTAAAAATCTGTCTAAAAAAAATCAAACCATACCAAGTTTCTGGGCTCTGACAACATTTCCACTAGTTAATTTATTTTGCCATGCCACATCTCCATTAAAGAATAGAAAAACAACTAAAAATCACCAATAAACCTCTATTTTCTGTTTGTCTCTCTGCCTTTGTCTTTAGACTCATTGATAAGTGCAGCTGAACCAAAATAAAGTGCTCTGGTTTGTGGAGCCCCCTCTTCCTGCTGCTTTGCCACTATTTCTGTGGTGGGACCCAGAAAAAAATACTCCCCTACTATCTTTTTTTTAACAAGGCAAATGGAAAATTACCTTTGATCTAAAATAATCATCACTGGAGGAACATTTGGCATATAGTCTGTATGACAACAAAATGAGCTCCATCAAAGGGAGGACAGCAGGAAAAGGAACGTGGGAGAAGGGCAGGGAGCATCATTAGAAATACAAGGACATTAAACTGCACAGTTCAGGGCAGAAGGGCTGATAGAGCCGTGAGAGAAGAGCTGAACATGACAAGAATTTACCTTTTTAAAGGGGTCATGCTCTTTGTTTCTAAAGCAATAATCTGTGGAGAGGCCTATCAATGCAAAATACAGAGTAAGGGCAGGTTTGGCTGGACTATTAAATATCAAATTACATCAGCTTTATCTGAAATCGTGTCCCTGACACCCCACAGGAGACAATTTGCAAATTCACTGATAGGAGATGGAGCTTTCACTTTTTGTTTTATGGTGTACGTTTTCACTCCCTGGAGCCAGCTTGGCATTGCTATCCCTGAGTGCAGCGGCTTTGGATGCTCAGGTGCTCTCAGATGGAATTCTCTAAGGGATGTTCAGCTCCTATGTAAGGGAGTTAAAAATTCGATATACATCCTTTTACACTTGTTTTTAAGCCAAGCTCGCAAAAAGCAGCCGGGTGCTGGGATGCAGCAGGGCAGAAATGTTTCAGGTCAGGGAATGTGGGGATGCTCACACTGCCCCTCTGAGGCCACGCTGCAGCACCAGAGACAAACGCTGATACCAGCGTTGGGGAAACTCATCCCGGGGATTTACAGCTGCTCGCGGGGAGCTGCCATAGTGCAAACACTTCTTAAATACATCCTTAAATACAAGTCTTTCCAAAACCGTCCCAGGGCTTTTTAAAAATCCTACTTCTCTGTTGAAACACTGAATAGAACAAGGAAATGCAGTCTCCATACAAATTTCTGAAAGTAAATCCTTCATTTGGTAGCTTCTGTATGTACAGAGAGTTGGAAGACTGGGAATATCGAGAAAATTAAGACAGAACTTCTGGGTGCAAAGCTAAAGAACGTTCGGGTACCTGTGTTCACACAAGTCAATCCCATCACTTCGGCAGACAAACTGCAGATTTGCTCATTATTCAGTATTTTTACTGGCAGTGTTGGAGCTTGTCAAACACCTCAAATTCACAAATGGCCACTGGAGTGAGCAGAGAATTATCTGTATGTAAGTTTGATAATATCAGGAATGTTTAAAGACCTGAAAAGAATATGCACTTTTCCAGAGGGTCCCTGCTACAAGAATCCAAAGGGGGTTTTGGCAGTTTTGGAAATGCAAAGCTTTGAATGCATAACGCCCTTTTCAGCTGATTGTACAATTTGCAGAGTGATTTTTATTTACTCCCACTCCCCAGTCGTTTCGAGGATTAATGTTTTCCACAGAAAGATAGCCACAAGCAGATAGAAGGCTTTATTCTTCCACAGAGTTCAACGAGCTGGGCATTTAACTTGTCTCAAAATTTACCCTTCTTAGTCGCAACTTCAAAAAAAATCTTAATCTGCAGAAGAGGAATAATGGAACTGTTCGACTTGAAAGAGGCACTGGGAAGATCTCTCCTCTGGGGATGCCAGCCAAGAGCAAAGGAATAGAAATGAACAGAGCAAAGCAGTGGCAATCCCCAGCGCTGGTGACATCGCTGACACGAGGCAGGGCAGAGCGCATTTCCCAGGGCACATGGTGGTGTGCTGTGTTTGTTGGGACAGCACACGGTCAGCACAGCCTGCCCTGCGGCCGGGGCGATGGCTGGGAGGCCAAAGGGCAGAGCTGCTCTTGGGAAATGTTCCCTGTGCTGGGCAGGGAGCAGCACAGCTCCCGGAGCTGCAGCAGGGATGGAGCAGCAGGGATGGAGCAGCACAGCTCCCTGAGCTGCAGCAGGGATGGAGCAGAGCAGCTCCCTGAGCTGCAGCAGGGATGGAGCAGCAGGGATGGAGCAGCACAGCTCCCAGAGCTGCAGCAGGGATGGAGCAGCAGGGATGGAGCAGCACAGCTCCCTGAGCTGCAGCAGGGCACCCAGCCTGCAGCAGGGATGGAGCAGAGCAGCTCCCAGAGTTGCAGCAGCAGCACCCAGCCTGCAGCAGGGATGGAGCAGCACAGCTCCCGGAGCTGCAGCAGGGATGGAGCAGCACAGCTCCCAGGGCTGCAGCAGGGATGGAGCAGCACAGCTCCCTGAGCTGCAGCAGGGATGGAGCAGCAGGGATGGAGCAGCACAGCTCCCAGAGTTGCAGCACTAGCACCCAGCCTGCAGCAGGGATGGAGCAGCACAGCTCCCTGAGCTGCAGCAGGGATGGAGCAGAGCAGCTCCTGGAGTGCAGCAGCACCCAGCCTGCAGCAGGGATGGAGCAGCACAGCTCCCAGAGCTGCAGCAGCAGCACCCAGCCTGCAGCAGGGATGGAGCAGCAGGGATGGAGCAGCACAGCTCCCGAAGCTGCAGCAGGGATGGAGCAGCACAGCGAGCGCCCGGCTCGGAACGGAACAAATGACACAATGCGCTCCATGTGCTGCGGCTCATTTCCATTTCAATACCCCGCAGACATCCCCTCTGCTGATTGTGCCCAAAGGATGTGCTTTCAGCTTAGTTACAATCTCCTCTTCTGTCACAGATTCCGTTTCTGTTAGTTTGTGTATCTGCAGACTTCTGTGCAACTTTCAGAGTCGGGGAGGATTACCGCGCTGCCGGGGGGGCTCAGCTGAAATGCAGCATATGGCTGTTAATATCATTATGGATCTGTTGCTTTAGGCTGCATGGGATTGCCTTTGGGGTTCTGATTCTTAAGAAGAAAGGATTGAACTATAGTCACCCTCCTTTGGTGCAAAAGATGTGGAATAAATAATCACTGTCTCATTTTTTAAAAAAAATTATTATTTACATGCTTCGTTGAGGTAACCTTCAACATAGCAAGAATTTAGACAGGGATCTGACTCATCACTTTATCTGTGGCACATTTAGCTTTGAGCATTTGTATTTGTTTGCCTTCTTTTGTTAAAAAAAAGTTCATAATACCTTTCTATGGTTTTGTACTTTCAATTCATCGTGATAAAATTCATATTTATCTTTAGAATTGCCTGCTTTTCTTCAGTCTGGATGCATTAATGCCCTTTTATTCCTTGTTACAGCAAAGGTGAGTTACTTTCTTGAAATAATATATTTCAAACTATTGTATCTTGGGTAAGAATAAACTGAAAAGCATTGGTCTGCAAAGAGAAGCTAAATTAACATTTTATAAGCTGGGTAACTTGTATTGCTGAGAGCCAATTACATCAAGCATCAGTTGAAATCAAAGCTCCAACTTCTCTCTCCAACACACTAACTAGCTTGAATTTAAAGCATCAGATAAACGGGGCTGGAGATTTGCATGTGTGAATAAGAGCTGAATTAGAAACAAATCTGAAGGGTTCCAAAGCACTGAAGATAAGCCCCAGATTTTCACCTGACACCTCATCGAGCTGGGAGCAGGACACCGAGTAACAAAACTGTGTCGGGGTCTGGAAAGTGTCAAAGGGTTTTTAGGGCAAATGGAAAAGTGGTATTTGGAGGGATAGATTTACACAGAATTACAGAACTGCGTTTTCTAACTTTTGTCTCCACTGACAATCCCCCTTTCTCTTCTCAGTAACATGAGAATAAAGGAATTTTCAGGGAAAGGGGGAGAATTGAGATTGCTTAGTACTTTAAGTCCCACAGCATGGAAAAACAAACCCTCCTTTACAAGTGAGAGAGAAAAAGAGGATGAATGAAAAGATAGATTTACTAGAATAAGAGAATGTAAGCAGATACTGAAGTTCTGGAGTGGCTCTGATTTACAAGGAATTAAAAAGATCCCAAAAGAAGACGCTGTGGAGCCATTTTTTATTTAAGACTTCACGTTACGATGATTACTCGATATCTTTCCTCAAACAAGAATAACAACCTAATGTGACTGAGCTTAACTGAGAGCCAGGAAGGGAAGGTGAGGGATGGTGGTGGAGTACGTAGTCACCTGAAAATGAACTGTCAGCAGATCCAGCTGACAAGAGAGAGATTAAAATCAAGCCTTATCTGGTACCTGGCCCTGTCCTCGGGGAGATGAGCTCCCATCTGTGGGGCTGATCTTGTTTTACAGTTTGGCAGCGCTCAGCATGGACTGGAACAACTGTGGTATTATATAAACAACCATTGAGCTCACACAGGCAATAATACCCGCTGAAAACACAGAAGTCATCAGCTAATTGCAAACTGCAGAGCAGCGTGTCTGAGCAGGCCCTGCACAGGGCTAATATTAATCTGCAAGTGCAGGTAATAATTCTGCACAACGAGCTGTGCCGTCTCCTGAGGCAAACCGAGCATTCTGCAGGTACCAGTTTGCAAACTGAGAACCCAGGCACTGCTGTTTATAAATATCTCAGGTGTAACCTCATTGCAGGAGACCTGCAGAGCTCTCTCATAGTTTGTGGCACATCTCCCACAACATTTCACAAAGCTCACGCACATTTCTGAGTTCTCCTTCAAACTGCCACAGCCTGAGTGCCTTGCCCCACATACAGCAGATTTTCAAAGAGACCTTGATTCAAACCCACGATTTCCCTCCCGAAACCAGAGAGGCACATTCTCATTTTCCCTGGAAGCGACACTCTCATAAGATTTTATTTTGATATGTCTTTTTGTCCTGCGATGTTTCACCACCCAGCAGCGCTCTGCTCATCTGCACTTCAATGGCAGAATTCACCAGAGGTACAGGTTTAAATAGCACATCTTGAGATGGGAACAATGGGGGGGGGAATGGCCCTGCAATAAATAAATAAATAAATGAAGTCCTATCACACACTTAAAGCCAAATGCCTGCTGGGACTTAGGTTCAAAAGCGCATTTGGAAACTGATCCCTTGAGAAGATATGTTTGTTACGGTGTTTGGCCCCAGGATTTAAAAGGATTTGCTTTTAAGCTGTTACTTTACTGCAAGTATGTGACTGGAGGCCTCAGGTGTGAAAGTCCTTTGATAAAAGGGACCCGTGTGTGCCAGATAGAGGAGTGAAAAGCATTAACGCTCACGGGAGAGGGAAGGGGAGAGCAGGGCAAGGATGGGACAAACTACATCAAGTTTAAGGCAAGCAAATGCCTGGAATGCAAGAGGGATGAGAAACCACAAAAGCCCTTGAACTTCTTGCTTTGCATACGAAAGTGATTATGGAACAAATTCTCAAGGAACTGACCACCAAAGTTGCAAGAACGGTCATTTCCAGTTAGTCAGGTGAACCTGAGCACAAAACCCTCCATAAAACATTCTGGCTGGAAAGAGCCCCAGGGATCATCCAGGCCCTTTGCTCCAGTGCAAGATCAGCCCTGCTTGGTCACTGGGACACACAAATGTTTATCTACCTGCGCTTACAGACCTTCAGACACCGCAGGGAATGTGCCCCAGTGCTTACTCCATTTCCATCAGAAAGTGTTTGCAGTGTCTGGCTCGGGTCTTTGTGCTGCAGCCCAGCCTGTTGCTGCTCCTCTGTCTGTAGGGGATAAAGAGAAGAGCCTAATCCCTTTCTCTTTGCCAATCTTTCATGTATTTGATGATCCTTTGTTGTGTGAGCTGCGTCGGTCTCGCCACGCTGCGCTCCTCACACACTGCTCTGCTTCCACGGGCAAAACTGCATCTGCTCTCTTATCGGAGAATCTCTGCAGCATTTGCATTTTACAAGTCAGGTGCACCATTTTCCCCTAACCTCAAGATAATTCTGCCTTGTTTCCTCAACCACTCCCATATAACAGAAACCTTTCGTGCATCCCAAAATCTGCTCTGAGAAAAACTACGGCAGGCACAGAAATGTGCAGAGCTCCCACAGCCTGCTTGGCAGTGCAATCGAGCACTGTTTATTCAGTGCCTTTTCAGGGCTCTAAAGTGGTTACAACTGCCAAACCTGTGGGCTGCACTTCCAGTCTGCCAGACACTGGACAGATTCAAGGTGATTCACCATCAAAAGTTTATGCTGGATAGGACAGTAATTATATTTGTTTGTTTCCACTTGAAAATCCTGAAGAACATCCGAAACTAGGAGTAGGCACATGAATAAAAAAAGATTACAATTCCTATAACATCTAAACTTGGCCTAATCTGGAGTAAGTACGTGCAATCCTAGAACAGAACTCCTGTTCACCTTCGTTCCTCTACTGCAATAGCAAGAAATAAGAGCACTGCAACTGCTGAACTACTTCAGGTCATTCAACCACTTAGTTTTTGTCAGGACCCATCAATTTCAAAGTAACAAAGAATTCTCAGTTATCATGACTACAATTATCTGTGGGTGCAATCAAAAATAAGTTACAGCTTTCCCAGGCTGTCAGGCTTGGGATCTCTCTGTCCCAGGTCCGGGATGAATTTGGGATCTCACCATTCCAGGTGAGTTTGGGATCTCTCCGTTCCAGGTGAATTTGGGATCTCTCTGTTCCAAACCCGGGATGAATTTGGGATCTCTGTTCTGGGCTGATTTGGGATCTCTCCATTCCAGGTTAATTTGGGATCTCTGTTCCAGGTGAATTTGGGATCTCTGTTCCAGGTGAATTTGGGATCTCTGTTCCGGGTTAATTTGGCATCTCTCTGTTCCAGGATGAATTTGGGATCCCTGTTCTGGGTTAATTTGGGATCCCTGTTCCAGGTTAATTTGGGATCCCTGTTCCGGGTTAATTTGGCATCCCTGTTCGAGTTAATTTGACATCTCTCTGTTCCGGGTTAATTTGGGATCTCTCTGTTCCAGGATGAATTTGGGATCCCTGTTCCAGGATGAATTTGGGATCTCTCTGTTCCAGGTTAATTTGGGATATCTCTGTTCCAGGATAAATTTGGGATCTCTCTGTTCCAGGTTAATTTGGGATCTCTCTGTTCCAGGATGAATTTGGGATCTCTCTGTTCCAGGTTAATTTGGGATCCTTGTTCCAGGTTAATTTGGGATCCCCGTTCCGGGTTAATTTGGGATCCCTGTTCGGGTTAATTTGGCATCTCTCTGTTCCGGGTTAATTTGGGATCTCTCTGTTCCAGGATGAATTTGGCATCTCTCTGTTCCAGGTTAATTTGGGATCTCTCTGTTCCAGGATGAATTTGGGATCTCTCTGTTCTAGGATGAATTTGGGATCTCTCTGTTCCAGGATGAATTTGGGATCTCTGTTCTCGGTTAATTTGGCATCTCTGTTCCAGGTTAATTTGGGATCCCCGTTCCGGGTTAATTTGGGATCTCTGTCCCAGGTTAATTTGGCATCTCTCTGTTCCGGGTTAATTTGGGATCTCTCAGTTCCGGGTTAATTTGGGATCTCTGCTCTCGGTTAATTTGGGATCTCTCTGTTCCGGGTTAATTTGGGATCTCTCTGTTCCGGGTTAATTTGGGATCTCTGTTCCGGGTTAATTTGGGATCTCTCAGTTCCAGGATGAATTTGGGATCCTTGCTCTGGGTTAATTTGGGATCCCTGCTCCAGGTTAAATTGGGATCCCTATTCCGGGTGAATTTGGCATCTCTCGTTCCAATCGTTGTGTGCAGCGCCGCCCCGCGGCCGCGGCCGCGCACTGCAGCGCGGTGGGAAAAGCCCCAATCGGTGAAATCGTTCGGGGGATGCTCGGACCATGGAGAGGAGACAGCTGCGATTAGTTCTCAGCTACTCCAAAAACACGGGCTGGCTTTTTAGCTTTAACTCTGCTTCATCTCACAATCACTGCCAAATCCCAATTTTTTATTTCACTATCAAGTTACTCCATTTAGGACAGGAACAGGAGCACATAGAAGTGATCTCGCTGCTCAGAAACTGTTTTTCTCTGTTGGATTCCCTTTAGGGTCTGGATATGGACTTACTGGTGTCTGAATATGGACTGTACTGCACTTCACAGAGGAAAAAATGTAAAAGGAACTTTATTTTCAGTTCTAGAGAAAGCTCTCACACCACGGTCTGGGCCTGACTGCAATTGTGTAAAGCAGCTGCAGATCTTAATTGTTAGACAATTTAAATTCAGTATTAAAGAACTGAAATAGCATTGAGCAACAGAGAATATAGAGCTCATTTAGAAAACTTTTATGTACACTGAAAATCCTGAACCACAAATCTTTCAGACCATCCTATTCCAACAATACATCACTGAATATTTTTTAATTTCCAGACCCAGATTATTCACTAGAACCAGTTTCAGATACAAATGCAGTTCAGTTGCAGCTGGATCCAAGCTGGAAAAACCAAAGTGATCCATGTAATCATACCCACAGAAATCATGACTCATTTTGCTGAAGACAACAGAGCAAACACTGCTGGGAGCTGGCAGACACAGGAGTGCTGTAAGAGATGTGTCCCTGCTCTGAAACAGGGCATAGCAGAGCGGATTAAGTTCTTTAAACATCAAGGAGCACAGGTGGTGACATCCCTTCTGATAGAGCAGCACAGATCTAAAAACCCTGGCAAAATCATATCATGGAAACAGAGGTAGAGGTGAGGTGCCTGATTTTCAGCACTTTTTGAGCCTAAAACCTTGCAGTATTTAATATTGAGAAAAGCAAGTGGTTTATTCAGTTTTAGCTAGCTGAGATCCTGCACACAACAACATTAAATGCTAAAGGGGGCATCTTGACATTCTCTGTATTTCATTTTTCCATTGATCTCTTTCCAAAGAAGGAAATTAAGCAGACATAATACAACTCATAGAATACAGATGAAGAAAATGCTTAATCACATCAGACACAATTTTGAAATCAGCAGCCCATGCATGCCAGGAAACATGGATTTATGTGGCATTTCAAATGCAACACAATCTTTAGCTTTTCTCTATATTGGGGCACTTTTTAGACTTTTATTCATTAGATAGAACTGCAAAGTACATCTCTGAAATGTGAATCAAATCAAATCAGCTCACTTAAAGCAACAAAATGGGAAAAGATAGTAGTGATATTTAGTTAAGGATGTTAGAAAACATAAAATGTTATTCCCTTAACCGTAAAGAATGATTCACCAGGTCCCACCAAAGGTGCAGCTGCCCTGTGTGGTCACAGCCCCACAAAAGCTCGAGGACAAGGCACAGAGATGCTGATGCTCCTCCAAACATCTCTGACTCTTACTCTGACCAGTAAATGTGCTTGGACTGAACAGTTCCTGGTGGTTGTTTCCTGCCTGATTTTGTACAGTCACTTTTTAAGTATTAGCACTATTGACTGATAAAATACCAAATCCACCCAGTGCCAGGATTGCTTTTGGAAAGACAAGGGGCATTCTCAACAGCCTTCTCTGGACTGGATTTCAAGTTTTTGCCTCAGTATCTTGAAACAATAATCCAGCAATCGGTCAGGGCTGAAAGCTTTTAATGTGGTCTCTACAGCACCATTCTGACTCCGAATAAAACAATGTAATGACCATTTAAAGCTTTTCTACTGCACCCAGTTTAGACAGACACCACATTAACGCGCCGAGCTGACACGAAGGTGAAAGCATTTTCTTCTGAAAGAATTTTTTCTTTAGACCACGCACTGCCGAGGTGAGTTACAAAGAGAAACAGGAGAATTATTGCTCATTACAGAGCTGCTGCAAGAGAGGAGTGGGGACTAAAGGAGTGGCAGTTTTTAAAGCCAGGCTTATTCCGCAGCTGCAGCGCTGAAAGCCCAGCAGAGCGCAGGTGCCCGGTGCCGGTAGATGTCAGCAGCTGCCTCTGCTGGTGTTCCCATCCCTGTCCCGGCTCCCCATCCTTGTCCTGGCTCTCCATCCCTGTCCTGGCTCTCCATCCTTGTCCTGGCTCTCCCATCCTTGTCCTGGCTCCCCCATCCTTGTCCCATCTCTCCCATCCCTGTCCCAGCTCTCCCATCCCTGTCCCGGCTCTCCTATCCCTCTCCCGGCTCTCCCATCCCTGTCCCAGCTCTCCCATCCCTGTCCCGGCTCTCCCATCCCCATCCCGGCTCTCCCATCCCTGTCCCGGCTCTCCTATCCCTCTCCCGGCTCTCCCATCCCTGTCCCAGCTCTCCCATCCCTGTCCCACCTCTCCCATCCCTGTCCCGGCTCCCCATCCTTGTCCTGGCTCCCCCATCCTTGTCCTGGCTCCCCCATCCTTGTCCTGGCTCCCCCATCCTTGTCCTGGCTCTCCCATCCCTCTCCCACCCTTCCCATCCCTGTCCTGGTTCTCCATCCCTCTCCCACCTCTCCCATTCCTGTCTCACCTTTCTCATCCCCATCCCAGCTCTCCCATCTCCTCTCCCGCCTCTCCCATGCCCTCTCCTGGTTCCAACTCCATTTTTTTAGGAACAGAACTGTATTCTTCCACGAAGTCAGATGGGAGCCCTCCAACCCCTAACTGCTCTCCACAGGCAGCAGCTCAGGCCCCAAGACCCGTGGCAGCTTCAGACACACTCAGCCCAGCCAATGCCAAAGGTGAAATGATCTCTGCAATTTGCATGAAAATTGCTCCAGCCAGATATATCCCTTCCTGTTATGTTGTTCTGTGTGGCATTTCAGAAATCTTATTCAAAGATCAATGAATTCAGTTACTTTAATTCTCTGAATTCTACACTGAGGCTGAACCCAATATAAAATAGATTGGCAGATCGAGGCAGAACAAATTCCTGTATTCTACAGACTATGAGCATTATATCACATCACTTCAGCATCAAGGGGCTGATTAATGATCCTGGCATTTCTGAACTTAGCAATTCTTCCTTGTTCAGATATGAGGCATTGCAGAAGCTGTGACAAGTGTCCAAAGTTCTGTCCATTTAATCTCATTAAATGATGGCCCATTCATTCATCTTTCGGCTGTGTTATTTAAGAAAGGCTGCATTTTCAGGCAGGAACCTGAGCAATGACATTTTGGTAGGCGGGTGGGACATGCCTGAGTAATGGAGAACTTCTCCCCCAATGAATACAGGATGCCCTTGCAGGAGGTACCATTGCTTTTCCTGGTGCCACAGCTCTGCCAGGCTTGATTCTTGTCCCCAAGGGCACGAAAGGGGCCTGGGAGGAATTCCAGCCCTGTTTACCCGGGATTTCCTGTTCCCATCCATCCAGAGCAACTCCTGCAGCTCAGCCAGAGCCACTCCTGCATTACACAGGCCACTGGCACTTCACAGAAAGGTTTTGAATTTGGGCCATCTGCCATGTCCCATTAACTTCCACAAAGCCTAACTCCACCACGAGGCTTTGAAAACCCAAATC